>NC_090933.1:1307607069-1308268544 GCF_040938575.1 Ambystoma mexicanum
AAGAAGATCTGTCATTCTCCCTGAGAATTGTGACCACTGAGTCCTCAGTGCCCACTGGAGGGATCTCATTCTCAAGCGAGCCTCTGGCACTAGGAAAATGCAGGAAGCCATGAGGCCTAGCAACCTCAAAAAGTCGAAGGCTGGGAGACGTTGGGCATGTTGGAACTTGGTAACCATCTGTAGAATATCTTGAGCCCTCACCTCTGGTGGCGAGGCTTTTCCCAGGGAAGTGTCCAGGATCGCTCCTATGAATTGGAGTCTCTGCGATGGTATCATTTGTGACTTCTTTAAATTGAGGGAGAAGCCCAGTCTGTGAAGGAAGTGGCACACGTGATTTAGCTGGATCAGAGCTTGTTCCGAAGAAACAGCCCTGATCAACTAATCGTCCAGGTAGGGGTAGATGTGAATCCCTTCCCTCCTCAGACTTGCAGCCACTACCGACATTAACTTGGTGAAGACCCTCGGGGCGGAGGTCAGCCCAAATGGCAGCACTCGAAATTGATAGTGAGTTGCCAATTGCGAACCTCAGGTATTTCCTGTGTTTGAGATGGATAGGCACATGGAAATAAGCGTTCTGAAGGTCCAGAGATACCAACCAGTCCTGGAACTGAAGGGCCTAGAGGATCTGAGAAAGAGTGACCATCTTGAATTTGTCTTTTCTGAGGAATTTGTTCAACTCTCGCAAGTCCAAGATGGGTCTCAGTCCTCCGTCTTTCTTTGGAATGAGAAAGTAAGGGGAGTACCAGCCCTTGTTCCTCTCCGCTACAGGTACCGGTTCTATGGCACCTTTCTCTAGCAGGTCCAAAATTTCCTGCAAGAGGAGCGGATCTGGAGCTTTGAGAGCTGATCCCCGGTGGATGACTGAGGTATACGTAGGAAAGGCAGGCAGTAACCTTGGGCAACTGTTTCCAATGCCCAAGCATCTGACGTGATAGCCTGCCATACCGCCAGATGTTGAGTCAACCTGCCTCCTACAGGTGTCCTGTGAGGGAAGTCCTCAGAGTGGTTTTGGGGCAGCTGATGCAGATGCCGATGGTAAAGAGGCACCTGCTGTTGCTGCGGCTTTTGAATATCTACCCCGTCCACCTCGGGTAGTTCTTCTTTGTCCCCTTTGAACCGGTCGTCCTCTACCTCTTCCGAATGCGGAGTAGAAGCGAAAGGACTTGCCCCTCGCAGAGGTTCCTGTGGGACGAAATGGTGTCTGACGGATTGCAGCTCCTAGGGATTTAGCTGCTGCTTTTGAAGTTTGCAGTTTCTCTAAACTGTCATCCGCCTTTTTCCTGAACAAAGAAGAGCCATCGAATGGCATGTTCAAGAGTCTGGCTTGCACATCTGGGGCAAAACCCGACTTTCTCAACCAAGCAAATCTCCTGGTTGATGTACTTGCCGCCATTGCTCTGCTGATACTGTCAGCCGAATCAATGCCCGTCTGGAGGGATTCGCACATAGCGTCTTTACCGTCCTGTATAATATTCAGGAACGCATCCCTTTCTTCTCCCTCCGGGATGCAGTCAGCCGCTGTAGAAGCACACTCCCAAAGTGTATGGCGGAACCTAGCAAGGGTGCAAGTAGCATTCACAGATTTTAACGCCATGCTACATGCTGAAAAGACTTTCTTTGCCATAGCATCATATTTTTTATCGTCCCTGTCCTGTGGGACGGTAGGATTAGCCGTCTTGACATCGGTAGAGGATGCTGCCTGTACCACCACACTTTCTGGGGATGGGTGTTTAGACAAAAACTCCGGGTCTGTAGAAGATCTGGGGTTTCCCAGTTTGTCATGATCTTCCTCTGAAGAGCTTTATGAAAAGGCACCACAGGATCCTCCTGTGGGCCTTTGTCATGAATGTCTGTGAGGTCATCTTGTTGGAAAGATTGTGAAGGTGCAGACCACCCCATGAACTCTGTGATCCTGGCCATTAAGGCTCTATAGGGGGTTTCAGCATTCTCCCCTGGGTCTGGCCTAGCAAACTCCACCTCAGGGGAAGTGTCTAATCCACTTGCCTCATGTAAGGAATCATGAAGATCCTTTAACCTGCGTTCTTCAGAGGAAAATCCCTCTCTAATTGGGGTTACAGGTCCCTGCAACTCAAATGTGTCTTCCTATTCAGACAATTCACCCTCTTCCAAGATTGAGGACATAGTTCTCAATTGTTCTGAACTCATAAAGGGAGTAAATCCCATTTCCAAGGCAGAGGGTGCCGAACTTGTCATTAATCGGCCTCGAAAACGTCGATGTCGTCGACGTCTAAGGCTTCGAACGTGGCGTCGAAAACAAAGGCAGAGGCCTCGAAGACCTCGACAGAATTGGAATTCTACTCGACAATCTCGAAGCCATCGACGTCGAGGACCTGGGGATAGTCACTGGGTGTGTCGTAACCGTGACTTTTCTTGGCGTCGACGCCGGTGTCGAAGCTGGCGTCGAATCGACAGACCCGTGTGTCGAAGGTCCCTTCGACAACGGCGTCGAAGACATCGACCTCGGCGTCGACGGAACCCTCGTCGACGGCGTCGACGGAACCTTCGAGGAAGGTTTGGAGGTCATAGTCCTACTCGAGGGTTCGAGACGCGCTCAAGAGGTTTCCTTCGCCGGGTACTGCGACTCGCAGCGTTTTTGACCTTCGGGTCTTTCGACCAGAGCATCGCTCTCGGCAGTCTTCGAGGGGGTCAAGGCCGCTTTCTCGAAGACGCTCATATTTTTGCGGAATTCCTCCCATTCAGCCCGGGAACTATGTTTCGTGGGGCAAGGGATTCTTTTTGGCGAAACAGAGGAAGACGGAGAAGGGGATCTTCGACGTCTCCTCTTTGAGTGCTTCGATCTCGAGAAGTGATGGGACCCACTCCGAGACCTGGAGCGCGAATGGTGACGAGGAGACGAGTGTCTCGACTTTGTCGACGAAGAAGAAGCTTTAAAAGTCTTACCTTTCTCCAGCTTCCCCCTACGCTCCTTCGGGGCCTTAGCTGTCATGGACATACAGTCCTCGCATTCCGAACAATGGTGTTCAGCTCCCAAACACCACAGACAAACTCTGTGAGGGTCAGTCAGCGACATCTTTTTCCCACAATCTCGGCATTTTTTGAAGCCGGATCGAGGAGTTGTCGGTTCCGACGAGGAAGCCATCGAGTACGGATCGAATAACTCGAGGTAAATAGGTATTAATCTGACAAGAACTGAGCAACGGTATTCCGAGGCACTGAGTAAGCGTGGAAAAACGGAACTGAGCAACGGACGCTGCGCGCAGCCTTTATAGGCAGGATGACGTCGATACGGCGGCTGTCGAGGGACATCGACTCGGAGGACGTTGACGCGCAGCGCCCTCTAGAGAGAAAAAATTTCCGAGGCCAGCAGAGCTGGAAGGAGATATATCTAAGATGAGGAATACGTCGGAGGACACAATCCCTTCGAAATGTTATTTCTATATAGTAAAGCTTTATGGAGACCAATTGCCACTTTTCATGGTAAAGATATGCTGTAGCTTGGAATTGGATATTAGCCATTTAATTGGCAGCGATTAGCTTGTCAAAATATGTATCGGTTTTAATTTTGTTGGTTGTAGATGATGCCCAGAGACACTTATGCATATGCTATTTCTGTATAGAAAAGTTCTGTGGAGATCAATAGACACTATGCATGCTAAAAGATATGATGCAGTTAGGACTTGGATATTAGTCTGTACAAAAGGGTGAATATTGGAGTAGGACCTTTTTTGCATTGGCAGGCTGTATACATGGCCTAGCATTTTTAGAAAAAAGCTCCAAAGCAGATTGTATTGATTTTCATAGCGGATACTGCTCCTAGGTATGGAAAAGGAGAAGAATTTACAACAAAGGTTCCCAATATTGAAGTATAAAATGAAGGGCAAATATGTCTCGTTTATGGTACTGGTAGAGGCTCACAACATTTTCAAATAAAATGATGCAATACTCTGTAAACGTTGAAACTGCACTCATATTATTCTACCTGCACATGCATAGCGATGAAATGAATTAATGCATTACAGTTAGTATCATTTGCCTCTGAAGTATAAAGACCTTGAATGCGAGAAGAGTTGTAAACTACTGTAAACAAGATCTCCATTTTAACTGTATATATGTAATTTCTTAAGTACTGTAAAAATGTGATAAATGTAAAATTAATTGTTGTAAGCGTTTGTTAAGCAAACTAAATACAGCAACAATAAACCATTTTTATATAAAAAAACCTTCAGTGGTCATACATTTGAAACACCCGATTACTACCATTTTCTAATTGTTCACCTGGATCTTTTTGTAAGCAATCCCAGCTCGCATCTGAATGACACCTGGCTTAGTGGCCTAGTAGGATCGTTGTCTGTCCTCCATTTGCTCCCCCCTTGCCTCGTCACGCCTTGGTACACTTTTGTATAGGCACATAGGCGCGTTATAAATATATCACTTTTAAACTACAGAAGAATCATGTTGGTGCTTGTAAATTGTTGCTTTATTATTGTTTTCAACAAAACACCAGAGCAATTGGAAAACATTAAAGTGGCAGATAATGCCAGTTGTTCAACATAGGTGACACCTAAAAATGGTTTATTGTTGCTGTATTTAGTTTGCTTAACAAACGCTTACAACAATTAATTTTACATTTATCACATTTTTACAGTACTTAAGAAATTACATATAGGTGACACCTATGTTGAACAACTGGCATTATCTGCCACTTTAATGTTTTCCAATTGCTCTGGTGTTTTGTTGAAAACAATAATAAAGCAACAATTTACAAGCACCAACATGATTCTTCTGACCTGACCATGAACCTAAACCATAAGCAAATAGGCTAAATTATTGGATTATTGAATCCTCCCAGCGCCCATATTCATCCACAGGTTTGCCGTCCCACCTACTCATTCTGCCAATTGGGAACCCCGGAGTTGGTCCCCAGACAAACCAGGAGCCAGGCTGCGGGCTAACACACAATTTTTCATAAACAAGGTGTGCGGTGGACAGGGTGTCCCGACCCAGATAACTCCAACCAACTGTAACCACTTTTAAACTACTGTGATGGGCAATGTATTTTATAGGGAAAAAAAAATCACTACATTTCACACTTGTACCATTCAAGGCATGTAGGATTGAGCTTCAGTGTATTTTTTCATTTCCACTGTGTTTAGGGGTGAACCTTTGAGACCCCAGTGCTGCATTTACTCCAATGTCTTATGTACTCCTATGATTGGCTGTTGCGTGGCAAGCTAAGATGGAGCGCTGCGTGTGAGCTCCGCTGTGAGTCGGGACAAGCTGTTGAAATTGTGCTGTTCACGATGAAGTGAGCTGGAAAATTAGGCTTTAACTAATGCAAGGTTAAGGCATTTCCTGTGCAGCTACTGGTGGCAATAGTGACTGCTAAGGTGTAATACGCTCTGTGTTCCCTGGCCACAGATGCACGTGCAACCCAAGACTGGGCCCTGTTGAGGGTCTCTCAATGACCCTGTTAGCGATGCCCATGAGCCCCCAAACCCCACAGACTCAGCTTGAGACATCTGCAGTGTTCGGGCTCCCCGGTCGCACTAACGCGGCCGGTAACACCCCCTTTATTTATAATACACGCAGCGGCGTGCAACGTCGCACGCCGCTTGCTCTTCCCTTAAAGGGACAGCACCACAATACTTTTTCATGAGGACAAACAAATGTGCATTACCAAGTCCAACAATAACACATCGAACAGTGAAAATTAAAACATATCCTTCCGCGGCACCCCTTTAATCACAGCCGCCCTGGATCCCCATAACAACTACCACGACCCAAGGGCCGTTCAGGATACTTATCCTACCACGTAGTCGGTGAGGCGAGCAGGTTTCCCTCGCCCGGTCCTCAGGGGGTACCTCCTGCTCGCCTCTGGCACGGGCAATCCCTCGCTGGAGATAAAGGGAGGAGTCGAGCGCCTCCACCCTCTTCGGGTACCTCCATGCTGTCCTGCTCCTGGGGTGGGTCAGTCCTTGGGTCACCTAGTCTCTTAAAGAAACTCACGCTCCTGGTGACAGACGATATGCCGTCGGATGCCGTCACCATTGGCCCTTTGACGGCTACCACGTCCAGCGGTTCATTCGGGAGGGACATCTTCCCGTGGGGGTGCCTATTTCGTATCAGCACCTCATCCCCCAGTTTGTGGTGTTGTGGGTGCAGCCCTCTCCTCGCATTCTCCTGCTCCGTCCGCAGTCGGCGATCATGCTCCACCTGCTGGTCGTCGATAACCCCAGGTTCCTTCAACAACTTCGGGCAACAGCCCCCGGGGGCACCGTTTGCACAGGGCCTCAGCCGGTGCCACCTCCATCGATGTGTGGAGAGTGGCCCGGTAAACTCTCAGAAACTGGTACAGCGCTCTTCGCAGGCATCGCCATTGGCCCTGCGCTATGCAAAATGTCTTATTCAGAGTCTGCATCGGCCTTTCTGCCTCGCCATTGGCTCTTGGCCAGAGCGGGGTGATCTTCCGGTGTTGAACCCCATACCCATCCATCAATTCCGCGAAACACTCACCCTGAAAAGGTGGCCCGTTGTCCGAACACAGGGTATGGGAAAAACCATGAGAGGCGAAGACTCTCGAGGGCGACGACCACATGTTCGAAGGCCACAGAGTCCATAAACTCAACCTCAGGATATCGGGACTACTCATCCACCACCACCAGGAAGTGTGCGCCCTGTGTGGTGGACCCAAAGTCCGCATGTACCACTTCCCCGGGCAGGTCCCTCTGGGCATGGGTTAGGCAGAATTCAGTGCCGTTCCCTTAGGGAGCACTACACAAGGTTAGGACTACAGGTGAGAGCAATAATTCCCCTATGGTATCAGTCTGTACCACAAAGATTTAGTTGGTAGGTATGGCTGAGCAGTCAGAATTATCTCAAGAGGGAGATTAGCAGTATTCAGGGTTTACACAATAGGCCCACTAGACTATGGAACAAGGAAACACTGACCAAAGCTTTGTATTTAAAAAGTATATATATATATATTTATTTTACACTTTTAAGAAACAGATGTATCACAGTCATCAAGCAAGTTCAGTTAAAGGAAAAATACACACTCCCAAGTTGAATGGCCGACCAAGTGAACCAGAGTGAAATCTGAGCAAAACGGCACAGTGACAACTACACACAAGGGATCCTCTAACAATTCCTCACAAGGGAGGGAAAGCACAAGTTATATAGAAACAGCTTCTGACACACCCTAGCAACACTTTAAATTAGTTTGTGACCCAGCAAGGCAGTGTATCAGTATAAGCAATACTTAAATGAAAACTGAGCAAAACGGCATTGCACAAGGTTTAGAAAAGGGAAGGAAGGGGTGGTTGTAAGAAATAGGTGCACCAACATAATTCTCAGTGAGAATCAATCTAAAGAAAGCAGATCTAACAAATGACCAGAGTCAGTAGGCCTGTGCCAGAGTCAGTGGTACAGGTCAAGGGCCAAGGAGCAACATGTTCTTGTAGCTGCAGTCAAGTCTTTCATTAACGAATTTGAAAAGGTGGTTGCAGAAGTTGAAAAGAGAATGTTAAGAGAGGGGCGGCCGACCCAACAGGTAGGTAAAGTATTTAAAACACATTTAGTGCTACCATGAAGAAAGGGCAGCCTGGTGGAATAATGTACTTTTAAATGAAGAAGTGGCTCCTTCGGTGGTAGTTCCTGCAGTTCGGGTGATCTAGCAGAGGAAGAGAGGCTTTCATCGTGGAGGAAGGTTCGAGTTACTGCACTACACAGGGATGAAACCAGCCGCAGTGCTGCCCGACGAATAAAAGGTACGCTCCTTTAAATCGCAGTCCGGGTGGACTGGTGCCTGGCTATCCGGCCTCCGAGTACAGGGTACGGGAGATTCGACCAAGGTAGGTCCGGGAATGCGATTGGCAAACTGGTTGGCCCCACCAGCTCAAGGGAAGAAGGCTTTTGCAGGTGAAGATATTCCCTCGTCGTGTGGAGATAAGTGGTGAGACGCTGCAGCAGGGCTTCACCGGTGGTTCAGTCGTTGCAGATATCTTTGGCTTCTCTCCTCTTCGGATTCTTAGTTCCAGTGGCGACGTCTTGTTCTTCCAGTCCTCAGGACCCTTTTTTTATGCAAAAAGATCCCCATTCATACAGCCTAGCTGTCACTCACACAGTGGAGTGGTCATCTTGGCGGGAGAACCTCCAGCCTATCAGGATAGAGTGCGACATGGGTTGCGGAGGAAACACTGTCCAGGGGTCCTACTCCACCTCCCACACAACGGACCCAGCCCAGACTCGGTGGCGCCGAAAGGAGGGCTTCTCGGTAGAAGCCCGCCAAAAGGACGAACAAAGGATCCCCGACCTAGGTTAGGAGTTTAGAGAAAGACACGAGAAAGAAGTTATATTAAAGTTATGGCAAATAAAACCTACCGGAGTAAAGTTAATATTAAAATGCACCGGCGGTATGTTAGAGGCTGTCAGAAAAAGTGGTCGCCTTGAACAATGGGAAAATCCCATAGGGGAATATTCGCGGTTGAATATTTATGGTAGTAACCACTGCCACCAGCAAGACATTTTTGAGAGAGGGACTGTACAGTACCCTCTCGAAAATGAACATAGGGGAAAAACTATTAACCCCTTCCAGTACCTCCATATTAAGATGGGTTGTACTGGTTTAGTTCATAGGATTTGACTAGTAAAGTCAATGTGGACTTTACATGCCCTGGGAGACAATAGTCAGTCCCAGGGTATGGAGTCCATGTTTGGGGGTCGCTACGACACCCCTGTGTCACTGCACGGAGGGTGCTGTGTAACACATGTGAATAAAGATGGTTCCTATGGGGTTGAGAAAGATCCCATAGGCATTAAAGACAAAAATAGCCTAGAAAACACATAGCAAAAAATGCCCAAGAGTGGGAAAGAGAGTCATTCTTAGCAGGTAAAAAGAAACAAACCCTTCAAATCCAGCAAAGCTGCTGGGGGACTCTATAGGTAAGGGAAATTAGCCATAGAATGAGAATTCTCCCTAACAGCATGGTCTCAATGGCAGGCTCTCGTTGTGCGGGAGACACCGTCTGGCACCAGACGCATGCGGCCACATGTTCATAAATCTGCCGTTCCAACTCCGGAAACCACACCTCGAGACATAGTTGGGCCTTTGTCTTCGTGGGCCCTTGGTGTCCCTGATGGGCCTGCGGCTGAGAATGACAGTTCCTCCCTCACCTTCCACAGTTGTTCCAGCACCACTTTTGCTTCTTTGGTGCGTCCCGCCAGGGATTCAAGCACGGTTCTCCATGACCCCTGTTGCATTGCGGTCTTCAGGAAGCGAAAGCATTCGTCCAGAGCCGCTGCAGCCTCCAGTTCCTCTAGGGGCATGGCATTCTGCGTGGCTGCTTCCACCACCATCTGCACGTGGTCATCCGCTTCATCTGAACATGCATCCGGTGCCTCTTTGCTAACGTTCCCCGGGTGGCGGGACAGGTAGTCTGCCGCATTGTTGGCATCGGGTCTGTACACTAGGGAGACCTCATACTCGAGGAGTGCGAGCATCCACCGTTCAATCCTCGCCGGTGGTTTGGACGAGGATCCCGCCAGGATGGGAAGTAGCGGCTTGTGGTCAGTCACAAGCGTCACCGGCCGGCTCAGGATGTACAGCCTGAAATACCTACAACCCCAAAGGACGGCAAGGGCCTCCCGCTCGATCTGGGAGTAGTGCTGCTCACTGTGAGACAGTGCCTTGCTGGCATATGCCACTGGGCGAACGCTATCATCAAAGCCGATTTGCATCAGTACGGCCCTCAGGCCGAATGGGCTGGCAGCCACAATTATCTCTGACTGGAGTGTTGAGTTGAAGAATGCCATGGTGTCTTCGGCCGTGAGGGCTCCTTTGATATCTTCAAACGCTGCCTGCTCGAGAGGGCCCCACTGCCACACTGTTTCTTTCTTAGTGAGGTCCCTTAGGGGCTCCGACCTGGATGCCAAGTTCTTGATGAACTGACCACAGTATGTCACCATTCCGAGTAAACTCCTCACCTCCGATACATTCTCTGGTGGTTAGGCCTCTTTAATGTCCTTTACCTTCCTTCTGGTGACACACCTCCATCCTTGAACATGAACCCAAAGAATTTGATGGTTGGCCGCAAGAATTCACACTTTTCCCGGTGGAGCGTGAGGCCCAGTGACTGCAGCCTCTCAAAAGACCTGGCCAGGTTGCGCAAATGGTCCACCTCAGTCTTGGCGAACACCAGGATGTTTTCGCTGATATTCAAGACTCCATCCAGGTCAGCCAGGGCACCTCTGATGATATTTTGAAATACCTTGGCTGCCGACGATACCCGAAAACTGAGTCTCTTGTACCTATACAGGCCTCTGTGTGTGGTGAAGGTCGTTATGTACCTCGACTCTGGATGTAGGACGACCTGGTGGTATCCGGCCCAGAGGTCTAGCTTAAAAAATAAACAAGCTCCCTGCAGTTCCGCAATTATGTCGTCAATGGTTGTCGTCAGGTGTCGTTCTCTCCTGATGGCCTTGTTGGGAAGCCTCATGTCGATGCGCCTCATGTCGACGCATATCCTTACTGAGTCGGGTTGTTTCAGTTTCCTCGCCACCACTATCGGTGACACCCATGGTGTGGTGGGACCTTCAACCTTTTCAATAATGTCCAAGTTTACTAAATTGTCCAGCTCTTTGCCCACCAGTTCCCTCAGATGAAAAGGCACTCTCCGTTGTTTCAAAGCTATGGGCTGCACAGACTCATCTATTTGCAGTCTCACCGGCCATTTGTCCGATACCTTGGAACAGGGCAGAATATTTGTATTTGTCCAATAGGTCATGTATGTCTTCCTAGTATACTGAGTAAGCAAAGCTTACAATGCCCATGGCCTTGCTGCGGCGCAGTTTAGTAACGTATTCGTGCTCACTTGTGTTACGTAGAACCTCGCCATGATTTTTGATCCAATGTGTTCTACTTTGGCCACGAATTCAGCATCCAACGGGATCGGTTCCGACCCTCCGAATGTGAAGATGCGAGCTCTGGGGCTGACCAGTTTCGGTGGTGTCCATCGCATCGTAGTGTCCACGGGCCATCACGTTGACCGACGCACCCATGTCCACCAGCACCGTGACAGGGGACTTGTTCACCGCAACCACGCACCTTGGTTGTCTGCTTTTCGACTTGAGGGCCTCCACACTTGACACAAAGAAGATGTTCTCCTCCTCTTCTTCCTCCCCTTGGTCGACCTGGGCCACGTTAGGTGGGTGGGATTGATGCAGGAACCCAGACCGAACCGGGCACCATTACGGGCAGAGACTCCTTGCACACACGTGCATAGTGGTCAGCAAGGCCACCCCGCCCACAGGTTGTTCCCACTGCTGGACACTTGGCGGGGTGGGGCAGGTCATAGCCACACTTTTGGCATGCTTCTCCAGCTCTCCCGTCACGGAAGCTGGTGCCTGGCCTCCTGGCACCTCAGCCGCCACCTCCCACCGCACAAACAACCTCCGTCTTCAACAGGCGTGTTCCTGCTTCCATCTTGGACGCCCTTGCCTCTGAGACTTTATGGCAGCACCCCAGTTCGAGGATGCGAGCAAGGGTGGTGCCCGGTTCCCTCAGTACCTGCCGCCGTAGTTTTCCCGACGAACAGGCCTGTATCAGGAGTGTCCTAATCATGTCATCAGGGTCACCCCATGCACATGCCAGGGAGAGGCGTTTGAGACGACCATAAAAAGTGTCCAGAGTCTCGTCTTATTTCTGTCGAGCCGACAGCATGGCAAACCTCTTATAATCTGAGTTGGCCAATGGTATGAAATGGTTGCGGAGGGCTGTCTTGGCGTCATCATAGGAGGGGTCAGCGGTCTGAAGTGACTAAAAAATGTCCTGCCCCGAGGTCCCGCAGGATACAGCAGCATCGACAGCTTACTGTCGTCATTAGTCTCCATGGTGACCTTGAAATACATGTCCAGGCGATCTACCCACTGTTTCTATCTGGGCCCCAAGCTGGATGGGGGGCCTGAGACATCAAACTCCGGGATTGGCTAGAGCACCGCAGGGGCCTGCATTTGTGCTATGCCTTGGGACATCGGCTAAACTGGTTGTGCCAGAGGTGGGGGCTGACCTTGAGGTAGTTGTTGGTCTGCAGGCTGGCCACCGTCCTGATCACCAGGCACACTCATGGGTTAAAGCGCACAGGCACCCCGCAGATGAGATGGGGCTGCAAATCAAGCCTCGGAGGCCGTGGAGTGCACCAGTCCAGTCACACAAACAGGATCAACTGTCTAGACCTGATGATGAGTAGTAGCAGATGCTGCAGGCCACAGGGTTCGCCAGTCCAAAATTGTGCTTCTAAAAGTAGCAGCTGGTTATGAGGATGAAAATCCTCGGCTGCAGGACAGTGTGGAGGACCCACAATCCAGCACAGATGGCCCAAAAATTGAGCTAGGGAGGTCCAGGGATTAAGCAGGCCTCAGCAGCCTTCCCCCAGCACCTCACCTTCAATCGACATATCTCGCCCAAAAATAAAAAAAAAAAAATTCTAAATCTGGGCATGTGTGGGCAGATATAGCTGCCCGCCATCATATTTTCCAAAAATTGGGCTTGGATGTCAAACACGGGCCCTACCGGAGCACCGTGAGCATCCACTGCCAAAGTTCCAAAATGGCCGACTGCCGCATGGCATCTACCCAACCCGCGGGATGGAACGAACCAGCTTTGTCATCCGCTCTGTTCAAAAAATTGTTCCAAGGTTCATCGCCAGGCCCGGGCAACATACCGGATTCGTCGCCACTGTTGCGGGTCTCTGTGACCCTGTTAGCGATGCCCGTGAGCCACCAACCCCCACAGACTCAGCCGGAGACATCTGCAGTGTTCGGGCTCCCCGGTCGCACTAACACGGCCGGGAATGCCCCCTTTATTTACAGTTCAAGCGGCGGCGTGCAACGTCACACCGCCGCGTGCTCTTCCCTTAAAGGGGCAGCACCACAGGCCCCAGCCATAACTACACAGCATGGAGCGCTGGCAAGGAGAATGAGCCCCGACCAGCAACAGACAAAACCAGAGAATGTACGCTGCATAACCTTCCTTGCCCTGCGCCGCCCAATTGACAGTTCACCTCACCAGCAGCAGCCGGGGATTAAAAGTTAGAATGTAACATTGTACACGCAGCGATGCACTGACATAGTTATCCTCAAGCGCTGCTCCCCTCCCCCCCTCTGGCTTAATTTATACGTGCAGCTGGATACTAGCTTTGAGTGGGGGACAGGCTGTGGAAATTACACTGCCCATTAGGAAGAGGTGAGCAATAATAACAGGCTTCAACTGCCGAAGGGAGGAGGCGTATCTTGTGCAGCTCCTGGAGGTACTCAAGACTGCTAAGCCGGAATGCGTTCCGAGATCCCTGACATTAGGTTAGTGTGAAGGTAAAGACCGGGCCTTAGCTGTAACTTCACCCAGCTGTAACAATAAATAAGTCAGCACGACTCCACGGTGGGGAATGGAATCTTGATCAAAGCTCGCACATGTGGCACATTGGTCACTTGTATACAGTTACCTACAAGTATACAAGCAACTCCATATCGAGCGCTGGAGCCTTGTTCTCGTCACAGCTGTAGGCTGAGGCACACGCTGCCATGACTGCACAGCGCCCCCGCCCACCCTACCATTATCAGAATCTAGTAAGCTTAACTCGCAGGGCAACAGCGCAGCCGGGGATTGGGCTAGCGGGATGACAGTATGCTGCTAGTGAAACATGGCAATATAGACTTGTGGAGCAATACTCACGTTGCTGTTGGTTGCGGGCTAGACATCGGATATGGTCTAGCAGGAGTCTGTGCAGGTCCTGAATTTTCCCCACCCCACACATAAGTACAGTTACTACTAGCCAGATACCCGCGTCTACAGACTCGGACCGCAGACACCATGACAGAAGGGTCGGGACACAAGAAGTGCTGTACGATTGACAAGTATACAACCCCCCCCGCCCCCAAATACACAGATGCAGCCGGGGAAGGCCCCAGCACCCTGAAACTGATGAAGGAACGACAGGCCCTCCCTATCAACCTGCAGGGTTTGATGGACTCAATACAACGTGGTTTTGCTGCAATAAATGATAAGCTAGATAGGATAACATCCAATGTCACAACATCACAGATGTACTCGGTAACTCGGTTTACATCTGTAAACACATTCCTATGCTTGTGTTCATGACTAAGTCTGCTGTAACAGCGCCACGATGCCCCAGGGCAGTTCTGTGCGCTTTATAAATGCAAATAAATAAATAAATAAATAAATAAAAATAAATCCGCAACCAACTGGAAAAGGCCACCCAACGAATAATAGAAGCCAAGAATCGCATCGGCAGCCCGAAGGATGCGATCACGGCACCGCAGGGCCAAATGACAGCATTATCTAAGGAACTAAGCCTTGTGAAAGCTAAGTGCGAGGACCTAAAATCTAGATCAAGGCGGAACAACGCACATATGGTGGGAGTACCTGAGGGTGTACTCACTGAGCCCATGGAGAAGGCTGTGGAAGACCTGCTACGTGAATTATTGAGGGACCCTGGGTGGTCCCCACTCTTTGTAATTGAACACGTTCATAGGGCACTGGCAGCAAGACCTAAACCCAGTGGCTATCCCAGGCCAGTAATACCCCGTCTGATGTACTACTGTGACAGGGATTTGACATTGCGGGCAGCACGGGAAAATGGGATCCATCATTGTGCGCATCTTCCCGGATTACACTTTAGCTGTACAGCAAAAGAGGCGTACCTTTGCTGGGGTTAAAAAACCTCAGGGAGCGGGGCATTGCTTACGCCATGTTTTACCCAGCTAGATTGCGCATACAGTTTCACAATAAGACTTATTTCTTTACATTACCTGAGGAGGTAACCGCATTTAGTGAGACTCATATCCCAATACCATCTGGTTCAGGAACCCCAGAGACTATATAATATATAGGTATATGTGTGTGGGATAACGAGGACGAGGAACGCTGTTGCTTGGAAAATTGTTTGAACAATGAAATTATGTGCGACTGCTGCAAATGCTATGGACCATTAGGTTACCCCAACCTAAAGTTTGACAAGAATACAACAATGGTGTTCCATAAACATGCGCTGTTACATTCATATAACAGTAAGACTAGTCGAATTACAAGAATCTTAATATTTTATTCTGTGATTGATACTGCTGTAGCCGCCATGAGGCACAGTATCTAATATAAGTCACACCTTGTACAGAAAATAGACATTCATTCATGTCATTTACGAATTGATAAACAATGTTTGGACCATTGACAAAAACTAAAAACAATTCAAAAAGCCATACCAATATATAAATGGTTCATCCAATGAAGTTAACCAACCAATAGAATTGATGAAATTGTGTATAATGAGAAATGTATAATATGGAACAAGGAAAAGAAAAAAAAAAGGGAGGAAAAGGGGTTTCAGGAAAAACAGAAGAAAAGGAGACAAGAAAAAAAACAAGACAATTATTCACTACATACTATATATGTATACTATGTAATCCGTCAAC
The DNA here is from genome assembly GCF_040938575.1 of Ambystoma mexicanum. Lineage (NCBI taxonomy): Eukaryota > Metazoa > Chordata > Amphibia > Caudata > Ambystomatidae > Ambystoma > Ambystoma mexicanum. The sequence continues at coordinate 1,307,622,532 of NC_090933.1, forward strand.
CTTTAAATCACAGTTCAAACAAATGTTCCTCTGAGCCCAAAAAGCAAAAAATATTGCATCTTCTAAGGGGTCAGCCACCACATTCTTGAATGGAGGTGATAACAATCAAGTAGCAAGATTAGGCATCAAAATCTGGTTGAAATTCTCCAAATATCATGAAGCCACCCGACATTGGTATTAAATCAGCAAACATCACAATATGTGTGTTTTATTACAGAGAACCAATGATTACAAAATGTCTTCTAGTCATGATTTGATCAAAAAATGTATACCGTGAACCCATAAGGTTCGCATAATCAGAGGATCTACGTTTCTTATAGTCAGCCTTCTAATAGTATCCACGTAATTGTCCACTTAGGTGAAATACATGCACAAGTTTATATACTAATCAGAGCTTTGATGAAAAGCCACGCGTGACATAGTGCATGTTAAAGAATAGCTCACTAGACCAATGCGAGTTCCAAAAACATACGCGCTAACTGATTTTAACTCGCAATGTAACACCTAGACCACTTGATCAAGGTATGATGAGAGTTCTTGTATTGGTTTCGTTTTGCCTCTGTCTTAAAGAAGGACAATAAAATAGGCTGCAAATATATGTTACTTGCCAAATGGTAAATTGACAATTCATGCAGATTCGCGGCAAAGCGTTAGCACGTATGTTTACCTTGTAATGTATTAACAACGCTGATCATGTGGAACAGCCGTAGTGCATTACCCGTACAGATGGCTAGGTAGCAAACCTTGACAAGGATGTAAACGTTGTGTTTGTACAATTTCTATGCTGCACTATGCTCCCCCAAAGGTGAGGCTGGGGTCATGAAATTGAGTATCTAGAAGGTATTCCCACAACTATTCTATCAGCAGACACGTGGGTTACTAGAAGAGCCCTTGGATATAGTAGAGATGAAAACAGCCATTAAAGAAAGCAACGGGGTCTGATGGACTGGTTTAGAGGAGATTGGCCCGGCCTATTGACGGTCTGGACCGAAGCCCTTGAGAACGGAATCCTGCCCGAATCAATGCAGGAAGCTATATTTATTGTGTTATTAAAGCCAGGCAAGGCAACAAACGAATGCAGCTCATATAGACCACTGCCACTTATAACGCCAAAATATATGCGAAAATCCTGGTCTCGCACCCCTCTGATGCCACATACGGTACACTAGGACCAGGCAGGTTTTATACCAGGGAGATAGACAGCATTAAATATACGCTGGATGTATAATGTTATCTCACAAATCCTGCAAGATCGCAAGGGAGGAGCGGTCGCACTGGACATGCAGAAGGCTTTCGACACAGTGTCATGGCCCTTCATGTTTAGAGTACTAAGTACTTATGGGTTTGGGCCTAACTTTATAAAATGGTTGGCAGTCTTGTACTACCACCTATTTGCTAGAGTATACACTAACGGCATACTTTCACCCAAGTTAGAACTAAGCGGGTGGGGAGGGGCACTATGCAGGGGTGCCCACTTTCCCCTCTGTTTGCCCTAATTGTAAAGCCGCTAGCAGACTTGATACAAGCCTGCTTCGGTAAAGCTGGTGTTTACATCAGTGGCCATCCTGAACTTATTACGCTGTATGCAGATGTTAAAATGTTGTACGTGGATGATCCCGAATGCCATTTACACAGATTATTAACTGCAGTGCAGGAGTTTGGCAAATATTCAGGTTTGCAATTAAATAGCAGTAAGTCTGAACAGGGTTGGACTGGGACAAGAAATAGGTCTGGTCACCCAAAAAAAAGTGTCCCACCCCTCGCCTCAAAAAAGTGTCCCACCCCTCGCGACCCTTGACCACTGAGGACATCACCAGAAGTGATGTCATTTGACCCCACCCCAAAGTGATATCCCAGGAAGCGATGAAATGCAACCTTTCACCCCTTGACAAAACAGGAAGTGGCATCAAATAGCATTGTTCCTAAGTACACTAAATTACTGTGAATCCAAGCAGACGTCCAAGGCCAAATGATGTTATTGTATAGCACTTACGCTTAAGCTCTTTTATAGAAAAATATGCATACAATATCACCAAACCTGTGTTCGTACTCATTTATCGACCTAAGTTGGATGAAAGAAGTTTTAAATTGTTTTTTGTTTTTTTAATCTCAATTTTTTTTCTTCCAAACCAGCCCAAGCATGGCCAGAAACCAGACACCACTCCCCAGGGACGATTTCGGCCAAGCCACGGGCCAAAAGGCCAAGGGGCCAATCCGATCCAGCGTCTGAAATATTTCAGAAAACGGCCGAGAAACTAGTAATACCGGCGGCCTACACTGGTCTCCTCAGAGCATCACATCAAATACCTTGGGATAGAAGTAGCATGTACTCCCGCCCCGACTAGATCCCTCAATTATGACACAGGTGATGAAAATAACCGCCAAACTGGAAAGACGGAAACATCTCCACTTATCATTGGCTGGAAGGATCGCATTAATAAAAATGATTTTACCAAAGCTTTTGTATCTTTTCAGTAACATAATGTGGCCAGGATGGCCATTTTTTAAAGGAAATAGCTGTGTTCTGCTCTTCACTTGTATGGCAAGGCCATGTAAGATTAAAATGGCAATGTCTCACGCAACCACATGAAGCGTGTGGGCTCTCTGCTCCCGATTTTGAATGATATCATTTAACTGTGCAGCCATATTTCGCGTCATACTGGATGAACAGGATTCAGGACCTCTGCATGTAAAGTTAGAGAGACATAGTGCCACCCCGGGCCCAATGGTGCATTTGTTGGTGGGAAATGGGCATCAGAGGGCACACCAGTTAGACCCGGTGGAAACCACACGACAAGCATGGACTAAACTAATGGCACGCACTAAAAACAGTGCTGTATGATAAAGAAGTGCCCATTTGGGACCTTTCGGTCCTGAACCCCCTTCGAGATAAGTCAAGAGCAACACACTGGAATACTTCTGGTGTGCAAAAACTGGGAGATCGGTTTGTGAAGGGCATGTTTATTACATGGGATGAGATAAGGACACGCATCGGTGACGCACCACTTCAACAACTGCACTACTACCGGGTTTGCGCAGCGATATCGAAGTGTGGCCGTTATTCCCCAGAGCCGACACCACATCCCTGCCTCACCTACATAATAGCACAAAACACGGGGAAGAATCTATGTCCTTGCTATATCAGAGTGCAAAGACATCCTGAGCACTTCAATCAGCTCATATTAAGGACAAGTGGGAAAGAGACCTGGGTACTCCCATCATGGATTCATGCTGGACGCAAGTCTGCAAAATGACCAAACGGGTGTCTCTGAACTGTAGCTATAGGCTAATGCACTTTAAACTCCTCAACAGAACACACTAAACACCTGCAAGGTTAAGAAAACGGTTTTCAACTTCATGTGATGCAACGTAAACTGGTCAACTTGGGCCTTGTATTAGCCAAGAGAGTCATTCTTCTTCGATGGACAAGGAAAGAGGCTCCGTCATTAAAAGACTGGTTTCAAGATATGATATGGGCCAATGATATGGAAGAGGTCTTTATAAACTTGCAGACAACCTCTTGTCGTCCTAGAGACATTTGGGCCGATTTCCGATCGCACCTCACACTTGTACGGAAGACAACAGTGTGTGAAATTTTCAAAGTCGAGCTGGCAATTACTCACCTAACTTCATACAGAAATGGTGATATGCTGTGCTGCTAAACTGTACTGTTAGCATGTGCAATAAATGAAGTTTTTACAAAAACGTTAACTCCTATGATTTTCAAAGTCTTACTGATTGTTAAATAACTGTCATTCACTCCTAGTGAATCTTACAGAGTGGATTGGATTTTTCTTTGTTGTATCTTTTTCCATGAGCTATTGGAGTGAGTTTGAGATCGTGTAGGTTCCTTAAATTGTTTAACTACAGTCTTACTTACCTCATAGTACCATGTTATTTGTGGTTACATTATGCAAAATGTGCAAGTGTATACGCACTCAGTATATTGGGGGTCATTCTGTTACGACTCTATTACTGCACTGTCGTACTAACTGTTTGGTGGGGAGGTGTAATATTTTCCTCCAGCAAAAGGCTGGAGGAAAATCCACCACCTTACTGCCAAATCCACCCAAACCCCCCAAAAACACAAACATTGGCAAAGAAAACACAAACATCGGCAGAATGCTGGCGTAATTATCGCTGGTGGTAATTCCACTGTAATCCCCACCCCCATATAGTCCTATGAAGAAATGGGGAATTACACCGGCTACCACCACTTGTAATCCAGCAGTAAATCTGCTGGACCAACTGGCAGTAACAGGAATTCTGTGTGCGCTTGTGTGGGCTTAATTGAGCCCTGATAGCAGCCTTACCATTGAGAAAGTTGAAGAGTTGCCCTTAATTACTCAGTATTGTTTCCACCAGGGTAAGCCCCGGAAAGTTAGCAGGAAACCCTCTAAGCTAGCAGTGGGCCAGTGACTCACCATATGGACACATGATTGAGGCAAACCATCCTAATTCTTGTATTTAGGACAAATTATTGCTACGGTCACCATAGATTTCAATTAAGCATAGCGTCGTATTGTTTGTCAACATATTAAATCTACCAACCATTGCATACAAGATTAGTTACCATTCTCACATAGAACCCAGTTTCCGAAATGATCTGCAGTAAAGTAATCCCTCATTCCTGGTGCCAGATATGCAGATCTATAGCCAATTAGTTGTCTTCAGAATACATTAATAACCTTCATTTAATGTTCTTTCCGAATCATTAGTCCTCCCTCCCACTGAGTCCTCATCTTAGATAGGTCGTCTCCCAGAACCATCTGTCCTTGAGAACTTTTCACCATCAGGGCAGCAGTGAGGCTCGGAATCTGCTCTGCTTGGTGTCCAAGACGCTGTATGGCTTGTCAGGGTGAGACATAAAGCCAGACCTAGCCCGAGATCTCAATTCAGCTTTAAGCTATCTGCCAAACGGGGCAGGTTGAGAGGGCGACCTGTGGGAGTGGGGACTAATCTATGTGAAGGAATATTACAAAGAGGCAAGTAATGTGTTCTTCAAGCAAATCCTCCCTCCCACGGATTCCCCATTTTAGCAGTACAAAAACCTGGAGCTGATCAGAAAAACACCACCTACATCAAAATACTGTGAAGGACTTCCCTGCTAAAGAGCACATCCTGACCTGATCAGGAATGCAGGGAATGTTCGGCATGTGTATGCAGGGAGGCCCACGTACCAGCTTGACAGATGTCCCGCACAGGGGCACCTGCTCTGCAGAGGGATGTAGCAATCAAGCATCTGGTGCAATGAGCTCAGAGACCCTCGGGTACCTCTTTCACAGCCGGATGGTAGCAGAGATAGGGAGGACCATCCACCTGGACACAGTCTGCTTGTTTACATCCCTGCCACCCAAGGTAACATACAAAGAGCTGGTGATCCTTCAGGAGGTCTTTACTTTGAGAGATAATAGCGAAGAGCCTTCGTGGGGTCCAGTCACTGAAACTGCTCCTCCACTTCAGAAGGATGAGGTGGAGGGAAGAAAACCAGAAGATTGATCTTTTGGGAAAGTGAACATTTGATGAGCTAAACCTGTAGCATCACCTTTTCCTCTGAGAAAACAAGGTAAGGTGGTATAACAGAGCCTGGCGCTCATTCACATAGACAAAGTGATGACAACCAGGAAAACTACCTTTAGGACAAGCAATCTCAAAGAACATGAATGGAAAGGCTCAAATTGAAGAGTCATAATAAATGAAACCTGGTTAAAATCCCTTACTGGGAAAAATAAACTCCTTTGGGGGAACCCACTTTGATAGTGCCTGGAAACCCCTGCATAATACTGGGGACAGTGAAGAGCAAGGCTTGCTTGGTGGTCCTCTAATAAAGCAGTGACCAGATACCCCTCCTCAGTACCAATGTCAAGGCCCTGCTGGGCCAATGAAAGCAGACAATCCAGCACAGCGGATGAAGGGCAGATCAAGGGATCCAACACTAACTTCCAGGACCTTGCCAGAGAGGTCCAACTCCTTATAGTCAAATTTGAACATTAGGCACTGTGTGCTTATTCCTGGTTTTGAATGATACATTAGTGAAATATGACTATACCACTCCATATTTAATCACTGAAAAGCCCAGAATTGTTATATATCCATGTGTATATGACTCTTGTATAAAAAACTGAATTTGTAAAAATCAAGATTTCATGCCTTGAGAAAGCCTGCAAACAAAATGGGCACGTGCCCCAATTGGTAATCTGATGGGACTGCTTTCCCTGTGAATGCAACAGGATATAGAGCAATGTTGATACTTTATGAATGCAACAGATATGTGGTACATTGGTACCTTATGAATGACAGACTATGTACCTTATAATTGTAACAAGATACATTGATCTTGTGGAACACTATTTTTAAAGAAGTCATACAAGCACTCTGAAGAATTGAACAGGGGCTTTCAGTCAATAAATACAGAATGTCAGAATGATACTTCAGTAATGTTGTATAACTCAAAACCAGGAATAAGTGCACATTGCCAAACTATCGTTCAAATTTGCCTGTGTAATAAGACTGTCAAGTGAATAACAGTCTTCGTTAGGCATCTGCAGCTTAATTAGACAATTTGTCAAACCAACTATAATAGAGCTAACCATTTAACAAGAAATATGGCTAGGCGCAGTGCTCAATATTCACTGCTCTTAACTGACTCTTTATAGCTCAGCCCCTTGGCAGCAAAGCATGCAGGTTGCGGCTATTGGGACTCCGGAGGAGGACTTAGCTCCCTTGATTGGGGGCTCAGATTCACTCTCATTGGAAGACTCCACCGAGGACAGAGTGAATTGTTCAGAAGTGCTAGGAATCATGTACTCTGGGCCCAATCAAGGATGATCAGGATCAAAGCGGACCTTAACTGCCATAGCCTTCTTGGAATTAGCAGAACAACAAGATCTGTAGAGGAGTTCAAGGTTTCACTCGACAATGGGTCCCCACACCTCCCGGACGAGATTATTCCCTGGAACAGAGCAACGTCTATTGACACTAGTAGCATAGAAGGCAAGTTGATTCGTCCTCCAAAGGACAGAAATCTTATTCAAAACGTCATGGCTGAGCTCTCACTCGTGGGAGGCTGACCTGCAACTGCTCGGGGATTCCCAAACCATGTTCCTTATTCCCACAACAAGGGCAGCTGACACATCCTCTCGAGCACAGGACGACAGTTGTATCACTTCCCTGCACAAAGGCCGCAACCTTGTTTATCAAAATCAGGCAAACCCCCTGAGACGTACGGCTACCAAAGCCAACAGCCTGATGACTTGTGGGGCAGAGAAAGGACTGAACGGCCAGACTCGGAAATGGTAAGGGTTGTTCACCATCACAAGCCTTAGGTACTTCCTAAGATGAATTGGCACATGGAAGCAGGCATCCTGAAGGTCCAGTGACAAGCCAGTCCTGCAGATGGAGAGCTTGGAGGGTCTGGGTTGAAGCGACCAGCTTCCTGGGCTGTTCATATACTGCGGACAATTTATACCAAATTTTGCCACACCACGAGTTGCAGAAAGAAAACAAATAATGGACTTTGAGAATGCAGGAAACGGCTCTTATCAAAAAAGAATTATCAAGGGAAACATTGGCCTACTTTGATCCTAACTGGACATGGATATCCTAGTGGATGGCAATCCTGTGCAGACTGGGGGTCTATGCGCACAAAGATGGGGTGAACTGTCTGGTTGCCTACATCAGTCTAGCACTCACCCCTACCAAGCAGAGGTATTAACACATAATAAAAAAATGCCATAGCCAAAGTGTGGGGAGGTCAGCATTTCCATCTGTACATGTATGGATACCTTCAGTCAACTATCCCTTGAGGGCTGCCTTTCATGGAATCTGCTTTTCAGCCCCCCCACGAAGAATTGAAAAAGGGCTTCCTCAGCTACAAGAATACCAATATAAAAGTTGAATATTGTCCAGAGGCCGGCCACAGAGAATAAAAGAAAAAGCAAAAAAGATTATATATATATATATATATATATATATATATATATATATATATATATATGGATGCTGGTGGAACGCGCTTGTCTCATTGCGCTGTGAATATAAGATTGGAGCTGCCACTCAGGAAGAGGAGCACCTACAAATAGACATGCATGTGCTTTTGACGGGTTGCATGCCACTCATGATAGAGGGGACTTCAGGCCAGTATATGTGGAGGCAGCTGCGCCTGATGACCTCAGTTCAGGTCCCAACCAGCTGCAAGGAGGAGCAGGTGGGAAGAGTAAATGAGCCATCTGTGGAAGGATTTTTTCCTTCCACAGAATCCTCACCTTAGATAAACTCCCATAGCAGTACAGAACTTGGACAACAAGAACATGACCTACAGCAGAAAATTCTAGACAACGGCTTCACCAAAATAATCATCATGTCCTTGCAAAGAATTCAGACAATGCTTGGAAAACATGCGCATGGAAGTCCATGTAGCCTCCAGACAATGTACAGCACAGAGCTACCCCTTTACAATGTGTAGTAAGTTGCTGACCCCTGGCCAAACTACCCAGGTACATCTTTCCCAACCAGATCGTAAAACTGATGCAGACAATCCACATGGAAAAGGTCTGCTTAGTAACAGAACTTCACATACAGGCATCAGTGTAAGTTACAAGAGATGTCCAAGAGCCGACATGAGAGTTCCCTGGGATCCAGACAGTGAAACCACCCCTCTGTCTTAGAAGGGTGAGGCTGGTAAAAGAAAACAAGATGATTGATTTTTTAAAAAAGGAAAGTGCAACATAACCTGGGTAAGTTAATTAAGTCTGACCCTCAGGGTAACCTCCTCGGAGAAAACAAGGAAGGGAGGATTAACAGATAGAGCGTTGAGTTTACTTACCGGTCTGGTGGAGTAAATAGCAACCAGGAAAGTCACTTTCATAGTGAGCAATCTCAAGGAGCAGGAATGCAAATGAAGCCGGACATGGTTCAAGAACATGGTATAAATCCCATGCAGCTACAATACACAATAGTACCCAAATTGATTGTTTCCAATTGACCGTATGTCAAATAGGGCCGAATTCGACCAGTACCATTCCATTGTTTGGAAACTACCAATTTGGGTAATCACTACCAAACATGGAGAGTGGGGGTGTCCCACGGGGGGACCAGGGAGGGGGCACAACAGTTATCACGGGGGACTAGGCACGGGGTGGAGGGCACAAGACCAAACATGGAAAAACAAGGGCTAGACGGGTACCGCACAATCTGGTAACAAGCAGGGGCATTGGAAGGTGGGCCTTGGGGAGGGAGGCCAGCATTTACCTGCTGCTGTTCGGATTGGCCATAATCAGCAATCCAAGGACCAATCACGCTATGGCAGGGGGGACACACAAAGGTGAGGATGTTACAGGCCGTAATCTGAGGCTGTGCCTGGTATATCCATAATTACAAATAACAATTCTCAACCAGGAATGCCTGTGAATAATGGACACGGTGCCCATCACCCACCTATGGAATCGTGGAAGTTTTCTGCCACAGTGAGATAGCACGGCAGGCCAGCGCTGGATTAAAGAGAAGCATGGCCTCCCAAGGATGATCATCTCCCAAAATATCAGTCTGATCACCATAGGTCTAATGCTGGGGTCTGCCACTTTTGGCTCTGCAGATGTTTTGGACTACGACTCAACATGGTCCTCACAATTGTCTAGGCTGTTTAGGGTTGATGGGAATTGTAGTCCAAAACATCTGGAGAGCCAAAGGCTGCAGACCACTAGTGGGTGCAGCCAGTCCTAGAGATTCAACCACATTGGCAAGGCTCCTCTGAAAGGACATCTGAGCGACATGCGGGAGGTTGGGAAAATATGCATCTCAGGTGAGCTGTCGAACCCGCTGGCATCTCTTAGACTAGATTCAAACTGGCAAGGTACACATCCCGATTCTAAAATTTCTCTTGAAAGTTATGCCCTTGACAGGAGTCAATGGCATCAAATCCATTAGTTATGGGGCCTCCTCCTTCACAAAGATCTAACCCAGCTTCAAGAATAAGAGGACCTGGCTCCTCCAGTGGCAACAAGGCCGAAGCCATCAGCGCTAGGGCCCCAACAAAAAAATGGAAAACATGAGCCTAAATTCCTCCCACTGTCTCAGCAGGGAAGGCTTAGTGGGGAAAGGTATCTGTGCAGGAAAGGACTCCTCTGAGGTATTATCTTCACTGGAGAGGGTGCGATTGCCTAGTTTCCTCGTGGATGACAAAGTAGAAGGAAGTCTGCAGCAATTGGGAGAACGTAACCTTTTCCTGAGCTGCGGTTTGTCCTTCTTAGCCAGAGGGGTGTTTTGCTCTGGACATCACGACAGGATTGGACCCTCTTCAAATGATCCATTGTTGGCAACTTAGACTGCGTCCATTTCACACCAAAGTAATCGTTCTTACCATTTGTAGTACCCAAGGACACAGCAAAGGGGCAGTTGTTGAGGGATCATTTGGGGATATGCCCTACTACCCATATGGTCCCATGGCTGTTAGCTCTGTGAAAAATGTGATTTGTCTTTCACCATTAGCTTCAATTCGGCTGGATATAGCATAGCGAGGATCTCTTTAGTGCACCACTTAATGTCTGTATAAATGCTCTCCTTTGCTGTCTAGATGAAGTTCACCAGTCTCATTTGCACCCCGTAGTACTGCATCAAGGTAACAATACTTCAGCACTAGTCGCAATCTGGTCGAGGTGTGCTCTGTGAGGAGGAGTGTAAGGGGTCGGGAACCTAGTATTCAAGAATTGCGCTCATTCGCAACATGCTGGGCGGTTGCACAAGAGGTAGACATTGATGTGCACGCTTTTCACCATACATGGCCACTGGTAGTTAGATAGTGATGCCACGGCACCAACAATGCAAATGTGAAGACCGATGGAACTCTGGTGTAGCGTGCTGCATTGTGAGATTGTCTACCCCTGTAGATTTTAGAAGACCAGGGTCCTCTTGAGCAAGAATTAAACGTAAAAACACATTTTTACAAGTCAGACTTCATTTAAAAGACCTATCCTGGATATTTCTCAAGGTTGACAATCGTCTTTCATACAAAGTTGCCATAATCGTAAGACAAAAATACATTTCAGTATTGTCTATTTCTACATCTAGAGAAAACTAGACCCCGACTGACCTTTCACTGTGGAAAGGAGATGGTTTTAATGCTTCACAACACGACATGCTATAAAAAAATGATCACACCGGCAAACATAGGCCACATTTTATTTTACCACAGCACCAATAAATATACACATCTACCCACTGATGGCAAAAGGGGTACACAATGTCTGTCCTATTCAATTATTCACCAACATTTAGGTAGCACAGCATGCAGAGTGGCCACAAAATGTGCAACTTTCTATAGAATCATCTCCCTCCACCAATGTTTGGGGCACTGTTAACCACATTCCCCCTAATAGAACTAGAGCAGCTCAGAGGCTTACCTCATGGAAGAAGGCAGATGCAAAAAACACTGCCGTTTGTGCCATCCACTTGGACATGCCTTTCCTCATCATTGGCTTGTAAAAGTGCCTAGAAGAGAACAGATGGCGTGCATTAGTAACTTTACTCCATCTGCTGTACAATTGCATTGTGCCCGATTTAGTTGTTTGTAGACTATTGTCCTGTTTCCTATGTGCTTCAAGCTGATAAGCAAAATATAGGTAACCATGAATCCCAAAATGTCAGATGACTCGAAAAGAAAGGAAAATCCACTTCCCTTAACTGGTTCTCAATAATGGGTTTCATCATTCTATGAATTTATTAGAATAATTCTGGAAATTTGGGATTATCTCAAGAACAATTATGAAAAGGGTAAAAAAGCTGTACTCACTGGGGTGTTTTGGCTTTCCTGACATCTTTAATAATTCCTGGGATCATGCGTTTTTAACTGTGGGCACTGAGGGGGTAGTTTTTCCAAATACTTCCCCTCGGATGTCCCTGTGGGCTGATGTCCAAGGTCTCTGTACATCCCCCTTCTACTGAATTTTACTTTTAGCTTCTATCTCCTGCATCTCTTCCTGGGGCTGCTGGGTCCTGAACATGGCACTCTTAAGAGTCTACTGTTGTACCCTGGAGTCAGTTGCAGTCTGCTTCACACCTGTTCAGGAGAACTTTTACTTACAATCCTTTCCCCATAACCACAGCTGTGTCCGTCTGTTTCTTGTTAATTCTTTTGGGGAGTTCAGAGGTACTTGGCTGCCTGCAGTCATTCTTCTTGGGTCTAGTGAGTTTTAGACCAAAGACTGGATTTTCCTTGTAAAACTGACTTTATATGCATCTGCTATGATAAATGTATTGTCACAATGTAGCCATTTAGCCTAGGAGTATAAGTTTGTGCTGCAAGTCCACACGTAATCTGACTTTTTTTCTTACGCGTTCTCCCCTTTCTTCCTCCTCTAGGTCCTACATTTACTGTATGGTGCAAATTTGTATCCTTGTTAATAGTATATCTTAGACATTTAGGATTACTGTATCTGTTTCTATGTTGGCACATGGCATCCAAGTTACGATTATTGTTATGTAAATTGTCTAGGGTTCTCCTTTTCTGCCCCTCCCTATCCTTGGTATGCTGTGCATCACTAGATAGAGGACATTCATTTTAGTATTGGGAGTCGGCTGGATCTTAACTAACCATTACTGATTTTTATAAAGGCAATGTATTTACTGTCTGTGTTATAGTACTTATTTTACCTGGTAGAGGTCTTGTGTGTAATTTTATAATAGAGTATATTTTTCAATGTACCAGAGTGGCGGTTTCCTTTGCTTCACGGTGTGGATGGCCTGTACTTCCGTACCATCCCTCCCATCCCTTGAAAGGTTAAGGGCATCTGCTCTGCCACTGTTTTAGAGTGGGTTTCTGAGAACCGACTCACCTTTAGGTTAGATGGTTACACAGCCCTCAGAGGGCTGTGCAAAAATCTCCAATGCATAAAAAAGCGAGGGAAATAGTATGCACGTCATTTTAATCGTGGTACTCTAAACATATGTGCCAACATAATCCACAGACAATTTAAACCATAATCCCGTACAAAATGTTAACTCGTGGAGATATATTTTTTAAATTCAAGGTTACCCTATACAATAAATGTCCCTAAAGCATAGGGAATACCAGTGTTAAGATGTAATTTATTAGTAAATAGTGAACATAAAATATAACCAACAGTGAAAGTAAAAATGCTGGACTTCAGTTCACACTCAAAAGACAAGTAACACAAGTGAATGTTTACATGCCAACAACACAACATTGTTAAGTATTTCTGAAATCTGACCAGGGGGGGGCGATCAGATGGCCAACCTCGCTTCTTGGTTACATGGTAACCTAAGGACAAGCCAGACCAATCAGGGTAGCCATGGCAGGCGGTCAAGACTATGTCTCAGGAGGGGTGAGGGTGACTGGAGGACCTCAACGAGCACACAGAGCAAGGACACTTACAAATTACTCCAGACAGGTGTTATATTAAAAATATAGACAGATTTATTACAAGGCTTTTGTAACAGACTATGGCAAAGATTCACAGTAACACTAAGTAACCCAATACATCACACACAATACAATATATATACACACAAGACGAGGGGGGTCTAAAGGAATGATTGCACAAAATATGTTGACAAGCTAGAGGGGAAGGAAACAGGCAGTGCAGTTAATCTTTAAGCCCAATTCGACATCAGTTATTCACCTAAGAGGCAGTCCAAGCCCTAAGAAGAGGGGAGCCTTGTGCTCAATAGTACATGTAATGCAAATGAATGCGGTTGTTCCAATGGGCAAAACAGAGTCTCTTCAGGGGTCTCTAGCAGTTCGGGAATTGGTAGGGTGGATAAGGCGATAAAGAATAAGTTCCCACTATTCAAGAAGGACCTCCACTTGAAGGCAGAGGCAGTTTGAGAGTTCGGGATGGAGTCGCTATTTCACAATAGCAGCAGACAGGAGAGGGGCCCCCAGGGTTCACTCATGCGTAAAAATGGGCTCTTGCGCTAGGGGCCACCGGTTGGGGTATTGATTACTCACTGGTCCCTGATGCAAGGAGACCCATGCTTCAGCAGGTTAGTCCAATTCGGTTGCAGGTTCAAATGCGGCAAAAAGGGCGTCTAGGCACCTTTTAGTTCCTGAGATCCAGTGAGGATTCCCAAATGGGACAGTGGCGATTTCTCCGCTCCGGGTAGTTGAATCGCCCCAGCTTCACTGCAGCAGGCTTCAGGGGCAAGAGCGTCACAAATGCATCTGATCCGGGCGCACTCGTCTCACTTCATACCTGGGAATGCCAAATGTACGAAATTCGGCATGGGGGTGCCGTGGACACAGAACTAGCAATATACCAAGTGTCGAGGGCCTCCTCGAAACGATGGCGGAGACAGAGCAAAGGTCCTATGTAAGCTGGTCAGCCCCCTGGTTGGCCCAGGTACACTTGCGAGAAAGCTTACTTGCAGGTTTTGGTGAAATTGCCGAGAATAGTTGGTCCGACAATTCCAATGGGTCGAAGCGTCTTTGCAGACCTTCTAGGATGGTCAGATGCAGAGGGGTCCCACGGGACGACAGCAGGCTAAGGGTGCCAAACCTTCCAGCGGGTCACCAGCGGTTCCTCGACTTGGCTTCGTAGTTGCAGGATACTTGAATCCTATCCATTGTTCAGTGAGAACTCCGATCGACATGGTAGTGGTGTTTTCAGCCTCCTCTTATCCAAAGTTCCCTTTGTGCCAAAACTGAGAGGACCCAATGGGAGATCTGCTTACAAGCACACACTCCATACGTGGACCAATCACAGACCATGGTGGTATCAGGCATTCAGGACACTCCAGACTCTCTGGCACCCAGGATGTGTATTGGGACCCGACATCCCAGCCCACACCCTAGAGGCGCACACACAAGCCCACGAAAGCTTTGGGATTCGCTGGAAAGTGCATGACCAAAAAAGGACTGGCCCGGGTCGACTCGACCTGGGGAAGGGGCAAAATGGCCAAAGGACAGGACAAAGAACCTCGTGGCATGGCCATTTTGGAGCCAGGACACCTATTTGTGCCAAATGCGGTTGACATGGCAGGAACGGGTTAAAAATAATGCAAAATGATAGCTGCCACCAGTCTTCTTCATGACACATCTGCACAGTTCATAAAAAGTCCAGTGAGAGTATCTAGGGCCTTTGGAAATGACTATAGACCCAAGTGTGCATTATGGTAAGATACATTGCACACTTGTTACATGTTGCACAAAAGTTGCAACAAGAGAAAAGGACTAAGGGAAACAAGGTCTCCAAGTACTGACTGTCTTAAGGGAATGTCAGTTTCCCCATAAAAAGTGAGTGAAAGCCCAGAGGAGTGCAGCTGAAGGCTGTGCTTCTCTGGCAAAGTCAGTCAATGGTGTCTAAACAGCAGCAATAAATTTGGGAGTTGACACATGGAGGGAAAATTACATACACATATGAAATCTTTCCTAACAAACATCCATAGTAAACATAAAATGGCACCTAATCCAAAGTAATCATTTAAATAAATACAAATATGCACCTTCTCTGGCAGACCCTCAAAACATACACCTACAATCAAACTTTATATTAAACGATCTTAATGAATAAACGACATGCACTAATCACTGTAATAGCATTTCTGATGATTGTATCCACTTAGATTCACATGCTGTGCATATAGTCCAAAATCCAGTGGTAACCGCAGAGTATTGCATCTTGTCTTTTGAGAATCGAAAGGGGACGTCGACATGGGCATGCCTGTAACACTATCCCTAATGTGACGTGTAGCGTACTCAAAATCCCTCAAGCGTCAAGGTCCCTCCGATCGTGTTTTTTCTGCCATGAGGGAGACCAATGACTATCGTGAGTGAGTACATAAAAGAGAGAAAGTAGTAAGATGTCTATGTTCCTTCCACTCGAGCAGGGAGGAAGGGGGGCGCATGTGGATCTAAGCAGATAATATCAGAAATGCTATTACGGTCAGTAAGGCATGTCTTCTGATGCTTGTTAAGCTGCTTAGAATCACATGTTGTGCATAAACTAGCAAGCAGTACCCGGAGTTGGAGGTGGGTTGTGAGAAGGGACAGTAGAGAAAAGATGTCTTAGTACTGCTTGTCCCACCTGAGAATCAGCCCTAGAGTGAGTCTCTAGGCAATAGTGTTCTGTAAAGGTGTGGACAGAACTCCAGGTTGCCGATTTGCAAATGGACTCTAGGGGAACATTTGCAATGAAAGCTATGGAAGCCCCAGTGCCTCGAGTAGAATATGCTCTAGGCTTGAAGGGCAGTTCTCTCCTAGAGTGTAACAGAGTGTGATGCATTTGACAATCCACCTTGAGATGGCTGATTTACAGATAGGATCCCCTTCTCTACCAGCTGCCACTGAAACGAAGAATTGGTTTTTCTCAGTGGTCTAGTTCTTTCTAGGTAAAAGGAAGACAAAGAACAACTTCTCAAGGTCTATACCATCATAGAACTATGGATGGACACAAACTGGATGTGCCTTAACGGCACATGGTATTAATGGTATTCGGATCCCACCAGGCCAGACACACACTCTCCCGAATACAGCTAATTTCTGATAGAAAACACCCAAATACAGGTTCTTAGCAAAGTCAAAACCCTAGGACTGATGCACAAGCCCAGTACATAAAGAAAACATGCACCGTCTACCTCAGACTTCTAAAAGCCATTAGGCCCGATCTGACCGAGGGTAACTGTGTCACTATTGCTAGAGCGGCAATTCTATCCCGCCTGGACTACGGCAACGCACTGAAACTAGGGTCTTACAAAAAATGCCTCCATAGCCATCAGGTTATACAGAATAACGCAGTGAGGATCATAAAGAAAAAAAACAAATCCGACGACATCAACGACTCCAGAAGAGAGCTACACTGGCTCAAAATTGAAGATAGAGTTCAATTTAAGGCCCTGATCCTGGTTCACAGATGCATCCATGGGAAAGCACCAGAGTACCTAAAAACCAAAATCCACCTGTATGCACCCAATAGCCCGCTCTGATCTTCAGATCAAGGAAAGATCAAAGTAGCCACTCACAAGCGCAAATTTGGCTTGGGGAAATCTTTCCTCATCTTAGCCGCTGGCCTATGGAACAACCTCCCCGCCACTATAAGAAGGGAAGCCAACTACTTGCGCTTCCATAAACTAGTGACCCATATTTTCAACTGATCCCCTACTCTCAACATACCTCCATTCTGTAATTGTACATTGAGTCTTAACTCATGGTAATTGTTATCGTACCTCGTGTCCATGTTTCTGCGCCCCGAGACTTGCGAGTTACCGGCGCAATACAAATAAATAAACAAAACATGACTGCCATGTGCACATCTAATGTGTGTAGGCTCCTTTTAGCCACGTTAGTGGGATTCTGGAAGAAAGTAGGCATTTCTATTGATCGGTTCACATGGAACTTGGAAATAAATATAGGTGCAAATCTAGGGTGAGTGCGCAGAACCACCTCATCTCTGAAGTGTAACGGAAGTGCCTAGAACTGAAAGGGCCTGTAGTTCACCAACTCTTCTTATAGAAGTGATAGCCACTAGGAAGGCTGTCTTATAGGTAAGATCTCTGAGAATTGCCTTATGCATAGGCTCAAAAGGAGACCCCCATAAGTCAGTCAATAACATTTAGGTCCCATTCGGTAGCCGGGTTAGAAATGGGGGCTGAATCCTTTTAACCTCTTCCATGAAAGCCTTAATAACTTGTATTTTCCACCACAACACCTTCTGTTGCGACGTAGTGTAGGCTGAGAGAGCAGCTAAGTGAACCTTAAGGGAATTAAAAACCAGGCCCGAGTCTAGTCAGCTAGTCACGTACAATACAATGTGGGTAAGAGACCAGTCAATAGGATTAACACCCTCGGAATTGCACCAGATAAAGCGCTTCCATTTACTGGAGTAGCAGTATCGGGTGTTAGGTTTTCTCGCCTCCCTAAGTATGTCCATGCATTTCTGAGGGAGTTGTAGGTGTCTGAACTCTGACCTCAGGAGCCAAGCCGCTAAAGTCAGGGTTTGCGGGCATGGGTGAAGAGTCTCCCCCTTGTCCTGAGATAACACGTTGTACAGGCAAGGCAGGTTCATTGGAGGAGATGGGGACACCAATATCATGGTTACTGCTTCCTGGTGCATCTTATGCACAATCTTGTTGAGTAGGGGATTCAGGGGGAAAAGCGTAATCAAATTTCCCTGACCATGTTATCCAGAGACCGTTCCCCTTAGATCGGTTCTGGGGGTACCTGGAGGCGTAATCTTGGCATTTAGCATTCTCCAGAGTTGCAAACAAGTCGATCTCTGGAAACCCCATTGTGAGTATACGTTGGAGACGATGTCTTCGTGTAGTTGTCATTCGTACTCTACAGGCAGTGGAAAGTCTCTGCTGAGCACGTCCACTACAAGATTGAGTTCCCCTGGAACGTGTTGAGACAACAGGAACATCCGGTGTTTGAGAGGCCATTTCCAAATGTTCTGGGACAGTTTGGACAGCCCTTGAGAGTGCGTGCCCCCTTGTTTGTTCAAGTAGTACATGGCCGTGGTGCTGTCTGCGAGAATCAGGACTGTCTTCTCCTGTAACTGTGTCTAAGAGGCTTTCAGTGCTTTGAATACGGCTAAGAGCTTCAACGATTTATGTGGTTGGATGCTACTTCTGGGAACCACAGGCAGTGCGCCGTTTGCTGAAGCAGGCGAGTCCCCCACCCCGTGAGAGACGAGTCTGTCGCGAGAGTGGCTTCTACTGCGGGTGTGGTGAAGGCCTTTCCCTTCAAGAGGTTTTCCCTCGACCACCACTGCAGAGAGAGAGAGAGAGAGAGAACGAGGGCTAGCAAGACAACCACCAGATCTTCACATTGTTTGCTGGCCTGACACCACTGGCTGTTGAGCCACTCTTGCATAGGACGCATGCGCAGACGCGTGTGATGAACTAAGTAAATGCAGGACGCCATAATGCCTAACAGTCGCATGGCTTTGCGTACCATCACCTCTCGACCGGCTACATATTGAGGCATCTGAAACAGCATGTTTTGAACCCTCTCGTTGGAGGGGAAGACAAGGCGGTCTTCTGTTCGAATTAGAGCCCCTAGGAACGGTTTGACTTGATTGGGGTTTAGGCTGGATTTCTTCTCGTTGATGGAGAATCCTAGGCTGCATAAGAGGTCTGTCGTCTTTTGGGTGTTCAACAAGCATGTTCCGTAGGAACCCCCTGTTATGAGCCAGTGGTCGAGGTAAGGGTAAACCGGAACGGATTCTCTGTGCAGGTGCACTGCTGCCACTGCCAGTACCTTCGTAAATACCCGTGGCGCCGAGGCAACGCCGAAGGGGAGTACTTTGAGCTGATGGTGCTTATTCTCTATCATGAACCTCAGGTATTTTCTGTGTGCCAACACTGAAATATGAACGTATGCATCTTTCATATCCAGTGTTGCCATGTAATCCCCCCGTTCCAGCAGAGGGATTACCTCCTATAAGGTGACCAAACAAAACTTTTGAGGTTTGACAAATCTGTTCGCTGGGCGCAAGTCTAGCACAGGGCGCATGGTGATATCCTTTTTGGGTACAAGAAGTACACTGAATAAATACCCTTGTTTATCTGTAGAAGAGGGACGACTTCTATGGCGTCCTTTTCCTGCAGGATCTCGACCTCTTGCAGCAGGATGCGTAGGTGTTCCAGCGTCTGGTGTCTTGATTTTGGCGGTCTGAATTGAGGTGGTCAGCAAAATTCTATGCAGTACCTGTGGGCGACGGTTTTCAGCACCCACTAGTCTTATCCCCTCCCATGCATGAAGGAATGATATTAACGAACCCTGACCGGGGAAGTATGGGAGAGGACCTGAATCCAAGGGTCATTTCTGACCGAGGCCGGGGAGCCTCTGGAGGTGGAATTCCGGCCTCTACCCTTTCCACAGCGTTGTCCTCTAGATGGATACGTGGTGGTGGTATTGGATCCTTGTCCTGAAGACCAGTTTCCTGAACTATACTGGTTTTGAGGGGAACAAGATTGCCCACGAACGGATTGACGAGAGCCGCCATCTCTGTTGTGAAGGCCTTTGGGTAATCGGGTTTAAGGTCTTGAGTTCCTTCTTAGCTGTCTCAAGTGATTCGTCCACGGCCTTGCTGAACAAGTTGGTCTCCTCAACCGGCTTGTTTATTAAGGCTGCTTGGGTTTCAGGCTTAAAATCAGAGTTCCTCAACCAGGCGTGCCGTTTTAGTTGGGTACCCTGGGCCAAGGTCCTTCCCGCTGTTCTTAAGAATTTTGTGCCTTCCGATACAATCATGAGCAGTTTAGCCCGCATTAGTTCTAAGACTTTTTGAAGGCCCTTTTGCAGCAGGTTCCACTGTACATCTGAGTAACTAGCCAACAAAGTGGTGTTGTTGGCTATTCGGGTGGAGAATGCAGCAGTAGTTGTAACCCTCTTTCCCAGTCCATACAACTTTTTGCCTTCTTTATCAGGTGATGCCACCCCTGTAGACGGGGACACCTGCCCTCTTACCCATAATCCTAACTACCAGGGAATGTAGAGTGATATGCCCTTTAATGTAAAGGGGGTTGGTAGGAGAAGGGCGAAACTTCTCTACCATGGGATTAACCGCCCTGGTGTGGGCTAGTGTTAACAACGAAGGCGCCAGACGTCTCTTGATGGAGTCGAGTAAGGGAATGGCCTCACTAGCAGGAGGCTTTTCCTTCAGTATGTCCTCTACAAAATATGAATCCTGCACAGCCTCCTGTGTGGCGATTTGAAAATGTTCAGCCGCATTCTTTAAGATGGCGTTCAACGCCATCTGATCATCCACCGTTGATGCCTGACGGACAGGAGTGGTAGGAGGGGAACCCATACACAGAGCATCAGGGTCCGGGGTAGGAGTAGGGGACGCCCAAGGTTGATCATCAACCAGATGGCTGTCTTCCCAATTATCAATGGGATGAGCAGGATCATCAGTAGGGTCCCCAAAGTCATCCTGCAAGTTGGTATTGATAGGCACCTCGTCATCAGTAAGGTCAAAACATTTTCTTCACGAGGATCCTCAAAGGTCCTCGAACTTAGCCATAGGCGTATAAGTAAGCGCCTCACGGGGCCTCTTGGTAGCAAATTTCTCAGAAAATTCAACAAATCTCTCAAGTCTGTTCATGCACCCCTCAAACTGCTCCATGATGATGAAAAAGAGGGGTGCAGGAGAGGAAAGGGGTCTTCTTGACGGTTTTCCTCTGCAGAACGTTGAGATTTCCCTTCTAAACTCTTGGATAAAGACAAAGGGCTCTCAATACTCTGAGGCTCTGGCCGTTGTGACAGGTCCCTAGACGCGTCTTTAGGCCGTTATTTCGGCTTAGACTTCTGTTTAAACTGTTCCTTTTGTTTAACCGCCGAAGACATCCTTGCGATACTATCGCTGATGCTCAAGGTTTCAGGGAGGTGACACGGTTGAGCCAGCGGCTGCGCAGTGGATTTCGGTGCCACCGGGGCCTTAAACGGTGTCAGAGCCTTCATTTGAAGCGTCATTGCTAATCCCTTCATCACATTCAGCGGCTGTGGCAGCGGGGTAATTGCTTTCGACCTGCAACATACTGTAGGCCGCCCACCGCTTCAAACGGCGCTCCTTAATAGTCTTAGGCTGTAGGAGTTTACAGGCCACGCAGGACGCCTCATAGTGGTCGAGGGGAAGACAATTATTGCACCAACGGTGCTGGTCTTTCCACAGGTATTTTGCCTTACAAGAAGTACAAAATCTAAATGGAGTCCTGTCCATAGCACAGGATCATGATAGCAACAACAAACCCAAGGGAACAAAGAGGGGGAAAAGGAAAGGCATTCTTGAAAAGAATGACCACCCGACCCCATTCTCCCTACTGTAAAGGCCGGCCAGAAGGCCCGGCCACGTGGTCAGCAGTGCAGACCAGATCAACAGCCGGCAAAATGCTGTCATCAGCAGTCGTCGGCGGTGGCACAGGGATCAGCCGTCGAAGGGAGTGACAATGAGAATAAACGACCGAAGGTCGAGAAATATAACAATAACGCTTTGTATTATGAAGAGTTCCGCATTAGGGCGACCAGATATCTGAGGGACCTCGACGCCTGAGGGATTAGGGGTACACTACGCGTCACGTTAGGGTTAGTGTCACAGTAATGCCCATGTATGAAAAATGACCTTCATGGTGGTTCAGGTTCTCTTAGTCCGGGCTCTCCCTCCTTCACAACTGGTTGGGACCACCTGTCATGCGCAAGACCCATCACATGCCGGGCCCACACCTTACCCGCATGTCACTAACGGTCAACACCCAGTTCCTGTGGTTCCAGCAGTATAATTTAAATACATGCATACTGTAAGGGATGGCTGGGTGGGTGGGTGTTGTGAAGGAGGGAGAGCCCGGACTAAGAACTTGAATCACCATGAAGATAATTTTTCATTTCTCCGTCGTCTGGCTCTCCCTCCTTCCAAACTGGTTGAGACCAGACTAAAAAGCCTTTTGACAAACAAGCGTGGAGGAGACAGCATGTACAGGATTCAGTCAAACAAGTTGTGGAACCCCTTAGCCGAATTTAGCATAATTTCTGGACGATGTGTCCATAGCATAGTGGTTGCAAAAGGTAAGCAGGGTAGCCCAAATAGCTGCTTTACAGATGTCTACAATGGGAACGTGCCTGGTAAAGGCTACAGATGCTGCCTTGGCTATAGTAGAATGAGCCCAAAGTCTCTGCGGAGTCGCAAGCCCTTTCAAGTCGTAAGTCTTGGAGATACAGGAGACAACCCATCTGGCAATAGAAGCCTTTGCTGCTTTACTGCCAGGAGAAGGACGACCGTAGGTAATAAAGAGCTGATCTGCTTTTGTAAACGGTTTGATCCTTTCAAGTAGAATTTTAAAGTTCTTACTACATCTGGCTTTTGCAATTTCTCTTTTGACGCAGGTTCGTATGGTCTAGGAAGAAAGACATTTCTTGGTTTAAGTGAAAATCGGAAACCACCTTAGGCAGAAAGGAGGGGCCTGCATGTATGACAAAGTTGTCTTTATGGAACACAATATATGGTTCCTTTGAGGAAAGTAATGGCCGCTAAGAAGGCCGATTTCCAAGTTAGGAATTCTAACTCGCGTGAAGCCATAGGCTCAAATGGTTTTTGCATTAGGGCTGCTAAAACCACGTTGATATCCCACTGAGGTGGAGGTGCACGAATAGGGGGATGTAAACATAAAAGCCCCTCTTAGTGCCTTTGAATGGCCTCGTTGGAAAGAGAAAAAGACTTGTGTTCTCTATTAGGTAAGCACTGATAGTTGATAAGTAATGCTTGCACGTGTTTACCTTGACACCAGTGGAAACAAGCTAAGACTTGAAGGACATGACAATCTTGACACTAATACTCCCTCTGTCCTCATTCTCCTTGATCTCTCCTGCGCTTTTGACACGGTTAACTAGAACATCCTAATCACACGTCTTTGTGACACCCTAGGAATCACAGGTCAGGCTCTGGCGTGGTTAACCTCTTTTCTCTCCGACCACCCATCCCAGGTGGAACTTGGAGCCTTTCTTTAGACTATCACTCTCTCAACCTGCAGCGTTGCACAAGGAACAAACCTATCACCCTGGTTCTTCAACATCTATATGGCTACCTTGGCATGCGTGATCGCCACTTTCACCTCTAATTTCCAGTGTTTTTTTTTTTTTTTTTTAAATTTTATTTTGAGAATAAACAATACAACCAAACTTGCAGCATTAAGTACAATAGAACCGGAAACATCAATTAACACCCGTTACTGCACCCCAATCCCCTCCCCCCGCTCAAGAGCTTATCAACCTTTCGGTTCTGTATCACTACGTGTGGCTGGGTGTCGCTTCCTTCCGAAGCTGCAGGGTCCACTGCCGTGCTAAACAGTCCTGTAATTAACATCCTCCAAGCAGCCAGGTTACCTACATCTTCCTCCCCGCAATTGCTGCATGCCTCCTGCCATACCACCGTTTCAGCCTCCGCCCATTTTTGCAAGTCCCGCCACCATACCTCTATCCGTGGCCTGTGGCATTGCTTCCAGCTCATGGCTATCCTTTTAGCAAGCACATACGCCAGGTCCCTCAATTTCCCAAGATGTTTAGTGTTCCGTGGTCTGGGAAACCCTCCCAGCAGGCAGGCCCAGGCCGTATCTATGTGTAGCGGGACCCCTTTGTCTGCTAGTTTCCGTGCCACTTCCCCCCAAAAAGCTTCAATCACTGGGCAGGACCAGAACATGTGTGTCATGTCTGCGTCTTCCTCAGCGCATTTCGGACATGCTTGTCTTCCTGCATTCGCAAACTTGGATATTCTTTTCGGGGTCATATAGGCTCTATGCGTAATGTATAGCTGTATTTGCTGCAATCTAGCATTCCTGGACACTTTCTTATGGTATCCCATGGCCCGTTCCCACATCCCATCGGTCAACTGCGCCCCCAGCTCCGCTCCCCAGTGCAACCTCAAGTCCATCAAGTCCTTCCCCACCCGGGTCATCACCACCTCGTATAGTCTAGAGATCTTGTGCCTTCCCGCCGATATGTCATATATCGTTCCAATTAGAGCGTCTGGTTCTTCCGCCAGCACAGTCTCTGGCCAGGTTTTACGGATAGTCTGCACCAGCCTAAGATACGTAACATATTGGCCCCCATGCAACCCTGTCTCTTCTCCCAGGTCTTCGAATTCTTTAATAGCCCCTTCTTGCCATATATCTCCCAATGTGGCCAGCCCAACCGATACCCAATAGGTCCTGATTATCATCCTAAGCTGGCTGTCCCCCTTAGTTAAGGCAACTAGCGGCACCTGTGGGGAACACGGGTACGGGCTCTCCATCAATTGGCATGCTCTGTGCCACATCTTCCACCCAAGCAACAACATACTCGGGCGTTCATTCAGTTCAAGTCTAGGAACCCAGATGATCTCTTTTAGGTAAAACGGGGCGCAGTCCTGCCCAACCAGCCTAGATTCAGGAGTTTCTTCATCAGAAAGCCATTTAGTTACATATTGCAATTGGCTGGCTACATAATAGGCCTCAAAGTTCGGCAGCTTGCCCCTCTATCATGGAAGTTCTGTAGCTTCCATAGCGCCACTCTATTGCGGTTGCCGTGCCACAGGAAGTCCCTACACATGCTTTAAGTTTGGCAAAGAACTTCTTGGGTATCAGGTGTGGTATATTACTGAAAAAGTGCAACAGCCTAGGCAGGACCACCATCTTGAGCATCGCCCCCCGCCCCATCATCGCCAGCTTCTCCCAAAACTTCATATTCGTGCAGATTTTCTTCACAGCCACCTCGGTATTGTGCAAGTGTTCCCCCTCCACAGTGTGATATGCATCTATTCTGAGGTAGCGGAAAGAATCAGCTGCCCAAGGCACGGACAACACTGGCAATCATTCCAGAGGGACTCCTGTGTAGCTCCCTAATGGAAACATGCTCGATTTTCGGGGGTTTACCGCTATGCCGGACAGTTCCGCATATTTTTCCATGACCTCTAGAATGTACTGGACATTTTCCTCCGGATATTTTAAATACAGTAACAAATCATCAGCATATAAGGATATTAGGTGTTTCTCTCCTCCCACTTCAATGCCAACCAGGTCATATTGTTGTCTGAGGTACACTGCTAAAGGCTCCAGGGCTAGAATGTATAACATCGGGGACCAGGGGCACCCTTGTCTGGTGCCTCTACTGAGTTGCCACCTCTTAGATATCACTAATCCCGTGCGCACTCTGGCCAGTGGTTCGCTGTACAACAATTCCACCCACCTAACATAACCCGGCTCCATCCTGTATTCTTCCAGGGCCGCCAGCAACCATGGCCACCTCACCGAATCAAAAGCCTTGACTGCGTCTAGGGACACCACCATCTCTTCATCGCTTCTGTTCCCCTCTTCAATCACCCGGTGGAGTCGCCTGTGGTTGCGAGTTATATTTCTATTGGGGGCATAGCCTGTCTGATCCGGGTGTATCAATTTACTGATGACCCTTCGTAGCCTATTAGCTAGGACCGCCGTCAGGATCTTGCTGTCCTGGTTCAACATTAACAGCGGCCTATACGAGCCGCAGCAATGCCCCGGTTTGTTGGGCTTGGGGAGCGGTACGATTAGTGCTTCTCTAAGCGTATCCGGTAGCCGACCCTTCTCAAAAGGCTCATTAAACATCTCTAGCATAGGGGGGGCGGGGGGGGGAGTACCTCTGCCCTATATACTTTATAAAACTCGCGCAGGAATCCGTCCGTGCCCGGGGTCTTGCAGGTGGGCAGCTGTTTCACCACCTCCTCTAGTTCATCCAGGGTAATAGGTGCGTCTAGTTCGTCACTAATCCTAGGTAGTTCCATGTCTCAATGTTTCTCTGATCTCTTCCTGGTTTCCCCCCCCTCTGTCCTCATATAGTATTCTATAATAGTCAAAAAATGCCTCATTGACTCCTTCCCGGGTGTCAACCTCCTCCCTGTTCTCTCTAGTTATTATCCTAATCGGGGGCCTGGGGGTTTCACTCTTATATAACCACGCCAGCAAGCGGCCAGTTTTGTCTCCACCCGCATGTTGCCTCTCGACATATTTTCTATAGTTAAGGTTGCAGAGCCTTTCCCAAAGCTCCGCACACCTCTGCTGCAGCTCGAGTACTAGTTCCGCGTCCCCTCCTGCCCTGTCGCTTTCGCGCTCCAGTTGCTTCTCCGCCTTCTCTAGTTCTGTTAGGACCCCACCTTGCAGGCCCTTTGACTTGGAAATGGCAGTACCCCGCAACACAACCTTGAAAGCCTCCCAGAGTGAGCTCGCTGAATCCACACTGCCCGTGTTCACCTCAAAGTACTGCAAGATCGCGTCCCTGATGTCCTCCTTGAAGACCGAGTCTCTAAGCGCCACGGAGGCGCCACATAGGTATCCGCGCCCTAGGGCGACAGTACTGCCAGGTCAGCACCAGGGGCGAGTGGTCCGACAGGACCCATGCTCTATATTCTATTTGGGTGGTCTCTATCAGCACATCTGGCGTGGCAAAAAAATAATCCAATCTCGTATGTAAGTGCTGCGGAGCAGAGTAGTGAGAGTACTGCGTGGCATTAGGGTGTTTCAGTCTCCAAACATCCGCCAACCCAAAGTCCTCCAGTAATGCCTGTAATACCCTGGTCGCCGGGGTGGGCCGATCAATCTTCTCATCAGACCTGTCTGCCTTTGGGTCGAGCACGCAGTTAAAGTCCCCTCCCCAAATAATCGCTACCCCCACACACGAGCCCAGGTGAGTGCATAGGGTTCTGAAGTACGTGGCAGTGTTTTGGTTGGGGGCATATGTATTGATAATGCACACCTCTTTGTTCTCTACCAAGGCCCTCAGCATGACCAGCCTGCCCTCCGTGTCCATCACCTCCTGTATGAGTCTGAGCGGAACATGCGGTGCCACCCAGATCAGCACTCCCCTAGCATAGGCAGAGTACGGAGAGCCCACTACTGTGCCTCTCCACTTTTTCCCCACCAGTTCCAACTTCTGGTGGGTCAGGTGTGTTTCCTGCAGCAGCGCAATGTCAATCCTCTGTCTTTCAAGGTACATCATGACCTTGTTCCTTTTTAAATAGCTGTTAAGTCCCCTGACATTCCAGGTGACGATCTTAAGGTCTCCCATGGAACATGCGTATCTTCCTGCTTCCCATGTAGCGACTCCCCTTTGCCCACGTGATACAGATAGCATCTCGTCCTAGGAGCTCCTCGTACCAGCTCAAACCCCCTTTAACCATGTACACAGCAAAACCCCAACTTCCCTCCCCTCCCCCCCCCGTCCCTTCCCCAACATCACACACCACAACTGCTGCCCAGCTCCAGCCTCGGTGCTCAGGCACCCCCACATCTAGCCCCGCAAGCACCGATCGATGCAGAGCTCAGTAGGGTGAGGTCGCCCTAATGGGCACCCAACTAAAACTATCGCGGGGTAAAAAGAATCGTTCCGTAAGGCTCCCGTTAAGTAAACATTGATCACAGTGCCCATGACAAACAGTGCAATCATCTGACCTTCTCTACCAAAGGCTTCGCAAACAACTATATTCAAGTCCCACGTGCCACGCCATCTTGCAACGCCATTTTCATGCCTCCCGTATCTCTTCCGAGCCCTTTCTCGTCCGAACTTCTGACTCCTGGGGGCATCCTTGTGCATCGAGCCATCCCATGGCATCCTCCGGGGTCTCAAAAAACAGAGTTTTATGTGCATGAATGACCTTCAATTTTGCGGGATAAAGTAACATATATTTGTGGCCCGCCTCTCTCAATCTCCACTTTACTGACCCGAAATTCATGCAGCTACGCTGTACAGTCAGGGTATAATCCGGGTAAGCCGTGATGTTTGCCGCTCCTCGTATGATCGTTCCTCCTTTTCGAAAGTGTTCCAGTATCCTCTCCCGGTTGCGGTAGTTGAGAATTTTAGCGATCATAGGCCTAGGCGGGTTCCCCGGCGGCGGCCTCCTCGTTAGGGCTCTGTGTGCCCTTTCTACTGCAAATCCTTGGGATAGGGCTCCTCTGGGTATCTCTTGTAATAACATGGATTCAATGAATTCCGTAGGCTCACTGCCCTCCATCCCCTCCGGCAGGCCCACGATGCGGATGTTATTGCGACGGGCTCGTCCTTCCGCCTCCTCCGCTCTGCTCTCCATATAGCCCACTCTTTGTATCAGGGCGTGCAAGTCGGCTTTATGGGAGGCGCAATCCGCAGTATTCGGGCCGACTTCCTTCTCAAGGGACTCTCTGCGCTCCGCCAAGTCCCTGACATCCTGTCGGAGCAGGTTAACGTCTTCTTGAACCTCTCCGACCTTGAGGTCCAGCACCGTTTTTAGTTCGGTGATGGCCA
Source organism: Ambystoma mexicanum (assembly GCF_040938575.1). NCBI lineage: Eukaryota > Metazoa > Chordata > Amphibia > Caudata > Ambystomatidae > Ambystoma > Ambystoma mexicanum. The sequence goes on from NC_090933.1 coordinate 1,307,651,252, forward strand.
GTTCAAGCTTAGATTCCCAGGCCGCCCTTAGGTCCGCAATAGCCGCCAGGATTTCTTGGTTGGCGCCCGAAGCCATCGTGCCGCTCGCGGCCAGCGCATCCTTGCTCTTGGTGGTGTCCTGGCCCGGGGACGTCCTAGTGAAGTCATCCAGGGGGGGCTGTTTCGCCTTCGGCCGCACCGTCTTATTCGTCTGCTCAAGTGACAAATGTGCGCGCAGTGCGCCTCCTCCGCTGGGTCACCGTGCGGCTCACTTCTTCCTTTGTTCCGGACCCTGGTCGGCCATTTTGTGTCGTCCTGCGCCCCGGTGTCCTTATCTCATCCGCACCGATCTCCGTCGTCGTCACTCCTGCACCATCCAGAAGTTCACCATGCGTAGCCCACACATTCACACACCGGCATGTGTTTCGTCAGTGGTCAGCGGTCCGTCCTAACGCACTTATTTGCCCGGATCATTGCAGGATCTCGGGAGCTCCTCCAGAACGCGTCCTCCTACATGGCTCTCGTAGCCACGCCCCCTTGCACATAGACAAATTAAATATGATAAGGAATGCAAATTATTAAATCAGCGATTTCTCAACAGAGGGTACACAAAAGTTCTGTTATTTAAAAATTTTGTATATGCTTGATTGATGTTACTCAACTGGAACTCTTGACCAATGTGACTAAGTCCAAGGAATCCCCACAATATATTTCTCTGGTTACACCTTTTACCAATGACTCCTCACTATTGTACAAAATGGTTGCAGAACACTGGCACATCCTGAGACTTGATAAGGATCTAGAACCATATCTGACACCCAAACCCAAATTTACTTTAATAAAAGCGCCCACGATTAAAAATTTGGTGAGTCCTTTCCTTGAGTATAAATTGGCGAATTCTATATGTTTACAACAACCAGAGGGTTTCCATAAATGTGGTCCCTGCAACTAATGTCCCTGGGCTCACCCTAAAAGCAAAGTTTTCATCGACACTTATTTGCCTGGATCATTGCAGGATCTCGGGTGCTCCTCCAGAACGCGTCCTCCTACATGGCTCTCGTAGCCACGCCCCATTTTCAGTGTTAATTGGATGATACAACTATCTTTCAGGCTACCCTCAGCCGCTTCCTCCTCCTCGCTCATAGCAGACTGCTCTATTCAGTCATGGTGTGCTGCAAACGACCTGTGCCTCAACGCCAGTAAAACTGAGTTGGTTTGCATTGGGTCCCCTGCTCCCGCTTTCTCACTTTCACTCTGGCCTGCCTTGCTTGGCCACGCGAACCCCACCACCTGTGAGGTAAAAAAGCCTTGGGGTCATCTTCGACTCCACTCTTCTCCTTCTCTCACATTTCTGACATCTCAAAAAAGTGATCAACTACACCTCCTCAGAGACACTATCTTTTCTTACTTTCCTCCAGCGTCTCATTGTCTCCAGAGCCCTGGGTCTCTCTAGGCTGGACTACTGCAACACCCTCTTCCTCAACCTCCCTGCTTCTGCCCTGCACCCTCTGCAACTCATCCAGAACAGAAATGCAAGAGTTATCCTTGGCCTCAAACCAAGGGACCACATCTTTCCAGCGCTGGAATCTCTTCACTGGCTCCCTGTGGATGCAAGGATCAAATTTAAGACCTTCTGCATTGTCCACAAGGCTTTCTGGGGCCTGGGACCTACTTAACTGCAATGTTGCCTACCTAAATACTGTCCCCCTCGAGCCCTCTGCTCATCTACCTCCAACCTTCTGCGAGTGAGCCAGTTCTCCAAGCAGAGATTTGGAGGGAGATCCTTATGCTCAGCAGGCGCCTCCTCTGGAATAGTCTCCCTGCCACCCTCCATCTTGAGCCTGATCTTCTTAAGTTCCGAAAACTCCACAAGACCTTCCTCTTCTCCTCCTTCTCCTCCTCCTCCTCCTCCTCCTCTCTCCCCCTACGCTGCTAGAGCTCTGTTCTCTTTCCATCTCCCCCTCCTCTTCCATCCAGCATGCTGACTGGCTGCCTGGTGTACCCCCGCCAGTCCTCTCTGCACATGCCCCAGGGCCCTGGACCCCACTGCCTCACTGCACTTGTGAATAAATCCAAGAGAGCTTCTCTCTCCGCTCTTACACCACTCTCTACCTACTTGGTGCACTTGAGCCTCCCACACCCTCCCTTGACCGTCTTGCTCTTGCAGGATCTGAATGCATCCCTGCCTGAAGATTGCCCGTCTGTTCTCCCTTGTCTTCACTCATTAATGTGCACTTTAAAAAGACTGCGGAGTTGCCGTCAGGCCTATTTGCTGTAACTCAACTGTTATATGTATCATATTCACTTACTTTGCTTGTGCAGACCAATATCGCCTCAATATTTTAAGGGCTCAGAGCGACTTGTTTTTCTCCCATGTTCCCAACCTCCTTGAGCTCTTTAAAACACTGCCTTTGTATAGGCGCTTTATAAACATTACCATACCATCAATGGGGGCCTTCAGAGGGTTAAAGTTTTGTTCTGAGGCCCAGTGACTGAATCATAACCATTTGCTACGATATTGTTTCTTAGTGGAGGATTTCTTGGAGGCTGACATAATAGCAATGTTATGTTCTGATAAATGCAAGTGGGAGAAGACTAGCTTTACAGGAACCAAGCCTTCAAGTTGAGCAATTGAGGGGAGGGATGAAGAACCTGCCCCTTCTGTTGAGCCAACAGATCGCTCGAAAGTGGAAGATCTAAGGGGGGATTCCCCACTAACTCCAGAAGATCTGGAAACCAAATCTGGCGAGGCCAGAACGGGGTTATTAAACTGATTGTCAGGTTGTGTGACATTTTGAATTCCAGCAACATTTTGTGAATTAATGGAAGAGGTTGGAAGCCAATAAAGCGCTAGATTTGGCCAATCCAGATGTAGAGCATCTCCCATGGACCGAAGGACCTAACCTTGCTTTGATGCAAAATGCGGGCAAAGTGTGCTGTGTTGGTTGGCTAAGAGGTCGACTGATGGATGGACCCACTTCTGAAAGATCATGTGTGCTATTGATGGTTTCAGCTCCCATTTGTGCAGAGCGGACTGTAATCTGCTTAGTTTGTCCGCCAGATGGGACGGAGACAAGAAAATGTGATTTTGAATGGCTCAATACCAAATTTGTTCTGCTAGGAGACAGAGGGGGCGGGAGCGAGCCTCCCCCCACCCCCAATCACCCCAGACTCTGGTTGTTGATATAAAACATTGCAGTGGTATTGTCCGTTTGATTTTTCCCCACCTTTCCTTGAAGTGAGGGAAGAAAAGATTTTAGGGCGAAAAATATGGCTCTTAGTTCCAGAACATTTATGTGGTCCTTCCTTTCCTGTGAGGACCAAAGACCATGAGCTGTTCGGCTTTGAAAATAAGCTCCCCAACAGTACTATATTTGGTGAGGGGGAGGTTGAAAGTGAGATCCTGTTAGCAGGTTCTCTGGGGAGTTCCACCAGCGCAGAGTCCTGAACTTGGCCTGGAATTTGGATCTTTATTTCCGATCAGAGAGCCGATTCCAGTTGAGAGCAAGATGCCACGGGGTCGTTCTCAATTGGAGCCTTGCAAAGGGAACTAGGTTTATGCAATAAAGCCTTTGAAACCACCAAGTAGTCAGTGACTGGTGGGTGGAGAACCGAACTATGGTTTGTTGAATGGCTTCCACCCTTTGCAAGGGTGGAAACCCTTAGTGCAGAGTAGTATCTATAACTGCTCCCAAGAATTGGCTCCTTTGCGAGGGACTGAGTTGGGATTGTGTCACATTTATGGAGAACCCCAGGTTGAACAGAGTATGGCAAGTAATTTGCAACTTCTGAAGCAATACCTCTGGAGATTGGGTTTTGAGAAGCCAGTTGTCTAGGTAGGGATATAGATGGATTGCCTGCAACCGGACGTAGGCTGCCACTGACCCCAGAACCTTTGTGAAAACCCTGGGGGCAGAATGTAGCCTGAAGGGTAAATATGTGAACAGGTAATAAGACCATACTATTGTAAATCTCGAACAGACCGTGGCGTTTGTAGATGGGGATGTGAAAATAAGCATCCTGTAGGGCTACAGATGCCCTCCAATAGTTTGGATGTAGAGAAGCCAGAATCTGAGGAATAGTTATCATATGGAAAGTCTCCAAAAACAGAAATTGCCCTATTAAGTGGTTGGCTAGGATTGTAAATGTTCAACACCACTGGTCTAGGACCTGAATGTTGGTTAGAACCAGTTGGGGTGCAGTTTGTGATGGCACCAGTGTAGGTTGACCCAAATTGTCCTCAGACTGAGGAGAAAATTGAGGCAAAATGTGAGGAGTGTGAGCTCACACAGGAGTGCTGAACAACTGCTCTGGTGGAACATTAAAATATTTGGAAGCATCAGGGTATTCCGAGTCAGAAATTAAATTTGAACAGTCTTCCTGGCTCTCCAGTACCAAGCCGGAGACAGAAGCAACGGGAGATTTCTTCAGTTTGTGTTTTCGTGGAGAATTCGGTACCAAACTAGTTTTTGAATGAGAGCTTATGCCTTTTTATGAGAGGATTTATTTATTTATTTTTTTTTATTTTTTTTTATTTTGGATGGCTGATTAAATCAACCTTTCAAAACGAGGTTTAAAACAAGATACATGCATCATTAAAAAAAAAAAAAACATTGCATGTTAAAATCATATGTTAAAATCGGATACAACCATACTACAATCAAGATATATGTAGAGAGCCAAATACTGTCCCACTTCTTCCATTTCTTTCAATGGGCAGATTAGTTACTCACTTGAATATGGGACATAATATTTTATTTAGGAAATGGATAGTGGCTATTCTTATTGTTATCTTTGGGGTTGCGAACAGCTCATACCATAGCTCATCATTAGAGCGTCTTATGTAATGATGCCTTGTTAGTTTATCAACCAAATCCTTTCTCTGTGATTGTAATGCAGCACATTCTATCAGTAAGTGTTTCAATGTTTCTTCGACTTTTGCATCATTGCAGAATCGACAAAAAAGACAGTCTCTCTTAATAATACCCCTCCTTAGTAAAACTTGTTTCGTTGGCCATAGATTCAAACGAAATCGCAATATTTGATTTCTCAATTTATGGGAAGGACATTTTAATAGATAATCAGCAGTTCCTTGGAGTTTTTTATGCCCAAACATGGCTCTATCAAAATCTTTTAGCTTCATACAGTTCTGTTGCGTTGTGTGCCAATCTAAATGATACAATTTGGTTTTAGCTTTGGTAGGATTGGATAGTAATAAATCTAATGTGATATTAGCTTCTTTTAGATCCGACAAAACAGCCGCTCTCCAATTTACTGGGAATAAATGTTCTGACCGCAATAAATAGTCTGCCAGGATTCTTAGCACACTATTGCTGGATAAGCCCATCACACATTTCCGGAATAAGCAGCATCTCTTCCAGGACACTTGTATGTTCACGGAGAGAATTCCCAACTCAAAACGAAGCAGTGCGTTTGGGCAAGAGTTTGGAAGATTCAGAACTTTCTTCCAAAACCTAGCCTCAATTTTGTTCCAAAAACTAGCCTGTGGAGGTGACCAGGCTTCTGAACCATAGGTAACAATGGGGATTACTTTCTGTTGATAGAAGGTAAGAATGTGTTTGCATGAGAACTTGCCATACTTATATTGCAAGATTCTCGCTTGCGAGATTAGAGTGGTCAATTTACTCTCTATGCCAACTCTTTGGGGTATATTAGTGGAGGAGTTGCTAAATATGACTCCTAAGTATTTGTATTCATTGACTATTTTTAATCTCTGTTTGTTCAAAAGCCAACAATACTGTTTCTTTGATCTAAGTCCAAGTCTCCCCAGTTCCATCACCTGTGTTTTCTCCAAATTTAAGGTCAAGTTGTTTTTGGCAGTGTACTGGTCAAGTTTATCAAGCATATTTTGCAGGCCTCTCGGTGTTTTAGAGATAAGAACTAAATCATCTGCATACAGGAGCCATGCAATGACCTGGTTACCAAGTTTCGGGGCGTCATTCACAACATTGTTGAATTCATTGCCAAGATCAAATATAAACAAGTTAAACAATGTAGAGGCTAAGATGCAGCCTTGTTTTAGGCCGCGTTTAGTTGGTATTTCAACTGATAGCAGCCCTTCTAAATTCAATTTAACTTGCATTGAAGTGTTCGAATGAAACAAATGTATCAAATGCACAAGTGAGGGTGGGCAGCCAAATTTCAGTAGCTTCTCCAACAATAGGTTCCGATCTACCGAGTCAAAGGCCGCTCGAAAGTCAACATACGCCAGATATATTGGTTGATTCCTTGTGGCGTATAACTCTTTTATTGCATTGAGGGTCGTTATATTGATGCTTGTGCCAAGACCTCGCACAAAACCAGTTTGAAATGGATCTCGTCGATTCTCTTTTGAAGCCCAATTGTCAAGGTCTCTTAAAACAATTCTGCTGAAAATCTTGCCAGGGGCGTCAAGAAGAGAAATCGGACGGTAACTGGCCGGATTTGTTCGGTCGCCTTTCTTATAAATTGGTACTGTGATGGCCTTGCACCACGACGGAGGAACTGCCTGTTTTATTTGCAGGACCTGGAAGATAGCATAGAGAATAGATGCCCATAACTCCGGATTCTGTTTTAGGATATTATTTGATAAACCGTCAGGACCAGGAGCTCTTGAAGAGCTAGCTTTGTTGATATAAAACAAAACATCTTCACGGTCAAAACTAATCTGAAAGGCTGAATTCAATATTTCTAGATTCAACTTTGAGGTACTGTTCGCTGGAAGAGCGTAAATGCTAGTGAAATAGGCGACCCAACTTTTTTCCGACACACCATTAAGTTGTGCCGTTAGCTGCGGAGCTCCTGCTCCATTATTTATCATTTTCCAGATTTGTGATGTATTTTTAGTTTGGACCATCTGTAACCATTTTTCCCCATCATGTTGAAACATATTAGCTTTGTGACCTCGAATCCAATTTCTATATTTGGTCTTCAATTTGCGTAAAGTCAATTCACGATACTGTACCGGTAAGTTAGAAATCTGTCTTTTCTGTTTTCGGTATTGCCTCTTTCGATCTCTAATGGCCAAATCGAACATGTGGATATGCTGCTGCCTGCTCTTATTAGTTTCTGTAGTTGAAGCAGGGGCAAAGAGATGCATTTTATCATGGTAATCAGCAACATCCATACCTCTTACCAATCGCTGTTGGTCATTCGTTACACTGCGTGCAAATGTTTGCAAAGCATCGCTTGACCAGTAAAGTCTGTTTCGTTGGGCGTTAATAATAAGACCACTCAATTGATTTGGACTGGAGCGAAGTTCTTCCTTGGTTTGGATCACAAACTCGGCTCTCAGAATCCAATGATCACTCGCTATGGTGGGAACTACCCTAAACTCGGAGATTTTCTCAAACAACCTTCTATCAACATACATATAGTCAATTGTAGCATTTTGAGCGCCACAAGACCACGTGTATGATGGAGGGTTATCAGTTTCCACTGCCCCATTCAGCATAATTAGATCCCACGTGTTAATAAAAGTTCTCCACGGCGAAACCCGATCCAAACTCCTTTTCTTAGATGCTGCCAACAAATGCATATTCAGATCCCCGGCTAATATTACATGCGCGATGGCCGGAATAGTTATATTGTCTTCCAATAATGTATTCAAATCATTAAGGAGAGTAGAGGTTGAAATTGCAATTGGGTTCCAATATATATTTATGACTAAAAATTTCAGCTTTTGGAACATAATTACTGAACATTGCAAATAGGAGTTTGGGTTGGGCCCCTCAGAGATATTAGTTATCGTGGACATATTGGAGATAGTCATCAACCCAGACATTGGTCTACCTTTCTGTCCCTTAATTGCTGGAACTAAATGCACATAATGATTGTTCCACGATAGGGGGACAGTCAACCAGGTTTCTTGCATAAGGGCTAGATCACAATCTTTGAGATCACACTTAGCATTATTTAACAAATGTTTATATCCCCTCGTATTCCAGCTCATGACTACCAATTTCTGACCCCGAACAACAGGGTCATCAATTCCTAGTTATGCTTTCCCACAGCTGCATCCCCTACCTGAGGTATGCTCACCACTAATTACCTGACTAGTTGGTTTAGTGATAGCTTCCATCGGCTGTTCCTTAGTAGTAGGAATTAAATCAAAACCCAAATCAAAGAATTCAGATCTAGCGGACCAAATGATATTGTAAATGATGCGAGAACTTAACCACATACAGGACACCGTTGGATCATTATCATCGGGAAACTCCACTTGAACTAGATCACCAGAAGAGATATCTTCCAAATTTGGGATATCTGCAAATATTTGCATGATGCTTCCTCTGTTCATTATGTATGTTGGAAAGTGTGATGCCGGAAATGCATCTGAGGGACAGGGCCTCTGAATCCTTGTCCTTTTTCTGTTTTTACCGTGTGTTCTGTCATGTTTTCTGCCCAGGAGTCCATGAGGGACTCCTGGCAGTGCAGCTCTCTTTTGGTTTGGTGAACAGACCCATGGGATACCCTTATGGCACCCATGGGTAGGGGTACAACCCTGTGCCCCTAGTGTATGTTTTTGGGCACCTGTGGGTGGCCCACAGAGCAGGGTATGGGCTGGTGGCAGCTCCATGCTGAATTTGACAGGTGCTCTGGGTGTCCTCCATTTTGGGATACCCAGGCCCTGCCATTGGAATCAGTTGATTCCTGATAGGAAACAAGATGGCCCCTGTGGCCTCTTGCTTTCTATTGCCTGTTATCTTGTTTTTCCCAAAGTCCTGGGAAGCCCTGACTCTGTCCCTTCCCCCTGACTGGCTGTTGGGTGGAAGTTCCATATATGGTGTTGTTGTAAAGGCCCAGCTAGACTGACTGGAGCCTTCCCAGTGACTGTATGTTATGGGTACCTCCTGTGGGTGGGACCTGGGTGAATGGAGTGTGTGACCAATATACACTCCTTGTTGTGGTTGTCTGGTTTCTGGCATGAGAGACAAAGACTGAGACAGCCCTGCCCGAAACTGGCCTGAATGCAGTGTGTAGTGTTGAATGGCTGGGTACTTGTCCCAATCCACATTCCTTGTTGTGAGTGTCTGAAAGGGAGGAGTGTGGCCTGAATGCACTGTGTGCCTGATTGGCTGACTGACTGCATGAATGCCCTTCTGTGTGATTGGCTGCTGTGTGTGTGCCAGCAGTGTGGATGAGAGACAGAATAGTATATCTGGGGACCTCTCACCACTGGAAATTGTTCAGAAGCATTCAGAAGCTGAGTCTCCACTCAAGAGTAACTGGATTTGCTGATCCTCGACGTCCAGCTGGAAGAAGAAGACTTGCTGTGGCATTTGCTTCGACGGAACTGAAGGTTGTCGAAATCGTCGAGGACTGACCCGAGAGAGGACCTGGTAAGGCGCCCTCTTCCCGTGCTCCGAGGGACCATCGAGCACCGCTGAATCTTCGCCGAAGCGCCCTGGAAGTCAGACCCTCGAAAGGCTGCCGACCCGAGACGGGACCGCCGAGGAGATCGAAGTGAAGCACCCGGACCTCGACGCTGTCGAAGTCCATTGCCGTCGACCAGGGTTCGCAGGTCTGTGTAACCGCTGGAGGCCCGTCGAAGTTGTGTTGCCCAGCCGTGGGAACCACTTGACGCCGTGCCGCCGACGACCGGAGCCGTCCGCTCCTTGCCTAAGAACATTTCAATCGAAGGACTCCCTCGACCGCATCGTCGACCGCTTATCCTGCCGGAGAAAGTCGAGGACGACCAACGCGCCGAGGAGAAACCTGCCGGTGGGTTTCCCGCCACCCAACGACCTCAAAGACTCGGACGACCCGACGCCCTTGCTGGGCTTCCGTCTCTACAATCTTTGCGGTCCAGAACTATTGTCATCGAGGTGCCCCGCACACCTCCGCCCTGCAGGACGCCGACGCCCCGACGCCGACGAGCACCGCTCGGACGAAGCTGCCGCCTCTTTGACATCGTTCTACCTCGTTTGTCGACGGACGTTCGACGCCCCGTGCCTCCCGCTTGAAAGGGAAGGCATTCAAGAAGGGCCGTCGATTCCCCGTCGCCGAACCCCGAGGTCTTCGACGTTTCTCGACGCCTCTCGACGATCCGTGACTCCCGCTTGGAAGGGGGTCGCTCAAGAAGGATCTGTCGACGCCTCTTCGAAGGACTCGACTCCACCAGGTACATTGGGGGGGTAAAAACATTGCAGGAGAGAATAAGACTATTGAACAATATATGGACTGGGCTTGTGTCATATCTCTTTATTTTACAGGTTGCCCAGGTGGGGGGGATCTCCACACAGAACTGTGTCCAGTAGCTAGGGCCAGTATTCTGCCTATTGCTTCAACCATCTTTTATCTCTCCTCTCTCTATTGCTGGTTTCCTTCTTATTGATCTGTGTGCCATTTTTACAGTATTGTGAATGCCCTTTAATGAGGTCTAATATTAGTGGTACCACTTTAGAATTGTAGATATTTACCATTGCTGATTTTCCTGAGCACAAAGTGCGTTATTGTGATAAGTGTACATAACCCTTGAATATTAATTATATAAAGACTGTGTTTTCAGTAATACAGTGTGTGGACATTCCTTTGTGGGGGCTTGGGGATACACTGTACTTAAGAACCAGCCTGCATCACCTCCTGAGAAGCTAGGCCTTGATTGCTCGTCCATCGCTACCGTAATCGAGAATCTTGGCTGGGGTCTTCTGTGCCTCTCCTCTACCATATAGAGAGCGGAAGTACAGACCCCCCCACCGGTCTTGACAAGCTGGTGGCAGCGGTGGGATGCTTATGGTTTTAAGACTCAGTGTATAACCGTGCCACTTACAAAATATCCGCACTTTATTAGATTAAGGTTTGGGTGTGTACCAAATAACTGCATTACAGGCAATGGAGCCCATTGCAAATGGTAAATTGACTCGGATGAGCTTAGAGGCTCTCCAGAGTGCTTGTGAAGCCAGGGAGTTGGACTTTGTGGATAAGTCTAGGGCTGAGCTGATAGCTGCCCTGGTGGACTACCAGACTGATGGTGAAACCCTTGATGAAGGGGGGGATGCAACCAGTGAGGACTCTGCCCCTGGGGTTGTCGCTGAATCTGTTTCTGGGAATGCCACCATTCCTGCTGCCTCTGTTCCAAACCCCAGCAATTCCATGGAACTTGAGTTATTAAGGATGAAATTGGCCTTTGAATATCGCAAGTTGGAAATAGAAGCTGAGCTTAAGAAAGAGGAGCTGGCACAGCAAGTGGAACTCAAGAATAGGGATCTTGCGCTCAAAGACAAGGACACTGAATGTCAGAGAATCCAGCTAGAGAGAGCTAGAGTGGAGACTTCAGCTAGACCAATTGAGAGTGGCAGGTCCCCAGCCACCAAGTTTATGAAAGATTTGGTTGGTGTGTTTGTGGAGGGTTCAGATATCCTCCAATGGATTGAAGCGTTTGAAATGGCTTGTGCAATTCATGATGTAGATAAAAGAGATTGGGCTAAGTGTTTGTTAAGCAGAGTGCCTCAAACTGGATATGACTGTATTCTGAAGCTGAGTGTGGAAGAAAGGGGTCAGTATGAGTGTATGAAGTCTGCTTTGATTGCCAAGTTTGGCAAGACACCTGCCCAATACCTTAAAAGGTTCAGGGAATTTAAGAAAAGAGAGAATGTGTCTTGGGTTGACTGGGTGAGTACTGCGCACATGAACATGATGGGGTGGATTGATGGATACAAGGTGAAAACTTTTGTTGAGTTGTCCCACCTCTTGTTTTTTGAGCATTTTTCTGAAGCCTGTTCACCAGAGCTGCGTCAGTATGTGGCTGACCAGAACATTTTGGACCCCTTTAAGCTGGCTAGGTTGGCTGACAAGTGGGTCTCCCACCGGGTGTCCCCTAAGGACTCCAGTGGGAAGGACAAGGACAAAGAAAAGGGGGCCTCTCAGAAAGCTGAGGAGTCCCAAAAGCAGTCACAGTCGGGTAAACCAAAACCTTCCTCTCCTAAGACCCAAAAATCTAGTGGGGATAAGTCCTCTGTGGGTGGGAATAAGAGTAGTGGTCCACCTGCTGCAAAGCAGGCTCCCAGTGGTTCCAGTACCGTACCCCGCACTCCTGGCACTTGTTGGGATTGTGGGGCTCTGGATCACAAAAGGGGTGACCCCAAGTGTAAAGGTAAGGCACTTGGAGTACAGGCTGTCAGCCTGACCTACCCTTACCCCGTGTCTGAGGTGGAGGCCACTGTCCTCCCCTCCTCTACAGGAATCACATTTGGTGCTCCAGTAGAGATTTCCTTAGTGTCCCTTGGGGCCTGGGACCAGTACGCAGAAGTACTGGCGACTATCCCACAGAACACCCGTAGATTTTTGAGAAGTGTCCTCTTGAATGGCCAGCCTTCTACTGGTTTGAGAGACACTGGGGCAAGCATGACAGTGGTGGACAGGACCCTGCTCAAGCCAGAGGACTATGAAGGTGCTCCTCTGCAAACCACCAGGTTAGCTGGTGGGCCTCCCAAATTATCGCCTGTAGCCCTAGTCACACTCATGATTGGAGACAAGACAGCAAAGCTTCCTGTCCTGGTTCAGGACAATGTCCCTGCTAACATTCTGTTAGGAAATGATCTAGTAGAGTTGGGGTTGATCTCGGATGGTCTTCCCATGACTGCTGCTGCAGTCACTAGGTCACAGGTGACACCGGGTCTGGCTGTGAGTCAGGTATCCGAGCCAAAGGCGAGGCCTAAGGCAAGAAGAAGGAAGACCAAGAAGGCCACCTCTGTGGAGGGAACACCTTCTCTTCCTGCTGTTCCGACAGCACCCAATGGGATCCATGCTCCGGACGGGCTGGGTCCAGCGGAAAACCCAAACTCAACTCCTGTGGGAGAAGAGACAGAAGACTCTCCTGTGGGAGAGGTTCTCAACCCGGAGGATCATCCCGACCTTCAATGCTTGTTAGCTGAAGGGGGACCCTCCCGGGCAGACTTCTGTAAGGGACAGAGAGAGTGCCACTCTCTCGAGGGCCTGAGGAAACAGGCCCTGTCCCAGGCACAAGGTGAAGTGCCTAGGACATTCAAGATTTATTGGGAGGGTGAGCTCCTTGTTAGTGAGCCCACTAAGCCCGAACCTGGTGCCCGCAAGAGGTTGGTGGTACCCCAGGTTTACAGGCCCTTCCTACTGCAGTTGGCGCATGAGGTGCCCTTGGCTGGTCATCTTGGGACCAAGAAGACTAAGCAGAGGCTCTCTGCCCATTTCTACTGGCCACGGATGGGAGTAGAGGTGGAGTCCCACTGCAGGACCTGCCCAACTTGTCAGTTGTCTGGCAAGACTGGAGGCAGGGTCATTGCCCCACTGCAGCCATTACCAGTGGTTGGCACACCATTTGAGAGGGTGGGCATCGACATAGTCGGTCCCCTTGACCCTCCCACTTCAGGTGGACATCGGTTCATCCTGGTCTTGGTAGATCATGCCACCAGGTACCCTGAGGCAATACCCCTTCGGACTGTTACTGCCAAGGTGGTTGCCAGGGCTCTCCTGGGCATTTTCACCCGTGTTGGATTCCCCAAGGAGGTTGTCTCTGACCGAGGATCCAACTTCATGTCTAGTTACATGAAAACCATGTGGAAAGAGTGCGGGGTAACCTACAAGTTCTCCACCTCTTACCACCCCCAGACCAATGGTCTGGTTGAGAGATTTAACAAAACTCTCAAGGGCATGCTAGGTGCTTTGGAAGAGCCCCTAAGGAGGAAATGGGATCTCCTCCTGCCATGCCTGCTGTTTGCTTACAGAGAGGTACCTCAAGAGGGTGTTGGTTTCAGCCCCTTTGAGTTACTCTTTGGACATCCCGTGAGGGGGCCCCTCGCCTTGATCCGAGAAGGCTTGGAAGCCACCCCTCCAGGTCCCGCCAAGCAAGTGGGGGACTATGTGTTAGGCCTCAGGCGGAGGATGACACAAATGATGGGTCAGGCAACAGCAAATCTCAAGGCCAGCCAGGAATTGAATAAGTACTGGCATGACCTGAAAGCTTCGCAAGTGGATTGGACTCCGGGACAGGAAATCCTTGTGATGGAGCCTACCAAGCCTAGAGCTTTGGCAGACAAGTGGACTGGACCCTTCAGGATCATCTCCAAGATGGGCGAAGTCAATTATCTGGTGGACATGGGAGCCTCTGGGGTAGCCCCCCAGGTATTCCATGTCAACAGGCTCAAGCCTTTCCACAGGCGAGCAGAGGTCTCATGTCTCTTGCTAGCTTCAGGGCAAGAAGAGGATGAGAGTGAGCCCCTTCCTGATTTGCTGCATAGCAACCCTCAGGATGGCTCAGTGGAGGGAGTACAACTCTCTCCCGATTTGACAACAGAGCAGCAGAGGGCCTGCCGGGCTTTGCTCCAGCAGTATGCCCCTCTGTTTTCACTGACACCGGGCCTTACACCGTGGTGTAAGCACGAAATTGACACTGGTGACAGTGTGCCTGTCAAAAGCAGGAGCTATCGTATGTCAGATACCGTCAAAAACCACATCCAGGCTGAGGTCGCCAAGATGTTGGATCTGGGTGTTATTGAACCCTCCACCAGTCCCTGGTCCAGTCCAGTGGTCCTTGTCCCCAAGGCAAGTTCCCCGGCGGGTACCAAGGATTGGAGGTTCTGTGTGGACTACCGAGGAGTCAATGCCGTCACCAAAACTGACGCGCACCCATTGCCCAGGGCTGATGAGCTCGTGGACACTATAGGTGCTGCCAAATTTGTGAGCACCTTTGACCTTACCTCAGGCTATTGGCAAATAGCTCTGACGGACCATGCCAAGGAAAAGACGGCATTCTCCACACCTGAGGGACTCTACCAGTTTAGGGTCATGCCCTTTGGGTTGAAGAATGCCCCTGCCACCTTCCAGAGATTGGTCAACCATGCGCTCAGTGGGCTGGAAGCCTTTTGTGTGGCTTACTTAGACGACATTGCCGTCTACAGTTCCACCTGGGAAGAGCATTTGACACATCTGGATAAGGTGTTGCAGGCCTTGAAAAGGGCTAACCTCACTATCAAGGCCACCAAGTGCCAGATAGCTCAGGGGAAAGTTACCTATCTTGGTCATGAGGTAGGAGGGGGTCAAATCCAACCTCTCTCCAGTAAAGTACAGGACGTACAGAACTGGGAGACTCCCACTACTCAAACCCAGGTGAGAGCCTTTTTGGGCCTCACTGGGTACTATCGCAATTTCATGGCAGACTATGGAACCATAGCTGCACCCCTGACAGCTCTAACTTCACCCAAACAGCCTAGGAAGGTTAATTGGACTGAAGACTGTCAGAGGGCCTTTGATGGCTTGAAAGAAAGTCTGTGTAGGGCACCTGTGTTGAGTGCGCCTGACTACAGCCGACCCTTTATCGTCCAGACGGATGCCTGCGACACCGGAATTGGAGCTGTCTTGTCCCAGTTAGATGACAAAGGGAGAGAACATCCTATCATATTCATCAGTAGACAACTCAAGGGTAGAGAACTTAGGTGGGCTACTGTTGAAAAGGAATGTTTTAGTATAGTTTGGAGCCTTAGGCGTTTTAGGCCCTACCTTACGGGGTCCACCTTCAAGGTCCAAACAGATCATAAGCCCCTGAAGTGGCTTATGCAGATGAAGGGTGAGAATCCGAAATTGCTCAGGTGGTCGATTAGCCTACAAGGGCTAGACTTCACCATAGAGCACAGACCAGGGAAGAGTCACGATAATGCAGATGGCCTTTCCAGAAGGTATGTTGACCGTCTGGATGAGGGTGTCTATCCCGTGGGAGATTAGGCACCCTCCACCTCAGTCTGGGGGGGGCGACTGTGATGCCGGAAATGCATCTGAGGGACAGGGCCTCTGAATCCTTGTCCTTTTTCTGTTTTTACCGTGTGTTCTGTCATGTTTTCTGCCCAGGAGTCCATGAGGGACTCCTGGCAGTGCAGCTCTCTTTTGGTTTGGTGAACAGACCCATGGGATACCCTTATGGCACCCATGGGTAGGGGTACAACCCTGTGCCCCTAGTGTATGTTTTTGGGCACCTGTGGGTGGCCCACAGAGCAGGGTATGGGCTGGTGGCAGCTCCATGCTGAATTTGACAGGTGCTCTGGGTGTCCTCCATTTTGGGATACCCAGGCCCTGCCATTGGAATCAGTTGATTCCTGATAGGAAACAAGATGGCCCCTGTGGCCTCTTGCTTTCTATTGCCTGTTATCTTGTTTTTCCCAAAGTCCTGGGAAGCCCTGACTCTGTCCCTTCCCCCTGACTGGCTGTTGGGTGGAAGTTCCATATATGGTGTTGTTGTAAAGGCCCAGCTAGACTGACTGGAGCCTTCCCAGTGACTGTATGTTATGGGTACCTCCTGTGGGTGGGACCTGGGTGAATGGAGTGTGTGACCAATATACACTCCTTGTTGTGGTTGTCTGGTTTCTGGCATGAGAGACAAAGACTGAGACAGCCCTGCCCGAAACTGGCCTGAATGCAGTGTGTAGTGTTGAATGGCTGGGTACTTGTCCCAATCCACATTCCTTGTTGTGAGTGTCTGAAAGGGAGGAGTGTGGCCTGAATGCACTGTGTGCCTGATTGGCTGACTGACTGCATGAATGCCCTTCTGTGTGATTGGCTGCTGTGTGTGTGCCAGCAGTGTGGATGAGAGACAGAATAGTATATCTGGGGACCTCTCACCACTGGAAATTGTTCAGAAGCATTCAGAAGCTGAGTCTCCACTCAAGAGTAACTGGATTTGCTGATCCTCGACGTCCAGCTGGAAGAAGAAGACTTGCTGTGGCATTTGCTTCGACGGAACTGAAGGTTGTCGAAATCGTCGAGGACTGACCCGAGAGAGGACCTGGTAAGGCGCCCTCTTCCCGTGCTCCGAGGGACCATCGAGCACCGCTGAATCTTCGCCGAAGCGCCCTGGAAGTCAGACCCTCGAAAGGCTGCCGACCCGAGACGGGACCGCCGAGGAGATCGAAGTGAAGCACCCGGACCTCGACGCTGTCGAAGTCCATTGCCGTCGACCAGGGTTCGCAGGTCTGTGTAACCGCTGGAGGCCCGTCGAAGTTGTGTTGCCCAGCCGTGGGAACCACTTGACGCCGTGCCGCCGACGACCGGAGCCGTCCGCTCCTTGCCTAAGAACATTTCAATCGAAGGACTCCCTCGACCGCATCGTCGACCGCTTATCCTGCCGGAGAAAGTCGAGGACGACCAACGCGCCGAGGAGAAACCTGCCGGTGGGTTTCCCGCCACCCAACGACCTCAAAGACTCGGACGACCCGACGCCCTTGCTGGGCTTCCGTCTCTACAATCTTTGCGGTCCAGAACTATTGTCATCGAGGTGCCCCGCACACCTCCGCCCTGCAGGACGCCGACGCCCCGACGCCGACGAGCACCGCTCGGACGAAGCTGCCGCCTCTTTGACATCGTTCTACCTCGTTTGTCGACGGACGTTCGACGCCCCGTGCCTCCCGCTTGAAAGGGAAGGCATTCAAGAAGGGCCGTCGATTCCCCGTCGCCGAACCCCGAGGTCTTCGACGTTTCTCGACGCCTCTCGACGATCCGTGACTCCCGCTTGGAAGGGGGTCGCTCAAGAAGGATCTGTCGACGCCTCTTCGAAGGACTCGACTCCACCAGGTACATTGGGGGGGTAAAAACATTGCAGGAGAGAATAAGACTATTGAACAATATATGGACTGGGCTTGTGTCATATCTCTTTATTTTACAGGTTGCCCAGGTGGGGGGGATCTCCACACAGAACTGTGTCCAGTAGCTAGGGCCAGTATTCTGCCTATTGCTTCAACCATCTTTTATCTCTCCTCTCTCTATTGCTGGTTTCCTTCTTATTGATCTGTGTGCCATTTTTACAGTATTGTGAATGCCCTTTAATGAGGTCTAATATTAGTGGTACCACTTTAGAATTGTAGATATTTACCATTGCTGATTTTCCTGAGCACAAAGTGCGTTATTGTGATAAGTGTACATAACCCTTGAATATTAATTATATAAAGACTGTGTTTTCAGTAATACAGTGTGTGGACATTCCTTTGTGGGGGCTTGGGGATACACTGTACTTAAGAACCAGCCTGCATCACCTCCTGAGAAGCTAGGCCTTGATTGCTCGTCCATCGCTACCGTAATCGAGAATCTTGGCTGGGGTCTTCTGTGCCTCTCCTCTACCATATAGAGAGCGGAAGTACAGACCCCCCCACCGGTCTTGACAGAAAGGAACCCCCCCGACAACTAAGGAACAGGGAAAATAATTGGGTAGGCTTTTTACTCTTGTGTGGTACCTTAACATCAGAATGATTCTGTTTACTAAGTGAATCTCTAGTCTTGTAGCATTGGGTTTCCTCCAGTGGGGATTTGAACGTTACATTCTTAGAGATGCATGCTTCATAAGATGGATTTCCCACACCAGAGTGGCCACTCCCCATTGCCTTCAAGGAAGATTTAAGGCTTTTTTGTTCCGTGGTCAAAGCAACTAGACAGTCTTTAATTGTACATAGGATATTATGAGAGGATTTATGAGTTTTCCTCGGTACCGAGGAGCTTCTAAGCTCAACTGCGGTAGTTGAAGGTAAAACGTTATCTGGTACCAAAGTACCAGAAGTTTTATGTGCTGAAGCAGACTTGGTTTTGTCTGGTACAGGGGAATCAGAATGGACCGAATCAACCCTGGAGGCTCGAGCCTCTTTGCACGTACCCTTGCCTGTTAGGTGCATGACGCAATAGAGGGATTTGCCTGTACTGTTTTGTCCGGAGTAAATAACTCTTCCAGTACTGGGTGGGTCTTCTGTGGCTCTTTCCCACCTGGAGGTACCAACACTTTCCCACCTGGAGGTCCTAGTGGTTTCCCACCCAGAGGTACTTTCAGGTGACTAGGCTGGCCCTTAGAGAGCACTACAGAAGATTAGGACTACAGGTATATGCACTATATCCCCTTTGGTATCAGTCTGTACCACACAGATTTAGTTGGTAGCTGTGGCTGAGCAGTCAGACTTATCTTCAGAGGGAGATGATCAGTATTCAGGGTTTACACAATAGGACTACAATACTATGGAACAAGGAAACTGACCAAAGCGTTGTATCAAAAAGAATATATTTATTTTACACACAAATCACTATTATTAAAGCAAGTTTAAAAAAGTCAAGAAAATTATACACAACTCCCTATTTAAATTGTAGACAAGTTTGAGCACGAGTGAAAACTGAGCAAAACGGCACAGTGTAAACCAAGCAGAAATGTCACTAACAATTTCTCAAAAGGGAGGGAAAGGATAAGTTACATAGGTTTAGACTAACACACTAGCAACACTTCCCAAGTAGATTGTGAACATGTTAGGCAAGGCAGCCCTTTACTGAGGTGAAAACCGAGCAAAATGGCACTTCACAATATTAAAAAGGGGAAGGAAAAGTATGGTTATAAGAGTTAGGTGCACCAACACATTTCTAGGTGAAAAGCAATCTAAAGAAGGCAGTTGTAACAGATTTAGCCAGAGTCAAGAGGCCTGTGCCAGAGTCAATGGTACAAGCTAATGTGCCCAGGATCAAACCGTTCTAGTAGCTGCAGTCAAGTCTTTGTTTAATGAATTTGAAAAGGCGGTTGTCGAAGGTGAAAGAATGTTAGACGACAGGGGCGGCCAACCCAGTAGGTAAGTAAAGGATTTAAAACACCTTTAGCGATACCCAACGAAACGGGAGGCCTGGCGGAACAATGTACCTTTAAAGTGGAAGAGGCTCCTGCGGTGGCGGTAGTTCCTGGCAGTTCGGGAGATCCAGCAGAGGAAGAGAGGCTCTCGTTGTGGCGGAAGGAACAGGTTACTTACCTGTAACTGTTGTTCTCCAGCATGGGTCTGGCATGGATTCACATGCTCATGAATATTCCCCGTCGTCAGGCTGGGAATCCTCGGTAAAGAAAAAATCAGTTTCAGTTTCTGAACTGTCTTTCTACTAATAACCAATCACTGATCTCTGGGCCATACTGCCCCCAGCCAATGACTGCCCTCTACCTAAGCCCCTCCTCTGGCGGCCATCTTCAGATTTTTACTGCACGTTCAAGTGTTGGGAGTCCTCGTGCTATAGCTCTCGAGCTTTTGCTGGGTTTTCATGCTTTTTCAAGGAAACTTTCTCATTTTTCGGTTAAATCGAGCCTCAAGCTCTGCCGTTTCTTCTTCCGATCAACAGGGACCCGTTTGGGAATTTCCAACGCCCCTCAAGGGTGAAGTTTTCGTCGAGTGACGCTTCTTGGAGGATTCCAGAAGATCTGAGCCCTATACTGGACGTGGCCCAGGACATTGGTAGCTCGACTCCCGGATCCAAGCTGTTCAGGAACTGCCTTGGATGCGGTTTACAGAATGTTTTCAAGGAGAACGAGCATTCGAGATGTCTCTACTGCCTTCATGAGGACAAGACGCACGTGGAGAAGGACTGTGCGTTCTGCAAGAACCTATCGGAACGGACCTATCAGAATGGACCATGAGGGATTGTCGTTCCCGCCTTGACAGCTGGATGGAGAAGGGCCCAGAAGGTGAGAAGTAGAAAAGGTCAGAGCGGTCTTCTAGGTCCTGTGAGGGCACCCCGGCGACGGGGGTCCAACAGAAGGCTAAGCACCAGGAGTCAGCGGGCACCAGAAGCGCCGAACGGTCGGGCTCTTCGGCTGCACCATCACCCAGGAGCCAACGCTCTGGTTCGGGGAAGAGGAAATCCGAGAACCCGGGAAAGCTTCTGGAGAGGCCCTGGTCGATCGTGAAGGATTGAGTTGAGTCGTTGCAGATGTCTTCAGCTTCTCGCCTCTTCGGGTTTCTAGTTCCAGTGGCGACGTCTTGTCCTCCAGTCCTCAGGGCCCTGCTTTTATACAGCACTTCTCCACAGAAGCCCTCCAAAGTGGTGCCACTCTGTCTGGGGTACTTAGGAGGGGTGGAGGGGGATTTAGGCACCCTGGACTGAGTTGCCTAGGCAACTCAAGTCGCACTCCGTCCTGATTGGCCCAAGTGGTGAGCCGGCCGGCTCACCACTTAGCATGTTTGAGTGACAGCTAGGCTGAGTGAATGGGGGTTTTCTGCATAAAAGCAGGGCTTTGGGGACTGGAACTTCAGAAGTCGTCACAGGACCTAAGAATCCGACGAGGGAGAAGCTGAGCCGACCTCCCATGATGACACCACCGGTGGAGCCCTGCTGGACCGTCTCACCACTTTTCCCAACGACAGAGGAGATCTCCCGCCGGAGAGTCTTCTTCCTTTGACTGGTGGGGATAACCAGTTTCACCGTCTTTTCGACTTCCCGACGTATCTCGTGGCCGCCTTGCCTGTGCCAAGCACCCTGGCAACCGGGATACCACGTTTTACCACAACCGCAAATTAAAGGGTAATACCTTTAACTGGAAAACTCCGCGACTGATTTCTTCCCTGGCAGTGCAACGACCTTCATCTTTCCTCCAAGTCGAGATCTTCTCTTCCCCTGGACGACGATGAGACTTGCACCCGCTGCCAGGAACTGCCACCGCTGGAGGATCCTTCCCACTTCAGGTACCGTGTCCCGCCCGGCTTCCCTTGCCACCAACTGTACGGGGTAGATTTAGCCCCCGGCTTTCGAACCTGGGTTAGCCTGGGACACCCTGGCTAAACATTTCTGAGCCTCTCTAAACTCTTTTTGGACTCTCTGCAAGACTTTCTAAGCCTAGTGTAACTGTGTGATCTTGGGCACATTTGTGCTCTGCTCTCTCTAAGAGTGGGCCCAGCCTATGGACTTTGGCTCACAAGTGACTTTTGCTCTTCTGCCTTGCTAATAGTGTTCCTAAAGCTTAGAGTGGTGTACGTTCCCATATCCTGTCTTTTTCTCTCCCTTCTTCATGAACTTGGAGGAGTGCCATCATAGTTAAGCACTCGCCTCTGTATGAAAATAAGTGGTGTTAACTAAGACTTATCTGATAAGGAACAAGGGTTGTATATACTATAATAGTAACTGTGTTTAGAGTGTTTTACAATAAGTGTGCTGGAGTGTTTCAAACAGTGTGTTTTTAAATAAATAATTATATACTTTGATACCAAAGCTCTGGTCAGTGTTTGCTTGCATTATTGTGTTCGAGTGCCTATTGTGTATACTTTGCATACTGCCTAACTCTTCTTGAGGGAAGTCTGACTGCTCAGCCACAGCTACCAGGTAAATCTGGGTGGTACAGACTGCTACCAAGTGGGTTTACTGCTAACACCTGTAGTCCTAAATCTTTTGCAGTGTTCCCAAAGGGAACTGCACAGGTTTCTGCCCAACACTGCCACCTATTCAGAATAAGTTTTCTTTTGGGCCTCTGTGTCTCTGTTCCCCAAATATCCTGTGCATGTTATTACTTGATTTCCAGAAATTACCCCGTTTTGGGCAACCTCGCCATATGTGTAGACAATCCCGTTCCACCACATTCCCTCCAGCACTACTGGGTTTTTGTTGGATAGATTTCTCGTAGGCTCTGCAGGGTGTGGTGCCTCTGGGTCATTAATTTATACCAAAATTCCCTTACTTGAATGGATTGACTGAGATTTGGAATGTCTTTCCAGAGTTGTACCATTCCGTTTCTGGGATTGGTCCCCCATTGTGTCTGCCCATTTGTCCTGAACTTTGGGGCTTGAAGCCGAGCAGAGCGTAGACCCAATCTATATATGCTTGAGATGAGGCGTCTATCCCCGGGTGTTGTGGTTAGGAATTTCACAAACAGGGTGAGGGGGCTGGTTGCCGCCTCACGTATGGTAGGATTCATTAGTCAATAGCGTAGTTGGAGGTAGAGCATCCTGTGCCTCTGCGTTAGTCCTAGCTCTGTCTTACATTGGGTGAATGGTTTGATGTTTGTGCCATGAACCATGCCTCTGATCTTGGTGCAGCTTGCTTCTTTCCAGCGTGTAAAGGCTCCCTTTTCTAGCCCGGGGGTGAATGGGGACGGGAAAGTGGTGATTTGTCTTTACTTTGCTAGATTATCCCATGTGGCTTCTACCAATTTTGTGATTTCGCAAACGTGCATGTTCTGTGGGTGGTCCGATTGGAGTAGCCATAGGACTCTGCCTAGTGGGGCGCCGACCACTGCCTTATCCATTTGGGTCCACCTTTTCTCTGAGCCTCCTGCAAACCAGTCTTTTAGCACCCGTATCTGGCCTGTCCAGTAGTATATGTAAAAATTCGGCCAGCTTGGCCCACCTTTGTTGGCAGGAAGCATAATTTTTCTCAATGCTGTGCGCAGAGGTTTGTTATTCCATTTGTAAGGGGTAATCAGTTTGTGTAGTGCACGAAAACAGGGCTCTGGGACTGGGATCGGGAGGGCCTGGAAGATGTAGAGGGGCTTGGGAAGCACAAACATTTTAATAGTGTTTATTAGGCCCAGCCAGGAAACCGTGAGAGGACCCCATTGATGTAGCTGTTTGAAGAGTGCTAATAGGGTTATGTAGTTCGCCTGATAAAGCACCTGCAGTGTTTGCGTGATTGTGTCCCCTAGGAGTTTAATGCCCCCTTTTGCCCACCGGAATTGGGATACTTTTTTTTTTAACCTATTGGAGCCTCTCCCCTCCTACTGAGAGGTTCAGTATTTCGGATTTCATTAGATTTACTTTCAGCCCGGCCACTGCCCCGAACTACCCCATTTCCCTCATCAGCTCGTGAAGGGATGTCTCTGGGGCTGTGAAGGTAAGGAGCATATCGTCTGCATATGCTACAACAGTGTTTCTCCCACCCAAATGGGACCCCCCTGTATCGATAGGTTAGTCTGTATTGCAGTTAGGAATGGCTCCAGATGGATGGCGTATAGGAGTGTGGAGAGCCCCGTTTGGTCCCGCTCTCCAACTTGATCGGTTGGGAGAGGTCTCTGATGATTAAGAGTCGAGCGATTGGGTCCCTGTAGTTGGCTCTGATTTATTATTTTTTTTTAAACGTTTTATTAGTTTTATTCAAACCAACCAACAATACAAACCAAACACGCAGTGCAAATTACAACCGTTACATTACACATCATTTAGTGTCTAACCACTGCCCACTTCTCCCTCAACCCCACCCCCTTTTACGAGCCTAAATGTTCTTCACATTCAGTATCTGCTACATGTGACAGGGTCTCGCTTTCCTCGAATACCGCTGGATCCAATATTGTTCCAAACAGTTCTGCTATTAGTAATTTCCATGCCATCAGGGTGCCTACTTCTTCCCCACTCATGCTACTCGCCTCTTGCCATACCTCCGTTTCAGCCTCCGCCCATTTCTGTAACTCCTTCCACCACACCTCCACCTGTGGCTTGTGACACTTTTTCCATCCCATGGCAATCCTCCGCTTTGCAAGCACATATGCCAAGTCTTTCAGTTTCCCAACATGTTTAAGCTTCTGTGATCTGGGGAACCCTCCCAGCAGGCAGGCCCAAGCAGTGTATGACAAGCGTGACCCCCTTCTCTGCTAGTTTTTGCGCCACTTCTCCCTAGAAACACTCAATTACTGGGCATGACCAAAACATGTGTCATGTCCGCGTTTTCCTTATCGCACTTAGGGTATGCCTGTCGTTCAGCATTTCCGAACTTAGATATCCTCAGAGGAGTCATATATGCTCTGTGGGTTATATATAGCTGTATTTGTTTTAGTCTGGCATTTCTTGACACTTTGTGGTATCCCAGGGCACGTTCCCATACCATATCCTCCATCTGGGCTCCCACCTCTGCTTCCCAGTCCAATCTCAGATGTGTCAGTTCTTTCCCAACCTTAGTCATCACCATCTCATACAATCTAGAAATCTCATGCCCCCCCTCCGATATGTCATATATTGTCCCCATACTAGCATCTGGTTCCTCTATCAACACTGTTTCAGGCCATGTTTTCCGAATATTTTGCACCAACCTATAATACGCAACATATTGGCCCGTATGCAATCCCACCTCCTCCCCAAGTCCTTCAAAATCTGTGATGGTCCCCTCTTGCCAAATATCCCTTAACGTTACCAGCCCAACCGATTCCCAGTAGGTCCCAATAATCAACCTCAGTTGCCTATCTCCCCCTGCTAAAGCAACCAGCGGCACCTGCGGGGAGCACGGGAATGGGTCTTCCATCATCCGGCATGCTCGACGCCACATTTTCCACCCAAGCATCATCATCCCAGGGCGCTCCTTCATTTCTGATTCAGGCAACCAAATAATTTCCCTTAAGTAAAACGGGGCACAGTCCTGCCCAAACAACCTAAGTTCAGGGGTCGCTTCATCAGAGAGCCATTTGGCCACATATTGTAATGGACTCGCTACATAATAAACCTCAAAATTGGGCAGTTTGATACCCCCTTTTTCATAGAGGTTCTGCAACTTCCATAGCGCCACTATATTCCGGGTACAATGCCACAGGAAGTCCGTACACAAACTGTTCAATTTAGCAAAAAACTTCTTAGGTATAATATATGGAATATTACTAAAGTAATGTAGAAGCCTAGGCAGGACCACCATCTTAAGCATTGCCCCCCGTCCTATCATTGCTAGGGGCAACTTCTCCCAAAACTTCATGCATTTTCGGATTTTCTCAATGGCCATCTCGGTGTTGTGCTTATGTTCCTTTTCTGCCGTGTGATACACGTCAATTCCAAGGTAACGGAAAGAACTAACCGCCCCTGGCATTTGCAACACTGGCAATCTTTCTACAGGGGTTCCCTTATAGCTGCCTAGCGGGAGTATGCTAGATTTTTGGGGACTCACCGCTATGCCAGACAGCCCCGCGTACCTCTCCATCACTTCCAGAATATATTGGATATTTTCTTCCGGGTATTTCAAATATAATGACAAATCGTCCGCATAGGGATATTAGGTGTCCCTCCCCTCCTACCTCAATACCTATCATCTCATATTGTTGCCTAAGGTATATTGCCAGGGGCTCCAGAGCTAAAATGTACAACATCGGGGACCAGGGGCACCCCTGCCTGGTGACTCTGCTAAGTTGCCATCTCTCAGATATCACTGCTCCTGTTCGAACTCTGGCTAGCGACTCACTGTATAGCATCTTCGCCCACCTGATGTAACCGGGCCCCACTACGTACCCTCATAGGGCCGCCAACAACCACAGCCACCTGACCAAGTCAAACGCTTTTACCGCGTCTAAAGACACAATAGCCATTTCGCCTTCATTTTTACCTCCCCACTCGACCACCCGATGAAGCCGCCTGTGGTTGTGGGTTATATCCCTATTCGGGACATAGCCTGTTTGGTCTGGGTGTATTAGTTTGCCAATTACCTTCCGCAGTCTATTTGCCAGGACAGCCGTCAATATCTTACTGTCCTGGTTCAGCATCGACAAAGGCCTGTAGGAGCCACAGCTATGCCCTAGTTTGTTGGGTTTGGGGAGCGGTATTATGATCGCTTCTCTAAGCGACTCAGGCAACCGTCCCACCTCAAATGCTTCATTAAGCATTTCTAGCATTGGGGGGGAGCACTTCCTCTTTATATACTATATAGAATTCACTAGGGAACCCATCCGCTCCTGGGGTTTTACTGGTAGGCAACTGTCTCACAACCTCCTCCAAGGTAATGGGTGCCTCAAGCTCTTCCCTTTCCTCTTTGCTTATCTTGGGCAATCCTATATCTTCTCCTCTCGGCTGCCCCCCTCCTTGTCCTCGTATAGCTTCCTCTAATAATCCGCAAACTCCTTGTTGACTCCTTCTTGCGTATCTGCTACCTCACCATCTTCTCTGGTTATTGTCCTAATCGAGGGCCTAGGGGTTTCACTCTTACATAGCCACGCTAAGAGTCGGCCCAGTGTTCCACACACCGCTGCTGCAATTTGAGCTCTAGCTCCGTATCCATCCTACCACTTCCTAATGCTCTTTCTAGTTCATCTTCTGCTCTTTGTAGGTCAGCCAGGACCCCGCCCTGCAGGCCCTTCGATTTAGCTATGGCAACCCCTGCATCACAACCTTAAAGGCTTCCCATAGTATACCTGCCGAGTCAACACTACCAGTGTTCATCTCAAAATAGTTAGTAATCTCATCTCATATATCCTCTTTAAAAACTGGGTCTTTAAGAGCCTCTGCTCGGAGGCGCCAAGTCGGAATCTGCGCCTTTGTGCGGCAATATTGCCACCCTAGCACCAGGGGCGAGTGATCTGATAGAAATTACTCAAATAGAATATAAGGCAAGGGTCCTATCACTACTTCTGGCGTGGCGAAGACATAATCAAGTCTCGTGTGCAGCTGCTGTGGGGCTGAGTAGTGCGAATATTGCTTCTCATTAGGATGTTTCGTTCTCCACGCGTCTACCAAGCCGAAATCATCTAGCAGCGTCTGTAATGCTTTAGCCGCTGGGGTGGGCCTATCAATCTTGTCGTCAGATCTGTCTACCTTAGGGTTCAGTACACAATTGAAATCCCCTCCCCAGATCACCGCACCACCCACACACATACATACTAAGGTTGGCGCACAGAGTCTTGAAGTATGCCGCCGTGTTTTGATTGGGGGCATACATGTTTACGATACATACCTCTTTATTCTCCACCAGCCCTCTCACTACAACCATTCTGCCATCAGTTTCCACCACTTCCTGTGTTAGCTGGAACAGGACATTCGCCACCCAAACCAGTACTCCTCTAGCATAGGCAGAGTACGAAGAACCAACCACAGTCCCTTTCCATTTTTTCCCCACCAGCTCCATCTTTTCCCGTGTCAGATGCGTCTCCTGTAGCAGTGCAATATCTACCTTTTGTCTTTTCAAATACAGCATGACCTTATTCCTCTTCAAATAACTGTTTAGTCCCCTGACATTCCACGTTACTATCTTAAGATCTCCCATAGCTCGTTAGTAATCACCACCCTTGCCTCCAGCCGATCCCACTCGCTCACACAAAACAGATACAACCCTCTAGCTCTTCCATGTAGGCTCATATTTGAACTCATACACCCCCAACTCCCCACCTCCCTCCCTTCCCTCCTCCCATCCCTTCCCCAACAACACCCTCACCAACTGTTGCCCAGCTCCATTCCTGGATCTCGGGCACCCCCACATCTAGCCCCGACTAGCACGAACCTATGCTCAGGGCCCAGTAGGGTGAAGCCGCCCTAATAGCCACTTAACTATTAGTATCTTGGGGTGGATTGCTTCCGCTCTGTTGCTCCTATTTCTGAATCTATTACGCTTTATGTCAATGCTAAGCAGATACCCAGTACATTTTACCCACTATATTCCAGTCCATGTCGAGCACAAGGCCCAAACGCTTCCCAGTGTTCAACCAGTCTCACTTTCCCAGTATGACCAGGTTCACCCTCCCACTTACCCCATCTATGTCAATGATGCAAGTTCTTCAGTTATCACCCTCCTGCCGGTCTCGGTCCACTTCTTGTTCTGGGCAACCCTGCAGGTCCAGCCATGTCACCACCTCCTCCAGAGTATCAAAGAAAAGGGCTCTGTTCTTATGCAACACCTTGAGCCTCGCCGGGTACAGGAGCATGTACTTGATGCCTACTGCACGCAGCCTCCTCTTGACGGCCACGTAGCTGTATCTCTGCCTTTGCACCTGCATCGTATAATCCGGGTATGCCGTGACATTGGTGGATGCTCCCTCTATTGTTCCGCCTTTACGAAAAAATTCCAGGATCATCTCTCTGTCTCTATAGTTCAAAATCCTCGCGATGACCGGTCTCGGCGGAGCTCCCGGTCGCGATTTCCTCATTAGGGCGCGATGCGTACGCTCCACCGTAAACCCCTGCGAGAGCTTGTCCGCTCCTATCTCCTGGAGGATCATATTCTCCACATAGTTAGTAGGGTCCTGGCCCTCCTCTCCTTCTGGCAGGCCAACCACCCGTATGTTTCTTCTCGCCCTTCCCTCCGCTTCTTCCACCCGATTTTCAAGATTGGCAACCTGCTGTTTTAGCATGTGGACCTCTTTTGCATTGTTAGCGCTGACATCTGTATTAGTCTTTACTGCGCTTTCCAAACCACTCGTTTTGTCTGCCAGCGCCCTGACATCTTGTCGAAGCAGGGTGAGTTCAGTTCCTACCGCATACATTTTTTTCTCTAGGGCAGTGTGAAAGTCCACCATTGCCGAGCTCCATTTGGTGCTCAAGTCCGCGATAGCCTCTAGGATCTGATGCTCGTCTCCTTCTGGGGCCTCTTCCGCCGGAGTCGTAGCTGTGCATTGTGCCGATGTTGTAGGGGTCTTCTGCGTTTTCGCAAAGCCCTCCATTGAGGATTGTTTGGTCTTGGCTTTTAGTCCTCTCACCGACATAGCGCCTTCTTTCACACGCTTCTAGCTCCCACTCGGGGCCGTAGTTGCAACACTTCCCGTCCCTCAGTCTCTGGGGTTGCTGTCTTGGAGCACACATTCGCTATGGCGCTTGTGATTGTTATTCAGATGGATTGCAATCTCCCACGTTATACTTTCGATATATACCTTCTGTCGATGCCCATGTTCATTGACTCATTCCCTAGTGGTCAGGTTGTCTAAACACACGGTGTACGCAGGGTTTGGGTTCCCTTATGCGGTTGTTTTAAGCCCACTTATTTATCATTCCTTAATTCCCTCTCAGCAGCCTTCATGTGCCACCACAGGGGGTATGGTAGCGTTGTGCTACACGGGCCAGCAACGGCCTCCCAGGTCGTGTTTATGCAAGTGCTCTGTTGCATCCACCTTCATCTTAATCACCGTTTTTTGCCTTATGCCTTGCGCCCCTTCCAACTGACACATCCAGCAATGTGCATGCGCAGGCCCAGTGTGGGCATTATTTCTTGGCAGGCAATTTGATGTCTGGAGCTGGGTACCTCAGTGGCTTGTGGCACCTGCCCCAGCAATCCGACCCGCTCTCCAATTCTCGGGTCTCAGCATTTGTTCTCGCTACAGTGCCCCGCTCCCTGCAGAGCCTGGCAACTCCCAACGTCCTTAACGTTGCTCTATGCCCACATAGGACTCCACAATACGGTCCGCTGCTGTCCGCTTTGTTCAGGGCAATACACCCGCACGAACATCCAACCTTCTTTCGGGGCCGCCTTAGCTCATGCCTCACCGCGGGCACCGCTACTTTAATACGCAGCTGGGAGCCGCGTCTGAGCCTCGCGCTCTTCCACCGCTACTGTATTTGCCCGGGGACACTCCGTGTGTCAGGTTCCCGGAGCACCGCCACGTGCATGCAGGGCCGAGACACACTTTAATAATACTGGCAGGCAGCGTCTTCTCGTTTCGCTCGAGCGGCTGGGTCCAACCGCTACTGAATACAGCTTCGAGCCGTCCAAACTCTTCGATCCGGCAACAATATCTAGCCGCTCCTGTCACACAGACCCAGGAGTGTTACACTGTTAACATGGTCCTCTCCCATAATGTGCTACTTCCATAGACGGCCATCCGAGAACAATCTGTGTAGTTAGGAAAGCAAGTTTCGTTTTTCGGCTGCGATCGCTCTTCCTTTGTTAGCCGCCATCTTGGCAACAAAATATCTTCACGGCAGCTTCTCGCAAAAGTTCATGTATCATATGAGCCACGAGCTCGGATAATCCACCATTCAGAAATCACACAATGTATGTGTTCCAACGCTCAATCCTTCCGTTTCCAGGCACATTTATCATTTCAGGCGTATTTCAGCAAATCACCGTCGGATCTCCTGGAGCCCAGCACGAAGCACGTCCTATTCCATGGCCTGCTGGCCACGCCCCCCAACCCAGATGTTAATGTAGGATACGCTGAAGTCCATCTTCTACATGGTGTTGAATCGACAGGACCACTCTACCCTGTTGAACACCTTCTCGGCGTCTAGCGAGAGAAGAAGGGCGGGATCTCCTTTGCATTTAGTTGTTTCTATAATGTGACAGACCCTCTGAATATTGTCATGTGTCTGCCTATTGCGGATACATTGATTGGTCCAGGTGGATGAGTTATGGGAGAAGGATTTCTAGCCTATTAGCAAGGATCACGATGTAGAGTTTTGCCTCCACGTTTATTAGGACTATGGGCTGGTATACCAGCATTGTGCCGGGTCTTTAGCTGGCTTGGGAAAATAATCTTGGCTTCTTCGATCGTTTGGGCAATACGGCCAGTTTCGCCAAAGGTGTTGAATAATGAGGCCAGCTTAGGTGCCAGGACCTGCTGGTATGTTTTATAGAATGTTGCTGGGTACCCCTATCTGGCCCTTGGGCTTTATTGAGGGGTAAGCTCCTAATTGTTTCACTTCATCTATCCGGATCTCAGCCTCTAATGCTGCTTGGTGCTTTGCTGTGATTTTGTGGAGAGTAAGTGCCCTTAGGTATGCTTTCTGCTCGGCATCTCCAGGATTGTCTGACCGATATAATGCAGAGTAGATGTTGACAAATTGCTCAGTTTAATCAGGGGTGATATTCACTTTAATACCTTGTCAGTTAATTATCCCCTGGATTGTTTAGGATACTGCTTTCTGCTTCAATTGTCTGGCTAGCAGCTTGTTAGCGTGGACATATCGCATCTCTGTTTTAACACCAGGAGGTTCCTTTTCTACCTGTTTTGTCTGTAGTAGGTGCAGCTTTTCTTTTGCATTTTGATAACCCCCGCAGAGTTTCCTACTGGGGTCCTGGACCATTTTTCCCATGATGTCTCGAAGGTCATCTTCCAGGTCTGTTTCTAGGGCTCTCAGCTACTTACACCGCCTTGCCCGTAGGGTGATTGGTTCCCCCCCCTAAGCATGGCTTTGAAGGCGTCCCATATTACCGCCTCAAGGACCCCTGTGCCTGCATTGTGTTTGAAGTATTCCTTAATTTTCCCCTCTACCTTTACCCTCAAGTCTAGTTGAGAGTGCCTCCTTAGGGAACTCCTAGCTCCAAAGCCCATGTTTATGCTGTTGAAGGTTGAAAGTCATGGATGTGCGGGTGTGGAGATCGACGAGAGTAATCTTGCCCAGGAGCGTAGTGGATGCCCATATAAAGTCTATGCGGGAGAAGGATAGGTGCACATGAGAGTAAAAGGTGAAGCCTGATTCGGTCCCCTTTAAAGATGTCCTGAAGTGATAGGTGTTCAAGTTTGTTTTAACGCGGTTGACGGGATGTGGTTCAGTGAGTGCCCTGCGCTCCTATCCCTCTTTGGATCTCAGGCCAGGTTAAAGTTACCAATCACTAGGATCACCCCCTGACTAAATTGTTCCAGATCTGTAAGGACGGTCCTCAGGAAGCGTCTTGCGCAGAGTTTGGCGCATAGATCATTGCCACTGTCCGTATTGATTCTTCTATTCACAGTGTGATGAATACGTACTGCCCCTCCATCTGCCTTCGTAGCAATTATTTGCGTTGCAAGACCCTGTTTTGTTGCCATTAGGATCCTGGCCACTTTGCCTTGGACATCTGACTGTTTTATCGGTGGGTATCGCCTTAAGTTCAGGCGGTGTTGGTCAGCGCACTTGATGTGTGTTTCTTGGAGTGCTACGATGTCTGGAGTGTGGTGTGCCAATAGCGTAAACAAAATTGTGGATTGGCAGCTAAAGATCTGCGCGCTATTGATCACTGATTATATTAGAATCAAGTATTAATAAATACGGTACAGGCAGCGTTCCCACCCACGCCAACCAGTCCACTCTGGCTGGTAGTATGAAGTGATTAGATGAGAAATGGGGTAGGAATGCGCTTTACACCATTACAATAGTCCACATCAAATAATGGTTGAATGTTTTAATTGAGTCATGAACAGCCGACACGTGTTTCGACACACTGGTCGGCCTCAAGGCTGAGTAGTAAATAAAAAGTAATAAACACAAACCCGGACCGGGTTTTGGTTTGCACATAGACAAATTAAATATTTTTTTTTATTTTTTTTATTTTGAGAATAAACAATACAAACCAAACTTGCAGCATTAAGTACAATAGAACCGGAAACATCAATTAACACCCGTTACTGGACCCCAATCCCCTCCCCCCGCTCAAGAGCTTATCAACCTTTCGGTTCTGTATCCGCTACGTGTGGCTGGGTGTCGCTTCCTTCCGAAGCTGCAGGGTCCACTGCCGTGCCAAACAGTCCTGTAATTAACATCCTCCAAGCCGCCAGGTTACCTACATCTTCCTCCCCGCAATTGCTACATGCCTCCTGCAATACCACCATTTCAGCCTCCGTCCATTTTTGCAAGTCCCGCCACCATACCTCTATCCGTGGCTTGTGGCATTGCTTCCAGCTCATGGCTATCCTTTTAGCAAGCACATACGCCAGGTCCCTCAGTTTCCCAAGATGTTTAGTGTTCCGTGGTCTGTGAAACCCTCCCAGCAGGCAGGCCCAGGCCGTATCTATGTGTAGCGGGACCCCTTTGTCTGCTAGTTTCCGTGCCACTTCCCCCCCAAAAAGCTTCAATCACTGGGCAGGACCAGAACATGTGTGTCATGTCTGCGTCTTCCTCATCGCATTTCGGACATGCTTGTCTTCCTGCGTTCGCAAACTTGGATATTCTTTTCGGGGTCATATAGGCTCTATGCGTAATGTATTGCTGTATTTGCTGCAATCTAGCATTCCTGGACACTTTTTATGGTATCCCATGGCCCGTTCCCACATCCCATCGGTCAACTGCGCCCCCACCTCCGCTTCCCAGTCCAACCTCAAGTCCATCCAGTCCTTCCCCACCCGGGTCATCACCACCTCGTATAGTCTAGAGATCTCGTGCCCTCCCTCCGATATGTCATATATCGTTCCAATTAGAGCGTCTGGTTCTTCCGCCAGCACAGTCTCCGGCCAGGTTTTACGGGTAGTCTGCACCAGCCTAAGATACGTAACATATTGGCCCCCATGCAACCCTGTCTCTTCTCCCAGGTCTTCGAATTCTTTAATAGCCCCTTCTTGCCATATATCTCCCAATGTGGCCAGCCCAACCGATTCCCAATAGGTCCTGATTATCATCCTAAACTGGCTGTCCCCCTTAGTTAAGGCAACTAGGGCACCTGTGGGGAACACGGGTACGGGCTCTCCATCAATTGGCATGCTCTGTGCCACATCTTCCACCCAAGCAACAACATACTCCGGCGTTCACTCAGTTCAAGTCTAGGAACCCAGATGATCTCTTTTAGGTAAAACGGGGCGCAGTCCTGCCCAACCAGCCTAGATTCAGGAGTTTCTTCATCAGAAAGCCATTTAGTTACATATTGCAATTGGCTGGCTACATAATAGGCCTCAAAGTTCGGCAGCTTGATGCCCCCTCTATCATGGAAGTTCTGTAGCTTCCATAGCGCCACTCTATTGCGGGTGCCGTGCCACAGGAAGTCCCTACACATGCTGTTAAGTTTGGCAAAGAACTTCTTGGGTATCAGGTGTGGTATATTACTGAAAAAGTGCAACAGCCTAGGCAGGACCACCATCTTGAGCATCGCCCCCCGCCCCATCATCGCCAGCGGCAGCTTCTCCCAAAACTTCATGTTCGTGCAGATTTTCTTCACAGCCACCTCGGTATTGTGCAAGTGTTCCCCCTCCACAGTGTGATATACATCTATTCCGAGGTAGCGGAAAGAATCAGCTGCCCAAGGCACGGACAACACTGGCAATCGTTCCAGAGGGACTCCTGTGTAGCTCCCTAATGGAAACATGCTCGATTTTCGGGGGTTTACCGCTATGCCGGACAGTTCTGCATACTTTTCCATGACCTCTAGAATGTACTGGAGATTTTCCTCCGGATATTTTAAATACAGTAACAAATCGTCAGCATATAAGGATATTAGGTGTTTCTCTCCTCCCACTTCAATGCCAACCAGGTCATATTGTTGTCTGAGGTACACTGCTAAAGGCTTCAGGGCTAGAATGTATAACATCGGGGACCAGGGGCACCCTTGTTTGGTGCCTCTACTGAGTTGCCACCTCTTAGATATCACTAATCCCGTGCGCACCCTGGCCAGTGGTTCGCTGTACAACAATTCCGCCCACCTAACATAACCCGGCCCCATCCCGTATTCTTCCAGGGCCGCCAGCAACCATGGCCACCTCACCGAATCAAAAGCCTTGACTGCGTCTAGGGACACCACCACCATCTCTTCATCGCTTCTGTTCCCCTCTTCAATCACCCGGTGGAGTCGCCTGTGGTTGTGAGTTATATTTCTATTGGGGACATAGCCTGTCTGATCCGGGTGTATCAA
The DNA here is from genome assembly GCF_040938575.1 of Ambystoma mexicanum. Lineage (NCBI taxonomy): Eukaryota > Metazoa > Chordata > Amphibia > Caudata > Ambystomatidae > Ambystoma > Ambystoma mexicanum. Next base: position 1,307,686,157 of record NC_090933.1, read on the forward strand.
TTTACTGATGACCCTTCGTAGCCTATTAGCTAGGACCGCCGTCAGGATCTTGCTGTCCTGGTTCAACATTGACAGCGGCCTATACGAGCCGCAACAATGCCCCGGTCTGTTGGGCTTGGGGAGCGGTACGATTAGTGCTTCTCTAAGCGTATCCGGTAGCCGACCCTTCTCAAAAGACTCATTAAATATCTCTAGCATAGGGGGGAGTACCTCTGCCCTATATACTTTATAAAACTCGCCCGGGAATCCGTCCGTGCCCGGGGTCTTGCAGGTGGGCAGCTGTTTCACCACCTCCTCTAGTTCATCCAGGGTAATCGGTGCGTCTAGTTCCTCCCTTTCTTCGTCACTAATCCTAGGTAGTTCCATGTCTCAATGTTTCTCTGATCTCTTCCTGGTTTTCCCCTCCTCTGTCCTCATAGTATTCTATAATAGTCAAAAAATGCCTCATTGACTCCTTCCTGGGTGTCAACCTCCTCCCTGTTCTCTCTAGTTATTATCCTAATCGGGGGCCTGGGGGTTTCGCTCTTATATAACCACGCCAGCAAGCGGCCAGTTTTGTCTCCACCCGCATGTTGCCTCTCAACATATTTTCTATAGTTAAGGTTGCAGAGCCTTTCCCAAAGCTCCGCACACCTCTGCTGCAGCTCGAGTACTAGTTCCGCGTCCCCTCCTGCCCTGTCGCTTTCGCGCTCCAGTTGCTTCTCCGCCTTCTCTAGTTCTGTCAGGACCCCACCTTGCAGGCCCTTTGACTTGGAAATGGCAGTACCCCGCAACACAACCTTGAAAGCCTCCCAGAGTGTGCTCGCTGAATCCACACTGCCCGTGTTCACCTCAAAGTACTGCAAGATCGCCTCCCTGATGTCCTCCCTGAAGACTGAGTCTCTAAGCGCCTCCGCACGGAGGCGCCACGTAGGTATCCGCGCCCTAGGGCGACAGTACTGCCAGGTCAGCACCAGGGGCGAGTGGTCCGACAGGACCCTGGCTCTATATTCTATTTGGGTGGTCTCTATCACATCTGGCGTGGCAAAAAAATAATCCAATCTCGTATGTAAGTGCTGCGGAGCAGAGTAGTGAGAGTACTGCGTGGCATTAGGGTGTTTCAGTCTCCAAACATCCGCCAACCCAAAGTCCTCCAGTAATGCCTGTAATACCCTGGCCGCCGGGGTGGGCCGATCAATCTTCTCATCAGACCTGTCCGCCTTTGGGTCGAGCACGCAGTTAAAGTCCCCTCCCCAAATAATCGCTACCCCCACACACGCGCCCAGGTGAGTACATAGGGTTCTGAAGTACGTGGCAGTGTTTTGGTTGGGGGCCTATGTATTGATAACGCACACCTCTTTGTTCTCTACCAAGGCCCTCAGCATGACCAGCCTGCCCTCCGTGTCCACCACCCCCTGTATGAGTCTGAGCGGAACATGCGGTGCCACCCAGATCAGCACTCCCCTAGCATAGGCAGAGTACGGAGAGCCCACTACTGTGCCTCTCCACTTTTTCCCCACCAGTTCCAACTTCTGTTGGGTCAGGTGTGTTTCCTGCAGCAGCGCAATGTCAATCCTCTGTCTTTTAAGGTACATCATGACCTTGTTCCTTTTTAAATAGCTGTTAAGTCCCCTGATATTCCAGGTGACGATCTTAAGGTCTCCCATGGCACATGCGTATCTTCCTGCTTCCCATGTAGCGACTCCCCTTTGCCCACGTGATACAGATAGCATCTCGTTCTAGTAGCTCCTCGTAGCAGCTCAAACCCCCTTTAACTATGTACACAGCAAAACCCCAACTTCCCTCCCCCCCCGTCCCTTCCCCAACATCACACACCACAACTGCTGCCCAGCTCCAGCCTCGGAGCTCAGGAACCCCCACATCTAGCCCCGCAAGCACCGATCGATGCAGAGCTCAGTAGGGTGAGGTTGCCCTAATGGCCACCCAACTAAAACCATCGTGGGGTAAAAAGAATCGTTCCGTAAGGCTCCCGTTAAGTAAACATTAATCACAGTGCCCATGACAAACAGTGCAATCATCTGACCTTCTCTACCGAAGGCTTCGCAAACAACTATATTCAAGTCCCACGTGCAACGCCATCTTGCGATGCCATTTTCATGCTTCCCGTATCTCTTCCGAGCCCTTCCTCGTCCGAACTTCTGACTCCTGGGGGCATCCTTGTGCATCGAGCCATCCCTTGGCATCCTCCGGGGTCTCAAAAAAACAGAGTTTTATGTGCATGAATGACCTTCAATTTTGCGGGATAAAGTAACATATTTGTGGCCAGCCTCTCTCAATCTCCGCTTTACTGACCCGAAATTCATGCGGCTACGCTGTACAGTCAGGGTATAATCCGGGTAAGCCGTGATGTTTGCCGCTCCTCGTATGATCGTTCCTCCTTTTCGAAAGTGTTCTAGTATCCTCTCCCGGTCGCGGTAGTTGAGAATTTTAGCGATCATAGGCCTAGGCGGGTTCCCCGGCGGCGGCCTCCTCGTTAGGGCTCTGTGTGCCCTTTCTACTGCAAATCCTTGGGATAGGGCTCCTCCGGGTATCTCTTGTAATAACATGGATTCAATGAATTCCGTAGGGTCACTGCCCTCCATCCCCTCCGGCAGGCCCACGATGCGGATGTTATTGCGACGGGCTCGTCCTTCCGCCTCCTCCGCTCTGCTCTCCATATAGCCCACTCTTTGTATCAGGGCGTGCAAGTCGGCTTTATGGGAGGCGCAATCCGCAGTATTCGGGCCGACTTCCTTCTCAAGGGACTCTCTGCGCTCCGCCAAGTCCCTGACATCCTGTCGGAGCAGGTTAACGTCTTCTTGAACCTCTCCGACCTTGAGGTCCAGCGCCGTTTTTAGTTCGGTGACGGCCAGTTCAAGCTTAGATTCCCAGGCCACCCTTAGGTCCGCAATCGCCGCCAGGATTTCTTGGTTGGCGCCCGAAGCCATCGTGCCGCTCGCGGCCAGCGCATCCTTGCTCTTGGTGGTGTCCTGGCCCGGGGACGTCCTAGTGAAGTCATCCAGGGTGGGCTGTTTCGCCTTCGGCCGCACCGTCTTATTTGTCTGCTCAAGTGACAAATGTGCGCGCAGTGCGCCTCCTCCGCTGGGTCACCGTGCGGCTCACTTCTTCCTTTGTTCCGGACCCTGGTCGGCCATTTTGTGTCGTCCTGCGCCCCGGTGTCCTTATCTCATCCGCACCGATCTCCGTCGTCGTCACTCCTGCACCATCCAGAAGTTCACCATGCGTAGCCCACACATTCACACACCGGCATGTGTTTCGTCAGTGGTCAGCGGTCCGTCCTAACGCACTTATTTGCCCGGATCATTGCAGGATCTCGGGAGCTCCTCCAGAACGCGTCCTCCTACATGGCTCTCGTAGCCACGCCCCCTTGCACATAGACAAATTAAATATGATAAGGAATGCAAATTATTAAATCAGCGATTTCTCAACAGAGGGTACAAAAGTTCTGTTATCAATCAAGCATATACAAAATTTTTAAATGTTACTCAACTGGAACTCTTGACCAATGTGACTAAGTCCAAGGAATCCCCACAATATATTTCTCTGGTTACACCTTTTACCAATGACTCCTCACTATTGTACAAAATGGTTGCAGAACACTGGCACATCCTGAGACTTGATAAGGATCTAGAACCATATCTGACACCCAAACCCAAATTTACTTTAACAAAAGCGCCCACGATTAAAAATTTGGCGAGTCCTTTCCTTGAGTATAAATTGGCGAATTCTATTTGTTTACAACAACCAGAGGGTTTCCATAAATGTGGTCCCTGCAACTAATGTCCCTGGGCTCACCCTAAAAGCAAAGTTTTCATCGACAAATTTGGATCGAAAGATGTCATACGAGATTTCATCAACTGTAAGACTACCTACGCAGTGTACGCCATCATCTGCATTTGTGGCAAGCTCTACGTCAGCAGTACTATTCGCCAACTTAGAATTCGAATTAGGGAGCACTTTAATAGTCTCAGGATGTCTGATCCTAAAACTCCTCTGGCTGTCCATTGACAATTGGAACATCAGTTGGATCGTATTTCTGATCTGCGTTTCATTGGATTAATGGGCGGCAATCTCCAACTCAAACTACGACAAATGGAAGCTAAACTTATCTGTCTATTACGATGTACAACTCTAGGCTTACATTGTGATCATGAAATGTCTGTTTTCTTGTAACATGTGAGTCGATCGACGCAATATATGATCTGAGTGTCTCTTCTTTGTAACACCAGCGTTCAGCTACTATATGTTTGCATAAGGAACACGTTACTTACCTGTAACTGTTGTTCTCCAGCATGGGTTTGGCATGGATTCACATGCTCATGAATATTCCCCGTCAGGCCGGGAATCCTCGGTATAGAAAAAAAAAAATCAGTATCAGTTTAGTTTCTGATCTGTCTTTTAGTAGTAACCAATCACTGGTCTCTGGGTCATACTACCCCCAGCCAATGACTGCCTCTCCCTAAGCCCCGCCTCTGGCAGCCATCCTCAGATTTGGTAGCACGTTAAGTGGCAGTATGACCAAGTGAAGAGCCGCAGAGGGGTAGGCGGGAGGGTTCGCATGTGAATCCATGCCAGAGAACATCATAAGTAACTTGTTCCTTCTCCAGCATGGGGTCTGGCATGGATTCACATGCTCATGAATAAGAGAATACATAGCAGTACACACATGCACAACCACGGGAGGTGGCAACAGGCTCAACATTAAGCAATACAACAACTCAACATTAAGCAACTCTTACCTCCTCACCAGGCTCACCTTAGGCGAACAGGTTGCGCAGCACTGCTTGGCCGACCCTGGACTCCTCCCTGGAGTCCCGATCGACGCAATAGAATCTTGTGAAGGTGTGCGTCGACCTCCATGTAGCAGCCCTGCAGATGTCCAGTAGGGGAACACCAGACAGGAACGCCGTGGTAGCAGCGATCGCTCTAGTCGAATGGACTCTGAGGGCCGGGCAGCGTTCAGTTTGCCAACCGGTGACAGTGCATGATGCAGCCGGAGAGCCATCTGGAAATGGAAGTCTTCGAGAGAGCCTTACCTTGATTCACAGTCCCAAAGTTCACAAACAGCTGTGATGTCTTCTGAAAACTCTTTGTGCGGTCCACGTAGAACTTCAGCGCTCTAGCTACATCCAGTGAGTGCAAAGTCCTCTCGGCCGGCGACAAAGGCGACGGGAAGAAAACTGGCAACACCAAGGGCTTGTTGAGGTGGAAGTCCGACGGCACCTTGGGCATAAAGGAGAGGTCTGTCCTCAGCACCACCCTCGTGTCATGAAAAGTCAAGTATGGAGGCTTGCAAGATAGGGTCTGGATCTCTCCCACTCGTCGTGCGGAGGGGATCGCCACGAGGAAAGCTGCCTTCCATGACAGGACCTTCAAAAGCGGCGAATGCGTAGGCTCGAATGGGGCCCCCATGAGCCTGGTCAGCACCACATTAAGCTCCCACGCCGGGGCAGGAGCCTTCACCGGCGGGAATGATCGGAATTGTCCCTTCATGAATTCTTTCACCAGGCGATGAGACCACAAGGACGCCCGTCCCGTAGTCCTGGTATATCGGGAGATTGCAGCCAGATGTATTTTTATGGAGGCGTGAGCCATTCCAGCCGTGGCCAGCGACAGTAGGTACGGCAGTACATGAGGGACCGTAATCTGCAGAGGGTTAATCTTCTGTGCACGGCACCAGACAGAGAACCTCTTCCATTTATGTCCGTAGCACTTGAGAGTGGAGGATGCCCTGGCCTTTGCAAGAACCTCTCTGCAGTCGGCCGGGATGCCGTACCATCCAAACTCTAGTGCTGCAGGAGCCAGGCCTGCAAGTTCAGCGACTCCGGGTTGTGGTGAAGAATGGCGCCGCCTTCTCTGGAGAGAAGGTCTGCGTCCATCGGTAGCTTGACTGGTGGGGACGTTGACAAGTCCAGAAGGTCCGGGAACCAGATCTGTCTCGGCCAAGCCGGTGCGACGAGGATCATCCTGCACCGGGACCTCTTGAGCTGGTTGATGAGCCGGAGCAGCAACGGCAGCGGAGGGAACGCATAAAGAAATAGGCTGTCCCAGGGGAACGAGAAAGCATCGCCCATTCTCCTCGGCTGGGGGAACCTGCTGGCGAACCTACGGCACTTGGAATTCGTCGCGAAGAGATCGATTTGGGGTTCGCCCCATCGTCGGAAGAGTCGATCCACTTGATCATGGCGTAGTTCCCACTCGTGGCACGAGCCAGCTCCCTGCTGAGTGAGTCGGCTATCGTGTTTTTTATTCCTGCCAGATCAAGAGGCACCAGAAACATCCCCTGGGCGACAGCCCAATGCCACAGATCCTGGGCTTCCTTGGATAGGGCAGGGGACCTGGTTCCGCCCTGCTTCCGGATGTAGAACATCGTGGTGGTGTTGTCGGTGAAGATCCTCACCACCTTGCCCTTGAGGGGCGGAAGAAAGGACCTGAGGGCCCAGAACACTGCGCGGAGCTCCAAGATGTTGATGTGGAGAGACTTCTCCTCCGGGAGCCAAAGGCCTCTCGCGTGAAGATCTCCGGAGTGCGCTCCCCAACCTTCCAGGGAGGTGTCCGTCGTCACCGTCACCTGGTGAGCTGGGGTCTGAAAGTCTGTGCCCGTCGACAGATGGGAGCGGGTACCCCACCACCGGATCGCCTGGCGGAACGTCCCGTTGAGGGATCCTGTCCTCGATGTTGCCCGTCGACCCAGCGGGCGTCCCGACGAGGGATTTGATAGATCTTACCCTGGCCATGCCCGTGGCCAGCAGACGCTGCACCTTGCCCAGAATGGTCCTGGTCCTTTCCTCCAACGGCGAGGCCAGCCGTGGCACTGTGTCGAGCTTGGCTCCCAGAAACAGGGCGACTGGGACCAGGTGGGATTTTGGAAAGTTGGAGAATCCCAGGTCCGTGAGCAGCTGGACCGTCTTCGCAGTGTGCTCCACGGCGAGCTCCCTTGTCCTTGCCCGCATGAGCCAGTCGTCCAGGTAGGGGTAGACGTGGATCCCCTGTAGGTGCAGCCACCGGTGCGAGGCACTTGGTGAACACCCTGGGTGCCGACTTCAATCCGAACGGGAGGGCTTTGAACTGGTAGTGCCGCCCTTGGACCACGAACCTGAGGAACTTTCGGTGTCTTTTTAGAATGGGGATGTGGAAGTACACATCCTCTTAGTCCAACGATGACAGGAAATCGCCCTCCTCCAGCTGTCCCAGCACGTGCTGGAGGGTGACCATACGGAACTTCTGTGCCTTGATGTACTTGTTCAGTCGTCGTAGGTCCAGAATGGGGCGCCATCCTCCGGTCTTCTTTTTTTTTTAACAAGGAAGTACCTTGAGTAAACTCTTCAGCCCCGAAGCCTCTATGGGGCGAGCTCGATGGCACCCTTCTTGAGCATCGCCCCTACTTCCAACAGTAGTTGAGGGACGTGATTTTCCTTCCTGGCCACGGGTGGAAAGCGAGGGCATTTCTTCTGAAACTAGAGGGCGTGCCCTTGGGCCAGGGTGTCCAGCACCCAACGGTCGGTGGAAATGGACTCCCACACGCTGACGAACCTCGCCAGTCGGCCTCCCACCAGGGTGCTTCGGCAGGGGCCCCCGACCCCACGGTCGGTTCGATCTTGTTTGGAGGCCGCCTTGCCTCCTTGACCTCCCTGTCGACGACGACGGGCACCACCTGACTTGCCGCGTCCCCTGTAGGCTTCCTGGGATGAAGATCTTGCCGCTTGGCGGTACATGGAGGAGCCACTGCCGGATCCCTTGGAGGCACCTGGTCTGCCTCCGGAGCTCCGAAAGGACGGCCGTTGTCGTTGGAGCACTCCCAGTGCCCGGGCAGTCTCCGTCTGTCTTGATGGCCTGAAGGGACTCATCAACTGCCTTCCCAAACAGGTTGTTCCCGTCGAAGGACATGTCCAAAACCTTGGTTTGTACGTCCTGGCGGAAATCTGTGGCCTTGAGCCATCCTCGTCGTCTCAAGCAAGCGCCGTTGCCCAACTGACGGAAACCGGTGTCGGCGATGTCCGTTGCCACCGTGATGGCATGGCCCGAAGCAATCTCGCCCTCCTATAGGATTTCAAGGGCCTCAGCCCTTTTGGCGTCCGGAAGGAAGTCCAACAGAGGGTCGATTTTGTACCACAACTCCCTGTCGTAGCAGGCTACGATAGCCAGGGCGTTGGCCGCCTTGATAGTCGTCGCTGCGGATGAGATGATCCGCCGTCCCATCGTGTCCAACTTCCTGCCCTCGCCGTCCGGCGGGGAAGTTGATGTCAAGACCGATGCCCTCCCAGCTTTCTTCTTTGCCGCCGCCGAGATGACTGAATCCGGGGTATGTTGTGCCCGAAGGCACAAGGGGGCAGCGTCGGGGACCCGGTACTTCTTCTTGTACCGGTCCATCTTTGCCGGCGGCGTGGCAGGGTTCTTGAGGAGGGTGAGCCCCTCATCCCAGATGTCATCAAGAAGCGGTACAGCGAGGACTGTCTTCCTTTTAGCCTTGCGCCGTTGGTAAAGGAAACCTTCTTTCTTCTCTTCTGGGCAGAGCTGGAAGAGCTCCGATGCCCTGGAAATCATGGCATGAAAGGATCCAATTTCGTCCGGCTGGGACGCCCGAGCAGGGGGCGACGGGGAACACGTCCCGTCGTCGCCATCTGTACCCGTCGTAGCCGTGTCCGTGCCTGTATCATCCCCGTGGGTAGTAGACCGGGGGGAGGGGGGTGGGGGGGGGTGGGGGGGGAGTCAGAGCAGGCCACAGAGGTGGGAGAGGTGGCGTAGGATGCGTCGTCGTCCTCTTACGCAGTGGACTTTCTGAAGGTCCTGGCTCTGGCTCCCCCGTTGGGTCTGGCTCAGGTACCTCCGTCGGGGGGAGGGCCAACCTTGTCCTTATCTCCGAACATAAGGACTGAATCGCTGACAAAATGGCCGCCAAAGTGTGCTGCGGCGCCGGAAACGACGGGTGCGAGGGCTCTTGAGGAGCCTTGTCGGCGACCCCGTCGCTCTCGTCGTCGCCCTCGTCGGGATCCCTCCCGATGGGCTGGGCCTCTTCCACGACTTTGATGAGCTCTTCTTCAGAGGTCATGTCCATATCCAGCCCCTCCCCCACCTTTTCCAACGAGGACTTCGTGGGGGTCTTCTCAATGGGCCTGAAAGACTCCCTCCGCAGTGGCAGGGAGACTGGGTCCTGAGGGCGCCTCCACTGGTGTAGCCTCCACAGGCTGAGCCAGGGCCGCGGCGACATCCTCAATCGAGGTCTTAGCAGGGTGAATTAAGGCCATCGTCACCTTCTGGACGCTTGGGGCCTTCACCTTGGGGGGAGGGTCCGAGCCTCGCTCCCCCTCTGCCGGAATCTTCGAGATCGACCGGGGCTCTCCAGAAGCTTCGCCGGGTTCTCGGACTTCCTCTTACCCGAGTCAGAGCGTTGGCTCGTGGTTGATGGCGCCGGGGAGGATGCGCCCTACCTGGCAGCCAAGGAGCCCGACCGTTCAGCGCTCCCGGTGCCCGCGGTGCTTAGCCTTTTGTTGGGCCCCCGTCGCCGGGGCGCTCTCACAGGACTTAGAAGACCGCTCAAACTTCTTTTTCTACTTCTCGCCTGACGGGCTCTTCCCTTCCAGCCAGTTGGCGAGATGGAGGTGGCGATCCTTCATGGTCCGCTCCGACATGTTCCCACAAAACGCACAGTCCTTCTCCGTGTGCGTCTTGTCCTCATGGAGACAGAGGCATAACGAATGCTCGTCCTCCTTGAAAACATTCTGAATCTGGCATCCAGGGCAGGTCCTGAACAGCTTCCCAGGCGTCGAGCTTCCTTTCTCCTGGGACATGTCCGGGGTAGGCCTCGGAACTTCTGGACTTCTGGAATCCTCCAAAAGCATAACTCAACAAAATCTCCCCTTGAGGGGCGTAGAAAACTCTGAAATGGATCCCCGTTGATCGGATGTAGAAACAGAGGAGTTTGAGGCTCTATTTAACCGAAAAATGAGAAAAATCTCCTGAAAAAGCGCAAAAACACAGCAAAAGCTCGAGAGCTACAGCACAAGGACTCCCAACACTTGAACGTGTGCTAAAAATCTGAGGATGGCTGCCAGAGGCGGGGCTTAAGGAGACGGCAGTCATTGGCTGGGGGCAGTATGACCCAGAGACCAGTGATTGGTTACTAAGAAAGACAGATCAGAAACGAAACTGATACTGATTTTTTTTTTTATACCGAGGATTCCCGGCCTGACGGGGAATATTCATGAGCATGGCAATCCATGCCAGACCCTATGCTGGAGAACCGTGATTAAGTTATAGATTCACACCTAAACATCACTTCTATGCATCCATGCACCGGCACCAACTTCATTGTTTTTCTATGCCTGTATCATGTTATTCATGTAGCCACTTTCCCTTTTTTGCATTAATGATCGGACAAGGACAACTTTATGTCTCCTGGTTGGTTTCTTCTATCCTTAATTTGTTACCCCTCTGGGCGTCACCCCGAGTGGATTTCGTCCTTGCAGTATGCCCATTTCATTCCGCTTGTATTTTATTCATTGGCTAGTCACTGCATTCTTTTTCTATTAATCTGCGTGTAATGGACAAACTATATATGCTCTTATTAACCAACCTTGTCCCTTGAGAGTGTGTGGATCATTTATACTGCCAAAACGAAGTGATTCGCTTTAATATTCTATTTTTATTAGTTTCATAATATATCTATACATCTACTCATATTTTAATTTACTACCTTAGTAAGTCTCATTCGGTTTCCTCTTTTGGACTATTGGCATCTGATTCACTTGTCAACGCACAGACTGGTTTATTATTTATGTCATGAATGCGACGTTTCGAGTCCGCGACGCCGCCTGCGTCACTTCCGTGACGTAAGCAGTATTTCTTTATCTTCCGACGCCAACCAGAGCTTTGCATTCTGGGAATTCCCTTTGTACCGTGTGTTTACTCGATTGTACGAGTAAGTATATACATCTTTTCCTTCCTTTTCTCTTCCTATTACAATTGCTCTTGAATATATTCTGTTGAGCCTTTTAGAACCTTATGAGTGATTGTGCTATTACTACTTTGCAGGCTATACATTCGATTCAGCCATTACGGCTTTTATTATTTTCGTTTTGTGTCATCAGCACGACCTTCCCGTGACCCTTTCATTGTTACAAGTCACATAACTCTCCATTAGGTATGTGCCTTCAGTTTTCGAGTTGTATTACTGTCACTTTGGTGTATTTTTATACTTGATGGTATTGGTTCCTTATACAGGAGTTTAAGACTGTTCAAACAACTACTTGAGCCCTATAGGGGTTTCTCCAGTACATGAGTGATTGTGCTACTATGGTATGATTGTACTATTACTTTGCTTGCTACTTATTCGATCATCATGGCTTTTACTATTTTCGCTTCGTGTTATCAGCACAACCTTCCTGTGACCCATTCAATGTTACAATTTACATTACTCTCCACTAGGTATGTGCCTTGGGTTCTCGATTTGTATTATTGTCACTGTGGTTTACTTCATATTTGATGGTATTGGTTCCTTATATAGGGGTTTTTTCAAGACTGTCCAACGACTACCTGTGCCCGGTAAGGGTTTTCCAATACCTTAACCTTGCTCACTTTTACCTTACCTATCCTGAGTGTTTTTCACGCTTTGGGGCAGCCAGTCTTTTACTACTTGCCCCATTAATCTGCTTTAGTGCTATCTCAGCATTTGTATAACTCTGATCTAGCGCTTTGGTATATCGGACTCACTTTTCTGGAGGTTATGCTCATCACCATCAATTAGAGGTGACTGGTGCTTGGATTGCATGCGTGGTGGCTCCGGTGTTTGAGGCCCCCACAGGGTACCCAGCTTAACAGTATGGACTATCGGCATGTAATACTACTACTACTACTACTACCGCTAATCATTTGTTTCAGGAATTTTGTATGATGATTTACTTAATATATTTTTATTCATTGTGTTTTCGGTTTTATTTTTTTCTTGCATCACGTCAATCGTTTTCGCTACCTTTGTTCTTCCCTCCCAACCTGACATGTGGTATGCAAATGCTTTTTTTAAACATGTATATTCTGTTGTGTCCATTATTCTTTAACTATTTTCTGATCCTTTTATAATGTGTGCAATGCGAATATTGTCTGGATATTCCTTTTGTTATGTTTATTACTGTCAAACCTTCTTGCTTTATTTACTTTGATGTGTATTATCATATTTAATTTGTCTATGTGCACACCAAAACCCGGTCCGGGTTTGTGTTCATTACTTTTTATTAACTACTCAGCGTTGAGGACGACCAGTGTGTCGAAACACGTGTCGGCTGTTCATGACTCAATTAAAACATTCAACCATTATTTGGTGTTCCAATAGTCTTTCGAGTTTTTTTCCTTTTCACCAGTGTGTTTAGCCCCCTTATGCTGAGTGTGAGGAATTTGACCATCTTGCGTAATATTTCTTGTGTGCTTTGATACTAGTGCCCTGGGGGGAAAAACAATGAACTAGAACCAAACAAACTGGGGACCTACCCCAACTTGGGCCCCCTGTGCCCTGCCCAAAACTACCCTTTGAGCCCCTACTTTCAATCTCCCCTCCCCTAAACCCTCTATTCCCTACCCCCCCCTCCCTTCACCCTGGTGTGAGTCACAGTACCTAAGTGACTCCCATGCCTGAAGCCTGGGAGCTGAGCTTGCAAGTCCTGCCAGGGCTGTCTAGTGGGACGTCCAAATGCCCTGGTCGTGAATCTAACTTCGTTCGACCAGCGGTAACTTTCGTCCCCGGGGTCAGCTTCTTGGGTATCTTGCTTCGGTAAGGAATGGTATCAGTGTGCCAAAGTCAGTGTTCGTGAGAGTGTGCAGCGTCCTTGTCTATTTGAAGGTCTGGGTTACGTGTGCCCTGTGGTTGGGGTCTCCTACGGCTTTTCCTTGCTGTTGTCCATTCCCATGGTTTGGGGCATGGAGGTAGCTGCGGCGCATCCCATGTTTGTCGTACGGTCATCCTCTTCCTCGGTGTGTAGGTGTTCCCCTTCCTCCCTTGTTGTGATTCTGTGGTGGCGGCCTTCGCATTGGAAGAGGAGCCCTAAGGGGAACGCCCACTTATATTTGATTGGCCTGGAGTTATCAGACTACAGCTTTTTTGGAGGGTTGATTGAGCCAGATCTTGGTAAGGAACAAGTTACTTACCTGTAACTGTTGTTCTCCAGCATGGGTCTGGCATGGATTCACATGCTCATGAATATTCCCCGTCGTCAGGCTGGGAATCCTCGGTAAAGAAAAAACCAGTATCAGTTTCGTTTCTGATCTGTCTTTCGTAGTAATAACCAATCACTGGTCTCTGCGTCATACTGACCACAGCCAATGACTGCCCTCTACCTAAGCACCGCCTCTGGCAGCCATCTTCAGATTTGGAAGCACGTGAAGTGGCAGTATGACCAAGTGAAGAGCCGCAGAGGGGTAGGCGGGAGGGTTCGCATGTGAATCCATGCCAGACCCATGCTGGAGAACAACAGTTACAGGTAAGTAACTTGTTCCTTCTCCAGCATGGGGTCTGGCATGGATTCACATGCTCATGAATAAAGAATACATAGCAGTACACACATGCACAACCACGGGAGGTGGCAAAGGCTCAACATTAAGCATCACATCAACTCAACATTAAGCATCTTACCTCCTCACCAGGCTCACCTCAGGCGAACAGGTTGCGCAGCACTGCTTGGCCGACCCTGGACTCCTCCCTGGAATCCCGGTCGACGCAGTAGAATTTCGTGAAGGTGTGCGTCGACCTCCACGTAGCAGCCCTGCATATGTCCAGCAGGGGCACACCAGATAGGAACGCCGTGGTAGCTGCGATCGCTCTGGTGGAATGGGCTCTCGGACGGCCAGGCAGCGGTCGGTTTGCCAACCGGTGACAGCACATGATACAGCCGGAGAGCCATCTGGAGATGGAAGCCTTCGAGAGAGCCTTCCCCTGATTGACAGGTCCAAAGTTCACAAAGAGTTGTGACGTCTTCCGAAAACCCTTCGTGCGGTCCACGTAGAACTTCAGCGCTCTAGCTACATCCAGCGAGTGCAAAGTCCTCTCAGCCGGCGACGAAGGCGACGGGAAGAACACAGGTAACACCAAGGGTTCGTTGAGATGGAAGTCCGACGGTACCTTGGGCATGAAGGAGGGGTGCGGCCTGAGCACTACCCTCGTGTCGTGGAAAGTCAAGTATGGGGCCTTGCAGGAAAGGGCCTGGATCTCTCCCACTCGTCGTGCGGAGGTGATGGCCACAAGAAAAGCTGTTTTCCACGATAGAAACTTCAACGGGGCCGAGTGCAGAGGCTCGAACGGAGGTCCCATGAGCTTGGTCAGCACCACGTTGAGCTCCCACGCCGGGGCCGGAGCCTTCACCGGCGGGAACGATCTGAACAGTCCCTTCATGAACTCTTTCACCAGACGATGAGACCACAAGGACGTCCGGCCCGTGGTTCTGGTGTATCGGGAGATCGCAGCAAGATGAATCTTGATGGACGCATGTGCCAGACCAGCTTTGGCCAGCGTCAGCAGGTACGGCAGTACTTGGGGAGCCGTAATCCGTAGAGGGTTAATCTTCTGTGCGTGGCACCAGACAGAGAACCTCTTCCATTTGTGTCCGTAGCATTTAAGAGTCGAGGACGCCCTGGCCTTTGCAAGAACCTCTCTGCAATCGGCCGGTATGTCGTATCCTCCAAACTCTAGTGCTGCAGGAGCCAGGCCTGCAAGTTCAGCGACTTCGGGTCGTGGTGGAGGATGGCGCCTCCTTCCCTGGAGAGTAGATCCGCGTCCGCCGGCAGCTTGATCGGCGGGGACGCTGACAAGTCCAGAAGGTCCGGGAACCATATCTGCCTCGGCCACGCAGGTGCGACGAGGATCATCCTGCACCGTGACCTCTTGAGCTGGTTGACGAGCCGGATTAGCAGAGGCAAGGGAGGGAACGCGTAGAGGAACAGGCCCTCCCAGGGGAACGAGAAAGCATCGCCCATGCTCCTCGTCTGGGGAAACCTGCTGGCGAACCTCCGGCACTTGGTGTTCGTCGCCGTCGCGAACAGGTCGATCTGGGGTGTGCCCCACCGTCGGAAGAGGCGATCCACCAGATCCTGCCGTAGTTCCCACTCGTGGCACGAGCGCAGCTCCCTGCTGAGTGAGTCGGCGATGGTGTTTTTTTATCCCTGCCAGATGAAACGGCACCCGAAAAATCCCTTGGGCGACGGCCCAATGCCACAGGTCCTGCGCCTCCTTGGACAGCGCTGGGGACCTGGTTCCGCCCTGTTTCCTGATGTAAAACATGGTGGTGGTGTTGTCGGTGAAGATCCTCACCACCTTGCCCTTGAGGGACGGAAGGAAGGACCTGAGGGCCCAAAACACTGCACGGAGCTCCAGGACGTTGATATGTAGGGACTTCTCCGTCGGGAGCCAGAGTCCCCTTGCGTGCAGATTTTCGGTGTGCGCTCCCCACCCTTCCAGGGAGGCATCCGTGGTCACAGTCTCCTGGTGGGCTGGGGTCTGGAAGTCCATGCCCGCCGTCAGATGCGCGCGGGTGCCCCACCACCGTATCGCTCGTCGGAAACTCTCGTCGAGCTTGATCCTTTCCTCGAAGCTGCCCGTCGTCTGGATCCAGCGCGCATCCAGGAATTCTTGCAACGGGCGCATCCGGAGCCTGCACATGGGAATGAGGTAGATGCAGGAAGACGTCATCCCGAGGAGGGGCTTGATGGACCTCACTTTGGCCGCGTCGGCCACCAACATCCGTTGCACCTTGCCCAAGATGGTCCTGGTCCTCTCCTCCGACGGGGAGGCCAGAAGGGACACTGTGTCGAGCCTCGCTCCCAGAAACAGTGCGACTTGCGCGGGCACCAGGTGGGATTTGGCGTAGTTCACGGAGAATCCCAGGTCCGTGAGGAGTTGGACGGTCCTTGCCGTGTGGACCACGGCGAGCTCCCTCGTCTTGGCGCGGATGAGCCAGTCGTCCAGGTAGGGGTAGACGTGGATCCCCTCGCGGCGCAGCTGCGCCGCCACCGGTGCAAGGCACTTGGTGAATACCCTGGGTGCCGACCGTAGTCCGAAGGGAAGGGCTTTGAACTTGTTCAGACGTCGCAGGTCCAGGATGGGGCGCCATCCTCCCGTCTTCTTCTTCACGAGGAAGTATCTCGAGTAGACTCCGGAGCCCCGAAGCCTCTTTGGGACGAGTTCGATGGCGCCCTTTCTGAGCATCGCCTTTACCTCCAGGAGAAGTTGAGGGACGTGAAGTTCTTTCCTGGCCACGGGGGGGACGCGCGGGCACCTTCTTTGAAACTCTAGCGCGTGGCCCCGGGCCAGGGCGTCCAGCACCCAACGGTCGGTGGAGATGGACTCCCACACGCTGACGAAGCCCGCCAGCCGGCCTCCCACCGGGGTGCTTCGGTGGGGGCCCGACCCCAAGGCCGGTTCAATCCTGCTTGGACGCGGCCTTGCCGCCTTGACCTCCTTGGCGACGACGGCGGGGTCCGCTAGACTTGCCTCGTCCTCTGTAGGCCTCTTGCGACGACGAGCGGGCCGCTTGACGGTAGGAAGCGAAACCGCCGCCGGAACCTTTGGAGGCGCCCTTGCCTCCGCCGCTCCGAAAGGGCGTCCGTCGTTGCAGGACTCCAAGGGCCCGGGCCGTCTCAGTATCCGCCTTGATGGCCTGAAGGGAATCGTCCACTGTCTTCCCAAACAGGTTGTTCCCGTCGAAGGGCATGTCCAGGACTCTGGTCTGGACGTCCTGCCGGAAGTCCGTAGCTTTGAGCCATCCACGACGTCGAAGGCAAACACCGTTGCCCAGCTGGCGGAATCCAGTGTCGGCGATGTCCGTCGCCACGGTGATGGCGTGGTCCGAGGCCACCTCACCTTCCTGCAGGATCTCAAGGGCCTCCGCCCTCTTGTCGTCCGGCAGAAAATCCAGCAGGGGAGCCATCTTGTACCAGAGCTCCCTGTCGTAGCGGGCCACGATAGCCAAGGCGTTGGCCGCTTTAATCGTCGTCGCTGCCGACGAGATGACTCTACGCCCCATAGTATCCAATTTCTTTCCCTCGCCGTCCGGCGGGGAAGTCGATGTGGAGGCCGCACCCCCCCCGCTTTCTTCCTGGCTGCCGCGGAGACGACGGAGTCCGGGGTAGGCTGCGCCCGGAGGCATAGGGGGGCCGTGTCCGGGACCCGGTACTTTTTCTCGTACCGGTCTCTTCTAGCTGGCGTCGTGGAAGGGTTCTTGAGGAGGGAAAGGCCCTCATCCCAAATGTCGTCCAACAGAGGCACTGCGAGGACCGTCTTCCTCTTGGCCTCGCGCCGCTGATAAAGGAAGCCTTCCTTTTTCTTCTCCTCAGGGCAGAGTTGGAAAAGCTCGGAAGCCCTGGAGATCATGGAGTGGAAAGATCCGATCTCGTCGGGCGGAGAGGCCCTGGTGGGAGGCGACGACGGAAAATCCTCGTCGTATGCCTCGTCGTCCGTACCCGTCGCTGCCGTGTCAGTCCCCGTATCATCCCCTCGGGTGGACGGGGAGGAGGGCTGGAAGGGGCGCGACGGTTGAAAAGGAGGTGGTGGATGGATCCTTCTTTTCTTGGTAGGGGGAACACCAGAAGGTCCCGGTTCTGGATCCCCCGACGGGAGAGGTTCCTCCGTCGGTAACGGTAGCCTCGTCCTTATCTCGGAGCATAAGGACTGTATGGCCAACAAAATGGCCGCCGAGTTGTCTTGCGGCGCTGGCAGAGGGGAATCCGACGGGCGAACAGGGGCCCCGTCGGTATCCTCGACGATGTCGTCGTCGTCACCTGCGTCGGGGTCCATTCCGACGGGCTGGCCTTCTTCCACGCCTAGGCCGTGGCTTAAGACCTCGATCAGTTCCTCTTCTGAGGTTGAGGCCGACTCTACGACGACGCCCTGCCCCCCCTTCTTCCCCACGGAGGGTTTCACGGGGGTCCTATCGATGGGCACAAAGGAAGACTCCCTCCGAGGAGGCAGGGAGATTCTGGGCCCTGAGGTCGCCACCACTGGTGCAGCCACCACAGGCTGAGCCAGGGCCGCCGCGACCGTTTCGATAGAGGGCTTGGCCGGATGGATCAAGGCCTTCACCACCTTAGGTGCGCTCACCGCCTTATCCTTGAGGGAGGGGGCACTGCCACGCTCCTCCTCTGCCTTAGAGCTCGACCGGGGCCTCTCCAGGAGCTTCGCCGGGTGCTCGGCCTTCCTCTTACCCGACCCAGAGCGTTGGCTCGTGGTTGATGGTGCCGGGGAGGGTGCGCCCTGCCTGGCGCCCGCAGAGCCCGACCGTTCGGCGCTCCCGGTGCCAGCGGACTCGCGGTGCTTGGCCTTATGTTGGGCCCCCGTCGCCGGGGCGCCCTCAAAGGTCTTAGAAGACCGCTCGGATTTCTTCTTCTTCTCGCCAGACGGGCTCTTAACCTCCAGCCAGTTGGCGAGACGTTGATGGCGGTCCTTCATGGTCCGTTCCGACATGTTGCCGCAAAACGCACAGTCCTTCTCCACGTGCGTCTTGTCCTCATGAAGGCAGTAAAGGCAGAAAGAGTGTTCGTCCTCCTTGAAGACGTTCTGCAGCTGGCATCCAGGGCAGACCCTGAACAGCTTTCCGGGCGTCGAGCTTCCCTTCCCCTGGGCCATCTCCGAGACAGGGCCTGAGAAGCTTCTGGAGTCCTCCGAAGTGTAGCTCGACGAAATCTTCACCCTTGAGGGGCACAGATGAATCCGACACGGGTCCCCGTTGATCGGATGTAGGATCGGTGGAGCTTGAGGCTCTTTTGACCGAAAGAATCGAAGTTTTTTGTAAAAAGCGCGAAAAAATAGCACTAACGCTCGAGAGCAATAGCACGAGGATCCCAACACATGAACGTGCGGTAAAAATCTGAAGATGGCTGCCAGAGGCGGTGCTTAGGTAGAGGGCAGTCATTGGCTGTGGTCAGTATGACGCAGAGACCAGTGATTGGTTATTACTACGAAAGACAGATCAGAAACGAAACTGATACTGGTTTTTTCTTTACCGAGGATTCCCAGCCTGACGACGGGGAATATTCATGAGCATGTGAATCCATGCCAGACCCCATGCTGGAGAAAGGTGCATTTCTGCTCCGTTGAAGGTGATATGTTCCGCTCCTTTTGGGTTGTACCTTTCCAGGGCAACCACATCTCTTGCTCGCATGCCTGGATCTTGTATTTTAGGGTCGGTCCTATGGATCCTGTCATTTGGGATGTCCCCGGGCACTCCGTTCCCAGAAGGTCTGAGAAGATCAGTGTGGCTGTGGATTAGGGGGTGACTATCAGGCGTCTGTGGGCCAGGGGCCGCAGGTCTGCTGCAGTATAGGGGGCTCTTAACTGGTGGGTGCTTGTCCGTTGCAACGGTCCTGCAGTTGGCTGCATGGACCTGTTGAGGGATGGTGTGCACCAGAGTGCCTGGAGACCGCAGTGCTTATGGTGCGCGTGGATCCTAGTCTCCCTGCATCTAGGTTGCAGTCATGGCGCTTGCCCCTGGCCCTCACTGGCAAGTCAGCCTTCCAGTTAGGGCCAGGTCAAAGGCCTTAAAACCTCATCCAAGACTCTCTTGGAGTCAGTCCTGGCGCCTTTGGCGCCAGGCTCATAACCATCATAAAGACAAACATTAGAATGGGACTATTTAATTTGGGGGGGGGGTACGGGGTTTCAGCCAACATGGAGGCACACACATAGCTCAGTTACAAGGAACTGAGCTATACGGTATAGTCTTTTAGGTGTGGCAGGCCTGGGACTACTTTACCTGGACTACTTTGGGTGTGGCAGGCCTGGGACCATTTTACCTGAGACTAATTAAACCACACACAACCAGCAGAACATGCTTTGCGTTATTCTGCTGTGGGCAGCGTAACTCTCACCGTGTCCAGTTCTTTGATGCCAGCTTACCTGAAACCAAGGACCTGCAGAGAGAGAAACACTACAAAACTTACCTGGAACAGTATCTCGTCTTCAATCCATTGCTGACTTCAGTTCCACTCACCTGAAGGTACAAACTCCATCCGGCACCGCATGCATCCTGGAATACCATAACCTGGAAAGAGGAGAAAGAAAGACAGCATTAGTAAGCGTTTAACTCACGCTTCCTCCCGAATGAAGAAAGCCACACAATTCTTACATGGGTAGTAGTCTCCTGGTCAATATCATTGGTGGAACATTACGGCGCTGGGCGAGGAACATCGCAACCTGCAAGGAGAGAAAAGACACAGGTTAGCAATATAAAAGGCGAAACAGCGCCGTGCATCGCGCAATACTCACCGGACAGCATTGCTCACACCGCGCTTTGGCCTACCGGCCCATGCTCATCTTCAATCTGCATGAAACCACCAAAATACCTTTCCATACCTAAAAGGAAACAAGCAAGACATTATTCGAACTAAACGGAACATAAGCACTGCATATAAAGACTGTCAAAAAGCAAACCTATGGAGTCGCAGCAGGCTTGGATTCCCACAGGGGGGTTTGCACCAGTGAAGTAACTTGGTCGCTGCTCGCCCCCACATCTACGCGCCCCTGCCACGAGGAGCTTGACAGAGAATCCACCTTTAATAATATTGAGGTGAGGAGAAGGCCCAAGGAGGAGGAAGGAGTTGAGGCCAAGGGAGGTGGGAAAACAAAAGACAATCTGGTATTGAATCCATCTCTCCTATATTGCAGACCCATCTTTAACAAGAGACATTACCAAGGGACCGGCAGAGGGTTCAAGAGTGAAAATCATCCAACCAGGGCTGGGTGGCATCCCCGTGGATACCAGGTGAGAGTAACCGATGTGTGGGCTCTGGGCTGTCCCTTTTAATGCTGCTGTTTATGCCGTGCCGCCTCTGCAGGGTGTTGTCCTCCCCGCACCCGACCTGGGTGCCTCTGACACCTTTCGTAATGCTGCTGCTGCGCTCCACCTCGGTCCACGAACAGTGCCACTCCGTCCCTTACTTTAGTGTGGGTGCCTTCCGTGGTGCTGATTGCGGGGGTGTGGAGGAAACCGCTTCTGTTCCCCTGCTCCATTGTCTGTTCTCATTCGCGGATGAAGCTAGCCTGTCGCACGTTCTCAAAGTCTGGCCGCCATCTTGGAATGCCATGAATTGTTTTTAATGGCTTCATGTGGCAATGCCCCCTGCCTTGCCCTTCCAGTTGTTGGAAGCCGGGTTTTCACCTCTGTTAGGCAGAATCCAGGGCAGTTCCCTTAGGGAACACTACCCCAGATTAGGACTACAGGTGAGAGCAATAAATCCCCTTTGGTATCAGTCCGTACCACAAAGATTTAGTTGGTAGCTGTGGATGAGCAGTCAGACTTATCCTAAGAGGCAGATGAGCAGTATTCAGGGTTGACACAATAGGTAGTACAGTACTACGGAGCAAGGAAACACTGACCAAAGTTTTGTATTAAAAAGAGAATATATATATTTATTTTATACACTTCTAAGTCAACAAATAGATCACAGTTAATAAAGTAAGTTAAGTCAAAAGAAAAGCATATACAACTCCCTATTCAATTGTAGACAAGTTTGCAGTATATAGAAAACTGAGCAAAACGGCACAGTGAAAACCTACTACAAATGGCCCTCTACCAATTCAACGAAAGGGAGGAAAAGTACAAGTTAAACCGAAATATCTTCAGACACCCCCTAGCAACACTTCCCTGAAGTTTTGTGAACAAGTAATGCACAGTAACACTTTAACCAAAAGACAAGTGAATGAAAACTGAGCAAAATGGCACTCAAGTTAAAACAGTAGGAAGGAAGAGGGGTTTAGAAGATTTAGGTGCATCAACACATTGCTCATTGAAAACTAATCTAGTGAGAGCAGATCTAACAAATCAGCCAGAGTCAATAGACCTGAGCCTGAGTCAGTGGTACAGGACCAAGAGCTTAGGAGCAAAAATATTCTTGTAGATGCAGTCAAGTCTTTAGTAGAAAACTTTTGAAGAGGTAGATGCAAGGCGAAAGACAATGTTGAGAGAGGGCAGCCGACCCCACAAGTAGTTAAAGGATTTAAAACACCTTTAGGGCTACGACGGAGAAACGGCGGCCTGGCGGAACAATGTACCTTAAACGTGGAGAGATGGCTCCTGCGGTGGCGGTTGTTCCTGGCAGTTCCTGCAGGTCGAGGGGTCCAACAGAGGAAGAGAGGCTCTCATTGAGGAAGGTTCGAGTCGCTGCACTACCCAGGGATGAAACCAGCCGCGGTGCTGCCAAACGAAGTTTAAAAAGGTACACTCCTTTTAATCGTGGACCGGGTCGATAGCTGCCTGGCTATCCGGTCTTCAAGTGCGGAGTACTGTCGAGTCAACCAAGGCAGGTCCGAGGATGCAATAGGTGAACTGGTTGACCCCACCAGCTCAAGGGAAGGAGGCTCCTCCGCTGAAGATCTCCTCTTGTCGTGTGGAAGAAAAGTGGTGAGACGATCAGGCAGGGCTTCACCGGTGGTGTAGATGCTGAAGATGTCTCTGGCTTCTCTTCCCTTCAGTTCTGTAGTTCCAGTGGCAATGTCTTGCTCTTCCAGTCCTCAGGACTCTGCTTTTATGCAGAAAGAGACCCATTCATACAGCCTAGCTGTCACTCACACAGCGGAGTGGTCATCTTTGCGGGAGACCCTCCAGCCTATTAGGTTAGAGTGCAACCTGAGTTGCGGTGGCAACTCTGTCCGGGGGTTCTTCTGCCCCTCCCAAACAGACCCAACCCAGACTCAATGGCGCCGAAAGGAGGGCTTCTTGGCAGAAGCCCGCCAAAAGGACGAACAAAGGATCCCGGACCTGGGTTAGGAAAATGGAGTAAAACTTGAGAAAGAAGTTTTATCAAAGTTCTGGCAAATAAATCCTACCGGAGCAAAGTTAATGAAAAAATAGACCGGCGGTATGTTAGAGGCTGTCAGTAAATGTGGTAGCCACGAACAATGGGAAAATCCCATAGAAAAATATTTGCGGTTGAATATAAAAAAAGGTAGTAACCACTGCCAGCAGCCAGAAACCTTGTAATGGGGGACTTTAAGGTACCCTCTCGAAAATGAACATAGGCGAAAAACTATTACCCCCTTCCAGTACTTCCATATTAAGATGGGGTGTACTGGTTAAGTTCATAAAAATCGACTAGTAAAGTCAATGGGGACTGCCCAGTAGTCCCCATTGACTATGGGGACTGCCCAGTAGACCCTGGGACTGCCCAGTAGGCAGTCCCAGGGTATGGAGTCTATGTTTGGGGGTCGCTACGACACCCCTGTGTCACGCAAGGAGGGTGCTGTGTGACACATGTGCATAAAGATGGTTCATATGAGTGAGAGAAAAGATCCCATAGGCATTAAACGCAAAAATAGCCTAGAACACACATAGCAAAAGTGCCTAAGAGTGGGAAAAAGAGTCACTCTTACCAGGTAAAAAGAAATAAACCCTTCAAATCCAGCAAAGCTGCTGGGGGACTATCGGTAAGGGAAATTAGCCATGAAATGAGAATTCTCCCCAACAACCACCCTCTGCAAGATGTTGGGTCTGGGTGTTATGGGGAGCCACACTCCTGGTATTCCCCACAACTTTGGGACCAATATCAGGGGAAAACTCATGAAGATAGCACTGCTACTGTCCACTTAAAGACTAAATGAAACTAAAGGTGAACAGCCCTAGGCACAGGGGTTCACAGTCCCATAGTGCCTGACAACCGGAGAGAAATCCGAGCTTTACCCGAGATTTGCAGACAACTGTCGCAAGGAGAGAGGCACTGTGTGAAATTCTGGCCCAGTCTGCTCCCACCGCTGAGCTCTGTGTACGTGTCAGCGGTCATGAGTCAGGATGACCAATTCAAAATACAATACTGGCCCATCTGGAGGCTTGGTCTGCTGTAGGAGTGGAGGCAACCTTTGGCGCTACATCATTTTTGTCATTGAAAGCCTAATATGAAAAACAGACTTTTGCACATGATACACGAATGCGGATGCAGGAGTGAACACCTTGTTCCTTATTCTATTTAAATGTACTATTCTCTAACATTGTGCTGTTCAGGACCCATAGTGCTTAGAGGTGCTATACACTACACAGACCCATAGTGTGAGGAATTAGACCATCCGCACGGTGGGTGTGCGCTCGCCTGTGCTTTTTTGAAATTTAAAAAAAGAATTTGAACGAGGGTAGATCAACAGCTGGAAAATGTGTGGGGCAAACCAGCATACATTTTCCTTTGCTCACTGCACAACTAACTCATAGACCCGTGTCCTCTGTGTGGACACAGGCTACAGGCACCGTCGGCCCCCGTCTCATTTAGTCAGGATATGCCAGAAGGAGTACACAATGCATCTCCAAAAGCGGAGGGACAAACCCACGCCCCCACCACGGTCAGCCCGATTAACTAACAAAGGCTCCATGTACCCAACTCTGTCCTTTTGTTGGACTCGCAGCTGGTAGCCGAGATTTGCATACGATTCAAAGGGTAATTCAAACAAGCATGTCTGGGCCCTGGCTGCAGAGGTAAAGGAGACCGGAAACCCCAGCAACCTTTCATATGCACTGTGTCAACCTGAAGCCAGTTCCTGCCGTCAGTATCAATTGACGGTGAACTGTCATGTCTGGGATTGCAGGTTCACAGAAGTTCACCCAGCAGGGGGACCCAATTCATAAGATACGAGAATGTGGTTTGCCGGAGTCAGAGTGTCTGGTCTCGCCGCAGCGTCAAGGGAGACCTGTCGCTTTAATCGTGAAGCACAGAGAGCTTCATTAACAGGCGAGACCCTTTGATCCACAGACAGGAAGATGGGTGGGACTTAGTATTATAGGTTTTCACCCCTTCATATTTCTGTTGCAAAGAAGTCTGGTTATGACTGTTGGTGGGGACCCAGGATTAAGGTAGGCTTAGCCTACACCAATCCTTGTGGCCCATTTGGTTTTAAAAGAGGGCCAAGCCCCTTTTCTTGTCATATCTGAAGGCTTTACCAGAAGCAGAAAGCAGAAAGAACTCATCATTGGACCCTGGCTGAAAAGACAGTCTGCTTCACACCTTCTGCCAGTGAAGGCCAGGACCTCCAGGAGGGAGGGAAGGAAGATCCCTCCGCTGAACATCTCCCAGGGAACAGAGGGAGATACCGAATCCAGAGGACCCACCAGCAGCTCCAGAACTGGTATCCAGCCAGCACACAGCGTGCCTGGCTGGGCTCTACAGCAAGCGTCCTAGGTGGGAAGGGCCAGAGAGTCTCTGAACCCTAAACCAAGGACAAGGCAGCTGCCTGCAACAGTCCTCAGCTTTGGCCTGTCGCCTTTAAAGGACATGAGCCCAGTGAAGAAGCTAGGAGAAGTGCATCGACTACCATCTACAAACGTCTGCCTTAAAAGGACACTTTTGAGCCAGTCGAGCCCCTTGAGCTGCAACTGACTGCAACGCTGACTGCTGTCACGCCACAGTCACTGAAAGACTTCAGAGACACCTTAACCAGTGCTTCAGAAATGCAGACCAGCAAGGAACAACGATTTCTGACCCCGAGCTGTTAGGACAGCCTGGAGCAGTCTGTCCAGCTTTGCTAGCCGAACTGCCTGCTTTCCGCAGCAATCTGTGGTTCTGCGCCCCCCCCTTGTCCTTCTCCGAAGGCCGCTAGAGACATTTTACGAGCCACTGCTCCCTTTGCGCTGAAACCAAGTATCCTTGAACTGTTGCGATTATTTACTATACTGTCTACCCTCCTGTCAGTATCCAGAGTACATCTCTTTTCCTTCTTTGAAACGGTGTCCTCTGCATTCCCTTACAGGGTGGGTTGTATTTCGTAGGGTGCTAGAAATAAGTTACTCACCATAGTGACGAATTAACTCTTAGTCCAATGTCCCCTTCACTAATACTGTAAGGGCGTCCCTTCCCAGGGACAGGAGACGGAACCTTCTTCACCAGAAAAAACCTTTCCCTTTAAATTTAGAGGCGCACAGGGGTGTGGCCCAGGGAGCATTTGCTGCCCTGACTCCGCCCTCCCGTGCCACACCTTGTTAAGGAGAATTCTATCTTTAGGCTGAATTTCCTAACCTAGTGAGTCCCCCAGCAGCTTTGCTGGATTTCTGGAGTTTGCTTTTTCCTCCTGCCAAGAGTGAGACTGTTTTCTTCCCACTCTTGGACATGATTTATGGTATTCCTTTGCCTGGTAATGTGTTTTATGGGCTATGGGGTCCTTTATTCCATAGGGTCTCATGCGTTTTTCCTATGTGTGTTACACAGCACCCTCCGTGCAGTAACAAAGGGGTGTCATAATGACACCCCACCATAGACTCCATACCCTCGGACGGACTACTGTCTCCTAGGGCATGTAAAGTCACCATTGGCTTTAATAGTCCCAAATTATTAACAGAAACCAGTACAAACCATTATATTGTGGACGTACTGGTCGGGGCAATTCGATTGCCCCGGGGTCTGTTAGTCGAGGGGGCACGTCTCCGTCCCCCCTGATCGAGTTTTGGCTGGTGGCAGTGGAAACTACTTTTTATATTCGACCGCAAATATTTTCCTATGGGATTTTCCCATTGTTCGAGGCTACCAGCTTTCATTATTTAATTCTCATAGCCTCGAACATACCGCCGGTTTATTTAATATTAATCCTCCGGTTGGTATTTTTTGCCAAGACTCGATTCTAAAATGGCGTTTGTGTTCTCTTTTGTGACTCCAACCCAAGTCGAGCCCTTTGTTCCACTTTTTGGCGGGCTTCTGCCCAGAAGCGTCCGAAAGTGGTGCCACTCTGTCTGGGTACCACAGGGGGTGTGGGAGGGGGTTTAGGCACCCTCGACTGAGTTACCGTGGTAACTCAAGTCGCACTCTTGTGTGATTGGCCCAAGTGGTGAGCCGGCCGGCTCACCACTTAGCATGTTTGACAGCTAGGCTGAATGAATGGGGGGTTTTCTGCATAAAAGCAGGACTTTGGGGACTGGAACTTCAGAAGTCGCCACAGGACCAGAGAATCCGACGAGGGAGAAGCTGAGCCGACCTACCACGACACCACCGGTGTAGCCCTGCGGAACCGACTCACCACTTCCTGACGACAGAGAAGATCTCCCAGCTGGAGAGGCTTCTTCCCCTGACTGGTGGGCACAACAAGTTTACCTTTCTTTCTTCGCACCCCAGCCCGGTTTGTGGTCGAACTGCCCGTGCCAAGCACCCCGGCAGACGGATAGCCACTCACCACTGAACCGCCAATCAACGGATCGCTCCTTGTACCTGAGAAACTCTGCGGCTGGTTTCTTCCCTGGCAGTGCAACGGGCCCCTGTCCTCCTCCACGACGAGATCCTATCTTCCCCCGGACGAAGCACCGACTTGCACCTGCTGCCAGGAACAACTGCCCCAGCTAGAGCGTTCTCACCACTTTAAGGTACTGTGGCCGCCAGGCCTCCCTTTCTAAAGATTGCAACAAGGTAATAATATCTCCTTAACCTTCTGTACTGGGCTGGCCGCCTTGACCCTCTAACTGGTCCCTTTTCTTTGATCCAACTTCTTTTTGAACCATTACAAGACTTTTGTGCACTGCAACCATGTGACCTTGGACACATTTCGTTTGGATCCTCTTAAAGCGGATCCGGCCTACTAACTCTGAATTCACGGTTTTACTTTGCCTTCCTCTCTTTCTATGTTCTTGTAAAAGTGTTGAGATCTGTTTCAATTTGTTGTCTGCTTTTCTCTCCCTTTTAAAAAAACAAACTATTAGAGTGCCATCTACGTTAAGCGTTCACCGCTGTCTGATAATAAGTGGGGCTTTACTTAAGACTAGTCTAATATTCTTTTAAGGGAGTGTATATCTTTTAGTGACCTTGTTTTTGAATTGCTTACTATTAGTGCCTGTGTGTTTTTCTAGATGTGGTTTTAAATAAATAATTATATCTCTTTTACACCAAGCCCTGGTCAGTGTTTACTTGTTCTATTGTGTGCTCTTGACCTATTGTGAATACTCTGTATACTGCTGAACTCTTCTTGAGGGAGGTCTGACTGCTCAGCCACAGCTACCAAGTGAATCTGTGTGGTACAGACTGCTACCAAGTGGGTTTACTGCCAAACACCTGTAGTCCTAAATCTTTTGCAGTGGTCCCAGAGGGAACTGCACAGGTTTCTGCCCAACACACCTCAGTCCCCATTGACGCGTCGACAATAGATTTAACATTGCCTAATGACACCAGTATTACTAGGGGGGAGGTTGGTGGGACGTATGGAGGAAAGGGGACTATGGACTACGTTAGTCACTAAGGTGAGTAACTTATAATTACCTCTATACTGTATAGGGCGATTACAACCGATTGAAGCCCCATGGTGGAGAGGGGACCCTCCTTAAGCAAATAGGTTCATCAGATCTAGAACCGGCCCGGCATCCAAACAGTAATGCTTGCAGAAAGGTGAGGGAGAGGTCCAAGTGGCCGCCCTGCTAATCACTTGCCAAGGGACATGGCGCTGGAATGCGATGGCCGTTGCCTTGGCCCCGAGACTGCGTGGGCATGCATATTGGCCGGCAGCGGCTTCTGCTGGCCCTCGTATGCTTCTTTGATGGCAGAGACCATCCAGAAGGATATGGAAGCCTTAGAGGCCCGATAGCCTGGCCTGGAGCCTCCGAAAGTAACAAACAGGGCATCTGACTTGCGGAAGCCCTTGGTCCTGTAAGTAGAATTTTAGGTCACACCTGACTTCCAGGCAGTGCAGCACTCTGTGCTTCGTCCTTGGGATCGGGAAAGAACGTATGAAGGACTATTCCTCGTTCAAGTGAAATGCAGATGGAACCTTGAGCAGAAATGCCGGGTGCGTCCGCATGACTACCTTGTCCCTGTGAAAGGTGGTATATGGTTCAGAGGCTACCGGCACCGGATCTCGCTGACTCTGCAAGCTGAGGTAAGGCCGTCTTGATGGTGACCAGCCTGATGTCTAGGGACGCCATTGGCTCGAATGGTTTGTGCGCTAGTGCGCCCCAACTATGTTAACGTCCCACACAGAGTGTGGTCTCTTGAAGCGCGGGTAGAGCCTAGCGAGACCTGTCAGATGTTTGACGAGAGGGTTGGAGGAGGAGAAAATGCCTTCCTCCGAGTTCCTGTAAGCCCCAATGGCTGCAATTTATGTACGACCGAATGAGCGAGGTGCGCCGAAAAGGAGAGCACGTCGTCCAGATTGCAGTCCAGGGGGTCAATTCCCTTTGAGTCTGCCCAGTGGCAGAATCTGGTCCATTTGCTTTTGTACTGGGCCCCGGTGGCTTTGCCCCTGCTGCCCTGTATGATCTTCAGATTGGCCTGCGAGAGGCTAAGGTGCCGAAGCGTTACCTGCTCAGGTACCATGCTGTGAGGGCTAGTTTCCCTGGCGCAGGGTGAATGATTCTGCCCCCCCCTGCTGCGCCAGAAGATGTGCTGGGCCAACAGGAAGGTGTATACGGGGCACCTCCAAGAGGCTGAGGAGCTCCGAAAAACCATGGCCTGGCCGGCCGCCATGGAACTATCAGGATGATGATGAGTCGGTGAGACTCTTTGATCTTGCAAATTACCCTGTGGATCAAGGGAGTGGGCGGAAAGGTGTAGGCTTTCATGCCGGTCCTCTGGAGGTGCAACGCGTCGCCCAGAGAGCCAGGGCCCTGACCTTGCCAGGATGCGAACTGGGGACCCTTCTTGTTGTGCCAGGTGGCAAAGAGATCCACTTGGGGGTAATCCCACCTGTTGAAGATCTGAACAACAAGGTCGTTTAGCTGCCAATCGCAATTGCCCGCTCCCAGCCTGCTGAGCCTGTCCCCTTCCAGGTTGGATTCCCCCGGGAGGTGGACTGCCGAGAGGTAAGTCGTTTTCCAGGGCCCATTCCCACATGCTGATCAGCAGTCTGCACAGAGGGGACCTGGTACCTTCCTGCTTGTTGACATAGTACATGCTGGTCGAGTTGTCTGTCTGGATGAGGACAACCTTGCCCTTGAGAAGAGGTAGGAATGCCCTGAGCGCTAGCCAGATGGCGTTCAGCTCCAACCAACTGATGCGGTATTCCTGCTCCTGTCGAGTCCAGGTGCCGTGGACCGAGAGATTGACCAGGGTGGCGCCCCAACCCTCGATCGAGGAGTCTGGTCATGGTGGCCTGCGGAGAGGGCGGGCAAAAGGCTCTGCCCATCAGGTTGCAGTCCATGGACCACCAAGTTAGGTCCGGGTGGAGAGATGGAGGAACGTTTATGATCTCGGATTGCAAGCCCCGCTCCTGATTCGACGAGGCTGCGCAGTGCAGCTGAATCCTCCTCATCCTTAGTCTTGTGTGCGGCTCGGCAAACAGGATCGCTGCCAGTAGACCCAGGAGATGTTGGTACCACCATGCCGAGGTCACTCCTCTGCTGAGGAAGCGGGCGGTGGCCCTCTTGATGGCCGAGATTTTGTCCTCCGACGGGAAGACCCTCTCGAAGCACATGTCCCAAATGAGTCCCAGGAATGTCAGTCTGCGTAGGGTGCAGCTGCAAATTCTTGAGGTTGAGCGAGAAGCCCAGATCGTTCAGTGTGTTCATAAGGGCATGGGAGGAGTGGCAAACAGCTTCCAGAGATGTAGCCCTGACGAGCCAGTCAAGGTATGGGTAGATGTGGAGGCCCTGCGCTCTGAGCAGGGCTGCCACAGCATTCATGAGTCTGGAAAAGACCCTGGGGGCCTAATTGAGGCCAAATGGATGGGCTTTCAATACAAAGTGATAGCCCATGATCCTGAACCATAGGAAAGAACGATGGGGCTGCCAAATCGGGACGTATAGGTACACGTCCTTCAGGTGCAAGGAGCACATCCAGTCTCCCTTGTCCAAGGTCTCCACTATAAAAGCTGGCGTAACAATCTTGAATTTTTGCAGGGATAGGTTGAGGGTGGAAAGGTCCAGCACAACTCTCAGGCACGCCTGGTTCTTCTGAATGGTGAAAATCCTGGCGTAAAAGCCAAAGCCTCGCTGGAAGGCTGGCACTTCCTCCACTGCCTGGCTCTCTACGAGGGACCGGATCTCAGCCAAAAGAGTTTCTGTCCCAACTTGTGGGAGTGGAGGGGAGGAGGGAGGAGAGGCTGGGATAGGAAGGCAGTACCCCATGGATACTACGGAGCGGATACAGGGGTCAGCGAAATTCTGGCGCCAGAATTGTGCATGAGAGCAACCCTGCCCCCCACCGGAGACAAGTGGACCCGAAGGGGCATGTCATGCCTTCTTTCCCTCGGAGGCTGATGCTGAAGAGGGGGACTGGAAAAAGCCCTCACTCCCCACGTCCCCCTTTTTGTTGTTTGCACCGGTTCTGAGATGGCGAGCGGTCCGGCTGCCTGGATCTGCGTTCCTGGAAGCTGCCGAACCCTCCATATGTATGACCCCTTTTCCGAGCACTGCTGAGATTTGGGAGTACGATTTGGACGTGGTCTTTGTAAGAATGGATAAAGACTTTGCCGTTTGTGAGCTGTTCCTATTTTTGTCCAGCTCTTCATCCGTAGAGACGTGGAAGAAGGAACAAGTTACTTACCTGTAACTGTTGTTCTCCAGCATGGGTCTGGCATGGATTCACATGCTCATGAATATTCCCCGTCAGGCTGGGAATCCTCGGTAAAGAAAAAATCAGTATCAGTTTCGTTTCTGATCTGTCTTACGTAGTAGTAACCAATCACTGATCTCTGCGTCATACTGACCACAGCCAATGACTGCCCTCTACCTAAGCCCCGCCTCTGGCAGCCATCTTCAGATTTGGTAGCACGTGAAGTGGCAGTATGACCAAGTGAAGAGCCGCAGAGGGGTAGGCGGGAGGGTTCACATGTGAATCCATGCCAGACCCATGCTGGAGAACAACAGTTACAGGTAAGTAACTTGTTCCTTCTCCAGCATGGGGTCTGGCATGGATTCACATGCTCATGAATAAAGACTACATAGCAGTACACACATGCACAACCACGGGAGGTGGCAAAGGCTCAACATTAAGCATTACATCAAACTCAACATTAAGCAATTCTTACCTCCTCACCAGGCTCACCTTAGGCGAACAGATTGAGCAGCACTGCTTGGCCGACCCTGGACTCCTCCCTGGAATCCCGATCGACGCAGTAGAATTTCGTGAAGGTGTGCGTCGACCTCCACGTAGCAGCCCTGCAGATGTCCAGCAAGGGCACACCAGATAGGAACGCCGTGGTAGCTGAGATCGCTCTGGTGGAATGGGCTCCCGGACGGCTAGGCAGCGGTCGGTTTGCCAACCGATGACAGTACATGATACAGCCGGAGAGCCATCTGGAAATGGAGGCCTTTGAGAGAGCCTTCCCCTGATTGACAGGTCCAAAGTTCACAAAAAGTTGTGACGTCTTCTGAAAACATTTCGTGCGGTCCACGTAAAACTTCAGCGCTCTAGCTACATACAGCGAGTGCAAAGTCCTTTCGGCCGGCGACGAAGGCGACGGGAAGAAAACAGGCAACACCAACGGTTTGTTGAGGTGGAAGTCCGACGGTACCTTGGGCATGAAGGAGGGGTGCGTCCTGAGCCTACCCTTGCGTCGTGAAAAGTCAAGTACGGGGGCTTGCAG
Organism: Ambystoma mexicanum; assembly: GCF_040938575.1. Classification (NCBI taxonomy): domain Eukaryota; kingdom Metazoa; phylum Chordata; class Amphibia; order Caudata; family Ambystomatidae; genus Ambystoma; species Ambystoma mexicanum. The sequence goes on from NC_090933.1 coordinate 1,307,718,591, forward strand.
GAAAGGGCCTGGATCTCTCCCACTCGTCGTGCGGAGGTGATGGCCACTAGAAACGCTATTTTCCACGACAAGAACTTCAACGGAGCCGAGTGCAGAGGCTCAAACAGAGGTCCCATGAGCTTGGTCAACACCCCGTTGAGCTCCCACGCCGGGGCCGGAGCCTTCACCGGCGGGAACGATCTGAACAGTCCCTTCATGAATTCTTTCACCAGACGATGAGACCACAAAGACGTCCGCCCCGTGGTTCTGGTGTATCGGGAGATCGCAGCAAGATGAATCTTGATGGACGCGTGTGCCAGTCCAGCCTTGGCCAGCGTCAGAAGGTACGGCAGTACCTGGGGAGCCGTAATCCGTAGAGGGTTAATCTTCTGTGCGTGGCACCAGACGGAGAACCTCTTCCATTTGTGTCCGTAGCATTTAAGAGTTGAGGACGCCCTGGCCTTTGCAAGAACCTCTCTGCAGTCAGCCGGTATGTTGTATCCTCCGAACTAACGCTGCAGGAGCCAGGCCTGCAAGTTCAGCGACTTTGGGTCGTGATGGAGGATGGCGCCTCCTTCCCTAGAGAGAAGATACGCGTCCACTGGCAGCTTGATTGACAGGGACGCTGACAAGTCCAGAAGGTCCGGGAACCATATCTGCCTCGGCCACGCAGGTGCGACGAGGATCATCCTGCACCGTGACCTCTTGAGCTGGTTGATGAGCCGGATCAGCAATGGCAATGGAGGGAACGCGTATAGAAACAGGCCCTCCCAGGGGAACGAGAAAGCATCGCCAATGCTCCTCGGCTGGGGAAACCTGCTGGCGAACTTCTGGCACTTGGAGTTCGTCGCCGTCGCGAACAGATCAATCTGGGGTGTGCCCCACCGTCGGAAGAGGCGGTCTACTAGATCCTGTCGTAGTTCCCACTCGTGGCACGAGCGCAGCTCTCTGCTGAGCGAGTCGGCAATGGTGTTTTTTATCCCTGCCAGATGAAACGGCACCAGAAACATCCCTTGGGCGACGGCCCAATGCCACAGATCCTGCGCCTCCTTGGACAGGGCTGGGGACCTGGTACCGCCCTGCTTCCTGATGTAGAACATGGTGGTGGTGTTGTCGGTGAAGATCCTCACCACCTTGCCCTTGAGGGACGGAAGAAAGGACCTGAGGGCCCAAAACACTGCACGGAGCTCCAGGACGTTGATATGGAGGGACTTCTCTGTCGGAAGCCAAAGGCCTCTCGCGTGCAGACTTTCGGTGTGCGCTCCCCACCCTTCCAGGGAGGCATCCGTGGTCACTGTCTCCTGGTGGCCGGGGGTCTGGAAGTCCATGCCCGCCGTCAGATGTGCGCAGGTGCCCCACCACCGGATTGCTCGTCGGAAACTCTCGTCGAGTGTGATCCTCTCCACGAAGCTGCCCGTCTGGATCCAGCACGCATCCAGGAACTCCTGCAACGGGCGCATCCGGAGCCTGCAAAGGCGGATGAGATAAATGCAAGAAGACATCATTCCGAGGAGGGACTTGATGGACCTCACCCTGGCCGCGTCCGCAACCAGCATCCGCTGCACCTTGCCCAAGATGGCCCTTGCCCTTTCCTCTGACGGAGTGGCCAGCAGCGACACGGTCGAGCTTCGCTCCCAGCAACAGTGCGTCTTGCGCGGGCACCAGGTGGGACTTGCCGTAGTTTATGGAGAATCCCCGGTCCGTGAGTAGTTGGACGGTCCTTGCCGTGTGCTCCACGGCGAGCTCCTTCGTCTTTGCTCAGATGAGCCAGTCGTCCAGGTAGGGGTAGACGTGGATCCCCTCTCGGTGCAGCTGCGCCGCCACCGGTGCGAGGCACTTGGTGAACACCCTGGGTGCCAACCTCAATCCGAAGGGAAGGGCTCTGAACTGGTAGTGACGCCCATGGACCACGAACCTGAGAAATTTTCGGTGTCCCTTTAGGATGGGAATATGGAAGTAGGCATCCTCCAAATTCAACGACTATAGGAAATGGCCCTCCTCCAGCTGACCCAGGACGTGTTGGAGGGTGACCATCCAGAACTTCTGTGCCTTGATGAATTTGTTCAGTCGTCGTAGGTCCAGGATGGGACGCCATCCTCCCGTCTTCTTCACGAGGAAGTATCTTGATTAAACTCCGGAGCCCCGAAGCCTCTTTGGGACGAGCTCGATGGCGCCCTTCTTGAGCATCGCCTTTACCTCCAAGAGAAGTTGCGGGACGTGATGTTCTTTCCTGGCCACAGGGGGGACGCGCGGGCACCTCTTTAGAAACTCGAGCGCGTGACTCTGAGCCAGGGCGTCCAGCACCCAATGGTCGGTGGAGATGGACTCCCACATGCTGACGAAGCTCGCCAGCCGGCCTCCCACTGGGATCTTCGGTGGGGGCCCGACCCCACGGCCGGTTCAGTCCTGCTTCGACGAGGACCGTCTTCCTCTTGGCCTCGCGCCGTTGATAAAGGAAACCTTCCTTCTTCTCTTCCGGGCAGAGCTGGAAAAGCTCAGATGCCCTGGCGATCATGGAGTGAAACGATCCAATCTCGTCGGGCGGGGAAGCCCGGGTGGGAGGTGGCGACGGGAGATCCTCGTCATAAACCTCGTCGTCTGTATCCGTCGCGGCCGTGTCAGTCCCCGTATCATCCCCACGTGTCGTGGACGGGGAGGAGGGCTGAACAGGGCGCGATGGCTGAAAAGGAGGTGGAGGATGAATCCTCCTCTTAGGAGGGGGGCTCCCAGAAGGGCCTGGCTCCGGGTCCCCCGTCGGGAGCGGTTCCTCCGTTGGTGGTAACGGCAGTCTCGTCCTTATCTCGGAGCATAAGGACTGTATAGCCAACAAAATGGCCACCGAGTTGTCTTGCGGCACTGGTTGAGGGGAGTCCGACGGGCGGTCAGGAGCCCCGTCGGCACCCTCGACGTTCTCGTCGTCTCCTACGTCGGGGTCCCTCCCGACGGGCTGGTCTTCTTCCACGCCAACGCCGTGGCTTAAGACTTCGATCAGCTCTTCCTCAGAGGTTGAGGCCGAATCCACGACGACCTCCTGCCCCCCCTTTTTCTTCTCCGTCGGAGATTTCACGGGGGTCCTGTCGATGGGCATGAAAGAGGACACCCTCCGCGGTGGCAGGGAGACTCTGAGCCCCGAGGTCGCCACCACTGGTGTAGCCTCCACAGGCTGAGCCAGGGCCGCCGCGACTGTCTCGATAGAGGCCTTGGCCGGATGGATTAAGGCTTTCACCACCTTAGGTGCACTCACCACCTTCTCCTTGGGGGGAGGGTCACCGCCTCGCTCCCCCTCCGATGGTGCCTTCGAGCTCGACCGGGGTCTCTCCAGGAGCTTCGCCGGGTGCTCGGCCTTCCTCTTACCCGAGCCAGAGCGTTGGCTCGTGGTTGATGGCGCCGGGGAGGATGCGCCCTGCCCGGCGCCCGTAGAGCCCGACCGTTCGGCACTCCCGGTGCTTGGCCTTCTGTTGGACCCCTGTCGCTGGGGCGCCCTCAAAGGTCTTAGAAGACCGCTTTGACTTCTTCTCGCCCGACGGGCTCTTCCCTTCCAGCCAGTTGGCGAGACGTTGATGGCGGTCCTTCATGGTCCGCTCCGACATATTGCCGCAAAACGCACAGTCCTTCTCCACGTGCGTTTTGTCCTCATGTAGGCAGTAAAGACAAAGGGAGTGTTCGTCAGTATGACGCAGAGATCAGTGATTGGTTACTACTACGAAAGACAGATCAGAAACGAAATTGACACTGATTTTTTCTTTACCGAGGATTCCCAGCCTGACGACGGGGAATATTCATGAGCATGTGAATCCATTCCAGACCCCATGCTGGAGAACCTCCCCCCCCCCTCGAATGGTAGATCTAGAATGTGCTCCTGGACATCCGGGTTGAATTTCGTTGCCCAGAGCCAGGCTGTTCTCATGTCCGTGGCAATGCAGATGGCATGGCTTGAGGTATCAATATGAGCCACTGTTTATTCCATGAGGTCATGCGCCACGATCTTGGCTTCGGCTAGCCCTGCCTTGAAGCACGAGTGGCACTGGGAGGGGAGTTCCGGGAGGCACTGGGCGGGGAGTTCCGGGACGAAGTCCGTAATTTCCAGCATAACCTTTGGTTGGTGGCAGCCAGCATTGCATCTGCGTTGGCCTGACGAAGGTGCAAGGAGGCATTGGAGTAGTTCTTCTTGCCGTACGCCTCCAAGATCTTCTCCTTGCCTAGCAGTGCCGCAGCGGAGGAGGCTGACGACGACTGAGGCTTGGAGTATAGTGATGCCGCAGCGATCACAGAGGAGTGTGGCTGAGTATGGGTCGAGAGCAAGAGTGTATCCCTCTCCATCTACCTGTACTTGGCGTCCAGGCATCGATTGACTGGCTGGGCCGAGTGGGGCTTGAGCCAACCCTTCTTGGCCAGGGAGATCGGTTTGCAGTGGAATCCCAGTGTTGGCAGAGGGGCGTCGCGTGAGGACTTCAGCCAGGCCAGCAAGATGTTTGCGGAAGGCCCTGGTGGAAGATGGCGTGTCTTAGTCCTCTCCTCGTCCGTATCCTGCGGGTCTGGTGGATTCTGTGGAGGAGGAGTAGATGGCGCCGGAGGATGGATTACAGGGACCAAAGCCGGAGGCTGAGGAGGTTGCCGAGTTGGCTGTGGAGCAGGAGGAGGCGGCTGCACCGGAGCCTGGGGGAGACCTCATGAGGCAGAGGAACTTCTCTAAGAGCACTTCCTCCCTGTCCAAAGAGGTGGCAGGGGGTACCGACAGGGTAGAGGGGGGCAGCTGGAGCCACTGCATACCCTGTCCATATGGACGCAAAGGAAAGCTGCCCTGCGCAAATGAAGGGTAGACTGTAGGCCATGTACCTGGTGGAGGCCATTCCCACCTTGACACTCATTCTTTGCCAAATTCCTGGATTGCAGTCGGACTGGTGCCTCTTTCTGGCGCGGTGGATATTTTGTCGAGCTGCCTGCCATGTGCCCGCCACGTGGTGCTCTGCCCGCTGGGCCTGTCCTCGTCCAAGACTCTTGCGTGTGGATCAGGAGGCCTACCTTGCTCCTCGTGCCTCGGCCCGGTAGGTGCGACACCCTTGACCCGGGGGCCAGTAGAGCTGCATTTAGGCACCCTCGCTGATGTATTGCCGGTATTAGGGTGTAGCCCCTCAGGCGTATTGCTGGTGTTAGGGCTGAAGCAGCCTCTGCATGTGCCGGTGGAAGGACCAGGCCGGTGCCTCCCGTGCGGTAGAGTTCCTGGGAGGGAGTCTCCTTTGCGGGGTATGCTGGAAAATATCAGCCCTACCTTGGGCCTGGTTCGATGCTTCGAATTTCTTGAGATCCTCTGGAGGCGACTACCTGGCTAGTCTGCTCTTCAGCGCCTTCGAGGACAGCGAGTCACACGCCTAACATGATTGCCAACCATGGTCTGGGCCAAGGCAACGTAGGAAGAGGGCGCGGGGGGTCTGAAGTTGGGAAGAGCCCGTTGCAGGATGGACACCTGCTGAAACTTGTAGAAGTCGACATGCGCCGGGGAGGAGCATGACGCCTGAGGACAGAGTATCTGAATGATAGATTAGACAAAAAAGACAGAAGTATCCGTGCATGGAATTACATGGCTGAAGCCAAACCCACGAGTGCTAGTGAATTCGGCACGATCCAGTCGACGTGGAAAAGGGGACTGAGGTGTAGCACCGGAGGGCGAAGTCAGGGCAGCGCACGCTCCCTAGGCCGCACGTCTCTAAATTTAAAGGGGAAGAAGGTTTTTTCTGGTGAAAAAGGTTCCATCTCCTGTCCTTTGGAAGGGACGCCCTTACAGTATGGAGGAAAGGGGACAGGACTTAAGAGTACTGTCTGTTGTGATAATAAAGTAATTATTGTTATACAACCTTGACTGGACAGTCCCTTTTATCATTGGGTACTTTAGCTGTGTTGCAACTAACCAACGATCCACAACCTTTCCGAGATAAGACTGCTATATGTATCGCAACTGAACGATGGGAAACGGAAAAGTACCAGGAGATCAACCACTTCAACTAACCTGGTCAAACCATAAAGCACATTCATTAATTGACTACTTTTGGGCCGCTCATAACTTATTCGAAGACGAGGTGACCTTGGCAATAATTGATATGCCTTCCAGCGATCATAACCTTCTTTGTATAACTTGTACAGTGGAATGACCCACTGAATGCAAGCAATACAAAATTCCAATCTCTGTCAACGCGGGAGGAAATAGTCTCCGGATTGACGGACCCAAGATCGAGAAAATAAGCAAAAAATTCCTTCATGACACAGCCTTGTCGGTGAACTATGCTCCCTTACTTTATGACTTTGTCACAGTAAAAGCTATGGACTGCAAATCGAATACAAAGCACAAACACCTATCATCTACGACACTGTTACAAGCAAAACAGGCCATGAGATGCGACATTCGAGCCTTGAAAAAATCAAGACACGTAGCCAGCAACAACTTGACTAAACAAAACAATATCTGCTTGCGCCGTCAAGTATATCGAAAATCCCAAAAATAGATAATTGAGCAAGACAAAGCCGAGCTCTTAATGAAGGAATTGGTAACGAAGAACTCCCGCGAAATCTGGGCAATTCTCAATACAGGAAATGTCTGCCAATCTTCCATGCTGTCAAACGTAATCGATGCTGGACAATGGGAACAACACTTCACAAACATCTTTAGTGATCCATCTTCGGATATATTGCCAGCCTCGAAACCTGAGCTGACTTCATGGGACCTGCACATTAACGAAGAAGACAGAGAGGCAGCAATCCGGGCTCTAAAAAGATCGCATGCCGCAGGCCCAGATCTAATAACAAATATGATGCTAAAGGAACACGAGGCGCAATGGGCAACCTTTATTGAATCATTGTTTTTGCGGTTGTCTGGCTCAACGTAGATTCCAGACTCCTGGCGAGAAGCAATCATCGTGCCAATATATAAAAAGGGCAATAGGGCTGATCCAACCATCTATCGCCCGATTGCCCTAGTGGACACCATAGGGAACATTTTTGCTTCTTTTCTGTGCCAGAAGTTAGCAGCATGGACCGTGTTCAACCATATCTTTGACATCAGACAAACTGGATTTACCAGAGGCGTTGGAGTGGACGTCAATCTATTATTACTAAACATATTAAAACTTGAAACTCTCAAAGCAAAGACGCATCTTTACCTGGCTTTTACTGATTTGCGAGGAGCATTTGACAGTATCAGACAAACAAATTATGGCAAAAACTAAATAACTGGAACTGTCCTTGAAATCTAATCGAACCAATAATAGCTCTTCATTCTCAAACTGCTGTCCGCATTAGACTGAACAATCAAGGCGCTCTATCCAGGCAAATACATACGAGCAAAGGTGTGAAACAAGGGTGTCCGTTGGCAGCTGAACTTTTTAAATTGTTAATTTCCGATCTACCAGAGTTTCGAAGAAACGTTCGATGTTTTCCTCCAAAATGAAATCACAACGAAATCGGATGCATTGTCTATGCAGACGATGTGGTTCTTCTGGATTGTACCCAAATAGGTCTCCAACGGCAGTTAGCGAACCTGCAAGAGTATCTGAATATCAATGACTTGGACTTGAACATCGAAAAGACAAAGATCATCATTATTGGTCAACGAGATTCTAAATAACAGAAAGCCTTTACGTGGAGAATTGATGGGAAACACCTTGGAGTTGTCAATTCAATCAGATATTTGGGGGATTACGTTTAACAAGTCTCTACACAAACACCACTGGAAACTAGAAATGGAAAATCAAATGATTCAATTTGCCAATCAAGCTCAACTGTTGAATAAAAACTACGGCAAATTCACTCTTGCACCTGTTCTAACCTTTTATGCTTTAAAGGTCATTCCAGCAATTACCTTTGGGTCAGAATCTGGGTGGTATATCGACATCTTATTTTGGCAGAAGCTGGAAGGGATTTTTTGGCGGCGAGTCTTTAAGTTACCCTCATACATTTCGATGATCCACATAAAATACGAATTGTCATTGAATTCTCTTTATACTTGTGTATTGTGGAAATCGTTAATGGCACTACGCAAGATGAGTTTGACCCCCGTGGCTCCAGCATTCCACATTTTTTTGTCCGAGCTCAGGATTGAGATCATCGAAACTCTTAGAAGCTCTTAGAAGAGTGGCAGCAGAGGATGATCTCAACTCTCGCCACCGCCGAACTAAATTTGAATGACCCGATTATGCGCCCACAAGTCGCAAAAAACAAGTTCGAACTCTGGTGCTGGATTCAGAACATTGATCATCGCCAAGGATTGTCGACCACTCTGGACTCAGGAATTGGAGCTCACAAGTTAAATGTGCCTAGTTTGTACCTAATAAACTGCCCTTCTCAACATCATCGTGATCAATTCGGCTAAACGCCTTAAAAACAAAAGAGATACTGTGGCGTCGACACATAAGCGAAGGAAACGATAACATGTGTCACTTCTGTAAAAGCGGAATTGAAACAACTGAACATCATCTTACCATGTGCAAGCAGATTATATCAAAACGGATGCAGCATTTAGGCGAATTTATTCCTGCCGCAGCAACTAATCGAGATTGGTGGTTCTATGCTAGTACTGGTCACTACATCAAACTGAGTTGCGCGGTAGTAGACTTCATGGACTCACTAAAGCTTGATGAAAAAGTGTTAATTGCCTAAAGGCATGTGTGTCCATGCGAATTGTCAGCTTCCTTTTAGATGTACACAGAACTCTTGTGATTAATGAATTAATGATCTGTAAGTTGTAACAAAAGCTTGAGGTCCCAGTGTTCACATTGGGTCTTATCAGGCTGAGATTTAAATAAAATTAAAAAAAAAAAAAAAAAAAGACTGCTGTACCGTCCACGTAACCAAAATGTGGACAAGGTTTATAATTTGTTTGTTTTTTCGTATCTGTTTGGATTCTTTCTGGTGTACTAGAGGTGTGGGGCTGACTGACGGTTTAGGAACAGATTTCCATCCATGGACCACTGGTTCCCCCGGAAGTTGATTCGTCACACATAGCATGTCTGACAATTTTCACTCGCCACTGGCTAGTGATCTTTAAAATGTGGAGAGAAAGAAATGGTGCACTGTTTGTATGTGAATAATTGAGAGGGTGAGTAGCCATTTGGTTGACTAGACGCTTGCAACTTGACATTAACGCATAGTGTCTTTTAAGTGTCTTTTCACTCATTCTGGATGCTGGAATTAGGTTCGAATGGAACTTGCTTTTAGCGTACCTGCCAGATGTGTTTTTCAAATCACTAATTCACACCAAATGACCACTGAAGTATTGCTTTCAGTTAAACTCAGACAGTTTACATGATTACATCATGTGACTTAACAAAATGGTGTTTGGCAGGAGAAGCGTGAACATTAAAGTGAAAGTATTTTGTAAAGGGGCCGTTATATAAAAGACACCTTGTTTAAAGAATAAATAACCGATACAACGAAAAGCAGAGAAGCGGAGTGCCGGAGGAGAATGCCATTTCTGTAGACACTTTGTTTGGACTGCCCGCTGTGATGTTTTGATGTGGGGACTGAGATGCAGAGTGCCGGAGGAGAGTGCCATTGCTGGAGGCGGGGGAGCAGTGAAGGAACTGGAGTCACTCTGTGCGACAAGGCACCACTCCACTGTCAGTACTTGACCATTTATTGTCCTGCCGTCCTAAAGACTAAAATGATTAATTGGACCGGCTATGGTAAGAATGGTGGGGAGCATCAAACGGTTTAACCTAAGGAGTGGAGATACATCCTTTAAGAAGGAAGTATCTGCAACCATCTTCGTTCTTTGCCATTTCCCCGTTAAAACTGTACAGCGAGGATGTTAAAGCACTGCAGGACCCGCCCAGGGAGGACAGACAGGCGATGGTAGCGCTACTCTCCGGCCTCACAGGAAGAGAGCATTTATTAGAGTTGGAGGATGTTTGTCCCACTGAGTTCAAGGATAATCTGGACAGTTCCCCACCCAATACTGAGTTAGAAAGTGAGCTACAGGAGTCTGGTCTGTTTACACAGTGGTTAAGTGATTCACCAAGTGTATTATTTCCAGAGCAGGGGTGAAGGGGCCTATGTGAACCGCTTATCTATAGTGACCGACTGCAGGAGGGTATCATTGCCTCCCAAATATTCCAAGGGGAAGAGACCACATCTGCGGAATCTCTGTATATAGGCAGTGCCCTAATGTCACTGAATTTAGTAATGCGGGCACTAGTACTCCTATACACCAATATAAGCTTGAAGGTTAGGGGGCACACCGGCATATTGGCTGCTTTAAAGACAGCAGTGGCTCATTAATGCCACCCTGAGTGAACCAGGTTTTCTGGTCTCCCTTAGTAAGAATGATGACATTCTGATCAATTTTATTTATTGTGTATTATAGTACTTTTAATACAAAACAATCATAACAATTCATCACAAAGACATGAACAATTCCACAATAAACAAGTACATTCATAACTACTTAGACTCATTTCATGAACTTCAAACTTCAATGAATGAATGAAAACTCCACTGCACATGCCTTTAAAACGTTAAAATACAAATAAACGGAGGCCACCAGGGGGCGCACAGGCAATGGCTGCCTGATCGCATCGCTCCCGCCGGATCCGGTCTATTAGAGGGAATTGAGCCCCCCCCGGGGCCCCACCCGCATTTACGGGCCGATTGACCCCCCTGGGCACCCCCGCAGCGAAAGAACGGAGTCTGCGGACCCCGGGAAGCCCGAGATCGAGACCCGCGGGAGCCGCGGGAAAGCAAGATACGCGGCCCGCCCCGCCGCAGAACCAGCAAGGCAGTGCAGCTTTCCGCCCAGACGACACGCAGCAGAGGCGGGCGGAGCGCAAGCCAGAGACCAGCGCCGGAGGCGGGGAGCGGAGACGGGACGACGCGGTCCCAGAGAAAACCCCCGTCGGGGTTCGCCGGAGCCCCTCCTGCGCCTTCGGGCCCGCCCGCTGCAGAGGACGGGCCCCTCCTCCCCCGCCGAAGCTGAAGATCCACGGGCGGCGGGAGCGGGCCCCCATGGGGAGGCAGTGGATTCGTGCCGGGGATCGGAGGTGAGGAGGTGCGCTCGAGCGCCGGCCCCCCCCTCCTGCCACCAGCAGCTACCCGGGTGAGTGGCCCCCGCCGAGGGACGGTGGGGCGAGTGCCCGCCTGGAAGGATCCCCCCCCCACTGTGGGGATCAATCCTAAGTGACAGGGGGACAGGAGCAGCAACCCCCCCCCGCCGAGGGTCCCAGGGGGGAAGGAAGGGGAAAAAAAAAAAAAAGAAAAGACGGGCCCCGGCCGGCCACAGTGACCCCGAGATAGGGTGTGAGGCCCCCGCCGGACGACGGTGGGGCGTGTGCCCGCCCTCAGTGAGGTGAAGCTTGCTCCCCTTCCCACGGAAGCGCCTGCGGCCCGTGCCGGGGAGGCCTCCCCTCCCCCCCCCCCCCGAGGGGGGCGCAAAAGGCGGACCCCCCGCCCTCGGGACACACACCGGATGAGCTGGAGAGAGACTTTGCAGGAGTTCCGCTTTCAAGAAGCCAAGAGGGGCAACAACGGTTCGGGCCCCAAAAGAACCATGGCCCAGTCGGAGGATGCGGCTCCCCCCCCCGTCAGCTATGGAGAGGGGCTTCGCCTCGATCCTACAAGAAATCAGGGACATGCGCTCTGACATAGCCCAAAAACTCGAGAAAATGGACCAGAGGGTGGAAAAGGTCGAAGACAGATTACTCCAGGTTGAGACCAACCAATCCTCATCAGTGACCCAAGACATACAATTTAAGGTGAGGCTGGAGGCCCTGGAAAAGAGAGAAGAGGAGAGAGCCCGACAGATGGACGATTTTGAGAATAGGGAGAGAAGGAATAACCTCAGATTTTTCGGGGTGCCGGAGTTGGAAGGAGAGACAGAGAGGGACGTCATCAGAGCAGTGCGGGACATCATCACCCTCCTATTCGCCGATGAGATGACCACAGAACATATATTCGACAGGGTGCATAGGGCGGGGGGCAGACCGGGGGGCCCCCGGTCGATACTGGTCAGGTTCCACTACTACTCGGAGAAAATTAAGGTGCTGGAGGAAGCCAGGAAGGCCAGAAATATCACCTACAACAATGCTCAGGTCTCAATATTCCAAGACCTTTCCGCCTACACGCTAGCCACGCAGTTACTCAAGGAGAAGGGAGTGCGATACAGATGGGGCTACCCCTTCTCCCTGACTTTCGAATACATGGGTCAAAGAACTACCCTGGTTACTGAAGAGGACATCCGGGGTGCCCTGCTGGAATATGCAACGGACACGAATGACAGGAGGGGCCCGTCGGGGCCGGAGAGGGCAGGACCTAGTGGACCCGGCCCGTCGGGGGAAAGGAGGAGGCGAACCGGCGCACGAAAGTTCAGGAAAATGAATACGCCATCACCAGCTAAAGACGGGGAGAGGAGAGACCCGGATGACTAGGAAAGGGATCGCTGCACACAGGTTGGGACAGCTCAGTCAGGAGCAAGTGGGCGTACCGATTCCTACGCCCCGACGAACAGCAAGTATACGGGATGTATTGAAGGGGTGGGGCCCTGGGGGGCCCGGGGGGCTCAGGAGGAACAGCTTCCAAAACGATCGGCCCGGCCAGGGGAGCGGGCTGGTGGTTCGGCCAAAAGCCAGATATGGCGGGACAACTTGGCTGGACGCCGGGGAGGGGGGAGGGGGTCAACGCGGGAGTTTGGGGGTTTCAGTTTGGGGGGGGTCTGGGGGGCAGTTGGGGATTAGTTACAGGCCCTCCGGAAGGGGTGGGGAGGGGGGGGTGCATAGGATCCAACCATGGGAGTATCCAAACACAGGTGGTGTAGGTGAGCCGACACGGAGAACGGAACCGCTAGATGACGGCTGAGGGTCTGCCAGCCCTGGGGGTGGGCACTCTCAATGTACGGGGCCTGAACACCCCCACGAAGAGGTCCCTGGTCACTAGAGAATTCAGAAGGGCCGGCCTTGATATTCTCTTCCTGCAAGAGACTCACTGGGCAAGAGGAAAGGAACCCACGATGAGGGGGGGAGGTATAGGAGAGGTGTTCTGCGCGTCCCACAGGTCCAAGAAGAGGGGGGTGGCCATCCTTCTGGGGAGAAACGTGGGCTTTGTAAAAGAGGAAATAGTGAAAGACCCGGAAGGCCGATACCTGCTGGTGCGAGGATCCCTACAGGGCTCACCGCTCACCCTGGCGGGGATTTACGGTCCCAATGAGGGCCAGGCCCAGTTTTGGGAGCGAGTGGCGGAGAAACTCAAGCTCTTTGTCCGGGGGGGGTTGGTAGTGGGAGGTGACTTCAACATGGTAATCGACCCCGACTTAGACAGAAGGCGTGTTGGCCCTCAGCTCCCCAGGCCCACGGACGTCCACATGGCCCGGTCCTTCCGGAAGGTTAACGCAGAGTTGGGCTTGGTGGACACACTCCCCTCCCCCGGAACGGGTACTCCTTCCTACACATATTATTCGTCCACCCACTCGTCCTTTTCTAGAATTGACTACATCCTGGTGGACGAGTCCCTGCACTCGTATGTCTCAGGCCACAAAGTTGACCCCGTCCCCTGGTCGGACCACGACCTGGTTCGAACCACCATAGCAAGGGGCTGGCTAAACGACCGCAGAGGGAGATGGAGATGTAATGATTCCCTGCTGAAAGATGAGGTCCGTGCCCAAGAGGTGCTAGAGGCTATTACGGAATTCTTTGAATTTAATGACAATGGCGAGGTGGGCCCACACACCCTATGGGACGCCTTCAAGGCCACAATAAGGGGCTTTCTCATCAAAATGAGCGCCCAGGCCAAAAGAGTGAGGGAAGCCCAGGAGAAAGCCCTGAGGGGGAAAATTGCCCAACTGCAACCGGTGGGGCCCCGAACGGCCCCCTTGGACCACGGTCGGCTCGAATCACTAGCCGACTATCGGCTCCAGCTGCGAGACCTCCTCTTACACAAAACGGAGCGAAGCCTCCAACTGGTCAAGCAGAAGTATTACGAAAAGGGGGACAAAGCGGATAGAATCCTAGCCTGGAAACTGAGGGAGGTCCAGAGGGAAAGAATGGTAAAGGCAGTGAGGAGTGAGGAGGGGACCATGGGCCATGACACTCCCCACATAGGAGAGGCCTTCCGGAGATATTTTGAAAAACTCTATACCTCGGAATGTGGCGGGCGGGACGAGGAGATAGAGGGGTTTCTCAACTCGGTTCGGATACCGGCCCTGTCCGGGGAGATGGCCGAGGGACTGGAGGGGCTGGTGACAGAGGAGGAGGTGGGCAATGCTATTAGCGGGATGAAGGCGGGGACCTCCCCCGGGGAAGATGGCTTCACAGTGTCCTTCTATAAACGGTACCGCTCTACTCTGGCCCCACACTTAGCAAAGGTTTTCAATGCAGTATTAGAGGGGGGGACCCTCCCGGACTCCATGATGGAGGCCATAATTGTCGTCCTTCCCAAGGAAGGTAAGGACCCCACTGATTGTTCCTCATATCGCCCTATATCTCTACTAAACATTGATGTCAAGGTCCTTGCCAAAATCATTGGGAAACGGATGGAGAAGATCCTGCCGACACTGATCCATGGAGACCAGGTGGGGTTTGTAAGGGGTAGGCAGGGCTCAGACAACATCCGTAAAACCATAAACTTGATCCACCACGCCCAGAACTCCGATCTTGACGCGAGCCTCCTCTCTCTGGACTCGGAGAAAGCGTTCGACCGGGTCGAATGGCGATATATGGAGCTACTCCTGCAGAGAATGGGATTCGGTGCGCACATCAGGGGTTGGGTGATGGCTCTTTACAGAGCTCCGAAGGCCAGGGTACAAGTGAACGGCAGGCTGTCAAGCCCCTTCTTCCTCTCACGGGGCACGAGACAGGGGTGTCCACTGTCCCCCCTGTTGTATATCCTAACGATGGAACCCTTGGCCATAGCGGTGAGGTCGCTCCCGGAGATCAGAGGGATAACGAGAGGGGAGGTGGAATTTAAGCTTTCCCTGTTCGCCGATGACATCCTGGCGTACCTGGTGGACCCCGGGGCCTCCCTCCCCCCCCTCCTGTCCCTGGTGAATACATTTGGGCACTTCTCGGGGCTGAAAATTAACGCTTCCAAATCGGTCCTTCTCCCCATGCGGGTAAACGACCCAGCTCTGGACCCCGTGGGAACCTTTCACGGCATCACAGTGGGCAGGGTTTCTATTCGCTACCTGGGAGTCCTCCTCACCAGAGACCTATCCCAACTATCCCCCGCTAACTATGACCCGGCCCTGGCTAGCATTAACAGGGACCTCTGGAGGTGGAGCTCCATGATCTTGTCCTGGTACGGCCGCATGACGGCAGTAAAGATGAACGTGCTGCCGCGCCTGTTGTATCTCTTTACCTCTCTCCCATCCAACATTCCCGACCACCTCATGAGGACACTACAGAATGCGGTCCGAGAGTTTATCTGGCAGGGTAGGACCTCGAGGACTGCGAGGGCGGTCTTGACCCTGCCGAGGGAGGAGGGAGGGTTCGGCTTGCCTGACTTCCAGCTCTATTTCCGAGCCGCCCAGTTGCGAGTCCTCCTGGAGCACATGAGGGAGGGGATGCGCACCTACTGGTCTTACCTGGAGGACATGGACGCTCACCCCCTCAAGGTACGCGATCTTCTCTGGGCTCCACACAAGTTTATCCCGAACAGATTGAAATCCCATCCCACCTTGGGTGTCCTTTGGGCAGTCTGGAGGGAAGGCCCCCAGACGGCGCACCTAACGACGTGGCCATCCCCAATGTCCTCTCTCTGGGGACACCCGTTCAGATTAGGTAACAGGGGTTTTTCCAAGGCACAGGCATGGTCTGACGCGGGTCTGGAGTGGGTGGGACAACTGTTCCGGGAGGGGGAATTCCTGCCCTATGAGGACCTAAGGGACGCCATTGGGCGGGGGTCTCTTTCCGTGTTTGAGTATCTACGCTTGAAGGGAATCCTCGGCGACCAATCATGGGGAGAGAACTTGAGGAGGCAGTTGACCCCCTTTGAGAAGTTCCTTGATATGGCGACCTCTAGAAAGGGAGCCGTCTCCGGAATGTATAGAATCCTCAATACTGTGAAATTGGTAGAACGGAGGGGCTTTCGCTCATATTGGAACGATCTCGCAGGGGAGGTGATTTCGGAAGACGCTTGGGCTAGGATCTTCAAAATTGCTTTTCACGGTAATTTGTACACGGCAGATATGGAACATAACTTTAAGATTCTGCAGGGATGGCACAGGGACCCTGTGAAACTATCTAAAATGTTTACGGCGGTGTCCCCCGACTGCCCGAGGGGCTGCGGCCAGAGAGGCTCACGAGGCCACATGTGGTGGCACTGTCCGAAAGTGCAGGCATACTGGGCAGAGGTGAGGGGCTGGATGGCTGAGGTCACGGAGGAACTGCTTCCCCAGGCCCCCCTGACGGTGCTGTTGGGCCTCCCGCCAGAGACCTCGGACCTCTACAGGTACCCCAGAATGTGGGAAACGATGCTACGGGCGGGGAGAGTGGCATTGGCACAGAAATGGAAGAGCCCGGAGACCCCATCCAAGGCTGACTGGCTAAAGAAATTGAAAAACTTGTTTCTAATGGACAAACTAACGGCCATGGTGAACAACGATTCTGGGTCATTCCTTGAAAATTGGCAGGGGGTAAGGGAGGCCTGGGGATGGGATGTGCACTGAGGCCAGGGGGGGTGGCCGAGCGGGGCTCGGGGGGACTAAGCCGAAAGACTGGACCATAAAGTACCAGGGCCCCCCATGGGCGGAATGGGCGCCCACGGCCCGGGGACATTCGGTCGGCCGTCGGCGAACAGCGACGCTCACATTCACTACCAAAGTAATGGACGCAAAAGAAAAGTCCAAATCTCCCTATGTCATGGATCAAGTTGGTAAAACGAGGGGTGGGGGGAGGGGGGGTTCGAAGAGGGGGGCGGTCGGGTGGGTGGGGGGGGAGTTTGCTGGGCAAGTGCACCGTGAACAACTGATGATTACAAATATTGCCTGCTTGTTATACTCTTTAAAATGCCAATAAAACCAAAGTTTAAAAAAAAAAAATACAAATAAACAATTAGAATTTAAAATCCTCCTCCACAGCTCCTGTTCGGTAGGCATAAAATTCAAGGTTAGAGTTTGAACTCTCAATATCAACAAACTAGGGCAATGCACACACAAATGCTTTAGAGTCTCTATTTCCTCATGGCAATGCTGACACAATCTCTGGTCCCTCAGCACTTTCTTTTGCCTGCTTAAGACTTCTTGCGTTAGCACTAAATGTAATCTAAATCTTAAAATTTGGGACCTAAAGAGCCTCGATGGATACTTTTTCAAATAGGTGGAAACAGGATTATAATTTTTGATTACCCACCAAAATGGTCTCCAAAGCATTGCTGTTGCATTATTCTCCAAGGGTGACCCACACATGACTGGATATTTTTTTTTTTTAATCAATGTAGGCGTTGCACCCAATTCTTCCAAAGATGCTCCTATTGTTTGTAATGTCTTTAGACGCTCGGAACCCCAATCTACCAAGACCTTACATGAGCCTTTTTTTCCATGCAACATTTAGACTCTTAGAGTGAGGCAGCTGGAAGGGTCCAACATATTTGCAAACATCTGCAGCTTCCCCCAGTCAATCAGTCTGAATGGGGATCTGAACCAGTTCATAGAGTATCCCCACTAATGGGACTGACTGGGGTAGTCGCAGGAGGCCTCGCCAAATTAGTCCCTCCAGTTTAGGCCAGTCAGTTCACACATTCCTTGTTTGAGCTCTGTATATTAGTTTCGGCACTATTTGTTGCTTATACAATTTTAATACTGGAAGGGCCGAAAATCTACAGAATTTAGCGTCAAAATGTCTCACTTTCACCAATGCTCCTAAGAATTGAGCCGCGATCTGACAAAAGCTCAGGCCTGTCCAGATTGTTATAAACGAGCGTCCCTAAATATTTAAACTTGTTGACCACCTCAAGGCTCCAGTGTTCAATTTCCATGGTACCACTTGACATGGTTTCCTTCTCCGTTTTAACACCAGTACCATGGATTTCATCGTGTTTATCGACAAATCCAAACTATCTAGAAACTTCAACTGCACTCAAAGCTCTTTGACGAGCAATGGGTGTCACATCACAATATCATCCGCATACAATAAATATAGAATTTTCAACTCACCCCACATCGGAGGATTAGTTCTTAGTTCCTTCAAGTGACCTAATATTCCTAATATACAAAAGCAAAAAAGAAAAGGCACCAACACACACCCCTGGTGTAAGCCTCTAATGGTCTCAATCCATGATGTGTATCCTCCGTAGGTCTCAAGTCTTATCCTTGTGCCCACATGCATTGCCTCTAGTATCCTTACCAGGGCGATAAAACAGCCCCTTTCATACAATTTTCTCCATAGCAAGGCCTTGTTTACATGATCAAAGGCCTTGCTAATATCCGAAAATGGCAAAAGCACAGGCCTGGCTTGAGCTTTTGCTTGCTCTGCAAGCACGTCCAGCACAACGCTATTTAAGGCGGTACCCATGCCCATATAGGTCTATAAAATAAAGGAGAAGACCTATCACCACCTCTAAAAATCTAAATTATAGTAGCCGCAGACCAAGTTTCAGGGAATATTTATTGGCCAGAATACTTGCAATGAGATCTGACAGTAATTTGGACCTAATGCCGAAATTTGCTTTAAATGTCAAATTTGATAGGCCTTGAGGGCCCGGAGCGTTAGATTGCTTGCTCCTTTTGATCAAAAAAGCAATATCCTCCAAATCCCACTTAATAGCCCCCTTCTGCCCAGCCTGCGACCACACTGGAGACCCATTATGCTCCAATTTCATGGACAGATCAGTCAAATGATTAACCCAAGTTTCCTTCAAAAGTTTCCTCCAAAATTGAATGGGACTGCATAAAGCGATCTGTACCTTGAGGCTTAATTAGTTGCCAAAATCTGCCTGAGAAATTCTGATCAATGAGACAACAGTGCAGACTGAGGAGAGGTATACCTCTAATTTATTGCCCCTATTCCTCCCATCAAAGGGGAAACCAAAAAGGCAAAAAAAAAGAAAAAAGGTGGTTGCCACCCAATGTGAAATCCCAAAATGGACCAAAAAATAGAACTTTCTTGAGAATGGGGTATATGAAATGTTTGCGCAATCTATTGAGATCTATGAAGCGCAGAGAAAGAAAAACATGTGCCCTATGCCCTATAGTGGTTTGAACAATGAAAACGCTAATCCAGAATGCATAATGATTTTGTGCGACTTGCCCAGATTAATTTGTAAAACAGTTCCAGCCAGTCATAGGGAAAAGCAGGCTAAAAAGAATAAAAACAGTTCTTTCGAAATATCGGCCCTGTAACAAATTAAATGGACGAGGATTCAGAGGCCTTGATAGATGAGCTGATAAAGCAATCTGAGATGAATCATGCCTCAAGTGAGGGGGACAAGTCGGTCAGCTTAAGTACAGAGAGAATAAGTGCCTCAGTTGATGTAGGAGGTCAGACCTCTGAACAGGGGACAATCTCAGTTATAATTTAACTAAGGAAAGTGGTAGAGGGGCCCTGCAAGCTCTTCATAAAAAGAGCATCCGTTGCCACTAACAGAAGTGGTAGTGAAGTGGAGTTTGTGCAGATGGTGCCTGGATCAGCAAAGAAACAATTTAAGGACTGTAAAGATGCAGCTACGCAGTCATATGTACCTGGTTTGGAAAGTAATTGTTGTGGTGGGATAATCCCTGGGAAATAAAGGTGGCTCATGATGGATCTGTGATCTCAGAGGGGTGGGGGGTGTTAAGGGTTGTTGTGCTTGAGTCAATGTTCAATGAAGACAGAAATGTCCCTCTGAATCGTTCGAGGATATTAACCCTTCTGAGATCAATAACCGCCCTGGGTGTAATCAGGTCCTCAGATATCCACCTGGTTGATTTGTTGGATGACAATATGCTGGGGAGATTGAGGGTTAGTTTCGGATCCCAAGTTATTTGTCATTTGGTGGAGGGCAAGGGTCTCTGATGCAAGGGTCTCACAGTCTGCATCCATGCTGCTTAGCCGCAAGGCCCTCTTTCCTTTACCTGGTACACCCCCCCTAATTTTTTGTTTGTTCTTTCTTTGCTTTTTTGTCCTTTTCTGTCAAGATGAATGTAACATGTCTGAAACGGAGAACTGGGCTTGGGCGCTTTACAAGTGCAAATAAATAAAGTGCAAAGTTGATGTGGGGGGGTGGGGGTCTGCGATGCGTGTCGTTCAATACTCTCGGGGGAACCAGTACTGCTGGGACATGGTTGGCGACAGTGCTTGGTTCATCTGCACAGCACCAACCAGGGTTCGAATAATAGTTTCAGCCTTCTCTCGTGGAATTCTAGAGGATTAAATAGTTTTCTGAACCAGGAAAAAAAAGACATCTTTTTAGGTGAATACGAGGTACTATTGTTCAAGGAAACCCTGTTGATTGAAGCCTCTGCGATTGTCAAGCAATCGAAACACGAAAGGCCTCAGGGGCTGCCTTTATTGTGGCCTCTTAATTGCTACAAAAAGTATCCTGGACAGATAGGTGGCGTGTGTTGTGTCCTCAGATTCTTTCCTTGTTATAAATTGCAAAGTAGGGTCTGGTTTGACAGAGAAGAATTTACTGATTGAGAATGTATGCTTCCACCCACTGTTGGAAGATATAGTAAATATGGTACCTGCATTGGCAGATGCAATGTGTAAATGGTCCAGTAGACATCCTGCTTGTATGATGATAATTGCTGGTAACCTAAATTGTACCTGTCCACGACTGTATGAGCCTTTCTCTGAGCTGGAAATTAATATTTGCTCTTTTATTTAAACAAAAGAGCAAAAAAAAAAAAAAAGAGGGGGTGGGGTAAAGGCACACATAAATTGAATGGAAGATTGTGGGGCAATTTTATGGCAAGATGGCATATTCTGAAGGTAAATTAAATGTTTATTGGATAAGGGGTGCCTCTACCAACTTGGCCTGGTATGCTGTCAGCTAAAACCATGGATTACCTCTTCATTTTATATTTGCCTACCTTCAAAGTCCGCGATTTTGCTCTAAGGAAGACCTTGGTTAGTGACCATACCCAATTGGTAGCTTGTTGCTGTTGGGCAGGATGGACTACTACCAGGATCACATCTTACTGTTAGGACACAGCCTCGCCTCAGTTCCCTTTTTAACTCGGACGCTTTAATACCTGGCTATACTGATTACTTAGGCCCATGGGCATACAAGCTGTGGACAGTGGGTGGGACGTATGGAGGAAAGGGGACTAAGGACTAGGAGTACTCTAGTCACTACAGTGATTAACTGATAATTCATACATCCCGTCCCTTTTCCTGCTTTCTTGTGGGCGATTCCACCGAACAAGACTATAGGGTGGAGCTGTGACAACCTGCCTCATATCTAAGACAAAGGAAAAAATGTTCTTCAGAACCACCTGACTGAACTCTGTCTCGTCTGGAGCTGGTACCCAGGGAATAGTGCTTAAAGAATGCAGATGAAGTGGCCTAAGTAGCCGCCCTGCTGATATCCCAGGAAACATGTCTCTGAAACGTGATCGCCGTGGCCTTCGCTTTGACCGCATGGGCATGAATCCCCTCAAGAACTGGTTTGCCCATGGCTGTATATGCCTCCAAAATGGCCTGGACAATCCAAGCTTGGGTGCCTGAAGACATGCCCCCAACATGATGAACTATGCTTCAGACTTCCTGAAAGATGTTGTCTGGGAGGTAGAACTTGGACCATCTTGAGGTCAAAGGAATGCAAAGCCCTTTCGGTAACCGACTGCGGGTTCGGGAAGAACACCGGCAGACAGATTTACAGTCAAATGGAATGGAGTGACCACCTTGGGCAAGAAATTAGGATGAGTACGAAAGATGACCTTGTCACTATGAAATGTATTGAAGGGCTCGCATGATGGCATCCTGCAGCTCGCTGACCCTGCACGTCAAAGTGAGCGCCACGAGCAGCAGTCTTCAGTGTCACCAGCCTGATGGCCACTGAAGCCATGGGCTCAAATGGTTTGCGCTGCAAGGCCGCAAGAACCGCGTTGAGGTCACAGACCAGAAGATGCCTGTGTACCAGAGGAAAGAGCCTGGACAACCCCTTGTCAAAACTGGGAGTATGCGGAAAGTTAAAATGTCTCTCTGCGCTTAGCTGCCAGGTCCGACACCGTCCATGCGGAAAAGGGACAGAGGTAAGGCAGCAGAGGGTGGTGCTTTGAGAGGCGTTCACATGCGCATGGCCGCACCCCTGCGCGATGGACTAAATTTAAAGGAGAAGCTCCATTTTTCGCTGCCAAAGGTTCCGGTGCCGTCCCCATGTTGCTGGACGTCCACAAGGATGGAGGAAAGGGGACGGGACATATGAGCATTATCTTGTGCATGGAAATACAGTGCAGAGCCGTTAAGATGAGGGGGTTGTGGACCTGTTTCTTTACCTTGGAGATCAGTCCGGCACCCCAGTTTAAACTTGTTAATCAATGCTCTTTACTGACCATTGGGTCAATTCCTTTTTGAAGTCATGCATGGTTGCAAGAATCATAACCTCTTTAAATCCCCTCCCATTTCAACTCATGACTGCACAGGAGAGGTGGGCAGGTGGTTTATGAATTCAATTAGTGCACCGATTATCTAGAACCATGGGACCTTCATTGATATGATTGGACCATGGATTAAATAGCAAGGACATCTCCTACAAATGGAGGAGTAGAAAATAAGCAAAGGGGGAAGGTAAACAAAAAAAAACAATAGCCTTAAAAGGAAACCAGTATGAGTTTAACCTCTTATTACGTTTGTAGTGCGCTCGTCCTTTTTGGCATTCTGTTTTGTGCGATTCCTCCTCACGGCCCGGGGCTTGGATTTCTTTCAGTTTCACGCCGGTACGCGTATGTGTGCTGAAATGAAACAAAGTAATGGCTGCCGCAGTGAAAATGGAAGATTAGTCTCCACCTTTCTCCCCCTCGATCTGCGGCACTATTGTGCTGTTCAGATCGAGGGAGATGTCATTGGAAAGGGGAGAATCTCCCCTTTCCAACAACCCCTTTTTTGAAGCATTGCTGGGCATGGATCGGGCGCAGAGTGTTCGATCCGCGCCCAGCAATGCCCACTAGACCACCAGGGATCTGTTTCTGAAGTGGGGGAGGGGTGCTTACTATGCAAGCTGCCCTCTCCCCCCCGGCCCCCAAAGCATGGGGCCAATTCCCTGGGGACAGATGGGTGATCACCTGCCTCCAAGGAAGGGGGCAAACAAAAAATAATAAACTGAGTTTTGGGTGGGGCCACTAGGATTTTTTAAGCAAATGAAAAGGGGTGTGGTCCTCTCCCCCCCACCCTAAGTGGATGGGGGGCACCACATGTAGCCCTCCCTGTGAGAAGATTTCTGCCCCTAGGAAGGGGTATATAAGATGCCCCCATCCATTTGGGAGGGAGAGTCGGGGAGGCCACTGGATATATTGGCAGAGGGCAACAAAAAAAAAAAGTTTCGTTTGGGGGGGTGGGGAGGGGGAAATCCCATGCAGCCCTCCCTGGGGCCAGATGGCTGTCCCCATGTGGTCCAGGGAGGGCTACATGAGATGCTCCCCATACATTTGGGGTGGGGGAGGGCCACCAGAATTAGTCACAGGCCATCCCCAAACATGGTGCAGTACGCCCCCACCAAGCCACTTGGGGCAGATAAGCACAGTAATGTGCCCATCTGCCTCAAGGGAAGAGGCACAACAAAAACAAAAAATTGGATTTTTGATGGGGAGTGGTGGGTACCCTAGACTTCCAGTGAGTTATATATTGAAAAGGGGGGGCCATCTCCCCCTCCCAAAATGGAGGGGGGCATCTCATGCAGCCCCCCCCTTGGGGCAGATTTCTGCCCCAATGTGGCCCCCGAGAGGGCTAAATGAGATGCTCCCCCAACCATTTGGGGTGGTGGGCAGGGGGCTAGTAGAAAACTTTACACAGGGCCCCCCAAAGCAAGGAGCAGTCCGTTTTGCACACCCTGGGTGCAGATAGGCAAACTAATGTTCCCATCTGCCCCATGGCGAAGGGGCAAAAATAAAATGTAGAAATACAGGGAGGTTTTGGGGGGTTTGGGGACCACCCTAAAGCACCAGCGACTTATATAATGAAAAGCGGGGTGGCCCTACCCCCCCACCCCAAATGGATGGGGGTTTTCATGTAGTCCTCCCTGGGGCCACACAGGGGCAGAAACCTGCCCCCAAGTAGGGGCATATGTGTTTTTACTGGGGGGTCAGTAGACCACCAGGGATGGCTTGAAAGGGGGGCCCTGATCGAGTAGTAGATCAGATTTGTTTTTGCGGCAGTGACCATAGGTAACAAATGTTTTTTTGTTTCGATTACAGCTTTTTCTATGCCAGCAGCTGCCAACGTTATGGGAGTACTGTTTTTTTTTTATTATTCTATGGTTGGGACCCATTGTCAGTGGGGTGGGTGGGACTAGGGCTGGATTGTTGGTGTGGGTGGGAGTGGGCTGTCTGGGGAGATCTTTTGGTGGGCTGGGACTCAACTGCAGGCTCAGGCCACAAATTGCCCCTTATGCCAGCACAACATTGTTCTTTCTTTGGGAGCGGCTGTCTCTCATGTGGGTTGACCGTCCG
The DNA here is from genome assembly GCF_040938575.1 of Ambystoma mexicanum. Classification (NCBI taxonomy): domain Eukaryota; kingdom Metazoa; phylum Chordata; class Amphibia; order Caudata; family Ambystomatidae; genus Ambystoma; species Ambystoma mexicanum. Next base: position 1,307,743,123 of record NC_090933.1, read on the forward strand.
CAAGCCAAGGCGAAAATTACCATTACTCCTCTGACCAGTAGGTTTGTTTGTGAGCTGACCTAATAATTTTAGAGTGTCATACTCATCCTTTGCTGTCTTGATTGCGTCTTCTACAGCCTTACCGAAGAGCACATTAGGTTCCACTGGCATATTAATGAGAGTGGCTTGTGTTTCTGGCCTACAGCCTGACTGGTGAAGCCATGCATGTCTTTTTATAATAGTCCCCTCTGCAATGACCCTCCCGGCACTGTCAGCTGCATCCAAATTTGACTTGAGCAGACAAGTAGACACGGCCCTTCTGTCTGCTGCCACTTGAGCTAGTTGCGATTCAAGTGGCTTTGGGGCGGATGAAAGTAATGCAGAAACCTCCTCCCAAGTTATAACTTGCCAAAAGGGTAGCATTGTTGGCTATTCTCGCCTGGTAGACTGCTGAAGGGGAGACCTTTCTACCCATTGCATATATTTTCTTGCTTTCCTTATTCAGTGGTGCCTCGAGGGAAGCAAGGGGCGTGCCTGCTCTCTTTCTTGTGGTGGTGAACAGCAACGAGTATGGTTTCAACTGGACTCTTATGTATAAGGGGTCTGAAGGTGCAGGCCTAAACAGATTTTCCACATGCGGGTTAACGGCCGTGTGAGATTGGGAGCCTCTAAGGAAGGTTGTATTCTGCGTTGTACCGACTTTAGCAGTAGGATGAACTGGCCTACTGTTTTCTTGTCCCCCAATATTTGTTCAGCGAAGTCTATCTTCCTGTACCTCCTGTGGATCAATACGGAAGTGATCCGCCGCATTGGCTAAGCCTTCATTGAGTAGGGGTTGAATGTCGACAGGGGAATCTACCACGGGGGGGGGTCTTGATTAATAGGAGAATATATGGAATACATGTTCGCCTCTTGGTCTTCGTCTGGCTCTTTATCATCCCCATAATAAAGTTAATTGTCTTCTCCTCATTAAGATGAGGGTCAGATGTTTCGACAAATGAAAGTTCATCTTGGTCTTCTGAGTCTATCCCCGGGTTGTATAGATCTATAACCCTGCTTTGTACGGAGACAATAGGGCGAGACCTCTTAGTAGGAGGTTGAGAGGGTAAACCAGGAGCTTGAGAAACGGAAGGAGCTAAGGTGGGAGGAGCCGAGTGAAAACTTTGAAAGTAATCTGGGTTCTTTTCATAGAAATTAGCCATAAATGTCATACGTATAACCATATTGATATCCTGCGAAGACCATTTTTTCTTCGAACTTGGGATTACTATGGGTTGAGAAGGAATACCCATATCCTCATTAGAAGGAGGTATGACCTTTGGCCTAGAGTCTTTAGATTTCTCTATGGGCTTGGCCAATATACCCTTTTGTGAAGACTTATCCCTAGTAGGATTCTTGTCCCTATGACGGGTCTTGGATGACTTTTTATGCTTTTTTCCCCACACAATGGGGCCCAGATGAGTGTTTAACAGACCGTCGACGATCGGCCCCCCGGGGGGGGAGGGTGAGGAGTTTTTCGTGCAACCCGCCTTTCCGTCTTTCAACGGTTGAGGCCTGTCGTGTGGCGATCTTGAATGAGATTGCCCAGAGGACCGGGACTCGGTGGACCTTTCACGGGGTGTCGAACATTGTCGAGTATCCGACTCATCTGCCGAATGTCGATTGGGGCTTGTGTGCTTGGTGGTGTGTGCTTTTGTAGCACTGCCGCCGCCAGGTGCAGTCCCCACAACATGGCGGCCGGCCTGTCCTACAGGGTCGGGGGTCTGCGCTTGAGTAGCAGAAGCTGCTCCGATCCCCTCGCCGTCCGAAAGTGCGGCATCGCTGCCATTGCTAAAGGCTGCCTCTACTTCCATGGCCTCGAGTTGCCTGGCGTAGTGGGCCCAGCGCTTGGTAGAGCGGTCCTTCAACATCTTAGGCTTGAAGAGCCTGCACGCTGGACAAGACGTCTCGACGTGGTCTCTCGGGAGACAAATTGCAAAGTGTTTATCGATCCTTGCGATTACACTTGCGATTACACTTAGGGCAACATTTAAATGGTGTATTTTCCATAATTGTGGGTTATGGAAATGGCAGCTGGGCGAACAAAGTGTAGGAAGGGGAGAATATGCATTCTAAAATAGCCTCCCCCCCTCTCTCCCTACTGTCTGGGCCGAGGCCCGGGGCAGCCTTCTGAGGCCGTACTGTGTCACGATGGTCTCCGATGGCCATGTTTCTTTCTCTTTCCTTGGCGTGGTGTTACGGCAGTCGTCGAAAGGATAGAAGAACAAGTTACTCCTTAACTGGTAACGTTCTTTCGATGGGATGTTCCATCGACGTATTCCTTATCTTTGATAGATCATCTCCAGCTTGCTGGCCTCGGAAATCTTTTTTCAGTAGAGGGCGCTGCGCGTCAACGTCCCTCGAGCCAATGTCCCTCGACAGCCTCCGTATAGGCGCCAACGTCATCACGGGTATAAATAGACTCGCGCAGCGTCCGTTGCTCAGTTCCGTTTTGACGTTAACAGTTGTTTTACATTAATTGGTTATTGGCCTTGAAGGAGCGTAAGCAGCAACCAAAAGGGAAGTATTACTGCAGGATGGATGGGAGGGGCGAAAAAGAATATGTCGGAGGAACATCCCATCGAAATAACGTGACAAGGTAAGAAGTAACTTGTTCTTCGAAGGGATTGTGCCCTCCGACGTATTCCTTATCTTTGATAGACTCCCATAGCAGTGGTGTGTAATTGGAGGTGGGAGTAAGCGCCATGTTTCCCTTTAGGAATGAACAGAATGTAATACGGCTTTGCCAAACCTAGTCTCTTGACTAGAGGAGGAATCCAGGTTGTAAAATCTTGTGAATGTATGTGCGGACGACCATGTGGCAGCCGCACATATGTCTCGAACCGGAATCCCTCTTTGGAGGGCCGAAGAGGCTGCGATACCCCTGGTTGAATGAGCCCTAAGATTTTGAGGAGGCTCTTTCCCTGCTAGTTTGTAACATTCCAGAATGGGCGAAATAATCCATCTGGAAATGGTCTGTTTTGTTGTCGGTAGTCCTGATGTGTGCCCTGAGTAACCTACAAACAGTTGGTCTGCTTGCCTAATCCTAGCAAGTCTGCTGATGTAAAAGCTTAAAGCCCGCCTTGGGTCCAGCCTATGTAGCCTTTCTTCCTCTTTCCCCAGATGGGGAGGAGGATAGAATGAAGGTAAGGTAATTTTCTGAGTGATGTGGAATTCAGAAAACACCTTTGGCAGGAAATTAGGCTTCACCTGTAGGACAACTTTGTCTTAATGAAAAATTGTATGAGGGGGTTTACAAGATAGAGCTTGTAATTCGCTCACCCTTCTAGTAGATGTTAATCCCACTAACAAGACAGTTTTAAGGGTGAAAAATCTTAGCGAAGAAGACGGAGTGGTTGGAAAGGAGTACCCATCAGAAAATTTAAGACTAAATTTAAGTCCCATAAAGGAACCTGGAACGGTCTTGGAGGGTAGACATTAGTTAATCCCTTTAGAGATTGTATTACTAAGGGTAATTTGAAATACGATGGCTCCTCTTCAGTGTGCTTGAAGATCGATAGCACTGCGACATAGCCCTTGATAGTGCCAACTTGAAGGCCTGAATTTGCCAAGTAGAGTAGAAAGGATAACACTGTTGGTCTATCACATGAAAAGGGGTTGATATTCTCTTCTCTACACCAGCAGCAAAATTTGTTCCAACGGCAGCGGTATAAAGACTTTGTTGCTGGCCTTCTGACCGAAAGCAACACATCAGGGAGGTCCCAATCCTTGTATCTCAACCTTTCAGAAGCCAGGCGTGAAGGTTGAGGGTCCTGATGTCTGGATGGAGAAACTGACCTCCCTTCTGTGAGAGAAGATGAGTGAGTGGAAGACGAATTGGAGAGCAGATGGACATGTCCAGAAGGTCCAGGTACCACATTGTCATGGCCCAGTCTGGGGCAATTAGGATCATGGTCCTCCAGAATCTTCTCAACCTCCTGATCATTTGAGGAATGATAGGGACTGGTGGAAACGTGTACAGGAGTGGAAACTCCCAGTCCACTACGAACGCGTCCCCTGGAGCTCCTCTCGGGGGAAATTCCCTTGAACAAAACAGATCGCACTTCCTGTTGGTACAGGTGGCGAACAGATCCACTTGAGGGGTTCCCCAAAGGGCGAAGATCTCCTGAAGGACTTCCTAAGCTAGTTCCCACTCGTGGGAGACTGTGCCCTGCCTGCTCAGAGCATCCACCGTCAAGTTCTTCTCTCCGGCTAGGTGAACTGCCGATAGAGAGATTCCTTCTTGAATTGCCCAAAACCAGAGCTGCATTGCCTCTCTGCACAGTGGCAGTGATCCTACGTCTCCTCTTTTGTTGAGGTAGTGCATGGCCACTGTGTTGTCCGTCATCAGGACATTTTTCCCCCTGTACAGATGGCAGAAAAGCCTTCAGCGCTAGTCTGATTGCTCTAGCTCTAACAGGTTGATATGTAGTCTGGACTCCGATGGAGACCAACGACCACTGATGGTCAAGTCGTTGGTATGGGCTCCCCACCCCGTGAGTGAGGCATCTGTGACTACTGTTATCTCCGGCCATTGTTGCCAAAACAGTTCTCCCTTCAAGATGTTTTTCTGGCAGGCCCACCACTGAAGGTCTTGAGCCACCTTGTCCGGAACCTGAAGGAGGTCTGTCATTCTCCCTGAGAATTGCGACCACTGAGTTCAGTGCCCACTGAAGAGATCTCATTCTCAGGCGAGCCTCTGGCACAAGGAAAATGCAGGATGCCATGAGGCCTAGCAACCTCAAAAAGTCGAAGGCTGGGAGACGTTGGGCATCTTGAAACTTGGTGACCATCTGCAGAATATCTTGAGCCCTTACTTCTGGTGGCGAGGCTTTTCCCAGGGAAGTGTCCAGGACCGCCCCAATGAACTGGAGTCTCTGTGATGGTATCATCTGTGACTTCATTAAATTGAGGGAGAAGCCCAGTTTGTGAAGGAAGTGGCAGACATAATCTAGCTGAATCCGAGCTTGTTCCGGAGATACAGCTCTGATCAGCCAATCGTCCAGGTAGGGGTAGACGTGAATCCCTTCCCTCCTTAGACTTGCAGCCACTACCAACATTAGCTTGGTGAAGACCCTCGCGGAGGAGGTCAGCCCAAATGGCAGAACTCGAAATTGATGAGAGCCGACAATTGTGAACCTCAGGTATTTCCTGTGTTTGAGATGGATTGGCACATGGAAATAAGCATCCTGGAGGTCCAGAGATACCAGCCAGTCCTCGAGCTGAAGGATCTGAGAGAGAGTTACCATCTTGAACTTGTCATTCCTGAGGAACTTGTTCAATTCTTAAGTCCAAGATAAGTCTCAGTCCTCCATCTTTCTTCGGTATGAGAAAGTAGGGGGGGGCGGAGGGGAGTACCAGCCCTTGTTCCTCTCCGCTACAGGTACTGGTTCTATGGCACCTTTCTCTAGCAGGTCTACAATTTCCTGCAAGAGGAGCGGATCTGGGACTTTCAGAGAGCTGTTCCCCGGTGGATGACTCTGAGGGAAGCGTAGAAAAGGCAGGCAGTAACCTTGGGCAACTGTCTCCAATGCCCAAGCATCTGACGTAATAGCCTGCCATCCCGTCAGATGTTGAGTTAACCTGCCCCCTACTGGTGTCTTGTGAGGAGAGTCCTCAGAGCGGTTTGGAGGCGGCTGATGCAGATGCCAAGGGTAAAGAGGCACCTGCTGCTGCGGCTTTTGTATTTTTAACCCGTCCACCTCGGGTGAATTTTTTCGGACCCCTTTCAACCGGCTGTCCTCTGCCTCTTCCGAATGCAGAATAGAAGCAAAAGGACTTGCCTCTCCAAGAGGTTCCTGAGGGGCGATATGGTGTCTGACGATTGCAGCTCCCAGGGATTTTGCTGCCGCCTTTGATGTTTGAAGATTTTCTAAACTGTCATCCGCCTTCTTACCAAACAAGGAAGAGCCGTCAAAGGGCATATTCAAGAGTCTGCTTTGCACATCTGGAGCAAAACCAGACTTCCACAACCAAGCAAATATCCTGGTTGTTGTACTTGCCGCCATGGCCCTGCTGATGCTGTCAGCAGAATCGATGCCAGTTTGAAGGGATTCGCACATTGCGTCTTTACCATCATTAATGATGTTTAGAAACGCTTCCCTTTTTTCTCGCTCCGGGAGGCAGTCAGCCGCTGATGAAGCACACTCTCAAAGTGTGTGGCTGAACCTTGCGAGCGTACAAGTAGCATTGATGGATTTCAATGCCATGCTACATGCAGAAGAACAAGTTACTTTCTTACCTGGTAACGTTCTTTCGATGGGATGGTCCGACGACGTATTCCATATCTAGGACAGGTAATGTCCACAGCTGTGCTGCTTCGGAAAATCTTTGGCGTCTGCGTCGCTGACATCGATGCGGCGTCACCGAGGACCTCCTCCGACGGCCTAAGTCACCCGATGTGATAAGTAGGACGCACAACACCCATAGCCTCAGTTATAGTTTTTTTCCAGAACGTGTGCCACCAGTTTTCTGCCAGTCAGACACACAAGGCCTTGCGGAACGCAAGCTGCAATCGCAAAAGAAATTCTGCAGCTGGGAAGGCAGGGAGGGAGCGATATGGAATACGTCGTCGGACCATCCCATCGAAAGAACGTTACCAGGTAAGAAAGTAACTTGTTCTTCGAGGGGATTGGGTCCTTCGACATATTCAATATCTATGACAGACTCCCAAAGCAGTACCAAGCAAGGAGGTGGGAAAGAATTTAGAATACAAATTTAGCATGCCCAATCAAATTGCAGAATAGAGAACTCCCTTGCCAAAGGCCAGATCTTGCCCCCTGATGGAATCAAGGGAATAGTGACATACAAAAAGTATGTACTGAAGCCCAGGTGGCTGCATCACAGATGTGACGAATAGGAACTCCCCTCTGCAGGGCAGTAGACGCAGCCACTCCTCTGGTAGAATGGGCCCGCAAGCCAGCCTGAGGGTCCTTACCCGCCAAGCGGGAACACTCGGAGATAGCTAAAATAATCCAACGAGAAAGTCTGTTTCGTCACAGCTTGTCCCAAACGCTTTCCAGCGTAACCAATGAAAAGTTGATCGTCCACTCTGACCCGGGACATGCGCGAGATATAAAAGCTCAACGCTCTCCTAGGATCAAGCCTATGGAGCCTCTCCTCTTCCTTACCAGGATGTGGAGGAGGATAGAACGTCGGAAGAACAACCTTCTGGCTCAAATGAAATTCCGAAACCAACTTCGGAAGAAAAGAAGGACGAACTCCAAGGACAACCCTGTCCTTGTGAAATACAGTGAAGGGTGGCTTAAATGAAAGTGCCTGTAACTCGGTCACTCTGCGAGCGGAAGTAACCGCAACTAAAAACACAGTTTTCAGAGTTAACAGCCTCAAAGGGCAAGAATGTAAAGGCTCAAACGGAGCACCCATAAGAAACTTAAGAACAAGGTTCAAATCCCAACCTGGCACCAAAAAAGGTGACGGATGGAACACATTAGTGAGCACTTTCAAAAACTGCAAAATTAAAAGAATCTTAAAATAGGCACACTCTTCAGACGAGCGCTTAAATATGGACAGCGCTGCCAGGTAACCTTTAATGGTCCCCATTTGCAAGCCCCTGTGGGCCAAAGAAAGCAAAAAAGACAAAACCATGGGAATGTCGCATTCAAAAGGATCCACATTCTGAACTCTGCACCAGTCGCAGAACTTTCTCCAACGGCAACGGTACAGAGACTTAGTCGCCGGCCGCCTGGCCGAGAGCAACACCTCCATCACGTCTTCAGGGAGGTCCCAATCCTTATACCTCAACCTTTCAGAAGCCAAGCGTGAAGATTGAGGGATCTGACCACTGGATGGAGAACCTGACTCCCCCCACCCGTGAGAGCAGATCGTCTCGGTAGGGAAGACGACATGGAGGGCAGATGGACAAGTCTAGAAGGTCCGGGTACCACGTCCTCTGGGCCCACACCAGAGCAATGAGGATCATCCGGGAACCGAACCTCCGCAACACTTGCGGGATGACGGGGACTGGAGGAAACGCGTACAGCAGTGGGAATGACCACTCCACCACGAACGCGTCTCCCAAGGCTCCTTTTGGAGGAAATTCCCGCAAGCAAAACCTTTCGCACTTCCGGTTGACACTGGAGGCGAAGAGATCCACTTGAGGGGTCCCCCAAAGGGTGGAGATCTCCAGGAGAATCTCCTGAGCCAGCTCCCACTCGTGAGAGATCGTGCCCTGCCTGTTCAGAGCGTCCGTCGTCTCGTTGTCGTCTCCGGCCAGATGAACTGCCGAGATCGAAACTTCCTGCTGGATGGCCCAGAACTCGAGCTGCATCGCCTCCCTGCACAGCGGAAGTGACCCTGCCCTCTCCCCCCTTTTTGTTGAGGTAGTGCATGGCCACCGTGTTGTCCGTCAGAATCAGGACACTCTTCCCGCGCACAGTCAGCAGAAAAGCCTTCAGGGCTAGCCTGACGGCCCTCAGATCCAACAGATTGATATGGAGTCTGGACTCCGACGGAGACGAACGACCGCTGACTGTCAGCTCGTTGGCATGAGCTCCCCATCCCGTGAGGGATGCGTCCGTCACGATCGTCACCTCCAGCCAGGGCAGCCAAAATGGGGCACCCTTCTCAGATTGCCCTCGACGGCCCACCACAGAAGGTCCCGGGCTACCGAGGGCGGCACCTGAAGAGGGTCCGACAGCCTGCCGGAGGACAGACCACTGGAGCTTGAGTGCCCACTGCAAAGATCTCATCCGCAGATGAGCCTCTGGCACCAGAAGAATGCAGGATGCCATGAGGCCGAGCAGTCTCAAGAACTCGGACGCTGGGAGAGTCTGGGCAAACTGAAACTTGTGCACCATCTGCTGAATGTGAAGAGCCCTCCCCTGAGGAGGAAAACACTGCCCCAGGGATGTGTCGAGCACTGCTCCGATGTACTGGAGCCGCTGCGTTGGTGTCAAATGGGACTTCTTTAAATTGAGGGAGAAGCCCAGCCTGTGAAGGGAGTGGCAGGTGACGGACAGATGATCCAGGACTTGCTCGGGAGAGCTCCCCCTGATCAACTAATCGTCCAGGTAGGGGTAGACGTGAATCCCTCCTTCCCGGAGATGCGCTGCCACCACCACCATGAGCTTGGTGAAAACCCTCGGGCGGAGGTCAATCTGATCGGCAGGATAGAAACTGAAAGTGCGAGTCGCCAACCGCGAAACTCAGGTACTTCTTGTGCTTGGGATGATCGGCACATGGAAGTAAGCATCCTTGAGGTCGAGAGACACCAACCAGTCCTGAAGTTGAAGGGCCTGGAGGACTTGAGAAAGTCACCATCTTGAACTTTTCCTTCCTGAGGAGTTTGTTCAAACCGCGCAAGTCCATGATGGGTCTCAATCCCCCATCTTTCTTTGAAATCAAAAAATAAGGGTAATACCATCCCTTGTTCCTCTCTGCTACAGGCACCAGTTCTATGACGCCTTTCTCCAGCAGGGCTTGAATTTCCTGCGCAAGGAGCGGATCCGGACTCTTCAAAGAGGTTCCCTGGTGGATTGTCGTGAGGCCTCTGCCGAAAAGGAAGACAGTAGCCGTGGGTTATGATCTCCAGAACCCACACATCCGAAGTAACGGCTTGCCACTCTACAAGATGCTGCGCCAGCCTTCCCCAACCGGCGAACCATGGGACCTGGCCTCATGACTGAGTGGTAGCGGCTGCGGCGTTGCCTGAGGGCAAAGAGGCAACTGCCCGAGCGGCCTTGGCACCTCGAGTACCTTTGTTTCCACCTCTGGCACTCTTACGATGGCCTCTGACTGCTAGCTCCTCTCGCTTTACTGAAGGACGAGTAATAGCGAAAGGAACCTCCCCTCCATTGCTGTCCCCTAGGATGAAAAGGCGGAGGTTGGCGAACTGCAGCGCCCAACGACTTCGCTGCAGCTTTGGAGGTCTGCAACCTCTCAAGGCTCTCGTCAGCCTTGCTGCCAAAAAGGTGTTCACCGTCAAAAGGCATGTTGAGGAGCCGGGACTGCACATCAGGAACGAACCCAGACTTCCTCAACCACGCAAACGTGCGCATTACGGTGCTTGCAGCCATGGACCGGCTGACACAATCCGCCAAGTCCAAACCCGACTGAACGGCCTCACACATGGCATCCTTGCCATCCTGAACCATAGCAAGGGAACCATCCCGTTCGTCCCCTTCGGGAATATGATCAGCCGTTAATGCAACACAGTTCCACAGAGTGTGTGTGAAACGAGACAAGGCACATATGGAGTTGGCCGCCTGAAGCGCCATACCCCCAGAAGAAAACTTTCTTTCTTCGCCTAGCCGTCAAAACGTTTGTCGTCCCTATCCGGAGGGATGGTAGGATACGATGCCTGATTTGCCGGGGCCGTAGCCGCCTACACCACCAAACTCTCCGGGGTGGGGTGCCTAGACAAGTAGCAGGGGTCGCTACTGGCTGGACGGTATTTTCGCGACAAAGACTTGCCCACTGCCGGGAGACTCTCCGGAGCAGTCCAAGCCGCCGCCACCCTTCTCTGCAAAGCCATATGAAAAGGCAAAACCGGGTCAGTGGGTGGACCGAGATCAAGGATGTCCGTGAGATCATCCTGAACGAACTCCCCCGGGGGAGCCGACCAACCCAAGTACTAGGTAACCCGAGACATAAGGCGCCGATATGACAAATCGGCATGAGTGCCAGGCTCCGGCCGACAAAACTCCACCTCTGGAGGTGTGTCCAATCCACTGGCATCATGCAGTGACTGCCTCAGGTCATCAAACTGACTATGGCCTGAGAGAAGTTCATCCGGAACCGGAACCAGACCGCCATCAGAGCCTTCATCACCCTCTGAAATGTACTCCAGGCGGGGAGAGGAAGACCTCTGCGGACCAAAGCAGTGCTGGGCCTTAGCCATAGCCTTTTTAGGGGCAAACCCCGTGCCACGGGGCCCCTCTGACAACACCGCCTCGAAAGGCGTCGAGCGAGTCGGCACCGGCGTCGACAGAAAAGGCTTCGGGGGCGCCGACCGAGTCGGCACCGGCGTCGACAGAAAAGGCTTTGAGGGCGCCGACCGAGTCGGCGCTGGCATCGACAGAATAGGCGTCAACGTGGAGCGAATCGGCGTCAGCTGCAACGCCTCCAGCATCGGCAGCGTCGACACAGTCCTCGAAGCCGGAGCGTGTCTCTCGACAGCCTGGGTGCCGACGGCGTCGACGACCCCCTCGAAGACGGAACCTCGAGAGTAATCGTCGATGACCTCGGCGCCACAGGCGTCAACGTCTTCGAAGACAGCACAGGATCACGCGGTCTCGAGTGCGTCGAGGACCGGGACCTGGAACTGGCATGGCGATAACGGCTACCCTTGTCCGATTGGGGCCTCTCCCGCGAGCTGTGCTGACCACCTGAGCCCGAAGGCGTACGGGCGGTGCCTCTTGACCGGTGCCGACCGACCCCACTCGGAGGCGCAGACGGACCGGTGCCCTGCGATTCTAGAATCGCTAGCATCTGCTTCCCGAAGGAAGCCCATTCCTCTGGTGTCGCTTGCATGGAGGGATAAGCGACCCGCCGACTGGCGGAGTCCTCGGAAGAGGACGGGGAAGGCGACCTATGCCGGCGCTTCCTGGAATGCCTGGAAGAGGCAGAGGAGTGGCGAGACCGACTCCTGGAAGGAGACCCACCGGACTTCCGACGACGACGTGGAGAGTCACCGCTCGAGTCATCGGTCGAAAGCCCCGCAGACCTCGACTTCCGGGGCTTAGACACCCTGCCTACTGACAGCTTCTTCTTGCGGTCCCGCAAGGCCTTTGCAGTGAGCGACTGGCAGTCGACAGTCGTCCATATCGTGGGCCTCCCCGAGGCACCAGAGGCAGGCGTTGTGCGAGTCCGTGACCGACATCTTGGACCCACAGTCCCCGCAGTTCTTGAAGCCCGGACACGGGGTCGAAGCTGAGAAAGACATCACCACAAACAAACCGAACAGGTTCATCGAACCGAGAAAGAAAACAGCAACTCCAACGAGTCGAGGCGTACCGAGATTCACGAAGCGAACACGTTCGCGGAAAAAACGGAACTGAGGCTATGGACGTCATACGTCCTACTTATCACATCGGGTGCCGTCGGAGGAGGACCTCGGGGACGGCGCATCGATGTCATCGATGCAGGACGCAGACGCCAAAGATTGTACGAAGCAGCACAGCAGTGGACATTACCCGTCATAGATATCCAATACGTCGGAGGACCCAATCCCCTCGAAAAGACTTTTTTGGCCATAGAGTCATATCTCTCGTCATCCCTGTCCTGTGGAACAGTAGGGTAAGCCGATTTACTACCTGATGAAGTTGCTGCCTGCACAACCAGACTCTCTGGAGTTGGGTGTCTGGATAAATATTCAGGGTCAGCAGGAGACACCCTATACTTGGCTGATAATTTTTTGTTAACCGCCGGGATAACCTCAGGGATTTCCCAGTTTGCCAATATTTTCCTTTGTAATGCCACATGAAATGGCACCACAGGATCCTCCTGTGGACCTTTAACCAGGTCGTCTTGCTGAAAAGCAGGTGAGGGTGTAGAACACCCCATAAACTCTATTATCCTTGCCATCAAGGTTCTATAAGGGGTTTCAGCATGTTCCCCTGGGTCTGGTTTGGCATATTCCACTTCTGGGGAAGTGTCCAACCCATTTGCTTCATGTAAGGATTCTTGGAGGTCCTTAAACCTACTTTCCTCCGAGGTAAATTCCTCTGGTACAGGAGTTGCAACTCAAAAGGTCTCTCCTGATCCGAATTCTCCCCTTCTTCATAAATAGATGCTAAGGCTCTGGAATGATCAGATCTTGGAAATGGTATAAATCCCATTTCCAGAGCAGAAGGGGCCAAATTTGTCATAATTGGCTGAGAAAATGTCAACGTTGTCGACGCGGAAGTTAAAGGCTTCGAAGCCATCGAAAAAGGCATCGAGAAAGTTGGTAGAGGCCTCAAGGAACTCGAGAGTATCGGAATTCTACTCTAGGTTGTCGACGACATTCTCGTGATCGAGGCTCTGGGTATGGCCACTGGCAGAGGGGTGGCCGTGCGTTTGTCCTTTCTCGGCATCGATTTCGGCGTCAAATCGACTGACCTGTGCGTCAAAGAACCCTTCGATAATGGCGTCGAAGACGCAGATCTATGCGTCGAAGGGATTTTCGATGACGGTGTCGAAGACGCGACTTTGCCTTTATTCGAGCGTTCATGACGCTCTTGAGTAGCTTCTTTCGCCAGGTGCTGAGACGCGCTGCGTTTTGATTTTTCGGGTCTTTCACCCAGGGTATCACCCTCAGCAGTCTTCGAAGGGGTCGAGGCCGCTTTCTCGAAGACGCCAAGCATCTTTTTCCTGAATTCCTCCCACTCAGCCTGAGAGCTATGTTTTGTGGGGCAGGAGACTCTTTTTGGGGAAATGGAAGACGAGGAAGGGGATCTTCAACGTCTCTTTTTTGAATGCTTAGATCTCCAAGAGTGATGGGAACTGCTTTGAGACCTAGAACGAGAATGTCTTTTGTGATGGCGAGGAGACGAATGTCTCGACTCCGGCGAGGAAACTTTTGAAGAAGTCTTAACTGCCTTACCTCTCTCGAGCGTCCCCTTACGCTCCTTCAAGGCTTTCGCACTCCGAACAATGGTGCTCGACTCCCAGGCGCCGCAAACAGATCCTGTGAGGATCCGTCAATGACATTTTCTTTCCACAGTCTCGGCATTTTTTGAAGCCGGACTGTGGAGTCGTCGGTTCGGATGAGGAAGCCATAGAGTACGAGTCGGTATTCGAGGAATAATGAAGTATATTTGACTGAAGAACTGAGCAACGATATTCCGAGGCACCACGAAGCGCAGAAAAACGGAACTGAGCAACGGACGCTGAGAGAGTTAATTTATACGCGTGATGACATCAGCGCCGATATGGAGGCTGTCGAGGGACATCGGTGCGCAGCGCCCTCTACTGAAAAAAAATAATTCCGAGGCCAGCAAGCTGGAGATGATCTATCAAAGATAAGGAATACGTCGGAGGACACAATCCCTTCGAAAGAACTACTATTGTAACTGAATAAAGTCAATGGCTTATCGCCAAAAGGAACACCGCTACACGCGTCCGTCTAGCATGGCGGAAACAAACAATCTGAGGGACCTTGACGCGTGAATGATCATTGGTACAGTGGACACTAGGGATAGTATTACTGGCCCGCCCTGTCGACGTCCCTTTTCGAGTTTCAAAAACAACAACTAATACTCTGCAGTTTCCACCTATGACCAGCATGTGATCTAAGCAAATTCCACAAGCCTCAGAAATATTGATATCATTACTTATGTGGTTACATTTGTATGGTGGGAGCCTTTAGGGGTAGAAAGGGTAGGTATTGGTATGGTATGTAGTGGGTGGCATGGTTGTGTAGGCCGTAGACGAGTGGTTAATTACGGATGGTTAGATGTTGGGAGTATGTTAGAAAGTACATATACCCTGTTGCAATGAGGTTGGTAGAGGACTTCCATTGGTGCACTGTTCTAAGTGGGGTGGTGCCAATGGGTATTGGGTTGGTGCAGTCAGCCTTCTGTGACCCCCCGTCCAGGGAGAGTGGGTTGGCTGAGCATATCCTTTGGAAGAAAATCACATCACAGCAGATGTTAGAAAATAAGTGAGTTATTTTTGAGAAAAGTTAAGTTGTTTGAAATCAAAATAGGGCCCGGGATCTTCAAAAAAAATGGACTTATCAGTTGTCCATCTGATGGGGGTTTATATATCAGAAGGATAGGAACTCGGGGGGGGGCGGGGGGGAGGTACGGTGGAGGGGGGACCATCTCTTGTTGCAGGTAGGGAGAAAATCAGTTTTATTTTGCAGGTTGCCTAGCACCCCTGTGCTTGCGGCTGGTCTGTGGAGACAAGGTGTTAAGTGGTCCCTCCTCGTTTTGGGTATAGGAATGTGCGCAGTCCACCAGGTCAGTGCCAGAAACAGGGCTACACGTCTCCTTAGATTGTTTTGGTGGGGTTTGAAAAAACTTCACTTGGAAGAGGTTCTAGTCTTTGCACCAACAGGATAGTCACCTTTGCGTTGGTAAAAATGAGATTCTCCTACCAGTCTCCCGTATTTTGCAGCTTCAGGTCTTTCGCAATCCCCTGGAATGGTCTTATTTGCAGCCTGGCATGAGGAACAAGGATGATACAAGAGGCCATCATTCACGGGAGGGAAGGATCTGTCCTGCAGTTTCTGTTTCAAGACCTATCAGATTAATGGAAAACATCCTCTCTGAAGAGGGCACACTCCTTTTTCTGTGCACAATGTTGCACCAAGGAAACTTACGTCAGTTGATTTATACATTTATTCAAGTTTGCTTCAAGGTGTAAAACTGACAGAACATCTGCCATCAATTGAAGTCTTGATTTGTTTTAATTGACAAGTTTTACTTGAGCCAATTGTCAACCTACGGCTATACAACAGTCGTCATTCGCAGGTGAGCAGCTACCACAATCCTACATTTTGAGACTAATCGTTGGGGCGAGATGAGAGCACTTAGTACTGATAATATTTATTTCAACATGAATCTCCAGAAAGTTCAATTTTTATGTCACACGAACTGTGCCTTCGTCATCGGAAATATCTGACTTGATAGACGAGTTGTCCGAGTGATTTTTGATTTATTAAATTTTTCCATCTCCAGCTGGCCTTAAGAGGAACAAATGGGACCTCTCCACAGTGTGGTGCCAGATGGAAAACGATCTGTCAATGTGCAGATTTTTGGCTAAGCCAAGTGCTCGGTGATATGGCATATTACTTACCATGATAGCATTTCTGATTAATATATCTGCTTAGATTCACATGCTGTGCACATAGTCCGTCATCTAGTGGTAATCGCAGAGTACTGCATCTGGTCTTTCGAGGATCGAAAGGGGACATCGACATGGGCGTGCAAACCAACACTATCCCTACGTGACGTGTAGTGTACCCAAAATCCCTCACGCGTCGAGGTCCCTCCGATTGTATTTTTTATGCTGTGAGGGAGCCTTATGACTATCGCGAGTACAGAAGAGAGATGTAGTAAGAGGTCTGTTCCTTCCATCCAAGCGGGGAGGAAAGGTGGGCGCATGTGAATCTAAGCAGATACAATCATCAGAAATGCCATTACTGTAAGTAATGCATGTCTTCTGATGCTTGTGAATCTGCTTAAATCACGTATTGTGCATAGACTAGCAAGCAGTACCCGGAGTTGGTGGTGGGATGTGTGAAGTAACAGTAGTGAAAAGATGTCATATTACTGCTTGTCCCACCTGAGAATCAGACCTAGAGTGTCTAGGCAATAGTGTTTTGTAAAGGTGTGTACAGAACTCCAGTTTGCCGTTTTGCAAATGGACTAGAGAGGAACGTGTGCAATGAATGCTATGGAAGTCCCAGTGTCTAGAGTAGTGTGCTCTAGGCTTGAAGTGCAGATCTCCCTTGGCAAGTGTGTAGCAGAGTGATGCAATTGACAATCCACCTAGAGATGGCTGATTTAGAGAAAGGATTCCCCTTCTCTACCAGCCGCCACTGAAACGAAAAACTGGTGAGTCTTCCTCAGAGGTTTTTCTTTCCAGATAGTACATGACTGCCCTGCGCACATCCAGTGTGTGTAGGCTTCTTTCAGCCATGTTAGTGGGGGTTTGGAAGAAGGAACAAGTTACTTACCTGTAACTGTTGTTCTCCAGCATGGGTCTGGCATGGATTCACATGCTCATGAACATTCCCCGTCGTCAGGCTGGGAATCCTCGGTAAAGAAAAAACCAGTATCAGTTTCGTTTCTGATCTGACTTTCGTAGTAATAACCAATCACTGGTCTCTGCGTCATACTGACCACAGCCAATGACTGCCCTCTACCTAAGCCCCACCTCTGGCAGCCATCTTCAGATTTGGAAGCACGTGAAGTGGCAGTATGACCAAGTGAAGAGCCGCAGAGGGGTAGGCGGGAGGGTTCACATGTGAATCCATGCCAGACCCATGCTGGAGAACAACAGTTACAGGTAAGTAACTTGTTCCTTCTCCAGCATGGGGTCTGGCATGGATTCACATGCTCATGAATAAAGAATACATAGCAGTACACACATGCACAACCACGGGAGGTGGCAAAGGCTCAATATTAAGCATCACATCAAACTCAACATTAAGCATCTTACCTCCTCACCAGGCTCACCTCAGGCGAACAGGTTGCGCAGCACTGCTTGGCCGACCCTGGACTCCTCCCTGGAATCCCGGTCGACGCAGTAGAATTTCGTGAAGGTGTGCGTCGACCTCCACGTAGCAGCCCTGCATATGTCCAGCAGGGGCACACCAGATAGGAACGCCGTGGTAGCTGCGATCGCTCTGGTGGAATGGGCTCTCGGACGGCCAGGCAGCGGTCGGTTTGCCAACCGGTGACAGTACATGATACAGCCGGAGAGCCATCTGGAAATGGAAGCCTTCGAGAGAGCCTTCCCCTGATTGACAGGTCCAAAGTTCACAAAGAGTTGTGACGTCTTCCGAAAACACTTCGTGCGGTCCATGTAGAACTTCAGCGCTCTAGCCACATCCAGCGAGTGCAAAGTCCTCTCAGCCGGCGACGAAGGCGACGGGAAGAACAGAGGCAACACCAAGGGTTCGTTGAGATGGAAGTCCGACGGTACCTTGGGCATGAAGGAGGGGTGCGTCCTGAGCACTACCCTCGTGTCGTGAAAAGTTAAGTACGGGGCCTTGCAGGAAAGGGCCTGATCTCTCCCACTCGTCGTGCAGAGTTCATGGCCACAAGAAACGCTGTTTTCCACGACAGAAATTTCAACGGAGCTGAGTGCAGAGGCTCGAACCGAGGTCCCATGAGCTTGGTCAGCACCACGTTGAGCTCCCATGCCGGGGCCGGAGCCTTCACTGGCGGGAACGATCTGAACAGTCCCTTCATGAACTCTTTCACCAGACGATGAGACCACAAGGACGTCCGCCCCGTGGTTCTGGTGTATCGGGAGATCGCAGCAAGATGAATCTTGATGGACGCGTGTGCCAGTCCAGCTTTGGCCAGCGTCAGCAGGTACGGCAGTACTTGGGGGGGCCGTAATCCGTAGAGGGTTAATCTTCTGTGCGTGGCACCAGACAGAGAACCTCTTCCATTTGTGTCCGTAGCATTTAAGAGTCGAGGACGCCCTGGCCTTTGCAAGAACCTCTCTGCAGTCGGCCGGTATGTCGTATCCTCTAAATTCTAGCGCTGCAGGAGCCAGGCCTGCAGGTTCAGCGATTTCGGGTCGTGGTGGAGGATGGCGCCTCCTTCTCTGGAGAGTAGATCCGCGTCCACCGGCAGCTTGATTGGCGGGGACGCCGACAAGTCCAGAAGGTCCGGGAACCATATCTGCCTCGGGCCACGCAGGTGCGACGAGGATGATCCTGCACCGTGACCTCTTGAGCTGGTTGACGAGCCGGATTAGCAGTGGCAAAGGAGGGAACGCGTAGAGGAACAGGCCCTCCCAGGGGAACGAGAAAGCATCACCCATGCTCCTCGCCTGGGGAAACCTGCTGGCGAACCTCCGGCACTTGGAGTTCGTCGCCGTCGCGAACAGGTCGATCTGGGGTGTGCCCCACCGTCGGAAGAGGCGATCCACTAGATCCTGCCGTAGCTCCCACTCGTGGCACGAGCGCAGCTCCCTGCTGTGAGTCGGCGATGGTGTTTTTTATCCCTGCCAGATGAAACGGCACCAGAAATATCCTTTGGGCGATGGCCCAATGCCACAGGTCCTGCGCCTCCTTGGACAGTGCTGGGGACCTGGTTCCGCCCTGTTTCCTGATGTAAAACATGGTGGTGGTGTTGTCGGTGAAGATCCTCACCACCTTGCCCTTGAGGGACGGAAGGAAGGACCTGAGGGCCCAAAACACTGCACAGAGCTCCAGGACGTTGATATGTAGGGATTTCTCCGTCGGGAGCCAAAGGCCTCTTGCGTGCAGATTTCCGGTGTGCGCTCCCCACCCTTCCAGGGAGGCATCCGTGGTCACTGTCTCCTGTTGGGCTGGGGTCTGGAAGTCCAAGCCCGCCGTCAGATGCGCGCGGGTGCCCCACCACCGGATCGCTCGTCGGAAACTCTCGTCGAGTGTGATCCTTTCCTCGAAGCTACCCGTCGTTTGGATCCAGCGCGCGTCCAGGAACTCCTGCAACGGGCGCATCCGGAGCCTGCACATGGGAATGAGGTAGATGCAGGAAGACATCATTCCGAGGAGGGACTTGATGGACCTCACCTTGGCCGCGTCGGCCACCAACATCCGCTGCACCTTGCCCAGGATGGTCCTGGTCCTCTCCTCCGACGGGGAGGCCAGAAGGGACACTGTGTTGAGCCTCGCTCCCAGAAACAGAGCATCTTGCGCGGGTACCAGGTGGGATTTGGCGTAGTTCACGGAGAATCCCAGGTCCGTGAGAAGTTGGACGGTCCTTGCCGTGTGAACCACGGCGAGCTCCCTCGTCTTGGCTCGGATGAGCCAGTCGTCCAGGTAGGGGTAGACGTGGACCCCCTCGCGGCGCAGCTGCGCCGCCACCGGTGCGAGGCACTTGGTGAATACCCTGGGTGCCGAACGTAGTCCGAAGGGGAGGGCTTTGAACTGGTAATGACGCCCTTGGACCATAAACCTGAGGAATTTTCGGTGCCCCTTTAGGATGGGAATATGGAAGTAGGCATCCTCCAAATCCAACGACGACAGGAAGTCTCCTTCCTCCAGCTGACCCAGGACGTGCTGGAGGGCGACCATCCGGAACTTCTGCGCCTTGATGAACTTGTTCAGACGTCGCAGGTCCAGGATGGGGCGCCATCCCCCCCGTCTTCTTCTTCACGAGGAAGTATCTCGAGTAGACTCGGGAGCCCGAAGCCTCTTTGGGACGAGTTCGATGGCGCCCTTCCTGAGCATCGCTTTTACCTCCAGGAGAAGTTGAGGGACGTGAAGTTCTTTCCTGGCCACGGGGGGGACGCGCGGGCACCTTCTCTGGAACTCTAGCGCGTGGCCCCGGGCCAAGGCGTCCAGCACCCAACGGTCGGTGGAGATGGACTCCCACACGCTGACTAAGCTCGCCAGCCGGCCTCCCACCGGGGTGCTTCGGTGGGGGCCCAACCCCACGGCCGGTTCAATCCTGCTTCGACGAGGCTTTGCCGCCTTGACCTCCTTGGCGACGACGGCGGGGTCCGCCAGACTTGCCTCGTCCTCTGTAGGCCTCCTGAGACGACGAGCGGGCCCGCTTGACGGTAGGTGGAGAAACCACCGCCGGAACCTTTGGAGGCGCCCTTGCCTCCGCTGCTCCGAAAGGGCGTCCGTCGTCGTTGCAGAACTCCCCGGGCCCGGGCCGTCTCAGTGTCTGCTTTAATGGCCTGAAGGGTATCGTCCACTGTTTTCCCAAACAGGTTGTTCCCATCGAAGGGCATGTCCAGGACTCTGGTCTGAACGTCTTGACGGAAGTCCGTAGCCTTGAGCCATCCACGCCGCCTAAGGCAAACGCCGTTGCCCAACTGGCGGAACCCAGTGTCGGCGATGTCCGTCGCAACGGTAATGGCGTGGTCCGAAGCCACCTCACCTTCCTGCAGGATCTCCAGGGCCTCTGTCCTCTTGTCGTCCGGCAGGAAGTCCAGCAGGGGAGCCAGTTTGTACCAGAGCTCCCTGTCGTAGCGGGCCACGATAGCCAAGGCGTTGGCCGCTTTAATCGTCGTCGCTGCCGACGAGCTGACTCTGCGTCCCATAGCGTCCAATTCCTTTCCCTCACCGTCCGGTGGGGAAGTCGATGTGGAGGCCGCACCCCCCCCCCGCTTTCTTCCTGGCCGCCGCGGAGACGACGGAGTCCGGGGTAGGCTGCGCCCGGAGGCACAGGGGGGCCGTGTCCGGGACCCGGTACTTCTTCTCGTACCAGTCTCTTCTAGCTGGCGTCGTGGAAGGGTTCTTGAGGAGGGTGAGGCCCTCATCCCAAATGTCGTCCAATAGAGGCACTGAGAGGACCGTCTTCCTCTTGGCCTCGCGCCGCTGATAAAGGAAACCTTCCTTCTTCTCCTCAGGGCAGAGTTGAAAAAGCTCGGATGCCCTGGTGATCATGGAGTGGAAAGATCCAATCTCGTCGGGCGGAGAAGCCCTGGTGGGAGGCGACGACGGTACATCCTCGTCGTATACCTCGTCGTCCGTACCCGTCGCTGCCGTGTCAGTCCCCGTATCATCCCCTCGGGTGGACGGGGAGGAGGGCTGGACGGGGCGCGACGGCTGAAAAGGAGGTGGAGGGTGGATCCTTCTTTTCTTAGTAGGGGGAACACCAGAAGGTCCCGGTTCTGGGTCCCCCGACGGGAGAGGTTCCTCCGTCGGCAACGGTAGTCTCGTCCTTATCTCTGAGCATAAGGACTGTATAGCCAACAAAATGGCCGCCGAGTTGTCTTGCGGTGCTGGCAGAGGGGAATCCGACGGGCGATCAGGGGCCCCGTCGGTACCCTCGACGATGTCGTCGTCACCTGCGTCGGGATCCATCCCGACGGGCCGGTCTTCTTCCACGCCGAGGCCGTGGCTTAAGACCTCGACCAGTTGCTCCTCCGAGGTTGAAGCCGAATCTACGACGACGCCCTGCCCCCCCTTTCTCTTCCCCTCGGGGGATTTCACGGGGGTCCTATCGATGGGCACAAAAGAGGACTCCCTCCGAGGTGGCAGGGAGACTCTGAGCCCCGAGGTCGCCACCACTGGTGTAGCCTGCACAGGCTGAGCCAGGGCCGCCGCGACAGTTTCGATAGAGGGCTTGGCCGGATGGGTTAAGGCCTTCACCACCTTAGGTGGGCTCACCGCCTTATCCTTGAGGGGGGGGGGGGGAACACCGCCTCGCTCCCCCTCCGATGGGGCCTTCGAGCTCGACCGGGGCCTCTCCAGGAGCTTCGCCGGGTGCTCGGCCTTCCTCTTACCCGACCCAGAGCGTTGGCTCGTGGTTGATGGTGCCGGGGAGGGTGCGCCCTGCCTGGCGCCCGTAGAGCCCGACCTTTCGGCGCTCCCGGTGCCAGCGGACTCGCGGTGCTTGGCCTTATGTTGGACCCCCGTCGCCGGGGCGTCCTCAAAGGTCTTAGAAGACCGCTCAGATTTCTTCTTCTTCTTCTCGCCGAACGGGCTCTTCCCTTCTAGCCAGTTGGCGAGACGTTGATGGCGGTCCTTCATGGTCCGCTCCGACATGTTGCCGCAAAACACACAGTCCTTCTCCACGTGCCTCTTGTCCTCATGTAGGCAGTAGAGACAAAAAGAGTGTTCGTCCTCCTTGAAGACGTTCTGCAGCTGGCATCCAGGGCAGACCCTGAACAGCTTTCCGGGCGTCGAGCTTCCCTTCTCCTGGGCCATGACCGGGCCTGAGAAACTTCTGGAGTCCTCCAAAAGCGTAGCTCGACGAAATCTTCACCCTTGAGGGGCGCAGACGAATCCGACACGGGTCCCCGTTGATCGGATAGAGAGTCGGTGGAGCTTGAGGCTCTTTTGACCGAAAAAACGAAGTTTTTGAGAAAAAACGTGAAAAAATAGCACTAACGCTCGAGAGCAATAGCACGAGGATCCCAACACATGAACGTGCAGTAAAAATATGAAGATGGCTGCCAGAGGTGGGGCTTAGGTAGAGGGCAGTCATTGGCTGTGGTCAGTATGACACAGAGACCAGTGATTGGTTATTACTACGAAAGTCAGATCAGAAACGAAACTGATACTGGTTTTTTCTTTACCGAGGATTCCCAGCCTGACGACGGGGAATGTTCATGAGCATGTGTATCCATGCCAGACCCCATGCTGGAGAACGTTGGTAGTTCTATTGACTGGTTCACATGGAACTTAAAAATAAATATGGGCGCAAACCGAGGGGGAGTGTGTAGTACCACCTTATCTCTGAATTGTGACAAAGGGGTCTAGAAGAGAAAGGGCCTGTAGTTCACCGACTCTCCTTATGGAAATGACTGCCACTAGGAAGGCTGTCTTGTGAGTGCCTTGAGACTTGCCTTATGCATAGCTTGAAAGGGAGACCCCATAATTCTGGTTAATACCACATTTATGTTCTATCCGGGAGCTGGGTTAGAAATGGGCTGGCTCAATTCTTTTAAACCCTTCCATGAAAGCTTTAATAACTGGGATCTTCCTCCACAACACTTTACGTTGGGACATGGTATAGGCTGAGAGTGCAGCTAAGTGAACCTTCAGGGAATTAAAAACTAGACCCGAGTCTAGTAGGTGAGTCAGGTATAATACAATATGAGTAGGAGAGCAGTCAACGGGATTGATGCTCTTGGAATTGAACCAGATGACGAAGCGTTTCCATTTATTGGAGTAGCATTTTCTGGTGTTTGGTTTTCTTGCTTCTTCAAGTATATCCATGCATCCCTGGAGCGTCAACATTTTTCTGACCATGTTATCCAGAGACCGTTCCATTGGATCAGTTCTGAGGGTACCTGAAGGTGTAATCTGGGCACTGCGAGTTCTCCAGAGCTGCGAACAAGTCGATCTCTGGGAAGCCCCATTCTGCGAAAATGGACACCATGTTTTCATGTAATCATCATTCGTACTCTAAGGGCAATGGGAAGTCTCTGCCAAGCACGTCTGCCAGAAGATTGAGGTCCCGTAGAACGTGTTGAGACAATATAAACATTGTGTGTTTGAGAGCCAATTTCCAAATGTTATGTGACAGTTTGGACAGCCCTGGAGAGGGAGTGCCCATTGCTTGTTCAGGTAGTACATGGCCGTGGTGCTGTCCATGAGGATTAGTACTGTCTTTCCCTGCAACTGTGTCTGAAAGGCCTTTAGTGCTTTGAACACCGCTAACAGCTCCAACAGATTTATGTGGTTGGATGCTACTGCTGGGGATCAAACGCTGTGCGCTGTCTGTTGAAGGAGGTGACCCTCCTCTGCCCCCTGTGAGAGATGCGTCCGTCGTAAGAGTGGCTTCTACTGCAGGGGTGAAGGATTTCCCTTTCAAGAGGTTTTCCCTCGACCACGACTGCAGAGAGAATGAGAGCTGCCAAGTACAACCACTAGATCGTCCCATTGTCTGCAGGCCTGACACCACTGGCTGTTGAGCCACTCTTGCATGGGGCGCATGCACAAAAGTGCGTGAGGGACCAAATAAATGCAGGATGCCATAATTCCTAACAGTCGCATGGCCAGTCGTCAAGGTAAGTCTAAACTGGGATGGATTGCCTGCGCATGTGAGTTGCTGCTACTGCCAGTACCTTTGTAAAAACCCTTGGGGCTGAGGCAATGCTGAAGGGAAGGACCTTGAACTGATAGTGTTTGTCCTCCATCATGAACCCAAGGTATTTCCTGTGTGCCGGCAACATTGAAATATGAAAGTATGCATTTTTCATGTCCAATGTTGCCATTTAATCCTCCTGCGTTAGAGGAATTTCTTGCAGCGTTACCATACAAAACTTTTGGGGTTTGACAAATGTGTTCGCTGGGCGCAAGTCTAGCACAGGGCGCATGGCAAAAACCTTTTTGGGTACAAGGAAGTACACGCAACAAATACCCTTGCTTACCTGTAGAACGGTGATGACTTCAATTGCACCCTTTTCCTGCTGGATCTCGACCTCTTGCAGCAGGATCTTCAGGTGTGCTGGGGTTAGATGCCCGACTGTCATGATGCGTGCTCCGAAACCCCTGGGACTGTTGGGCCCAACCCAGTCCCTGTCACCAAGAAGGATTTGTCAGGCCCCAAGGAAGTGCCCCAGAGCCTCATGGACTCAGTCCTGGTGCTGTTGGCGCCAGGCTCATGAAATGGGCTGAATTTATGGAACTACTTAATCTGCCTAGTGAGGCAGAGCCTTCTGTATATCCAGGGTGTGGCAGAGGCACTACTTTCGTGAGAGACAGGGTGTGGTAAAGGGACTACTTTACCTGGAACTACTTGCAAGGCTATTTCGCGTCATTCTGCACTCCTGCAGCGTAACGCTCACCGTGTCTGCTCTGCCTCGAGTTTCTACAGCCACGCCCGTCTGAGAATTCCATCCATCGGTACCTGGAAGAAGAAAAGGAGAACAGGTGTTACTACAGCGACAAAGGCCTTACCTGCAATTCCATCCATCGGTCTCGTCTCCAGCTGGTCTTCCGACCGCTGCCCCCGTTGGGAAAGGACTTCTGCGCAGGCATCCAATACTCACCCGGGATTCTGCATTCCTCCGGGTAACTTCGGAGCGGTTCTTCCATTCTTCATCTTGGGGCCGCGCCTGCAAAAAGGGAACAGAAAACAGCAGGTTAGTCGCGCACAATACAAAAATGAACAATTGTTCAGCCAACCAGCACCACTCATCTGCACTAATACTCACCTGGAGGCAACCAGTTCAGCATCCTAGGAGAGTCAATTCTTCTAACCTTCCGTACGAAACCGTGTCTGCAAGAAAGACAAAACATGTTTAAATCTTCGAACAATAAGACTTTGAGCATTTATACCAAGCTGTAATTGGGATAGAGACTTGCCTGATTAATCCAAGCATTCCCGAAACACAGCAACAGACACTCGGGAACAGTGAAGTAACTGTCCCCAGAGAAAGACTGAGCCTACTGCGCCCCTGCTGAAGGTCAAGCAGGACGGAGAGCCAACCTCACCAAACTCGAAAGGTGAGGAGAGGAGTCGGGCATCAGGAGGTTGCAGGAAGTGGGACCACTCCAACCCACTCATTAGCTAACATCTTGTTTCAACATTGCAGGCGAACGCCTCCTGGGGAGATAACAGGGGAGAGGACACCATCATATCATCAAAACTAAGCCAGTACAGATATCGGTCATATGACTACGTGCTACGCCCCCGTGGAGACCAGGTGAGCGTGACACTTTGCAGGTCAGAATCGAAGTGGACAGCTGAACTCTATACAATAACCGTGAGTGATGATCTTGAGCACCCACTGGTCTGTGGTAATCCCCTTCCATGAGTGTAGGAATGATGTTATACGTCCCACGACCGGAGAGGCATGGGAGGGGACCCAGATCAGAGTAATTTCAGAATGGAGGCCAGGGAGCCTCAGGGGGTGGAATTGCGACCCCTTCCTTTCCCACAGCATTGTCCTCTGGGTAGATATGGATTGGAGGCAGCAGACCCCTGTCCTGTGGACCAATTGTTACCTGTGCCATATTAGTTTTGTGGGTAACAAGAATAGGACTGTCCGCGAAAGAAGCGGCAAGAACTTCCCCCTCTGTTGAAAGGGCCTTTGAGTGATCCGATTCAAAGATTTCAAAGTCTCATGTTCTTTCTTGGCAGTTTCCAGCGCCTCATCAATAGCCTTGTCAAACGGGTAAGAGTCTTCCACCGGTTTGTTGATTAGCGACGCTTGTGTCTCCGGTTTGAACCAAGAGTTCTGTAACCAGGTGTGACGTTTGAAAAGGGTACACTGGGCCAGGGTTCTACCTGCTGTCTCAGCAGCATTTAAGGTGTTTAAGGATGTTATGGTTTACTTGCTTACCCTTATACACAATTGTAAGCAGGCGAGAACGCACTGGTTCGGGGACCCCCTGAAGGCCCTCTTGCAGCAGATTCCATTGGACATCTGAATAGCGGGACAACATCGTGGTATTGTTGGCAATCCGGGTGGCATATGCAGCCGCAGTAGTGATTCTCTTCCCTAGAGCATACACTTTTTAACATTCCTTGTCCGGTGGTGTCTCGCCTGTGGACAAGGGAACCCCTGCCCTTTTCCTTGTGGTCATGACCACAAGAGAATCTGGAGTAGCATGACCACTAATATAGAAGGTCAGATGGGGAGGGGCAAAAGAGATCCTCCACCCTTGGGTTTACAGGCCTTGTTTGTGAAGGTGTAAGGAAGGGGATGATGCGCCTTTTGATGGAGTTAAGTAAGGGGATATCCTGGCTGGCAGTATGCTTCTTTGTAATGTCCTCCACGAAACCTGAATCTTGCACCGCCTCTTGTGTGCTATCTGGCAATGTTCGGCAGCTTTTTTTTTTTTTTAAGAATGGCGTTAAACGCCATTTGGTCATCTATAGGAGATGCCTGACGCAGAGGTGTGGAGGAGTGTAGGTCCATGCATATGGTATCAGGATCCGGGGTATGGGTAGGGGACCGCCAAGGCGAGTTATCCACCGGCTGCTCATCCCCCCAATCCGGGGTCTGATCAGTGGGATCCTTAAAGGGATAATCCTACTGCAAATAAGTCAAGTGGAACCTCCTCCTGATTTGTAAGGCCAAAGACCTCCTCATGAAGTGAACAAGAGGTTCTTTGGAATTTGCCCACTGTAGGGTAAGGGTCTTCTTCACTAGGCCTTTTAGGAGTGAATCTTTCAGAGAACTCCATAAATATGACCAGCCTGTTCATACAGCCTTCACATTTCTCCCTGGTCCATGAAGATGAGCCAGAGTGGTCCATATGGGAAAGGGCTCCTCCTAGGGGTCCCCTTGCCTAGAACGCAGAGATTTGTATAGTGAGGTTCCTAGATAAAGACTGGGGACTCTCAAATGAATCTTCCTGGCCTTACGGGCGTGTAGACTTTTCTTTCGACATGCCTTTCGACCTATCCCTGTATTTACTGGCTACCGAAACGATCTTCATGAGACTCTTGCAAATGTTCGGCGTTACGGGAGGGGTTTAGGCTGTTTATACCGCTGCGCCGTAGCTTTCAACACAACCGGGGCTTTATGTGTTGGCACGCTCTTAGGTGTCTCGACGGCCTTGTGGCTTTTGGTGCTGGCTCCCTTGCCTGCAGAATGCCCAGACGCATTCCACCAACGCGGTTGCAGGGAGGGCTGCCGATCATGCGAATTGGACCGTTGACAGATCTGTTGAAGAGGTACCGGGGCTTGTGTGCTTTCCTCGGAGTAGCGAGTCCCTGTCGCAGGGGTGTACATTCCCCATAGCAGGACTATCGTCGTGCCTGGTGGGGCCTCGGACAGACATAGTGGCGCGCAAGCACTCCGATGAGAGGTCAATGGCATCTGTATCGCAGCTACGGCCGTCGCTTAGATGCTCATCACTCACGGTGGCTGCCACGGCGGGGGTCTACCCTCGGCCTGCAACATGGCGCAGCCCACCCACCGTTTTACTCGACGCTCCTTGATGGTTTTAGGACGCAGGAGCTGACAAGACCCCCAGGACGCTGCGTGGGGATCGCGAGGGAGACACTTATTGCACCACTGGTGCGTGTCTTTCCAGGCGTATTTTCCCCATACAGGAAGGTCAAAATTTAAATGGTGTCCTGTCCATAGCTCAGGTTTACTAAAGCGACGGAAAAACCAAAAGGGCAAAGAAAGGGGAGAAGGAAAGACATTCTTGAAAAGAATAGGAAGCACCCGATCACACTCTCCCTACTGTATAGGATGACCAGAAGGCCTGGCCACGCGGTCGACAACGTCGACCGGAGCACCAGCTGCCGAAGTCTGTTTTATCGCTGCCTTCGGCAGTGGTCACTAAGTAATCTTTGAAGAGGGGACAAATAATATATAAACGACCGGCGGTCGGTAATTATAACAATTTTGCAATAAGATCTCTGCATAGGGTGACCAGCTAGCTGGGTGGAAAAAAAACAATCTGAGGGACCTCCACGCGTGAGGGATTTTGGGTACACTACACGCCATGTAGGGATAGTGTTATAGGCACGTCCATGTCAACGTCCCCTTTCGATCCTCGAAAGACAAGATGCAATACTCTGCGTTTACCACTAGATGTCGGACCATATGCACAGCATACGATTCTAAGCAGATTCACAAGCATCAGAAATAAGGATATGTTAATGCTCATCTACACTTCTATGGGTACCAAGTGTACTATGTTGGAAGTGAAGCAGTTAGGATTGTAGCTTCCATCTTTCATTTACTCGTTGACAAATGCAACACAATCTAATGCTGCAAGCAGTATGGGCTAAGAGCATATTTTATAATATATAGGAAGAATTCTCTTATAAGGCCAATTTCCCAAACCTAGTGAGTCCCCAAGCAGCTTTGCTGGATTTCTGGGGTTTGTTTTTTTCTCCTGCTAAGAGTGAGACTCTTTTTGCTCCCACTCTTAGACATGATTTGAGGTATGTCTGACTTGTTATGTGCTTATGGGCTATGGGGTTTCTTTTTACTCCATAGGGTATCTGTTTTTGGTATGTGTGTTACAAAGCACCCTCAGAGCAGTAACACAGGGGTCTCACGGTGACCCCAAACAAACTCCATACCCTGGGACTGACTACTGTCTCCCAGGGCATGTAAAGTCACCATTGACTTTACTAGTCCAAAATTTTTAACAGAACCAATACAAACCATCATATTGTGGAAGTACTGGTAAGGGGTAATTCGACTGCCCCAGGGTCTGTTTGAGGGGGTACTGTCCCCCCTCATCGAGTTTCTGGCTGGTGGCAGTGGTTACCACGTGAAATGTTCCACCGGAATATTCTCTATGGGATTTTCCCATTGATTTTAAACGCACCACTTTTTGGTGCAATGTTAAAGATACCGCTGCCGGTTTATTTATTTAATATTAAATCACCGGTTGGGTCTTTTTGCCTGAACTCAATTCTAAAATGGTGTGTGTGTCCGTCTCTGTAACTCTGACCAAGGTCGTGCCCTTTGTTCCACTTTTTGGTGGGCTTATGAACAGAAGCCCTCCAAATGGTGCCACTCTGTCTGGGTTCCACAGGAAGGGTGGAGGGGGGAAATTGGCACCCTGGACTGCGTTGCCTTGGCAACCCAAGTCGCACTCTACTCGGATTGGCCCAGTGGTGAGCCGCCCGGCTCACCACTTAGCATGTGTTATTGACAGCTAGGCTGATGAATGGGGGTTTTTCTGCATAAAATCAGGGCCTTTGGGACTGGAACTTCAGAAGTCACCACAGGACCTAAGAATCCGAAGAGGGACGAAGCTGAGCCATCTGCAACGACGACACCACCGGTGAAGCCCTGCTGCAGCTACCTCACCACTTTCCCCGACGACAAGAGAAGATCTTCTGCTGGACGAGTCTTCTTCCTCTGAGCTGGTGGGACCAACCAGTTCACCCTTTTCGCCTTCCAAAGACAGCCCTTGGTCGAATTGCCCGTGCCCAGCACCCCAGCGGCCGGATAGCCAAGCTCACCACTTTTGACCGCGAATAAAAGGACTGCACCTTTTAATCGGGAACTCTGCAGCTGGTTTCATCCCTGTGCAGTGCAACGACTCCACGTTTCCTCAACGAGATCTTCTCTTCCCCTGGTCGGAACCACGAACTTCAACCACTGCCAGGAACAACTGCCCCCGCTGGAGCTTCCTTCCTCTTTAAGGTACTGTGTCCTGCCTGGCCTCCCTTTCTACAGATTGCTAAAGGTGACCTTTAAATCCTTGGCTTCTAAACTGGGTTGGCTCCAGGCCTTCTAACTATATCTTTTGAATCATCCCAACTTCTTTGGAACACTCTGCAAAGACTTTCAGTGCACTTTAAACCGTGTGATCCTGGGCACATTTCGCTTTGCTCCCTTTAAAGTGGGCCTGGCCTATGAACTTTGGCTCTACAGTATAACCTGCCTTTCTCCCCTTGCTCTGAACTCTTAAAGGTGTCAGGAACTGTCATTTTATGCTCTGCCTTTTCCCTCCCTTTTGAACCTAACTATTGGAGTGCCATCTAGGTTACGCGGTCACATCTGTCTTAACAAATAGTTGTGCTTTAACTCTGATAGTTAACAAGGGAGGTGTGTATACTTACCTGACTTTCAAATTTCTTTTTATTGAGAGTCCTAGTGTATTACCTAAAGTGTGTGTTAAATAAATAATTATATACGTTTTATACAAAGCTCTGGTCAGTGTTTGTTTGTTCTACTGTGTTTTGACCCTATTGTGTATACTTTGCATACTGCCCTACTCCTCTTCAGAGAAGTCGGACTGCTCAGCCACAGCTACCAGGTAAATCTGGGTGGTGCAGACTGCTACCAATTGGGTTTACTGCTTACTCCTGTAGTCTTAATTTTTTTGCAGTGTTCACCAGGATTCTGCCTAACAAACATGAATTAGCTGGGAAGTGCCGCTGCTTGTGCAAGGTCACCGGAAGGAGCAGACCAGTCACTGATCGAAGAGCACAGGCTCAGAACACTGCATAGTGGGCGAGGGTTCTCACTTGCACCAGTCCTGCTGCCGTTGGTTCTGTTTTACTATTGCTTTTTACTAATAAATTGTTCAACAATCAACCAGATTCGTAAGTGGTAATTTTTCCACCACACGTTTGGTGCCTTAGACGGCAGTAATTTCCTGCTCTGAGGCCGGGTCCACGGGCCGCCGAAAGCAGTTCCCGGTGATCCCTGTGGGCCTGGGAGAGAATTTCGGTTGAGGAAGAGCTGGCCGAAGCGCTCGGAGACTACAGGGCGGGCAGAGCAGGTGTGCAAGAAGGAGCCAATCAGAATAATGGTTGGTTGGTGAACACACTTAATTGCATCAGTGTATTGTTATGTTGTGTAGTGCGTTGTCTGAAACAGGTTGGGGTAAATGTGGGTCTTTGAAATGTGAACTTTTTTGCGATTAAATTAAATAAAATGAAAGCGGTTGGCCACCGCAGTTTAAGAGCAGTGCATCCATGCTCCCTACTGACATAACACGAAACCGTTGTGTCAGTCACATTAGTGAAGTATCGATTAGGAAGGGAATAGTTTCTTACCTGTAACTCCATTTCTCGAGGATTGGTATCTTTCATGGATTCACATGCTTAGAATATTCCCCGTCGTCAGGCTGGGAATCCTCGGTAAATTATATAGACCTTTTCCATAAGAACATTTAGACACTTTTGTGTCTTATCTATGTCGTTTTGGGCCGCGTACTGCTGCGCCATTAGGACCTAGAGGTATAAATAGCCCCGCCCCCGCGGCTCCCTCAGATTTCGACCCCAAAAGTAGTCTGGGGGGACATCTGGTTTGCATGCCAGGGGAGGATGGCGGGCGCATGTGAATCCATGAAAGACACCAATGCTGGAGAAATGGAGTTACAGGTAAGAAACTATTCCCTTCTCCAGCATTGGATCTTTCATTGATTCACATGCTTAGAATAGATTGTACAGCAGTATCCCCCATAGATGGAGGTGTGTATGCAAACCAATATCTCCATTACCATAATGCATATTTATCAGGGCAAAACATCACCGTATAGTATGTTAACAGTGACAACATCACACTTCAAATTACATTAGCCAAAGGATGTGATCCCTTAATTGGGGCTTACCCTATTGAAACAGGTGCCTTAGGACTGCGCGACCCATCTGTGTATCCTCAGCATGTTGCTGCTCGAGGCAATAATGCCGGGTAAACGTGTGTGGTACCGACCAGGAAGCCGCCTGACAGATGTCTCCCGAGCGGAATTCCGGACCACAATGCCGTCGACGAGGAAGTGGATCTCGTCGAATGGGCCCTTGGACGCTTTTCCAGCAGTTTTCCGGCTTTTGAGTGACAAAAGGAAATAGTAGACGACGCCCATCGGGCTAGTTCTTGTTTCGAGATCGGCTTACCTTTAGCCGAAGGGCCATAAGCCACAAATAGCTGTCTCGTGTCTCTGAAGCTTTGAGTGCGATGGAGGTAAAATGTTAAAGCTCTTTTCACGTCCAATGTATGCAAGAACCTCTCTGCAGTCGGCCGGGATGTCGTACCCTCCAAACTCTAGTGCTGCAGGAGCCAGGCCTGCAAGTTCAGCGACTCAGGGCTGTGGTGAAGAATGGCGCCTCCTTCTCTGGAGAGAAGGTCTGCGTCCGTCGGCAGCTTGCTGGTGGGGACGTTGAGAAGTCCAGAAGGTCCAGGAACCAGATCTGTCTCGGCCACGCCGGTGCGACGAGGATCATCCTGCACCGGGACCTCTTGAGCTGGTTGATGAGCCGGAGCAGCAACGGCAGCGGAGGGAACACAAAGAAATAGACTGTCCCAGGGGAACGAGAAAGCATCGCCCATGCTCCTCGGCTGGGGGAACCTGCTGGCGAACCTCCGGCACTTGGAATGCATCGCCGCCGCGAAGAGATCGATTTGGGGTTCGCCCCATCGTCGGAAGATGAATGGGGATCCATTCAGAGTTTTCTACGCCCCTCAAGGATGAAGATTTCGTCATGTTACGCTTTTGGAGGATTCCAGAAGTTCCGAGGCCTACCCCGGACATGGCCCAGGAGAAAGGAAGCTCGAAGCCCGGGAAGCTGTTCAGGACCTGCCCTGGATGCCAGCTTCAGGATGTTTTCAAGGAGGACGAGCATTCGTTATGCCTCTACTGTCTCCATGAGGACAAGACGCACAAGGAGAAGGACTGTGCGTTTTGTGGGAACATGTCGGAGCGTACCATGAAGGATCGCCACCTCCGTCTCGCCAACTGGCTGGAAGGGAAGAGCCCGTCGGGCGAGAAGAAGAAAAAGAAGTCCGAGCGATCTTCTAAGTCCTGTGGGGGCGCCCCGGCGACGGAGGCCCAACAAAAGGCTAAGCACCGCAGGCACCGGGAGTGCCGAACGGTCGGGCTCCTTGGCTTCCAGGCAGGGCGCATCCTCCCTGGCGCCATCAACCACGAGCCAACGCTCTGGCTTGGGTAAGAGGAAGTCCGAGAACCCGGCGAAGCTTCTGGAGAGGCCCCGGTCGATCTCGAAGATTCCGGCAGAGGGGGAGCGAGGCTCGGACCCTCCCCACAAGGTGAAGGCCCCAGTTGTCCAGAAGGTGACGATGGCCTTAATTCACCCTGCTAAGACCTCGATTGAGGATGTCGCCGCGGCCCTGGCTCAGCCTGTGGAGGCTACACCAGTGGAGGCGCCCTCAGGACCCAGAGTCTCCCTGCCACCGCAGAGGGGGGAGTCTTTCAGGCCCATTGAGAAGATCCCCACGAAGTCCTCGTTGGAAAAGGTGGGGGAGGGGCTGGTGGCCATCATGGATACGGACACGACCTCTGAAGAAGAGCTCATCGAAGTCGTGGAAGAGGCCCAGCCCATCGGGAGGGATCCCGACGAGGGCGCCGACGAGAGCGACAGTGTCGCCGATAAGGCTCCTCAAGAGCCCTCGCGCCCTTCGTTTCTGGTGCCGCAGGACACCTCGGCGGCCATTTTGTCAGCGATTCAGTCCTTATGCTCGGAGATAAGGACAAGGTTGCCCCTTCCCCCGACGGAGGTACCTGAGCCAGACCCGACGGGGGAACCGGAGCCAGGATCATCGGAGAGTCCACCGCATAAGAGGACGCATCCTACGCCACCTCTCTCACCTCTGCGGCCTGCTCTGCCTTCCCCCGGTCTACTACCCACGGGGATGATACAGGCACGGACACGGCTACGACAGGTACAGTTGACGACAGAGGCGACGATGGGACGTGCCCCCCGTCACCCCCTGCTCGGGCGTCCCCGCCCGACGGGAATGGATCCTTTCATGCCATGATTTCCAGTAAATCCGAGTTTTTTCCGCTCTGCCCAGAAGAAAAGAAGAAAGAAGGGTTCCTTTACCAACGGCGCAAGGCTAAAAGGAAGACGGTCCTCGCCGTACCGCTTCTTGATGACATCTGGGATGAGGGGCTCGCCCTCCTCAAGAACCCTGCCACGGCGCCGGCAAAGAGGGACCGGTACAGGAAGAAGTACCGGGTCCTCGACGCTGCCCCCTTGTGCCTTCAGGCACAACCTACCCCGGATTCGGTCGTCTCGGCGGCGGCAAAGAAGAAAGCTGGGGGGGGGGCGTGGGGCATCGGCCTCGACTTCAACTTCCCCGCCGGACGGCAAGGGCAGTAAGTTGGACACGATGGGACGACGGATCATCTCATCCGCAGCGACGACTATCCAGGCGGCCAATGCCCTGGCTTTCGTAGCCCGCTACGACAGGGAGTTGTGGTTCAAAATCACCCCTCTGTTAGACTTCCTTCCGGACGCCAAAAGGGCTGAGGCCCTTGAAGTCCTACAGGAGGGGGAGATTGCTTTGAACCACGCCATCACGGTGGCAACGGACATCGCCGACACCGGTTTCCGTCAGTTGGGCAGCTGCGTTTGCTTTAGACGACTAGGATGGCTCAAGGCCACAGATTTCCGCCAGGACGTACAAACCAAGGTTTTGGACATGCCCTTCGACGGGAACAACCTGTTTGGGAAGGCGTTTGATGAGTCCCTTCAGGCCATCAAGACAGACACAGAGACTGCCCGGGCACTGGGAGTGCTCCAACAACGACGGCCGTCCTTTCGGAGCTCCGGAGGCAGACAAGGTGCCTCCAAGGGATCCGGTAGTGGCTCCTCCACTTACCGCCAAGCGGCAAGATCTTCGTCCTTGGAAGCCTACAGGGGACGCGCCAAGTCAGGTGGTGCCCGTCGTCGACAAGGAGTCAAGGCGGCCTCCAAACAAGATTGAACCGACCGTGGGGTCGGGCCCCCGCCGAAGCACCCCGTTGGGAGTCCGGCTGGCAAGATTCGTCAGCGTGTGGGAGTCCATCTCCACCGACCGTTGGGTGCTGGACGCCCTGGCCCAAGGGCACGCCCTCGAGTTTCAGAAGAAGTGCCCTCGCGTTCCACCCGTGGCCAGGAAGGAAAATCACATCCCTCAACTACTGTTGGAAGTAAGGGCGATGCTCAAGAAGGGTGCCATCGAGCTCGTCCCAAAGAGGCTTCGGGGCTCCGGAGTTTACTCAAGGTACTTCCTCGTAAAATAGAAGACAGGAGGATGGCGCCCCATCCTGGACCTACGACGACTGAACAAGTACATCAAGGCACAGAAGTTCGGTATGATCGCCCTCCAGCATGTGCTGGGACGGCTGGAGGAGGGCGATTTCCTGTCGTCGTTGGACTTGGAGAATGCCTACTTCCACAGCCCCATTCTAAAAAGACACCGAAAATTCCTCAGGTTCGTAGTCCAAGGGCTGCACTACCAGTTCAAGGCCCTCCCGTTCAGATTAAAATCAGCACCCAGGGTGTTCACCAAGTGCCTCGCACCGGTGGCGGCGCGGCTGCGCCTACGCCTACAGGGGATCCACGTCTACCCCTACCTGGACGACTGGCTCATCCGGACAAGGGGTGCTCGCCGTGGAGCACACTGCGAAGACCGTCCAGCTGCTCACGGATCTGGGATTCTCCAACTTTCCAAAATCCCACCTGGTTCCGTCGCAAGTCGCCCTGTTTCTGGGAGCCAAGCTCGACACAGTGGTGCGGCTGGCCTCGCCGTCGGAGGAAAGGACCAGGACCATTCTGGGCAAGGTGCAGCATCTGCTGGCCACGGACATGGCCAGGGTAAGATCTATCAAGTCCCTCCTCTGGACTGGATCCAGTCGACGGGCAGCTTCGAGGACAGGATCCCTCTCAACGAGAAGTTCCGGCGATCAGGTGGTGTGGTACCCGCTCCCATCTGTCGGCGGGCACGGACTTCCAGACCCCAGCTCACCAGGTGACGGTGACAACGGACGCCTCCCTGGAAGGTTGGGGAGCACACTCCGGAGATCTTCACGCGAGAGGCCTTTGGCTCCTGGAGGAGAATTCTCTCCACATCAACATCTTGGAGCTCCGCGCGGTGTTCTGGGCCCTCGGGTCTTTTCTTCCGTCCCTCAAGAGCAAGGTGGTGAGGATCTTCACCGACAACACCACCACGATGTTCTACATCCGGAAGCAGGGCGGAACCAGGTCCCCGGCCCTATCCAAGGAAGCCCAAGATCTGTGGCATTGGGCCGTCGCCCAAGGGATGTTTCTGGTGCCTCTTCATCTGGCAGGAATAAAAAACACGATCGCCGACTCACTCAGCAGGGAGCTGCGTTCGTGCCACGAGTGGGAACTACGCCAGGATTAAGTGGATCGACTGTAGAACGTTGATCGGATGTAGAACGGTGGAGCTTGAGGCTCTATTTAACCGAAAAAAGAGAAAAATCTCCTGAAAAAGCACGAAAACGCAGCAAAAGCTCGAGAGCTACAGCATGAGGACTCCAAACACTTGAACGTGCGGTAAAAATCTGAGGATGGCTGCCAGAGGCGGGGCTTAGGGAGAGGGCAGTCATTGCCTCGGGGCAGTAAGACCCAGAGAACAGTGATTGGTTACTACTCAGACAGATCAGAAACGAAACTGATACTGATTTTTTTCTATACCGAGGATTCCCGGCCTGACGGGGAATATTCATGAGCATGTGAATCCATGCCAGACCCCATGCTGGAGAAAGCTTGTATTTCTGAGTCATCAAGCCAAAATAATAGCTACCAGAAAAGCCAACTTCCATGACAAAAATTTCAATGATGACGATGACATCGGCTCAAAAGGGGGCTTCATCAGCGCTGCCAGAACCATGTTAAGACTCCAGCTTGGAGGGAACTTTTTCGCCGGAGGAAAGGTTCGGAACAACCCTTTAAGGAAATGTTTAATCAGCCAGCCAGTAAATAACGGAGTTGAATGTCTCTTCCGAGTAAATCTCGAAATGGCAGCTAGATGCACTTTTATGGATGAAACAGACAAGCCTTTTTGAGCTCGGAGTAGCAAGTATGGTAGAAGCTGTTCCGGTGTGATATCCAGCGGGACCAGACCTGGTTGACCTGCGCACCATATGCAGAATCTCCTCCATTTGTATGAATATGAAGGGTTCGTGGATGGCGCCCTCGCCGCTTGCAAAATGCGACGACAGTCCGCGGGAAGCTTTAACGTACCAAACTCGGAGAAATCAGGAGCCAGGCTGTCAGACTGAGGCTGTCGGGGTCGTGATGCCAAACAACCCCTTTCTCCTGAGACAGAAGGTTCGGGACTTTCTGGAACCTCATTGGTTCTGCCGCTGAAAGATGAAGTAGATCGGAGAACCACACTTGTCTGGCCCAGTACGGGGCCACCAGGATAACCCGACATGGATATCTGTGGATCCATTGCAGCGTCCGACGTATGAGCGGAAATGGGGGGGGAAGGCATACAGAAACTTGCCCGTCAACGGGAAAGAGCACGCTTCCCCTAGTGAGTCTTGCTGCGGCCACCTGCTTGCGTATTGTGGCCATTTCTTGTTGTCTCTCGTTGCAAAGAGGTCGAGGGCCGGATGACCCCATTTCTCGAAGACACGGCGTAGTTGTTGGTCGCTCAATTCCCATTCGTGTAGTCGGTTCATTTCCCTGCTGAGAGAGTCTGCTTGCACGTTTTTGACTCCTGGCAAGTGGAAAGCCAATAGATATATCTTCTGCTGAATGGCCCAATGCCA
The DNA here is from genome assembly GCF_040938575.1 of Ambystoma mexicanum. NCBI lineage: Eukaryota > Metazoa > Chordata > Amphibia > Caudata > Ambystomatidae > Ambystoma > Ambystoma mexicanum. The sequence goes on from NC_090933.1 coordinate 1,307,781,122, forward strand.
GATCTCCTGGGCTTCGGATGACAGAGTTCTGGAGCGAGTTCCTCCCTGTTTCCTTAGATGAAACATTGTTGTTGTGTTGTCTGTCATAATCCGTACAACCGATCCCTTTATCCGTGGAAGAAAGGATTTCAGGGCCCAACGCACGGCCCTTAATTCCAGCACATTGATATGAAAGCCGGATTCCTCCGATGACCAACACCCCTGAACCTGTAGGGAATCCAGATGAGCTCCCCATCCAGTTAGGGAAGCATCCGTCACCACCGTCATCTGGAACACCGGTTCCAGTAAGGACATTCCCTTTGTCAGATTTATGGAAACTCTCCACCACTGAAGTGCCTGCACTAGCTTGCTGTGGATGGTCAATTTGTCCGACCAAAGCCCTTGACTCTGTGCCCATCGATCCGCCAAGAATTCTTGAATCGGTCTCATGAAGAGACGACAATTGTTGATTAAGGGTATGCAGGACGACATGGTCCCCAGTAGGGACATGTACCTTTGCACTGATACTCTGGTGTTGACTTTCCACTCCGATGCTTTTTGCTGCAGTTTCAGAACCCTTTCGACGATGGCTTTACCAGTCCTGACTGCGTCTGGAACTCTGCCCCCAGAAAGACCAAGGTCCTTGATGGCAATAAGGAGGACTTTTCGAAGTTTATTGCGAAGCCCAAACGTTGTAGGAGGCACATGGTGGCATGCAGACTTTCCTGTGTTCTTTCTGGAGACAACCCCCTCACTAGCCAATCGTCTAGTTAAGGGTATACACGATGACCTTCTTTCCTTAACCAGGCTGCTACTGGAGCCAGACACTTGGTGAACGTCCTGGGAGACGATTTTAGACCGAATGGGAGGACCTGGATAGTGGGTCCGTCCGACGACGAACCTTAGAAATCTTTTGTGACGCCGACGCATCGGGATATGGAAGTATGCGCCCTGAAGATCTAGCGCCGACAAATAGTCTCCCAGTTGTATCGAACGGATCACTTCTTGGAGCGTAAGCATCTTGAACTTTAGATTCTTGAGCAGTTTGTTGAGTGCTCTTAGATCTAGAATGGGACGCCATTTTCCATTGGGTTTCTTGACGACAAAGTAAAAGGAGTACACTCCCTGTCCTCTTTCTGCCACCGGGACCAGTTCTATAGCCCCTCTCTGCAGCATAAGCGTCACCTCTTGCCTTAGTATTTGAAGGTGGGGCTGCGTCGAGAACACCGGTGGAATGCGTGGTGGCTTGTCCTTGAACTGTAGAGAATGGCCCAGATATATCGTGTCCAAAACCCATTGGTCTGTTATGCGTGCCCACTCGTCGACGTGACGAGACACTCTGCCCCCCAGGACGCCCTGTAAGTTGTCATTGCTGGCTTTTTGTCTGTTTATTCTTCGTCGACGAGGAGAAGGCGCCTCGTTGTCTGGAGGTTTGGTAATCTCTGCCTTTTCGAGTAGCTTGGGCTGCACGTCTGTAGCCTTGGGAAGAGTAGGAGGGCCTGGTGAAACCTTGGTCTCTAGATGATCCAAACCGGAAGTTACCTGATGCTCCTCTGAAGGGACGAAAGGAACGAAAATTCCTACCACTCTGGAGGGCTCCAAGGGAACGAGCCGTGTCAGAATCTTCTTTCATGCCCTTCAGGGCTACATCGACTTTCTCCCCAAACAGGTGTTCTCCTTCGCACAGCATATCCATTACCTTATATTGTACCTCGGTCTGAACGTCGTGCATTTAAGCCAGGCTTGCCTCCGTAACACTACGCCATTGTTAATTTGCTTAAAGCCTGATTCCGCCAGGTCGACAGCAATGTTAATGGAATGATTGGAGGCCTCTTCTCCCTCACGTACGAGTAGCATGGCAGACTTCCTGTGTTCCTCCGGCAGATGGTCCAAGATAGGAGCTAGTCGATGCCACATTTCCCTATCATACCTGGTCATAATAGCCAGGGAGTTGGCTGCTTTAACTGTAGTCGCTCCGACCGATAGCACTTTCTTTCCAAAAGCATCTCGTCTCCTGGCTTCGTTATCGGGCAGGGTAGTGCACTTGTGTTGCGACCTTGCCTTTCTGGCTGCCGCAGCGGATACCACTGATTCCGGCGAAGGTTGAGACGTCAAGCACTTGGGGGTCGATTCCGGAGCCTTGAATTTCTTTTCCAATCGACCTTTTACTGCCGGTTCTGAAAAAGGGTGACGCATGGTTTTCAGTCCCTCCTGCCAGACATGGTCTAAAATGGACATAGCAAATATCGCCTTTCTTCTCTTGCACATATGATCGAACAGAAAACAATCTTTTTTCTCTTCTTCTGGGACTAGGCCAAACTCTACACACGCCTTACCCATCATGGCATGGAAAACACCCACATCATCAGGTGGTGATGGCTGCGCTGGACTCTTCGGAGTTTCCATCTCCGCTTCAGAGTCCCATGTAGGGTCCCTGGAGGGGGATAACAAGATGTCTGAAACCGACCCTTCACGTTCCGACTGACAGTTCCCATTCTTCCTGCGGACGAGAACGATCTTCCTCAACCGGGTAAGCGGTAGGAATTCTGGGTGGAGGGCAAGGAGCCGGGCCTGGCTCGTCGACGACTGACGAGGCTTGCGGCGCTGTCGGGACAAGCTGAGGTAACCGAGTGTCCAACCGCTCCAACAGCTTCTGTAATGTGTTCAACACCTCCAGGGACAGAACAGCCTGGGGATTCAGTAAGGAAGAGGTAACTGGAATGGCACTTCCACTAAAGAGCGACCCCGAACCAGTTGGTTGTAGTCCCAGATCGGTTGGATGTGCGACCAGATCACGGTCATCCTCCGCCGACGAGATGGAGAAAGCCGCTTCTGGTTGCAGCAAGGCTTCAGGCGGAATCGGGTCAAAAACCTCTGGTTGCCATCCCACCGACGGGGCCACCGTCGACGATGACATCTTTCCCATAGGCTCTGTTTGACCTGACGAAATAGCCGTCGGAAGAGCTGTCGCCGAAGACAAAGCAGGCGTCGACGACCGGACCGTCGTCGAAGTCTGGAGCAGGGCCTTGAGGCGTTCCCGCCGTTTTTGGCCTCGATTTGTGGGACAAGGACTCTCGACTCGAGGTAGACTTATGACGGTCTCCTGAGGAGGATTTCGATGGGTCTTTTCTCTCCTTTCTAGATGAGGAGGAAGACGAAGCCTTATGTGAAGAGGAGGACTTCGCAGGATGTTTCTCCGAGGGGCGTTTTTCAGATGAGCGTGATTTCTTCGCCGGAGGCTCCGCCGACCCTGACCGACGAGGGGGGACAGGAGACTTAGATCTCGAGGCTGTAGAGCCTACCTCTGATGCCGGGTACGCACCCGCTCCGTCATTGAGCCAAGTAACCAGGCGTCTGTTGCGGTCTTTTATGGTCTTCTGTGAGACGCCTTGACAGATCTCACACGTGTCCGCCGTATGAGGGTGAAGGCAGTCCATCTGGCTGTCTCCTTCATATACCTTCTTAAGACCGCATGTAGCACACAGACGAAATAACGCCTTTCCAGACATACTTCGAAAAAAGAAACAGTCGAAGCAGAAGTAGAAGAACGCATAACCTAATAAAATAGTAGATACTCGAGGTAATCCCACTACTTTGGTAGACGGTTGAAATCTGAGGGAGCCGCGGGGGCGGGGCTACTTATACCTCTACGTCCTAATGGCGCAGGCGTACGCGGTCCAAAACGACGTAGATAGGACACAAAAGTGTCGAAATTTTCCTATGGAAAAGGTCTATATAATTTACCGAGGATTCCCAGACTGACGACGGGGAATATTCTAAGCATGTGAATCCATGAAAGATCCAATGCTGGAGAAGTACGTGTTCTGTATGAGTGAAAAAGAACATTTTGGTTGAGAGCACCATGATCGTCTTGTCTTAACCCATACCTTGACACTTGAAACCATGAATGTGCAATTCATTTGCAACACTGCTTTATATTTCACACACTCTATCCTATTTCTACCGATTATGTGTCTTATTTTTGACCCTTACCTACCCATGTCTCTGAAAAGCTGAATACCGCTCTGCATTATGGTTAGCGTAATTGGGGATATATATGCTATGAACCAACAGTCATCTGAGTCTGACCAACACCTGTGAGTGTTTCTGAAATTTCTGTAAAGGGGGAGGAACAGAGAATGAGTGGTGATAGCTGAGCCTCTGGATAGACGTGGCAGAGAGGTTAAGCTAATGAGTTGTACCCACGCCAGCAGCCAGAGGACTGAATAGCATCCTGATGAAGACAGTCAGGAACGGACCTGGATCTGTAATAAGCCATACCTTGTCTTATCCCCATGAGAATTGGTCAGCACACTTCAGGTTTACTCGCTACTGGCGAAAAGCATGTTAAGTAACTGGGAAACAGATATTTTGGGCACTTATAACCCTGCTGTTTCAAATGTTATACCCAATTAACGACCGGCTAGTCTGGACTCTACTTATCAGTGCACGCCAGTAAACCCTATGATTGGCCCGTTGACATTTTTCATTACCCTCAGGCACGTTTGAAGTGTTCCTGAATTTCACAACCAATACCAGTATTGGTGCTTTCACGCTTAGACGGCTTCCGGGAGGAGGCAATACCCCGGTTACTGTACATGCCCCATGGTGCGCTATCGATTCAATATCATTGAGAGATTTCCAAAGATAAAAGAAGATACCGTAAAGTTGAGGAGGAACTCCAAGTCATCATAGATTATCACCCTTCTTGTATTGATTTGAATCAATTGTTGCAAGCAGTGCTGCCCACAGATACATTCACTTTTCTTAAGGGGCATGCCAATTGGACAGCTGAAGGACCTGCTACTGCTAGGGATTTGAAAACGTTAACTGATAGACTTGCAAATTCTTATTGAAATGCTCTCTTGAAAGACGGATTGGTCCAAGATAAATGCATGTAAACTAGTCAAAGGAGAAAATCCAGTGGAATATCTTGACTGTTTGAAACAATTCTTTGAACAATATTCTGAGATTGTTGATGCCATGCTTATAGTGCCTCAAGTCAAGGTGGCTCAGTTCGTTATGGGTTTAAAATCTAAGGTATCTGAAGGGATTAAGACAGTTCTGATATGATGGGAAGTAAAGTGTTTGGTTGAAGTGTTATTGACCGCACATCACTTAGGTTCAGAGACAAAAAGAAACCAGTGAAGCCAAAAGTATGGCATTGCAAATACAGAGTTTGCAACCTCCCCAGGGAAGGGGGCGTGGGGGTGGAGAGCTATCGCCCTGTGCCAGGTGGCAGAGGTCTGGGAAGAGAAGCACCCCAGTCATATGAGCCAGGGAAACTGCTGAAAGGTATTACCCAAACACAGTGATCAGTGTAATTACTGTAAAAGGTTTTGCTACTGGAAAGCAGAGTGCCCACATCAGCCTCAATATGATGAGCGGCAGACAGCCAACCGCGCCGCGTGGAATGGCAAGGTATCTGCCTCCACTTCAAACCGATGGTTAGGACTGCCATGGGGTCTCCGAGCTTGTTGCCCCAATAATATTGATTGATACTGCCCCAGATGTTGATTGTGTTGTTGCTGGTCAAGAGATTTCATGTTAGATTGACACTGGAGCATCGGGCTCCACACTAAAAGCTTTGAAGTTTTCACGAACAATGCATTCTGATTTAAGTGTTAATGCTGTAGGTATATGGGGCACTCCAATACGCCATCCTGTGTCCAATCCACTTATGGTCACGATAGGACCAACTTCTGAACAGCATGCATTCTTGTTGAGCCCCATTAATCTGTTTGGATTAGATTGATTGTGTAAACTAAGTTGTTCTATTTACTGTTCTCCTGATGGTGTATACCTTGATATTCCTTCTGACTGACAGCACAAGGGGCCGGTAGTATTACAGGAAATTACCCATTTGAACCCTGGGAATGGCCGACGCGCCATTGTATGTCTCCAACTAGCGAGAAGGGTCATATTATTTGCGATCCTGGTTGCATAGTCCGCAGATGATGTAATACGTTTCCCAGGTCAGAGTTTTTTGCAATCTTTATCCGGGGGATCCTCCGCCGTGGACAGTGGCACCCATGCCCTCTTTCTAGTGGTTGTAACGACCAGCGAGTCTGGTGTGGCATGACCTCTAATATACATAGGGTCAGATGGAGAGGGGTGAAACAACTTCTCAACCCAAGGGTTGACTGCTCGTGAGGAAGGAAACAAATAAGGAGCTAGGCGTTTATGGAGTTAAGAAGTGGAATAACCTGACTAGTGGGAGGTTTTTCTTTGAGAATGTCCCCAACAAAGTCAGAGTCCTGGACAGCCTCCTGTGCACTGATCTGAAAATGATCTGCAGCTCTTTTTAGGATGGCATTTAAAAGCATCTGATCATCTATTGGTGATGATTGCCTTTGTTGAGATGAAGAAGGCGGGTCTAGACAAATGTCTGGGGTCTGAGTGGGTGAGAGCCAAGGCCCCATATCTGTTGGTTGATCTTGATGCCAGTCTGGGTCCTGGTCAGCTGTGTCCTGATCAAAAGGATTGTCTGCGTATGTCTCTTGTTCAGAATAATCAAAGACCTCCTCTTGATGGATCTGTGAAGGAATAGGAAGCTTCTGCAGCTTTGGTTGAATGAGCCAGGAGTCTTGCCTCCCTAGGCCTCTTGGGAGTAATGTATTGATCAGAAGAGTCAATGAATTGGGCCATCTTATCCAAATAATTCACAAATCTGTGCCTAGTCCACAAGGATGAAGCAGAGAGGTCTGGAGGTCTGCCCCCTGGGTTGTTCTATTGCCGAAATAATAGCCGCGAGACTCTTGCGTATTTTCAGCGGCTGAATGGTGAGTTTCAACATGCCTGAAGGCGTTGTCGTGGTTGCAGACTCCGCCAAAGTCTTAGGTGCAAGTGCGCCCTTGGACGACGTGTCTGTAGCCGTGTCCTTTTTTGTGGGAACGCCCTTGTGAGAGGAAAGCCCAGTCGCATGCAGAGAAAACTTGTGGGGAGGGCGCTGGATTGCGAGGTTCGGCAGGCACCCGTTAAAGTTTTCGGCGGGTATGTTGGCATTTGGTGCTTCTTCGACGTGTCCGTCGAGGAGGCCTTAGGGGTTGTGTAGTTTTGTCTTAGGTGGTGTATGTGTGCCCTTGTCGCTGGGGTGTGAACTCCCCATAACAGTGCCGGCAGCCTGTCTGTTGGGCCGGGCATCTGGGAACCAGAAGGTTCTGCTAAAAGGTCTGACTTCCAGGTCGGAGCCATAGCTGCCGCTGGGGTCATCATCCGAAGCGTTTGTCCTGAGGGTACAACTATTTGAGAAATTGGACATCCCAGGAGTGGACCTGATGTGCAGAAAATCCAGCTACATTTCTGTTATTGATATATTCTTGCTTTACTGTGACAGACACTTTCCATGAGAATGATGGTCTCTCTACACATCCGTGGGTTCACAGTGAGAACGCTTATTTGCAACTCTCCTCGCAGTATGCCTGCATCTTTAATGTAACTGATGGTTGGGTTTGTGCTCATTTGCCAAATTATTTACCCTCCAGGTTTCCTATTGCATCCACCCCTTTTCAGTGGAGAGGATGTTTGTTTGGATATTAAGTTGGATACCCAGTCCCAAGGCCCAGGACCTTGTAGGGATGCTCGTTTCCATTTGGGTTTTACTAGTCCTCTGAATTTTCCCACCCCAGATCAAGTATACATTAAACCAGCCGTACTTCACCTTTCCTCCCCAGCCATTGGTCTCATGTTATACTAACCAAGTTTCTTTGTTCATGGGAACTAGCAAATGTCATCATTACCTGTCCACTGATTCTAGTGTCGCGATTAAGGTGGTTACATTTGCCTTTGAAAGCACATTTTAATTCTCATAGTCCGGGTATGCATCATATTCCGGAATTTGCCTAATTTATGGTGCCAAGGCTTACCCATGGTTTACTATTAATGGGGAGGGAGTTGTTACATGGGGTATATTCTGCTTGCATTACTCCTACTTTTCCCCATTCAGTCCCGTCGTAGGAGAAGTGCTGCCTGGGAAAACTCTGTTGCAGGGGTGGGATATTTGATATCAGCCCTTGGGATATAGATAGAAACAGTTTGACTAGTGGAGGATATTCCAAATGCCACTGCATTCTCCTCGACTATTATCCCAGGAACAAGTAACCATCTGAACTATGGTGCTTCATAATCATATGGCTTTAGATATCATTCTGGCCTCACAAGGAGGTGTCTGTGCTGTCGTGAAGTGGGAAAGCTGTACTTTCATACCAAGTTACATAAGCAATATTACTGACATCATCCACATTCTCCTGCACACTAGTCCAGAGGCTTCCTGGACGTCTAGGTCATGGATTGTAGGTCTTTTGGGAACCTTAGGTAGGTCTATTGGTCAGACCTTGCTTGTAGCATTAGTTATCTTACGTTTGTTTGGTCTGTCGAAGGTTTGTAAGTGCCTCTTATTGTCTATATAACACCTGTTCTGAAGTTTAGCAAACTGCTCAAGTGCTGTACTGTCATGCTACTGAAAGATCATTTTTTCCGATATGCCGGGATATCATGTTTGCTCCCCTAGAGATGTTTGTAATGAGACTGAAGTGAAGGTCTCATAAGAGGGGACTGTGGGGGAAAGCTTGGGAATTGGAAATTGTACGTACTCCCCTTGCATATTACTACATTATGAGTAGATAATGCAAACTGCCATGTTCAAATAACTTCCTTGCTTGTCTGATACGTAGCTGTAAATTTTACTGCGCATGTCTATGCAATGAAGTCCATCGCCTAGCATGTAGGAATGCCCGCCTTCACATCTCATTTCCTTTTTGGCATTTGTAAGCATACAGGTTAGGCTCCCGCTTCCTTAGGAAAAGCAGCATTAGCAGACAGAAATTATTTTGCAAGCATTCTCGACTGCCACAGAGCATGTGTGAATCTTAAAGCTTATTCACCTTGACTAAATGTATTACGATATGCAGTCCTTCCGGATAACAGCATATAACATGAAAAAGCGCAGCTGGTATCAAAGGCTTGTATAATGATTTCCTGCCCTGTTTGGACCACGCTTCCCATTGCAATGCATGCCTTCTGTTGGGTATACGAACGTAGCATGGAGGGAGAGGGTACTCACTTACGCCGAGGTCTCGTGCTGCTGTTGGTTCAGTTTTGTTATTGCTTTTTACTAATAAATTATTCACCAATCCACCAGACTCATGAGTGGCCCTTTTTCCACCACACTGGTTAATTCCTCGCCTGTAGAGGAATGAAAGGTCTGTTCCCTCAAAAGGAAGATCCAATATTCTGCCTTGGACATCTGCTGTAAACTTTGTGGCATGCTTCCAAGGCGAGGGCCTCCACCACACATCGGCCAGCTGGTTGTATCAAAGTGAGACACCGAAATCTCTAGGCTGTCTTTAGCCATTACACTGCCTTCCACAAAGCCTGCTTTAAAATCAGCTTGCCTTTTAATAGTAACATCTGCAAGAAAATCCCTCCTCTCTCCATAGCTTTTGATTAGCCGCAGCCAGTAATGCATCCGCATTTGCTTGTCTGAGGTGTAAGCCAGCATTTCGGTATGAGTTGGTCTTTCTGGATAAACAGGATGACGATGTTGCAGACTAAGCCAACACTGCTGAAGGCTTTGAATATATCGATGCTGCAGATACCACTGAGGAATGCGTTTGAATGCTTATTTAAATAACTGTCACCACATCTCATCTGTGCAGTAATATGTCAATACAACCAAAGGCAACACTGGTCTGTTCACCAACAATTCACCTTCGTTCCCACTACTCAGAATATTGTTCACAACCATCAATGAACCCTATTGAACATTATGTACACTCATCACATCCTTGAAAAAGACCTATGCTGGGTCGAAACACCTGTCAGATTTAAGTGTGTAATAAATCACTTTTATACTCTAAAAACAAGTGACAACGACTTCATTTATTGCTTGACAACTCAAGTAAACTATACAACCTACATTACCAGTGATCCACCGCCTGGGTGAACTTGGTTCTTACACAAACCCACTAGAAGGAAAGAGTACAGACTGCACATTAAGCAGAATAAAGTTGCCCAAATTAAACATTGACACTGAAGGGACATTGAAAGTACTTAAAAGGTGCAGATCCAAAAAGGGAATGGACAGATGAACCTGCTGGAGTCATCATGGTATCCCGGTGGCGACTACCTCCCATGTGCCAGGAAACAGCAGCCGCAACCGGATCCTGACCCTCTGGGTGGCTATGGGAGGGAGGATCAAATGGGAAGAGACAACCTCTGAGAAGAGGATATGATAGGTCATTTATAACACGCTTAATACCCAGAGGTTTCTAAGCACAGACCCGGGGATCGAACCTGTGTTCCTCTGTGTCGTTTTGTTTCTAAGGCAAGCACATTGCCTCTGAGCTATCCTCCCGAGACATATGGCTTCATCAGGTTTGACATGGTATCTCCCTTTTTCCCTTGGAAATGGCCCTCCCATACCTAATCGCCTTATGGCCCATTGTCATACATCCACTCATTCTCCTCTAAAGACAAAGAAAAATCTTTTCCCTAAACTGGCCTAGCGTCACATCTACTCATTTGCCTCTAGAGATTAGGGAAATCCCTTTGCCAAACCAGTAGACCAATTCTCCACCTTTGAGAATACTTATTCAGGTGGTCAGAACCACTTTGCAACAATGGACTCCATGTCCCAGAATTCTCAAAATACTGGGACGAAGATCAAAGAATTCAAATCCAGCGAGCGCTCAAATGTTTGCTTACATGCACCTGAGCCCACAAAGTTCAAAAGGCAGAGTGTCTGAAGTTTGCTGCTGGCGGGGGAGAGCTCTAACTCTGCAAGAACCGAGTAGGAGAAAGACTGAAGCTGGTGTGGTAGAGCCAGGAGACTCGTTGACAAAACAAGCTGCGGCACCGGGACACGAGGAGTTTGCAGGTGACCAACAGCAGTGCTTCACTTACCAGAATTGAGAAGGAAGCAGACCAGACTTGTGGAAGCCGCAGGAGATGGAAAGAAAGAAGCAGAAGTGGTCGCAACAAAGAAACAAGCAGAAATCCTTTACTGGCTGACTGCAGGAGAATCTAGGAACACCATTCAGAGCCAGCGAGTCTGCCCAAAGACAGTCAGCACTCAGGGGTGTATCGGCGAGCATGCAGAGTGTAGGGATTTGTATGCAACATAACGGAAAGAGAGCGAAAGGACACATTATTCCAATGGAAAGAAACCACAAACAAAACCCTTACGAATATATGAAGTGCAATAAGAAACCACAAACAAAACCCTTACGAATATATGAAGTGCAATGCAAGCACACAAGTAAGGTAATATATCAAGAAGATACATTACCCAACACAGTTGATACGCAATTCTGGAAAAGGGCAAAAGTCCATGATTCAGAATAAATAGCCCTGGCAGGAGAGTATACCAGGCCAAAACAAGAAGTATGCAAGATGCAAAGAAGTCCGGAGGGATAACAAGGAGTTATAAAGTCAAGCAAGTTCTTTTTTTTTTTAAAGTAACTGTTGGCCAAGAAATGCCCAGAGAAGTTTTATTTGTGAAACACTGAAGAACAAAGAAGAATCCAGGTGAAGGGAACCACCTTCTGGAACAAGGAGCATTCTACTGGAGAACCTTTGTGTTGGAATCATTTATTCTTTATGAACACTTTACCAGCCATCCCTGGTTAAAGAGCTTTCCCTTTCACCTTAGTGTTAAGTTTACAGTGTGAGGGTCAGAATAGAACTTTGGACACACGACAATTTAATGTTGACATTCTGACAGACCGATCCTTAGTTTTGGTTTAGGTAGGGAAATTCCTCTTATGACAGGGTCAGAGGCATTTCCCAAAAACATGGCAAACTTGTGTCTGACCTTCATTCCTGACTTCTCACAACTGTTGCAAGTGAACAATGTTGAACATTCCAGAACCAGCTTTATTTCTACCAAAAGCAGGTGAGCCACCGATACGTTTGAAAGACTGAAAGACTTTTGGAAACATGTTCTAGCAGTATATGGTCAAAATGATTCCATTGAGAAAAAGGATGCATAACTATATCACTGTTGGGACATGCTGTACATGAAATATACAAGAGCTTGCTGGAGCCAGTGCACTCAGACGGAGTTGCTTTGAACAGGTTTGAAATGGAGTATAGCAAAGTTGGATAAACATTTTGAAGTGAAGGAAAACAGAATTTTGTCAAAATATCACACTGCCACAAGAAACAGAAGAAAAGAGCATTGAAGAATGTTATAAGGGAGCTTAAAAAGGAAGAATCCAAGGTGACGGGAGAGAACAGTTTGGTGGTTGAAAGGATGGAGGCGATGAGACTAAACACATTCTCGAGGAAGGAGGGTGACTGGCGAAATAAGGAACAATGGAAGTTCAACAATAGCCAAAGGGGCGAAGGGAATGTTCGACCATCTAGTCAGATGGTAAACAGACACATTAGGTGTTATAGGGTGGTAGCGCACAGCACTTTGGCATGGATAAGGAATGCACAGCGGTGTATGTGGCGTGCCGGTTGTGTGGGAAAAAGGGACAGTTAGAAAATGTTGCAGATTGAGTTCAGATAGGAGTGGAGGTGTGAATGAGAATGGTTCTCAAGAAGAGGTTGAAGATAAGGCATATGATGGGTTAAAGATTGTGAATTTGATCAATGCTGTATTGGTGGTCAGCGTGAAGAAACTTAGGCCTATGGTAAAATCGAACAGTTTGGAGATTCTGATCGAGAGTGGCGCTGATAACAGCAATAGGGAAGGAGATGTGGGAATCCAAGATAGGATGTCACGTTTCACAAGTAGCACTGCCACAGAAAATGCATATGGTGAAAAGCCTATTGAAATCGGGGGTGAGATGAATGTCAAAGTACAATTACAATGGAAGGGAATCACCAGTAGTGTTTTCATAACGAGTGGGTGGGAATTTGTTATCTTGGGGATGTCAGGCAGCCCTGGGAATAAAACTCTTAACACATCACCAATTAACAACAGTACATCAATTGCCCCAAGATGGGTACTGTTTCAAGCGTGATGGGCAGTGATGTGCAGAAATGGGTGCCTGGTGTGTTTGAGAACAGGACAGGTTTGAAGGAGTGTATACCCAAAATTAATTTGAAGAAAGGAGCTGTGCCCACAGCAGCCAAGTTGCACCCACTTCCTTTAGCAATAAAAAGGATGCTGAGTTAGATCTACAAGGCCTGCTGGATGAAGGGGTAATTGACAGTACATATGGATCTGAATGGATTAGTCCCAGCGTGGTTGTGCGGAAAACCAATGGAGCGGTAAGGATTTGTATAGATCTTAGAGAGGTAAACCGTAATGTGGTGGCAGAGAGATTTTCCTTTACCAACAATTGATGAGCCGATCACAGAATTGTTGGGAGCAAGAGTGTTGTCACTATTGGATTTGAGGTCCGTTTATCAGATTAGGTTGCTTTCCGAGTCTGCGGATGTTACACGCTTAGAACATATTGGAATGTTCATGTGTGTAAGGATGCCCTTTGCTCAGATTCCATCAGCAAGTGTGTTTCATAAAGTGATGCACAAGATCTTGGGGGAGTTAAAGGTGTGAACTATTAGCAGGATGACATTGATTTGGGGTTGGGATGAGTCATAGTAAGCTTAAGGAAGTACTAGAAAGACTGTGAAAGGAAGGACTCACTAACGCTAGAAAAGTACAAGTTTAAGACAGTGAAAGATGAAGTTTACAGTAGGAGTAAAGACTGAAGGTGCCATTTGAGATGAGAGAATTGGTGGTTTCTTTAGAAAATGAAGGATACCTGGGAATTTCTAAGGCTATAATTGGAACTGATTTTTGGTGGCCAGAAATGGATGAATTGAGAAAAGAGTCTGCAGGTGTTCAGAGTGCAGGGTGAAGGACAAGGTTTTGAAGACTAGAGTGCCTCACAAAGGTTGTGGACGTTCCGGGTATGCCAGGGGAGATGGTAGCCATTTATTTGTTGGGGCCATTGAATTTTGTGGTGTCTGAAATGTGTACATCATACTAATGATGGATTTGCTGTCTAAATGGCCTCAAGTAGGAATTGTGAGGGACTTTTCATCTAAAAGTATAATTAATGTCTTGAATATATTTTGGAGAGAAGGGCTGCCATCTAATATTGTGAGCGATAACGGTCCACAGTTTGTGTTGCAGGAATTTCAGGAGTGGTTGCATGAGATGGGGAAAGTACAAGACTGCATTGTATCATCTTCAAAGCAATGGATGTGTTAAAAGTTTCAAAAGGAAATGGATGGAATAAGAATGTCAATGAATGGTCATGAAAATTGGCGAGAGGAACTAACGAGGAGGGTGTTTCAATGTAGAGTTACACATCATTGTACAACGGAGGTTACTCAATTCGTGATGTTACGACACAAACCCAATACTTTGACGACACGCGAATGGGTGGGGAGATCTAAACTTGTAGTCAAACTTGAAGGTGAGGGACAAAACCAAAAGGTGTGGAGAAATGTCCAAGTTAAGACATGATCAAAGGTTTGCGTGTAGTAGTGAGGAGTTGGTTCCAGGGGAGATGGTCAAAATGAATTTGCCAAGGAAGGGGAGGAAGTGTGATTCCAGGTATTCCTCTGAAAAGATAGTTGGGAAGGATTATGGGAATGCTGTGACATTAGACCGTGGCGAAGTGGAGAATAAGGAGAGAGTGGTGGAGATTAGGCGTCAACAGGGGCTCCAGCAATGTTTAAAGAATATATTTAGTTTTCATTATACTGTTTTGTACATAGGTTTTCTTAGTTCCAGTTCATTTTGGTAATTATCGTTCTGCTCACATATTCCTCCATGTGTTAGAGGGAAGGAGATGTGTTGTATCTTAGTATTTATCCATGCTCAGCAAATAGAGTTTGTCGAGAACCAAGGTTCTTAGAAGGGTGTAGAATGAGAAGGTGAAGAGCGAGAGATTGAGAGAGAAATTAAGGAAGATTTTACTGCAGCCATGTATAAACTCTTTCATGCTACTAATAAATGGATTACAGTACCCTCAACAGATATCTACTCATATTATGCCAGGGAGCAGAGAACAGTACGCCGGTTCTCTTTCAAGTTTCTCACACTAATGGTCTTTCCCAGCCCTTTTCATACAACTGGGATAAGGGCGCTCCGTGTAAGTGGACTCAAGATTTGTCTTTTAAATTGTTTGCCCGTTTCGAGTCTCTAAATTGGTCCACCCTGTAGTGGTCTAAATAGGTATAAAAGTGACGGATTGTTACCTCTTTAATATTGCATAATTGATCATTAGCCTTACTCTTAATTATTTTATCAGAGTCTTTAAACAGAAGCCTAGACCTCTGCACTGACTTATTTCACAGTCCAATTATGATCCTGCAGAAGTGGACTAATCGTGCGAGTGCTGGCGTGGAACTCCAAACGGACTAGAGTGGTCGTAATTCTCTTGTTCTCGTGGGTTGTGCAAGTATGCTTGATTTCTTTGAGCTCACAGTTCAGGAACAGATTTGTTCTGCCAGTTGCTGCCTGTTCAGAAGGGGATATTTTGGATTCCCAAAAATGTTCAGTTTGAAAGATATGCCTCATCTGCCAAACCTTCGTTCTTCAGTAAATGTGTTTGTTATATTCCTTTTATGTTCAAGGTTTGCAACAAATATTTGTACCACTGAACATCCCAGTGATTTGGGTTAACTCCACGTTGTGGTATATTTCTGTGAAAGGCCAGGGCTGCTGGGACTGGAGTTCTTTTCCCATGGTTGTGAGTCAAGTGCCTTCCAAAAGGAAAGTATGGATACCACTTCTCAGAGACGGCTGAGCTCAGGGACACTCTGCATTCACCCACTGGGAGGCTCATCGCGTTTCTGCCAGACTATCGCAGTGCTTTGTGGCTCAACCCCTCATAACAGGACGGGGACCTCCTATCAATTTCAAACTCGCCACAGTACGTAAATGCAATCTACAACCAACATCAGCAATGCCACTGTTTTCAGCTTAGTGAACTGAAATAGATTCAGAACATCAAGCCTCAAAGACTTTTCTATTGTTTTTCCAGTTTATTAAAAAAAAAAAGTAATTGTCGGTATTCATTGGCTATTCTTTGGAATTGTGCCCAGTTGTAAGCCATTTCTTTTTAACCACATAATCATAAGTCTCAAAATTTGCCATAATTACTCAAAATGGCCCATGAAATAATTTGACCAAAAATAAAAAAAATAAAGGACAATCTTTTTTTTACTGTCTGCATTTGTGTCCCAGGGTTGTCTGGGCCTAGTTGCAAGACTGTAGCTTATTACAATTTGTTGGCTTGAACAGTACAAGCATCCAGAAAAAGAAAAAAAAAAGAAATGGCACAGCACCGCAGGCAGCACACCAATCTACCTCTCGCATACAAGAGCATCAAAATGCCTGCTAGACCTACACATCCTACTGTAATCACATGGGTGTTTCCCCTATCTACAGCATTCTGTTGCTTCCCAGCTGGGTTTGCCCTTCATCAATCCCACACATACCAGCCTTCCCCAGCTCTCAATACTATGAGCTCAAGTCAAAATGTTCCATCTAATTTTATTTTCAGGATCCTTTCCTGCTTCCCTCTACCGAACATGACATGCCTCCTGACCATTTGCTTAGAGCACCACCAGACGGGCAGGAAGGGAAAAATAAATCTGGACCTTTGTCTGAAGTAGCCTTGCATTAGTCCTAAGAAACTTCGCCTCATTAGCAGGATCCATCTTTGTCTGAAAGGCACAGTCTGCATCAAACATTTGAAAGAATCTGCGTGCACCGCAACTGTTGCTATCTGTGCAGAGTCTTCACCCAAAATGTTTCATGTAATGAAAGGGGAATATTTCCCTCTCGTTACAGAATCTACAACAGGTCTTTCGATCGGCATGTCCCCAAGAAATCCAATGATTGCATGTTGACATTTTGTTTATGGAGCAAATATTAATGTAGACACAAACATTTTTAGTAAAGACTGAAAACAGGTGCCTGCTATTTGCCAGGAAAAATGGATAAACACTGATTTAGATTTTTTTTTTAAGTTTCGAAACACAGCGAAAACACCACAGAAACGCTAAAAACCAGAAACCCTAATATTAATAAAGATATTTACCATTTATATAGCAGACGGCACAAACTAAATTGTGTTGTGTACTAACAGCAGTCTCGAATGGTACTCAATGTGCCGATATCGGAAGGATAAAGAAAGAACTCTTCACCGGGAATCAAACCTGTAATTGCAGGCAGGAAATTGGCACTAACCGCAAGCTTTCAACTCTTATATGTAAAGTTCCAAAACCACCTGCTTATTTGAGAAATTGACTAATCACTCACTTGGTCTCATGCATGCCCAGCGATAAGATGAATGTAACTCATCAAAACACGTTTTTATTTGTGTAGTCTGGTAAATAATGTAATCATTTAATGGGAAACTTACAGGACCAGAAATTGCAAGAGGGCCTCACAAAAACACTGCATAATTGCTGGATACATTATTAATGACAGCATCTAGGATGGGTGTCTTATGTATAGCCAGAGGCCTTTAAACCAGCCAACTTCACCTTGAAGGCTACCAAACGCCCGATTACAGAGCATGTGTTCGAGAACAAAAGCAACAGTCTGCTACTTTGCAACTTTCTCAACACCAGTGAACATTTGGCGAGAAATGTATGGATTACATAAATTAAAAATGCACTATGACAGTATTCACACATAGGCCAGCAATGTCAAACATCTGAGACAAGAGGGCTGGTCCAACGCTGGGCCATTATGCCCTTAACATGGGTGTCCATAGGTATCCAGGCACAAAAGAAGTGCAGAAAATTGTCTAAAAGGGCCAATTGTATACGGAAATTGCAGGTGAAGTGGATTTGTCATGTTAACATCCAGTCTCCCGGAAACAATTACAAAGGACAACATGGCTGCTACCATGCCATGAGTACTTACTGGGAAGGCACAGGAGATATGAAATATGGCTGGTCTGTCGAGTTGGAGAGCCAGTTCCCCAATTTGTGCATGCCAATGTTGAAGAAAGTGCAAAGAAATATAGGAGAAAACCGGCCTTTGACAAACTCATATGCAAGGAGGACACACATGGGAAAATATCCAGGAAAGTAAAGTATATACCTTAAACACCATTTGTGGACAGGAATATTCCAGTTCTGCCAAAAGTATGTGACAGTTTCTGAGTTCCTGGAACGAGGGAGAAAAAGTGAGTGAAGTTAGGACAGTGAAAAACAAGAGGTAAAGTGATATTTTTGTACCAGCCTTTCAATATAACATCACAAAGTTTATGTCCCTAAGGAATATTGAGCAACACGTTTTAAACCCATCATGATGTTATACTGTAACTTTGCTCAGTCAATCACATCATCTACCCTCCCAGGACTACTCCAAATGCCATTTTCCAAGTATGCCACATGCATCATTAAGAGCCGTTACTCCAGCATCAACAAGGGATAAGCTGGGGGATTTGAAACAATTTCCTTATGTATGTAGATGCGCCTTACAAAAGCACAATAAATAAAATACAACATAACCTGCAGGACTGGCCCAAGAAGATAACTCACCTGTAACATTAGCACTCCTATGAATTTCCCACCTCCAGATAGTAAAGAATGCTGCAGGAAGACTGGTAGCTGCCTCAACAAAACTCTGGACATAACCCCGAATACAGTACACAAACTGCCCGTCAGAGCCCAAGCACCATCAACCAACACTGCCTTACGACACCAACCCATGTACAGAAAGCTTGCCATGGCTCAGTCTAAAAAAACAGCACCAATTCCCTGTTTCCGATCAAGAAACTAAAACTTTAATACATTCTTTACAACTCCCAACCCCCATTGCCTTCAGTAATACACAGCAGCTTGAAAGGTGGCAGATGCTCTGCAGTTCAAGGACGGCTGTTACACACTACCCATCTCCATCCAAACCATGACCAACCACCCTACTTTCTGAAAACGAACTCCATGCTTTCTAAATCCTGCAGGTACGTTTTCCTAGTACTGGGTAGAACCATAAGACGATTCAGCTGACTGTGCTTTACAAGTCCTTAATGTATTCAATCCAACTCTTTAGATTTCAGTGGTGTTTGGTCCCATAAGAATGTAGAACTCTGAGGAAAGAAAAAGGTCACTTACCTGTAACACAGACAGGTTGGTTTGATGTAAGCACTCGATAACGTACATTTTCTGTCCTTCCATGCTAACAAAGGCAAATGCACATAGAAAAACACTTATGCGTCCAAATGATATGGCTGCTTTAACCATTCACTTAACTTCGGACATTTAGGAGTCTGAAATAATTGCCATGTTTTGTGAATGAAGTACATAATGTACAGTTTACAACCATCCACTCCTAGAGGCATAACCATAACCCATAAACGTTGCCTGTCCATATCGTATTCATCTGTACTGCACCCACCAACTAACGGCCCATCACGACAGTCCCCTTTTTCCTCAAGATACTGGACAAAGAGGCCTACTTGCAGGCACAACAATTTATCGAGGACAACCAACTCCTTGGGTTGCGTCAGTCAGGTTTCCGCCCAGGGCACGGGACTGAGACAGCCTTACTTGACTTAAAAAACCAAATGGATGACGCAAGAGACTTAGGGAAACCTGCTCTCCTCCTTCTCCTAGACTTATCAGCGGCATTCGATCTTGTTGACCACTAGGTCTTATGCCACCACTTCTCCACCACAGCCAAATTCTCTCCTATTGCTACCACGTGGATCACTTCCTTCCTGCAAGGCAGGACCATGCATGTATTCTCTGACATGGCCTCTGCCTCACCTACTACCATCCTATGTAGCATCCCACAAGGATCATGCATCTCACCCACCCTCTAACATCTTTACACAACCCCTCTTCCTCGTTCTAGACTCCCTGGGTATCTCATACACCAACTACACCGATGATACCCAGATCCTCCTCACACTAACGGGGGACTATGACACAGACTCCAAGACACTTAACATGTACAACACGATCCAAGCTTGGATGGCAGCCAATGGGCTTTGCCTTAGTTCAGACAAGACATAACTACTAATGGTTGGTTCAAAGGAAACCCTCAAGAACATTGACCCCAAATTCAGCCACTTTATGATCGATTGCATAAAAATCCATGCATACACCTCAGTAAAAACACTGGGTGTCTATCTCGACTCCAACCTAACAATGACAGGGCAAGTCAACGTCATTGCCGCATCAGCGGTATACCATGCCAAGCTCATGACAGCAGTCAGAACTTTCCTATCCAAGGACAACTGCATCACCATCGCCAGAGCGATCACAGGATCAAGATTAGACTACTGCAATGCACTGTTCTTGGGTACCTCCACTAAAAACATGAACAAACTGCAGATAATACAAAACAATGCTCTACGTGCAGCCACAGGAATCCCCAAAAAAGAAACACATCACAGCCACCAGTATACAGGGACATTGGCTCCCAGCTAGAGCAAGAATCCTCTTCAAAGCGCTTGCCCTCACTCACAAGTGTATCCACCACACGGCTCTACCATACCTCTCTGAAAGAAACCCGCCATCAGTCTCTACAAGACCAACATAACAATACGCAAACATTCTCACAGTCCCCCGAGTCAAGAGGGCCCAAGCCGGGGGTGTTAGCTTCCCTTAACTTTCAGCCCTGCAATGTAACGCGCTAACACCATCCCTACGAGGAGAAAGCTACCACTTAGTATTCCGTAAAGCCATGAAAACTGTGCTCTTCACTTAATTCCTGCCCAAACGCAATGCTTTGAAAGAAAATTGCACTAAATCCCTATATATATATGGATATCCCTATGGCCAATTTTACTGCACACCCTGCAATTTATGTAACTAAGCCTGCCACAAGTAACAGCGCTGTGATGCCCCTGGGCTGTATGTGCGCTATGAAAATGCAAAAATAAATACAATACTACATGCATAATGGCAGAACCCCTTTGCAAGGTAAAGCTGCAGCAGCCTATTTGCCTGAGATGGCTGTGTCATATAAGGCCATACTGATAACTGAACTGACTGGCTAATCTATGGCTTGATGACCTCTTGGCAGAAATAAAGACTTTACCCTGAGAATATTCTTGCATTTAGAAAACACTCTCCACAGCCTATGGACAAACCATTCCTGACTAACCGACTCTTTTGGATGATGATCTGGCCATCACAAATACAGATTTTATGGTACTAAACGAAATAAAATTGAGTGCAGGGGCTGGGAAGCAGAAGTGATAAAGTGCCTGCACACCAGAGACAATTTCCACTGCGATAATTTACAAGGCCATTAGATGGCTCCTTACTGTAGACCCTGCAAAAACATCTGACCCAAAGGAAAATTACCGAACTCGTCACTTAAGGTTTGTACGAAAACTATTCTCTCCTGTGCCTCATAGC
The DNA here is from genome assembly GCF_040938575.1 of Ambystoma mexicanum. Lineage (NCBI taxonomy): Eukaryota > Metazoa > Chordata > Amphibia > Caudata > Ambystomatidae > Ambystoma > Ambystoma mexicanum. Next base: position 1,307,802,401 of record NC_090933.1, read on the forward strand.
ATCAAAAAAAAAAAAAAAAAAACCCACATGCATAGTTTACCGATATCTTCCATCTGGGCTCACATTCACCAACATCCAACCCGTCTGCTGAAAGGTCACACACATTTACATTGTCACTGCTACAGTGCAAATCGAAACGGCTGTACTCTGGTTGCAACCAACTGCCCTCTCTTTGATCGAGAGGGCCCAAAACCAGTGCTCCAGGTAAGATTTTGAAGTGGGAGTATTTGACTCCCTATTTTTAAACTTTGAGAGTAAACTCGATTTTCAAGAGAGTAAAAATTACTTTTCACCTTTGCAAGAGAGTAAAATGTATGGGACATCCAGCCGACATGTGCAAAAACTGTATGGAAATCATTACCATGCAGCAGTTTTCTGTAGTATGACAGAATACACCTTTCATAATTTCTCTAAGGTCGGGCCATTTGATCTCTCCTGTATATAAATGTTGAAAACACAAAAACTTAGCCAATTACATAGTTAAGCAAACATTAATTGCCTTGTGTGTTTTAAGGTACGATAGCAGAATTGTCTTTTGATGTTTAATGAAAGTCCTCATTTCCTGGCGCTATTATTACCTAATGGTATGTTCCAACAGTGCAGAGAGGCAAGGACTCCATGCTAAATTCTATACCTAATCTCATGGTCAAATGGTTATTAATATATTGCTTTTAGCAAAGTGCTGTACATACAACATATTTATCACAATTATCACCAAACCGAAGTTGGTACGCCTTGATTGACCTCAAAAGAATGAAAGGTTGAGTTGGCCTTGCCAGGATTTGAAACTACAGATCACAGTAACTAGCGCTCAACTGGCTGAGCTATGTTATTGGCTAACATTCTTCAGAGGTCGGTAAATAGAGTATCAACTGAGGTATAATAATAAGTGCCTAGATGCTGGACAAACCATGTATGAAGCGCTACATAAATTTAAATACCCATCTGGATTATCATAGGGACAGGTTTAGCTGAGTTTCTATTTCAATTACAAATGTAACTTTCATTGGTTTATTTTTGAACATCGCTTGCACTTTCTGGAGAGTCAGGTTTTAGATATTTTAATTGTAGTCTTGAAGATTTGAGAGGCTATAACACCTGTGATTGGTGTAATGGCAATCACTCACCCTTGAGCAAAGACTCTGTTGTCACTGACGATTTATAGTAATGTACCCCAGTGACTGCAAGGTTCAATGGATGTAAACTATACTGTGCATACTCATTTGACACAGATTTTATAATGTGTACATTAAATTATAAGTGTACACATTATCTGCCTCTGCAGGATTATGCACACAGTACAGGAACTTTGAAAAATGCAATTGTGCAATACTGGTTTTCTTCCACAGGGGGTCGGGGGGGGTTGTGGGGGGAGGGAGAAAGCATAACTTGCGACAAAAAAAGTAATTCTTAATTGCAACTTAGTTTTCCATCTCATTATACAATTCTAAAATACTAGGAAAATAAATCTGTACATTGCTTCTGTTTGTTCCATGAGCATCTATACAACACAGCAGAGGCTGAATGGAAAGAAAATTCCTTTTATCACAACGTGCAGTTTCTTTTTTTTTTAAAGCTTCAGAGAAATACATTCTGTATCAAAGGCTTTTCTCCATGGCTTACAATTTTTTTATTTTTTTTATTGATTGTTGAGTTTTACGACTTTTCAATAAACAAAGCAATTCATAACATTAATAAGACTTAAAACATAAGGACAGCCACAAATTAACAATCATAAAAACAGATGCGAAAACTTTCAAATTTAAAACAAATAAAATCACAATGAGCATTAATCATGAAACCAGTACATTGTTGTTACACTCACATGGTTCAATGACCTATATGCTTAAAAACTGAGGCTTAAGCATTGTCTGCTTAATCTAATTTTAGTGAAGTTAAGAAATTTATAGTAGCTACTTGGACTCCCAAGGTAGTCGAACCAAAAATGTGATTCCAATAAACATTTGGTTCAAACATAGCAAAGCCCGAGCAATACTTGTGGAAATGTAATTGTCTTAGCCAATTTAAATTACTACATTGTGTAATTAAATGAGCCAAGGTTTCAGGACACTCGATAGATTGACAAAACCGACAAATATTGTAAGTGCAAGGGATTAGTTTGCGCGTGCATTGAAGGTCTCTGGGTTCCCAGATATGCAAGCGAAAGCGCAGAATTGAGTTTCTGTATTTCAATGAGGGCGCTTTCGAAAAATCTCTTTGTGGAAAACCTCTTATGAGGAAGAAAGCGATGCCTAGTAGCATGTTTATATGTCACACATTTCGTGTGATTCAAAATCTCTGAGGACTGAAAGAGTTTTGGCCTTGTTAGGATCGTGCATTAAGACTTCAATAATCATTTCGGCCTGTGCCAAGATCTTATAGACTGACAACAGCCAACTTCGGACAAATGAGTGATCTGTGGTGAATGTGTAGGTCGAAATTTTCTTGAGTAAATTATCAGACTCCAAAGAAATCAGGCACTTTCTGAGAAATGAACATTGCTTCCAAGCAAGGGACGAGGCCAATGATGCGAGGCCCAATTCGTAGCGTAGCCACGAAATGGGTATACACATCGGTAAGTGCAGCACACTCCTCCAGAATTTGGCCTCCCATTTATCGAGAGTGATTGAGGACAAAGGACGACCTGCTTCCAGCCCGTAAAGGATCGTAGGAATGACTTTCATTTGCCAAAACGTGATGGCCTGGACTATTGAAAATTTACCAAATTTAGTGAGGAGGATGCGTGCCTGAGAGATGGCAGTGAAGAGCTTAATGTCAATCAGGGCCATATGTTTCACTGACTTTAAGGAAGCTTCAAAGATGACACCCAAATAAGTGTACGAAGATACCATAGACAGTTTGACATTATGACCAATGTTTTAGCGTGTGAACACCTTGATGGGGATTGAACATTAGCACTTGAGTCTTAGTAGTATTAATTCTTAGTTCATTTTCTGCCACATAACAGTCAAGGGCAGCAAGTAATTTCTGGAGACCACTAGGAGTTTTTGAAATTAAAACTATATCAGCGTAAAACAACGCTTTGATGGGAGAACCATTAATTTTCGGTGAATCAGAGTGAATAGGTTCAAAAGCAAATTTGATGTCGTGTATATAATAGTTAAAGATGGCAGAAGCCAGTAAACAGCCTTGTTTGAGGCCACGTGTAGTTGAAATAGGCTGCGAAAGTAAACCATTCAAAGTTAATCTGACTTGAACAGATGTTGAAGAATGAAAATGATAAATAAGGTCGCTGATTGTAGGTGCACAATGGTCATTTATGAGTTTATGCATTAGTTTGACTCTTGAAATTGAGTCAAAAGCAGAGTGCAGGTCCACAAATGCAAAGTAAACCTGCTGTTTTTGCACGAGACACTGTTTTGATGGCATTTAACAATAACATATTGACAACAGTGCCCATCCCAGCAACAAACCCTGATTGAAACAGATTGCGATGAAAATGAGTGAGCGTCCGTGCTGAAAATTCAAGTAGTAAGAATTTTGCAAATATTTTACTTGGTGAATCAAGCAGCGCTATGGGTCGGTAGTTCTCAGGTAAAGCACGATCCCCTTTTTTTTATAAATGGGGACCAAGATGGACGAGTGCCAAGACAGTGGTAACTTTTTCGTATGTAAGATATTTTGAAACAAACGAAATAAAATGCGGGCCCAAATGGTGTAGGTTATGCTTTAGCATTATATTGCCGATACCGTCGGGCCCAGCCGCTCTAGAATTTTTAGCTAATTTGATATAGTTGATAATAGAATCCAGGTCACAATTAAGGGACCACTTAGAAACTGATTGCGTTTGATATTCAAACTGGACAAAGTCTGAATCATTATATAAATTAGAGAAGTGGCAAATCCATTGCGCTTCTTGTACACCTTTAGCTTGTACATCCAATTGGTATTTGCAGTTTATGTTTTAGCAGTTTCCAAATACTCGCTGAATTTTTGGTAGCCAAAGTATTAAGCATGAGCTCGCTATCTTTCTGAAAAAGATGTGCTCGATGGGCACGTATCCAGTTAGTATAGCGAGTTTTTGCTAATTTGGCTGCATCAAACCGTGAAGATGAAGCGAGTAAGGATTTTCGCTCTTTTCGGTAACAAATCCTTCTATGATGTAACTCTTTGTCAAAGGAATGTAGGTGAGTCAGAGGCTTCTGTTTGGCAATTATGATGTTGTTATGGAACAGGTGTAACATATCTGTGTATTCAATATTGGAATTGTTCAAATAGGAAGGGATAAGTGAGTGTTCTAGTAACCAGAGCTTACTTAAAGACCATGAAATACGGTTACCAGATTGGTTAATGGTCAGTTGAGAATGCAACCTGTTAGTGTTGAGAGGAGCATTGACGTGTGGTCTTGAAAAGTGTAGAGTTAGAAACTTGTGATCACTATATGCCTGAGGAGTGATTGCCAAAGCGGTGATGTTCTGAAATAAAAGTAAATCCGCATAAATGTAGTCAATTGTACTGACACTTGAGTCACGTCGCCAGGTAGTGGTGGCGGGCAAGTCACCCAGTACCGCACCGTTAACCATATTAAAATTATTAGCAGACATGAAAGTGGACCACATGGTGGCTTCCTGTGAAGCAACCTCAGATTTTGGATGGAGACAGTCAAGGTTAATGTCACCAACTAGAAGAGTGGCACTGATATCCGACGATTGTGATACTAGTTCAAACATGTAAGACAATTCTCTAAGAAACATGTTCATAGGGGGTTTTACTGGGTTCCGATATACATTGAAAATGGCCATGTTGCCACCACAGCCGATTATCTTAACTAGTTGTATGAAAATGTCAAAGGCGCGCCACGGTTGAATTTGTAAGTGCGCTGACTGACGGGCTGCTACCAGGAGTCCGGACATTGGGCAACCTTTTTCGCCTCTTATAGAAGGAATCAAGGCAGTAGAGTAATTGTCCCAGACTGGGGGTGTTAAAAGCCATGTTTCTTGAAGAGCTAAAATGTCATATGAATGAGTAAATACGTTAATGGAGTGTTGCAAATGTGCATGTCCTCGAGTATTCCAACATCCTAACAAAAACAATTGACGATCTTTACAGTCTGATGGTTATAAATTGTGGCACATAGTTTTGTTAGATTGGTAAACTCGTGTGGTGGGGAAGGTTTGGCCAGTAGTACCAGCTGCTACATTTGTCGGAGTAAATAGGGATTGTGTTCGATCAGGGTCCTGAGTAATAAGAAAACCCATGTCAAACAGTATGAGTTTAGCATTCCATAGCATCTTTGCAACTGTGGCTGATGGTATCCATAGGCGCATGATGGTAAAATCGGCGTCCGCAATAAACTCTACCAAATCGATGTTGGTTGATGAAACATGTTCGAGAGAATCAACATTGTTTAGTATATTTAACACACACTGTCTATTGAGGTTGTAAAGTTGATGTTTGCCACCTCTGCATTTCATAATGAGTGAGTGTCCCATTGGAGGACGAGTATTAGAAAATTGGGGAGATGTTTTTGTAGACGGTTTGCTTGATTTCATGTTTTGAGCAGACATGGAAGTCAAGGGGCCCGAGGCAGATTGGTTATTTGACCTAGGGAATGCAGGGGTGGTAATGGGCCACTTCGGACCAGTATACGTAGTCCACTGAGGAGCTTGAGGAGGTAGAGAGTGACCTGATGAATTGACAGCACTTTGAGCGCTTGTACTGGCTGTACCACTATTGTCAGGAATTGGCAAAAACAAGGTTAGTTGATTTTCCAAAAAAAGCGTCCACTAAGGATTGAAGCTGTGAAGTCATCAGGTCAGAATGAGTTGAAGAACTGTGGGGCACAGTATTATTTTGAACATTTTCTTGAACAGGATTCATCGAAGTGCATGTTAGATCTTTTCTAAACGGATTGTTTAGTGAGGTCAAAGGGGTGGGAGCATTGGCAATGACAGACAACTGGAGAGACTAAGAAACTGGTCAATGGCAGATTTGATAAGAGATATATTTGCAGTTGAAAGGGAAGAAGACTCATGAGAGCTCGTTGGTACAGAGATAGTCGCTGGAGGAAGACTATGTGTGACAGATTTAGGGACCTTCGAGCTTGGAGGAGTCACAGATTTTCCAAAGCCTTGACCAAGTTGTGTAGGGGCGAATAGCAGAGACCAATGGGTGCCGTTGGGCGATCAGCCAGGTCAGTACTGGTATCGGACATTGGTAACTTAGGTAAAGTCTTATTAGATAACTGTAAAGGGGCTGCTGAAACACTTGTGAAAAAAGAACCAAAAGAGTTTTTCGGAAGCTTTGGAGCAAGCATATTTTTAGATTTTTTAATTGTTTGTCGAGCTGGTAGCTTTTTTTTTTTTTTTACTTTTGCCTTGTGCCGGCGATAGTGCAGGGACAAGACAAGGTGCAGTCAGATCATGAGTGAAAGGCATCGGACCTAGAGCTTGAGATATGACCGGTGCCGCGTTACAGACCAATGGAAGAGTATTCACCGGTATGGGAATCCCATGGGGCACTTCTTGAGCACTAGAGATATTCTCCCAAGAACAATCAGCTGCCATGGGAGCAACAATTTGGGGCTCTGCCTCAATGGGGCGAATGATGTCAGGAATAGAGGGAAGTGTAGGAAAAAGAGTCATCTGAGAAAGAGCTGGATGAGAAGATGATTGGGAAATAGGAACCTGAGCGATAGATGCCTTATTTGAAGACAAAATCCAATCATACATTGTGTCAATCTGGTGCGTCTGCTTGGAACTTTTTTTCATCCAGGCGTTCAAATAATTTATACAGATTTAGGAGTGTGGTGTTTAAAGCTGCAAGAGTAATTTCCAGCATAGTAGGTAAATTAATGGTCTCCGAATTCGGAGAAGGGGGTTGCGGAGGAGCATGCGGTGTCGGATGAGCATACATAGAAGAATCACTCGGAGGGGTGCTAATAGAAGAGAGTTTGTGTGGTACAACATCATCATGAGTGCTAGAGACTGATATTGGAGGGTCGGCGGTATCAGAATGCAGGGAAATGGCGTCGTTATTTGAAGGAGTATGACATTCAAAAATCGTCTCTGGAAGAGAGACTGACGAAGAAGCATATTTTTTTAAACGATAGCCATCCACCGCAAGTAAAGTAGAATCCGAAATTGATTGCTGCGTCGGGGCTGCCAGAGGGCCTCCTGCCCATGGACAATGTCTAGCAACATGGCCGGGGCATGTGACATGCGGGAGTGAGGGGCCGACATGTTGGGTTCTGGGAGCGAAGTTTGCTCAAAACTGCTAAAATTAGTACAGTGAAGGTTTAGCGAAGGCATGATAGCCATAGTTCTGCGTCGTGATTTTAAAGGTAAATAGCGCAAGGAATGAGCCCTGTGCATCGTGCTGAAGTTGTTTACACTAGCGTTATCTAAGTTGTTAACAATAACACAATCATCTGGCATACCTTGTTTCAATGAGTGCAGATGAGCAAACATAGTGGAAGCCACTTGGGGAGTAACAAGTGAACAGAAAACCCGACCAGCAAGTTAAGCACAACGTTTAGAACCTAAGTCTAAAATAGCCCATGCCCTCACTGTTCGCAGTGAACAGTCACTTCAATGACACTTCCGGGTGCGCACGCATGGTGCGCTACGCACTCGGCTTTTGAAGGCAGGGGAGGGCGGGGCTGGAGGCGGAACCATAACTTGCTGTTCAATCACAGAGGAGTTGAGCGTCAGGCACGAGTGGTGTTGTCTTTTAAGACTTCCTCCTGCTGCAGATTTGCAAAGTCAATGAGCGGACTGGCGAGCAGAGTCTTGCACAGCCAAACCCACAGCCGAGCACAACAGTAAACATTCACTTCAATGTCACTTACGGGTGGCTTACAATTACATCCATGTAGATAAAAACAAAAATTAAAAAAAAAACAAAAAATAAAAGAAATAATCAAAAGATGCGTCCTGTCCTGGTTTCTGTCAGGTAACCTGACCTTTGCACTGCCCTCTGTTCTAAACTTGTGCATTAACGTAATAAAGCGGTCATATTTACAAGATTTTCATGCCTAAAAAGGTCTAGTACGAACCTCATCTGCAGGCCTGCCCAAAACATCCAAAATCTTTTAGATGATTAAACCTGAATACCAGATCCTTCTTTGAGAGATTGGATCTATAGGAATAATTGCTTCCTGAATTCACCTGAATGTCTGCAGTACCACCTGCAGAAGAACAAGTTACTTACCAACTGGTAACGTTTTTTCGACTGGATGTTCCTCCAACATATTCCTAATCTTAGATTTATTCGCCCAGCTTTAGCCGCTTCGTAAATTTCTCGGCAGAGGGTGCCATGCATCGATGTCATCGAGCCGGCCTCTGTCGAGGGTGACATCGGGTATACAAGTAGCCCGTTGGCCTCAGTTGTTTTTCCCCTCTTGCTCTGCTCTATAGATAGTGTAGGTAGGCAGGTGTCAGCCTTGTGAAAGCTGAAGGTGTAAAAACACCACAAAATCTACAGAGGTGTAGGATGGGAAGGTGATGAGGAATACGTTGGAGGAACATCCAGTCGAAAGAATGTTACCAGTTGGTAAGGGAATAGTTTCTTACCTGTAACTCCATTTCTCCAGCATTGGTATCTTTCATGGATTCACATGCTTTGAATATTCCCCGTCGTCAGGCTGGGAATCCCCGGTACATTATATAGACCCTTTCCCGTAGGAAAACTTTTTCGACGCTTATGCGTCCTATCCACCTCGTTTTGTATCATGCGTGCCCGTGCCGTCAGGACGTCATGATATAAATACAGGCCCCGCCCCCGCGCTCCCTCAGATTTCGGCCCCCAAAGTAGTGGGGGAACCGGTTTGCATGATCAGGGGAGGCAGGTGGGCGCATGTGAATCCATGAAAGATACCAATGCTGGAGAAATGGAGTTACAGGTAAGAAACTATTCCCTTCTCCAGCATTGGATCTTTCATGGATTCACATGCTTTGAATAGATTACATAGCAGTACTACCCCCAAGAGGAGGTGTGCATGCAAACCCCTATACATTCTTCGCAAAAGGCCGTTCCCTAAGATTATGTATACATCAGTAATAGTTTACATAGGGAAAAACGGACCACATACAGTCATAAATTCCACAGGATGCCACCCCGCAGCCGGGGCTTACCTTACTGGAATAGGTGTCGAAGCACCGCCTGTCCCATCCGGGTGTCTTCGGCATGTTGCTGCGACAGGCAGTAATGGCGGGTAAAGGTGTGTGTAGTCGCCCAGGTAGCCGCCATGCAGATGTCCCCTAGAGGGACTCCGGCCCACAGTGCCGTCGACGATGCCGCTGCTCTAGTTGAATGAGCTCTTGGCCGTCGTAGAAGAGGCTTCCCTGCCTTGGAATGGCAGTACGAGATGGTAGATGACACCCATCTTGAAAGTCCTTGCTTTGAAATGGCTTTTCCTCTAGCACCCAACCCATAGGCCACAAACAGCTGTCTCGTTTCTCTGAACGGTTGCGTACGATGAAGATAAAACTTGAGAGCCCTTTTTACATCCAATGTGTGTAGCATGCGCTCCGCTCCCGAGCATGGCTCCGGAAAAAACGTAGGCAACACGATAGAAGAGTGTTTATGAAACACCGAAGGAGCTTTTGGTATGAACTGTGGGTTAGTGGCTAGGACTACCTTGGTCTTGAAAAATCGTAAGTATGGTGGGTCCACCATTAGAGCCTGAACTTCTGAGATACGTCGGGCTGAAGTGATGGCCACCAGGAAGGCCAATTTCCACGACAGAAACTTCAGAGACGATGATGACATTGGCTCAAACGGAGGTTTCATAAGAGACGTTAAGATCAGATTGAGGCTCCACTCCGGTGGAAATTTCTTCTCTGGAGGGAAACTCCGAAAGAGGCCTTTAAGGAAGTGCTTAATCAGGCGGTCGCTGAACAATGGTGCCGAGTGCCGTCGACGAGTAAACCTGGAAATGGCTGCTAGGTGTACTTTTATTGACGACACCGACAGGCCCATTTGAGCTAATAACAGCAAGTATGGAAGGAGCTGTTCCGGCCTAATCGATTGCGGGGCCAAACCTGGTTGATCCTCACACCATTGACAGAACCTTTTCCATTTGTACGCGTATGAGGCGTTTGTGGAAGGTGCTCTTGCCGCTTGCAGGATACGTCGACAGTCCTCCGGAATCGTTAGCCGACCAAATTCGGCGAAGTCAGGAGCCAGGCCGTCAACTTGAGGCTGTCCGGGTCGTGATGCCAAACGACACCCTCCTGTCGAGACAGAAGGTCGGGGGTCTTCTGGAATCTCATCGGTTCCGCCGCCGCTAAGTGTAGTAGGTCTGAAAACCACACTTGTCTGGCCCAGTATGGGGCCACCAGAATTACCCGACATGGGTACCTGAGGATCCATTGCAACGTCCTCCTGACAAGGGGAAAAGGAGGAAATGCGTACAGGAATTTGTTCGTCCATGGGAATGAGAACGCATCCCCCAGTGAGCCCTGCTGAGGCCATCTGCTTGCGTACTGATGGCATTTCTTGTTGTTCTTCGTTGCAAACAGGTCTATGGAAGGGTGTCCCCATTCCTTGAATACTTGTTGAAGTTGTTGGTCGTTCAGCACCCATTCGTGAACTTCGTTCATTTCTCTGCTGAGGGCATCGGCTTCCACGTTTTTCACTCCTGGTAGGTGAAATGCTAAGATTTGTATGTTGTGTTGAAGGGCCCAATGCCAGATTTTCTGTGCCTCTGTCGATAGGGACCTGGAACGTGTCCCTCCTTGTTTCCTCAAGTAGAACATCGTAGTGGTGTTGTCCGTCATGACACGCACCACCGAGTCCCTCAGTTGCGGAAGAAAAGACTTCAGAGCCCATCGCACTGCTCTCAGTTCTAGCAGGTTGATATGCAGGGAGGACTCCTGCAAAGACCACTGGCCTTGTACCTGTAACATATCCAGATGAGCTCCCCATCCGCTCAGCGATGCATCCGTCACCACCGTCTTTTGGAACTCTGGTTCCAGTAGAGGCATCCCTCTCGTTAGGTGAGTAGACACTTTCCACCAGCCGAGTGCTTGAACTAGTTGTTCGTCGACGACCAGTCTGTCGGACCAGCGACCTCTGCTCTGTGCCCAACGGTCCGCTAGAAATTCCTGGCAAGGCCTCATAAACAGACGGCAGTTGTTTATTAACGGAATGCAGGACGACATGGTCCCTAGCAGGGACATGTACTTGCGCACAGAGACTCTGGTACCGCCGCTCCATTCCGACGCCTTGTTTTGAAGTTTCTGAATTCTTTCGCTGGATGGTTTCACCAGGCTTGTGTGCGTATGAAACTCCGCTCCTAGAAAGACCAAGGTCCTCGAAGGCTCTACTGAGGACTTGTTGAAGTTTATTGCGAAGCCCAGTTCCTGTAAGATGGACATTGTGGCTCGTAGACTGTCTCGTGTTTGTTCCTTGGATGACCCTCTGATTAGCCAGTCGTCTAGATATGGATAGACATGATGACCATCCTTCCTTAAATGGGCCGCTATAGGGGCCAAGCACTTGGTGAACGTCCTGGGGGAGGACTTGAGCCCGAACGGGAGGACCTTGAACTGAAAATGCTTTCTCCCGACGACGAATCTTAAATATCTCCTGTGTCGTGGGCGTATTGGGATGTGAAAATAAGCATCCTGAAGGTCTAGTGAAGAGAGATAGTCCATGGGTTGCACCGATCTGATAACCTCTTGGAGTTTTAGCATTTTGAATTTTTGGCTCTTTAGCCACTTGTTGAGTACCCTCAGGTCGAGAATGGGCCTCCATTTGCCGTTTGGCTTTTTGACAACAAAGAACCTGGAATAAACTCCTTGGCCTTCCTGTGCCACAGGAACTCTCTCTACCGCCCCTTTTCGCAACATAAGCTCCGCCTCTTGTCGTAGGATTTGGAGGTGGGGCTGTGTCGAGAATAAAGGAGGAAGACGCGGAGGCTTGTCTTTGAATTGCAGCGCATGACCCATGCGAATCGTGTCTAGGACCCATCGATCTTTGGTGATGCATTTCCATCGGTCGAAGTGATGAGAGACTCGACCCCCCAGGACGTTCCGAAGGCCGTCATTGGTTGCTGGTTTGCTTGTTCTTCGTTGACGACGGACCTGAGCCTCGCCGCCTGGAGGCTTGATAGTCCCTGCTTCCACGTGCCGACTGGGACGCTCGTCTGAACCCTTGTGAAGAGTACGAGGGCCTGTTAAATCCACGGTCCCTCGAGGCTCCAAAGCGGGAGTTTCCAGAAGCACCTCTGAAAGGGCGAAAAGAGCGAAAATTTCTACCCGTTTGAAGGGCGCCGAGGGACCTAGCAGTATCCGTGTCTTCTTTCATCCCTTTCAGCGCTTCATCAACCTTTTCGCCAAACAGGTGCTCCCCTTCGCATGGCATGTCCAGGACTTTGTACTGTACTTCAGGACGGAAAGTAGTACATTTGAGCCACGCTTGTCGACGAAGCACTACTCCATGGTTGATTTGTTTGAAACCAGACTCTGCTAGGTCCACTGCGATATTAATAGCGTGGTTCGAGGCCTCCTCGCCGTCCCGCACCAGTAACATAGCTGCTTTTCGGTGTTCGTCTGGCAGGTGTTCTAGGATAGGGGCTAATTTGTGCCACATTTCCCTATCATATCGTGACACGATCGCTAAGGAATTGGCTGCTCTTACTGTCGTCGCTCCGACCGAGAGCACCTTCTTTCCAAATGCGTCCTGCCTCCTAGCCTCGCTTTCCGGTGGCGTTGAACATTTTTGCTGGACCCTGGCCTTCCTAGCTGCTGCCGCCGACACCACCGAGTCAGACAAAGGCTGTGATGTTAGACATTTTGGAGTGGACTCCGGAGCTTTAAACTTTTTCTCGATCCGTCCCTTTATGGCTGGTTCCGAGAACGGATGGCGCATCGTTTTGAGACCTTCTTGCCACACGTGGTCAAGGATTGGGATGGCAAATACCGATTTTCTCCTTTGACCCATATGGTCAAAAAGGAAACAGTCTTTCCTCTGCTCCTCAGGAATCAAGCCGAATTCGGAACACGCTTTCCCCATCATTGCATGGAAGGCTCCCACATCATCAGGGGGAGATGGCTGTGTCTGGCTCCTCGTAGACTCCAATTCTACATCCGAATTCCATGTCGGGTCCCTCGACGGTGACAGGGAGATGTCTGACCCAGAGTCATCATGTATAGAGTCGGACTCCGACAACTCACCCTCCTCCTGAGCTCGAGGACGATCTTTTACCGCCTGGGGAGCCGATGGGTGATTCGTCGACGAGCGAGCCGTACAAGTTTGCTCGTCGACGGAAGGTACAGACAGAAGTGACGATGACGTCCCAGGTTGAGGGAACTGGGTATCCAGCCGCTGTAGTAGCTTCTGAAGAGTATTAAGCACATCCAGAGACAAAACTGTCTGGGGGTTCAGCAACGTGGATGATATAGGTACCATACCCCCGCTCGCACTCGTCGCCGTCGTCGTCGACGTGGAAGGCCGTAAGCCTAAATCCAATGGCTGCAGAACCATGTCACCTTCCCCTTCCGCCGAGCAGGCCGTGTCTGGCTGCAGTAAGACCTCAGGGGGGATCGGGTCATAGACCTCAGGCAGCCAAGCCATAGACTGAGTTTCCGTCGACGAAGGAATCCCAACCGCTGCTGCTTGAACGGTAATAGGCATCGTCAATGACACCGAGGTCGACGAGGAAGTCGTCGTCGTCGAGCCTTTAGACTTCGTTGTCGATTTTGATGCCGACTTCCCGGCTGAAGCTTCTCGACTCACGGAAGACCTGGGACGGTCCCCTGAGGAGGATTTAGACAGCGCCAGCCTCTCCGTCTTAGATGATGAGGAGGAGGAGGGCTTTTTATGAGATGAGGAGGATCCAGCATGTTTCCCCTTATGCTTGTCCTCAGGGCGAATTTCTGCTGGCCGCACCTTCTTCGATGGAGGCTCCGACTTGCTCCTGGAGGCCGTGGAGCCAACTTCCGAAGCCGGGTAGGCACCCGCTCCGTCATTAAGCCAGTCGACCAGCCTTCTTTTACGGTCCTTAAGGGTTTTTTGGGAGAAACCCTGGCATATCTCACATGTATCCGCCGTGTGGTGCGGGTGGAGACAGTAGATACAGTCCATGTGGCCGTCTCCTTCATAAACCTTTTTGAGGCCACAGGTTGCACATGGGCGAAATAACGCCTTTCCAGACATAATTCTCCAGATTTGAACTTCGCTTACGCGAAACAGACAAAAAAACAATCTAGTTATCACTAGTAGTAACACGAAGATCCCACTGCTTTGAAAGACGGTTGAAATCTGAGGGAGCGCGGGGGCGGGGCCTGTATTTATATCATGACGTCCTGACGGCACGGGCACGCATGATACAAAACGAGGTGGATAGGACGCATAAGCGTCGAAAAAGTTTTCCTACGGGAAAGGGTCTATATAATGTACCGGGGATTCCCAGCCTGACGACGGGGAATATTCAAAGCATGTGAATCCATGAAAGATCCAATGCTGGAGAAGTAACTTGTTCTTCAAATAGATTGTGTCCTCTAACGTATTCCCCATCTTAGATAGACTTACAAAGCAGTGTAAAGAGATCTTTGGAGGAGGGAGTAGATTTCTAAAATTATATAGCCGACTACAGCACCGCTTTACCAAAAGCAAGCTCTTTAGAGTGGGAAGCATCCAGATAATAGAATTTAGTAAAAGTGTGCAGCGAAGACCAAGTTGCTGCTTCACAAATCCACTTTAAGGGAACACCTCTTTGAAGGGCCGTCGAAGAGGCAATGCCTCTGGTTGAATGGGCTCTCAAGCCTTCTGGTGGATCTTTTCCCGCCAATCTGTAGCATTCTGAAATGCAAAGCACAATCCAACGTGATCGGGTTTGTTTGGAGGGAAGTTGGGCCAGTGTAGCCAATGAAAAGTTGATTATCCACTCTAACTAAGCTTGGAGAGCCTAGAAATGTAAAAGCTTAGGGCTCTTCTTAGGTCCAGTCTGTGCAATCTTTCCTCCTCCTTGCTCGGATGAGGGGGAGGATAGAACATGGGCAGAATGATCAGATTTAAATGGAAATCGGACACAACTTTAGGTAAGAATGAGGGTTTAACCCTCAATACAACTCTGTCCTTGTGGAACACAGTATAGGGTGGCCCAGATGACAGTGCCTGCAACTCGCTCACTCTTCGTGCCGATGTTAAAGCAACCTAGAAAACGTTTTTTCAACATTAGTAATCTTAAATGGCATGTGTGCAAAGGTTCAAAAGGGGCACACAAAAACTTTGGAACCAGATTAAGGTCCCAAATTGTGACCTGAAAAGAAGAGGGAGGAAACACATTATTGAGTCCCTTTAAGATTTGCACTATTAAAGGAATTCTAAAAAAGGAACATTCTTCCGAAGAGCGCTTGAAGATGGAAAGCGCTGCAAGATAACCTTTAATGGTCCCAACATTGAGACCTCTATGTGCCAATGATAAGAGGAAAGATAATACTTACGTTTCTGTGTCCTATTCCAGAACATTCTTTTCCCTGCACCAGTTGGAAAACTTCTTCCAACGGCAACAGTATGAAGATTTTGTTGCTGGCCTTCTCGCCAAAAGCAACACCTCCATGACGTCATCCAGAAGGTCCCAATCCTTGTATCTCAGCCGTTCAGATACCAAGCACGAAGGTTGAGAGTCCTGACCTCTGTATGGAGAACCTGGCCCTCCTTTTGTGAGAGTAGGTCGTCTCTCTGAGGAAGATTGTAACAGAGGGCAGATGGACATATCTAGAAGGTAAGTAACTTGTTCTTCAAATAGATTGTGTCCTCTAACGTATTCCCCATCTTAGATAGACTTACAAAGCAGTGTAATTGGTCCAGGAGGAAGTACCACTTCCTCCTGGACCAATCCGGGGCAATTAAGATCATGTGGTTTTTGAACCATCTTAACCTCCTGATGACTTGAGGAATGACGGTGATCGGATGGAACGCATATAGCAGTGGGAAGTTCCACTCCACCACAAATGCGTCCCCTAGGGCTCCTCTCGGGGGAAATTCCTTTAAGCAAAACCTTTCACACTTCCGGTTGATTCCGGACGCAAACAGGTCTGCTTGAGGGGTTCCCCAAAGGGTGAAGATCTGAAGGACTTCCTGAGCCAGTTCCCACTCGTGGGGCACATTACTCTGCCTGCTCAGAGCATCCGCCGTCATATTCTTCTCCCCGGCTAGATGAACTGCCGATAAGGAGATTCCTTCTTGAATTGCCCAATACCAGAGCCGCACTGCCTCTCTGCACAGAAATAGTGACCCTGCACCACCTCTTGTTTAGGCAATGCATGGCCACTGTGTTGTCCGTCATTATCAGGACATTTTTCCCCTCAGAGATGGCAGAAAAGCCTTCAGCGCTAGTCTGATTGCTCTCAGCTCTAAAAGGTTGATGTGTAGTTTGGACTCCGATGGAGACCAACGACCGCTGACGTCAGATCGTTGGCATGAGCTCCCCACCCCATGAGTGAGGCGTCCGTCACTATTGTAATCTCCGGCCATGGTTGCCAAAAATGTTCTCCTTTTAGGATGTTGTGTAAGTCCACCACAGAAGATACGTCATTTGTCTTGAGAACTGGGAACATTGAGTCTTTAGAGCCCAATGAAGGGATCTCATCCTCAGGCGTGCTTCTGGCACTAGGAAAATGCAGGATGCCATGAGGACAAGCAACCTCAAGAAGTCGTAGGCCTGAAGATTTTGGGCATTTTGGAATTTGGAAACCATCTGAATAATATCTTGAGCCCTTGACTTGGGAGGTGAGCTCTTTCCCAAGGATGTGTCTAGTACAGCCCCTATGTACTGGAGCTGTTGGGAAGGTGTCATTTGTGACTTCTTGAAATTGAGGGAGAAGCCCAGTCTGTCGAGGAAGTGGCAGGTGACTTTCAGATGGTTCAGGGCTTGCTCGGCAGAACGCACCCTGATCAACCAATTGTCCAGGTAGGGGTAGACGTGAATCCACCCTCTCCTGAGGTGCGCTGCCACCACTGCCATTAACTTGGTGAAGACCCTTGGGGCGGTGGTCAACCCGAATGGTAGGACTCAAAACCGATAATGCAGGTCACCAACCACGAACCTCAGGTATTTCCTGTGCTTGAGATGGATTGGCACATGAAAACAAGCAACCTGAAGGTCCAATGACACCAACCAATCCTGAAGTTGAAGGGCCTAAAGGATCTGAGAAAGAATAACCATATTGAACTTGTCCTTCCTGAGGAGCTTGTTCAAGCCTCTTAAGTCCAAGATGGATCTTAGTCCCCTGTCCTTTTTGGGGATCAGAAAATAAGGGGAGTACATCCCTTGTTCCTTTCCGCTACAGGCACTGGTTCTATAGCACCTGCAGGGTTAACAGTTTCCTGTTGTAGTAGCCGGTCTGGAAGCTTCAAAGAGTGTCTCCCAGGTGGATTGCTTTGAGGTTGCGTTAGAAAAGGAAGGCAGTAACCATGGGCTATTATTTCTAGAGCCCAAACATCTGAAGTAATGGCTCGCCATTCTTGCAGATGCTGTGACAGCCTGCCTCCTACAGGTATCTCGTGATCCAAGTCCTCAAAGTGGTTTTGTGGTGGTTGCTGCAGCTGCTGAACGTAAAGAGGCTGCAGCTTGGGTTGGCTTGGCACGTTTAACTCGTCCAACACGAGTGGTTTTTCTCTGGCCTCTGACTGGCCATTCATCTCGCATTTCCATAGGAGGAGTGACGATAGGATCGTCCCCTCCAAGATTGTCCTAATGTATGAAAAGGCTGAGGTTGCCTAATCCAGACTTTCGCAACCACGCAAATCTGCGTGTCACTGTGCTAGTGGCCATGGACCTGCTCACGCTATCTGCAGTGTCAAATCCAGACTGAAGGGATTCTTGCATAGCTTCCTTTCCATCTCCAACGATGGCTAGGAATCCTTCCCTTTCTAATATGTGCTCCGCCGCCATTGCAATGCACCCCCAGAGAGTGTACAATAATGTTGCCAAGGCACATGTGGAGTTGGCTGATTTTAATGCCATACTCCCAGTTGAAAATATCTTGCATGCTCCACCATCCACACGCTTGTCGTCCCTATCCGGAGGGATGGAAGGGTATGCCACCTTATTAGAAGCTGTGGCTGCCTGTACCAGACTCTCAGGTGGAGGGTGTTTGGACAAATAGCCGGTGTCGCTACTGGAAGGCAGTATTTTGAAGTGAGGGACGTATTCACAGGAGGAATTGAGTCTGCGGTCTCCCAATTTTTGGCCACCCTCTTTTGTAAGGCTACATGGAAGGGTAAAATCGGATCTTCGGTGGGCCAATGATCCAATATATCAGTCGGATCATCCTGGATGAACTGAGTTGGTCTTCTAGCCCATCCTAAATAATCCAACACCTTTGTCATAAGTTGTCTGTAAGAGGGACTGGCATGTTCCCCTGGTTCTGGCCTGCCAAAATCTGTTTCAGGTGATGTGTCAATTCCACATGCGTTATGCAAGGTTTCCACCAAATCCCTCATTCTGCTTTCCTCAGAAATCAGATATTCTGGGATATTAGGGGTGCTATACTCTAGGCCAAAAGGAACATCCTCCTCCGACCTTTCTGGTTCTTCAAAAATTGAAGTCAAGGATTGAAAATATTCCTTCCTTGGTAGAGGTTTATACATTTTTTCTGGAGGAGCTGCAGTGGAAGTTGAAGGTTTTATAGACTTTACAGCTTTTTCTTTTGCCGTTTTGTCAGTTTCTGGCTGAACTGGAGCCTTTGAAACTTTTGGCACAGAAGGCTGCGGGGTAGACGTCAACAAAGGCGTTGAGGTCGCCGACGAGATAGCAGTCATCGATGGAGCTGGCGTCAAGAAGCTCTTCGAAGGCTCGTCCTTCGAGGTGCGTCAGGTTCCGGATGACTCGAGCAATATTTTTCACTCAGGGTCCTGGAAGGTTCCCGATCCTACCTCCTTCGATCACAAGGGCTCGAGGGCGCGTGGGTGTCGGAACGGTAACGCCCTCGGCCGGCTTCCGAGGAAGCTGCGGACCAAGGCTTAGCCTTTTCAAAAAGGCTCCATTTTGACTCTAAATGCTTCCCATTCTTCGGAGGAAGAATGTTTTGTGGGGCATTTCAATTTCTTGAGGGGATTGGTCCGAAGACGAGGTGGAAGGGGACTGGTGGCGTCTCTTTTTAGACTTTTTCGTCGAAGAGTGGTGTGAACCACTTCGGGACCTAGACCTGCGTGTGCCTTTCGTGTCGAGATTTCTCCTCATGGGATCTCGACGCAACGCTTTTCGGTCGGGTTTTCGAAATACCTGTAGTTTTCCCTTCCTCTCTCGCAAGGCCTTGCCTGTCATTGCCTGACATTTCGTACAGGCCTCCATGTCGTGGTTTTCACCGAGGCACCACAGACATTCTCAGTGCGGATCCGTGATCGATATTTTAGAACCGCAGGTTTACATTTTTTGAACCCCAAACGTGGGGTAGTCAATAAGGACATCTGGAATATCTTCTTTCACAATAACTGCGTCACAGAACTAATCAAGGCGTGCTGAGTCTCCAAAGCAACATGTACTGCGG
This sequence comes from Ambystoma mexicanum, assembly GCF_040938575.1. Taxonomy (NCBI): domain Eukaryota; kingdom Metazoa; phylum Chordata; class Amphibia; order Caudata; family Ambystomatidae; genus Ambystoma; species Ambystoma mexicanum. The sequence goes on from NC_090933.1 coordinate 1,307,821,864, forward strand.
AAAAATGGAACAGGGGCCAACGGGCACTGCGCATGCTACTTGTATAGCCGATGAAGTCACCCCCGATGGAGGCCTTCGACTCGACTACATCGACGCATTGCGCCCTCTGCCGAGAAACATTTTATGAAGCAGCTAAAGCTGGGCGAATACTTCTAAGATGAGAAATACGTTGGAGAAGACAATCCAGTCGAAGCAGCAAATTGGTAGTGCCTTCACAACAATTAACTCAACAAGCCAATGAGAACGGAGTAAGGAATATGGAACAGAGAGAGCAATGCACTCTAGAGGGTGCCATGCCCTGACTGAGAAGGAAGACACTTCCAACCCGAGAAATGTGTTCCACCTCAGAAGCATTCGAAATATACAATGAACTACCTTCCACAAACCACATTATAGAAGATCTTTCCCGGTCAATAATTGGATGACATGAATTCCAATCTTTCTCAGAAATTCAGGATAATCTGAACTCTGTTATGAAAACCATCCAAGCGCAGAACCCAATATCACATTTCAAGCCCTTCTCTCTCACATCCATCACTGAAGTGGTAAAGGACAAACACTTGAGGGGAAAAATGGCAGCCTATCTCCAGGCTACCTTTTCAAGGATAACATGGACTGTTCCCCTATCTGTAGCCTTCCTTCAAGATAAAATCACCAACTACTTTAAAAGAACCACCCGCCCTCGCCCCAATGCATATCAAAAGCATCTTCAGACCTAAAAGTTCAAAAATGATCAGCCTGTTTCTTACAAACTATTGTTGGGAGTAAAGCTCAGGGGCCAGGAGATAGACCGGGGCAATGCATTTGTCTTGGAAGCAAGACAACGCAGAGCAACATAGGTTTGGATCCCGACCCAGCGCTTCTGGACTGTTCTCCAGCGTTAATCAGTTTATAAAAGATTGTCAAAAATCTAGTAAAAATGATGTTCCCAAATAACTGTCAGAATACAAAGCATTTGAGCTCCTACATGACAAACAAGCGAGATATGGATCATTTAGGTGTACCTCGCCCACCCTCATCTTCATGATGCAAGAAGCCATGTAAACCAATATGCTGTCCATCCTCATAATATTAGATGTTACTGCTGCCTATGATGCGGTTGATAAACCTGCATGAGATGGAAGATTAGAATCTCTATGCACAGAATTCTCCTAGATTTTAGCCGTTTGTAGACGATGCATGAACTTCATTCCATGTGGTCAGTAACAACTCCAAACAGGACAGTCTCCAACTCCCTGAAATTAGTCCACAAATGTTTAACACTGAACAACCTGTGCCACAATTAATCAAAACGTGATGGTCTCGATGTTCAGTAACCTTAAACCCAATGTGCTGCCATTCACCTTGCTGGATGCCATGTCCCCTGGCAAGAGCCAGCGCATTTGCTAAAGAACCTTGGCATCATCCTTGACATAGAAGAACAAGTTACAAGGTAAGAAGTAACGTTCTTTCGACGGGATGTTCCTCCGACGTATTCCTTATCTTAGATATCTCCTTCCAGCTCTGCTGGCCTCGGAAAATTTTTCTCTAGAGGGCGCTGCGCGTCGACGTCCTCCGAGTCATCCTGCCCATAAAGGCCGGGCGCAGCATCCGTTGCTCAGTTCCGTTTTGTAGCCCACAGTATTTCTGTCTGGACTAGACTAATCACCCTGAAGGAGCGTAAGCTGCAACAAGGGAAGTAGAACTGCGGGGATGGATGGGAGGGTCGATGAGGAATACGTCGGAGGAACATCCCGTCGAAAGAACGTTACAAGGTAAGAAGTAACTTGTTCTTCGAAGGGATTGTGTCCTCCGACGTATTCCTTATCTTAGATAGGCTCCCATAGCAGTATTCTATTATTGAGGAGGGAGTACTGACTTCACACTGTCTTCTATTAATGAATAGAGTGCAGTACAGCCCTTCCAAACCTAGTCTCTTGACTGGAGGAGGAATCCAAGTTGTAAAATCGTGTAAAGGTATGGACAGACGACCATGTAGCGGCCGCACAGATGTCTTTAACCGGCACACCTCTTTTGAGGGCCGATGAAGCTGCAATACCTCTGGTCGAATGAGCCCTAAGGTTTTGAGGGGGCTCTTTCCCTGCCAGTTTATAACATTCCAAAATGGCTAGAATTATCCATCTGGAAATGGTCTGCTTGGTTATTGGTAACCCCAGCTTGTGGCCTGCGTAACCTACAAACAGCTGGTCTGCCTGTCTTATCCTGGCTAGTCTACTGATGTAAAAACTTAAAGCCCTTCTAGGGTCCAGCCTGTGTAACCTCTCTTCCTCTTTCCCCGGATGAGGAGGAGGATAGAAGGATGGTAGGGTAATCTTCTGAGTGATATGGAATTCAGAAACCACCTTTGGGAGGAAATTAGGCTTCACTTGCAGGACAACTTTGTCTTTGTGAAAGATTGTATGAGGGGGTTTACAAGAAGGAGCTTGTAATTCGCTCACCCTTCTAGCAGATGTCAGCGCTATTAATAAAACAGTTTTAAGGGTAAGGAATCTTAACGAACAAGAATGGAGTGGTTTGAAAGGTGTGCCCATCAGGAAAGTTAGGACTAAGTTTAAATCCCATAGGGGAACTTGGAATGGTCTTGGGGGATAAACATTGGTTAACCCCTTTAGAAACTGTATTACCAAGGGTAACTTGAAATAGGATGGTTCTTCCGCAGTGCGCTTAAAGATGGATAGCGCTGTGAGATAGCCCTTAATGGTGCCAACTTGAAAGCCTGAATTCGCCAAATAGAGTAGGAAGGACAAAACCATTGGTGTACCACATGAAAAGGGGTCGATATTTGCTCTCTACACCAGCTGCAAAATCTGTTCCAACGGCAGCGGTATAGAGACTTTGTTGCTGGCCTCCTTGCCGAAAGCAACACCTCCATAACATCATCAGGGAGGTCCCAATCCTTGTACCTCAGCCTTTCAGAAGCCAAGCGTGACGGTTGAGGGTTTTGATGTCTGGATGGAGAACCGGACCTCCCTTCTGTGAGAGTAGGTTCTCTCTGAGTGGAAGTCGAATTGGAGGGCAGATGGACAAGTCTAGAAGGTCCGGGTACCACGTTCTCCTGGCCCAATCCAGGGCAATTAGGATCATGGTTCTCCAGAATCTTCTCAACCTCCTGATCATTTGAGGAATGACAGGGACCGGTGGGAACGCGTACAGAAGCGGAAACTCCCAGTCCACTATGAACGCGTCTCCCAGAGCTCCTCTCGGGGGAAATTCCCTTGAGCAGAACAGATTGCATTTCCTGTTGACGCTGGTGGCGAACAGATCCACCTGAGGGGTTCCCCAAAGGGTGAAGATCTCTTGAAGGACTTCCTGAGCTAGTTCCCACTCGTGGGAGACTGTGCTCTGCCTGCTCAGAGTGTCCGCTGTCAAGTTCTTCTCTCCGGCTAGGTGAACTGCCGATAGAGAGATTCCTTCTTGGATTGCCCAAAACCAGAGCTGCATCGTCTCTCTGCACAGGGGTAGTGATCCTACGCCTCCTCTTTTGTTGAGGTAACGCATGGCCACCGTGTTGTCCGTCATTATCAGGACATTTTTCCCTTGTACAGCTGGCAGGAACGCCTTCAGCGCAAGTCTGATGGCTCTCAGCTCTAACAGGTTGATATGTAGTCTGGACTCCGATGGAGACCAAAGACCGCTGATGGTCAAGTCGTTGGCGTGGGCTCCCCACCCTGTGAGTGAGGCATCCGTGACTACTGTTATCTCCGGCCAGGGTTGCCAAAACTGTTCTCCTTTCAGAATGTTCTCCTGACAGGCCCACCACTGAAGGTCTCGAGCCACCCTGTCGGGAACCTGAAGAAGATCTGTCATTCTCCCTGAGAATTGTGACCACCGAGTCCTCAGTGTCCACTGGAGGGATCTCATTCTCAGGCGAGCCTCTGGCACTAGGAAAATGCAGGATGCCATGAGGCCTAGCAACCTCAAAAAGTCAAAGGCTGGGAGACGTTGGGCATCTTGGAACTTGGTAACCATCTGTAGAATATCTTGAGCCCTCACCTCTGGTGGCGAGGCTTTTCCCAGGGAAGTGTCCAGGATCGCTCCTATGAACTGGAGTCTCTGCGATGGTATCATTTGTGACTTCTTTAAATTGAGGGAGAAGCCCAGTTTGTGAAGGGATTGGCACACGTGATTTAGCTGGATCTGAGCTTGTTCCGAAGATACAGCCCTGATCAACCAATCGTCCAGGTAGGGGTAGGCGTGAATCCCTTCCCTCAGACTTGCAGCCACTACCGACATTAACTTGGTGAAGACCCTCGGGGCGGAGGTCAGCCCAAATGGCAGCACTCGAAATTGATAATGAGAGTTGCCAATTGCGAACCTCAGGTATTTCCTGTGTTTGAGATGGATAGGCACATGGAAATAAGCGTCCTGAAGGTCCAGAGATACCAACCAGTCCTGGAACTGAAGGGCCTGGAGGATCTGAGAAAGAGTGACCATTTTGAATTTGTCTTTCCTGAGGAATTTGTTCAATTCTCGCAAGTCCAAGATGGGTCTCAGTCCTCCGTCTTTCTTTGGAATGAGAAAGTAAGGGGAGTACCAGCCCTTATTCCTCTCCACTACAGTTACCGGTTCTATGGCACCTTTCTCTAGCAGGTCCAAAATTTCCTGCAAGAGGAGCGGATCTGGAGCTTTCTGAGAGCTGATCCCCGGTGGATGACTGAGGTATGCGTAGGAAAGGCAGGCAGTAACCTCGGGCAACTGTTTCCAATCCCCAAGCATCTGACGTGATAGCCTGCCATTCCGCCAGATGTTGTCAACCTGCCTCCTACAGGTGTCCTGTGAGGGAAGTCCTCAGAGTGGTTTTGGGGCGGCTGATGCAGATGCTGATGGTAAAGAGGCACCTGCTGTTGCTGCGGCTTTTGAAGATCTACCCCGTCCACCTTGGGTAGTTCTTTGTCCCCTTTGAGCCGGTCGTCCTCTACCTCTTCCGAATGCGGAGTAGAAGCGAAAGGACTTGCCCCTCACAGAGGTTCGTTCCTGTGGGACAAAAAGGTGTCTGACGGATTGCAGCGCCTAGGGATTTTGCTGCTGCTTTTGAAGTTTGCAGTTTCTCTAAACTGTCATCCGCCTTTTTCCCGAACAAAGAAGAGCCATCGAATGGCATGTTCAAGAGCCTGGCTTGCACATCTGGGGCAAAACCAGACTTTCTCATCCAAGCGAATCTCCTGGTTGTTGTACTTGCCGCCATTGCTCTGCTGATACTGTCAGCCGAATCAATGCCCGCCTGGAGGGATTCGCACATAGCGTCTTTACAGTCCTGTATGATATTCAGGAACGCCTCCCTTTCTTCTCCCTCCGGAATGCAGTCAGCCGCTGTAGAAGCACACTCCCAAAGTGTATGGCTGAATCTAGCAAGGGTGCAAGTAGCATTAACAGATTTTAACGCCATGCTACATGCCGAAAAAAACGTTCTTTGCCATAGCATCATATTTTTTATCGTCCCTGTCCTGTGGGACGGTAGGGTAAGCAGTCTTGACATCAGTAGAAGATGCTGCCTGTACCACCAGACATTCTGGGGATGGGTGTTTTGACAAAAACTCCGGGTCTGTAGAAGATACCCTGTATTTTGTAGACAGTTTTTTATTTACTGCCGGGACGACATCTGGGGTTTGCCAGTTCGTCATAATCTTCCTCTGAAGAGCTTTATGAAAGGGCACTACAGGATCCTCCTGTGGGCCTTTGTCAAGAATATCCGTGAGGTCATCTTGTTGGAAAGACTGTGAAGGTGCAGACCACCCCATAAACTCTGTGATCCTGGCCATTAAGGCTCTATAGGGGGTTTCAGCATGCTCCCCCGGGTCTGGCCTAGCAAACTCCACCTCAGGGGAAGTGTCTAACCCACTTGCCTCATGTAAGGAATCATGAAGATCCTTTAACCTGCGTTCTTCAGAGGAAAACTCCTCTCTAATGGGAGTTACAGGGCCCTGCAATTCAAATGTGTCTTCCTGTTCAGACAATTCACCCTCTTCCATAATTGAGGACATAGTTCTCAATTGTTCTGAACTCATAAAGGGTGTAAACCCCATCTCCAAGGCAGAGTGTGCCAAACTTGTCATAATCGGCCTCAAAAACGTCGATGTCGTCGACGTCGAAGGCTTCGAGCGTGGCGTCGAAAACAAAGGCGGAGGCCTCGATGACCTCGACAGAATTGGGATTCTGCTCGACAATCTCGACGCCATCTTCATCGGGGACCTGGGGATAGCCACTGGGTGTGTCGTAACCGTGACTTTTCTTGGCGTCGACGCCGGTGTCGAAGATGGCGTTGAGTCGACAGACCCGTGTGTCGAAGGTCCCTTCGACAACGGCGTCGAAGACACCGGCGTCGACGGAACCTTTGTCGACGGTGTTGACGGAACCTTCGAAGAAGGTTTCGAGGTCAAAGCTTTACTCGAGGGTTCGTGACGCGCTCGAGAAGCTTCCTTCGCCGGGTACTGCGACTCGCGGCGTTTTTGACCTTCGGGTCTTTCGACCAGAGCATCGCTCTCGGCAGTCTTCGAGGGGGTCGAGGCCGTTTTCTCGAAGACGCACATCATATTTTTGCAGAATTCCTCCCATTCAGCCCGGGAACTATGTTTCGTGGGGCAAGGGATTCTCTTTGGAGAAACAGAGGAAGAGGGAGACGGAGAAGGGGGATCTTCGACGTCTCCTCTTCGAGTGCTTCGATCTCGAGGAGTGATGGGACCCACTCCGAGACCTGGAGCGCGAATGGTGACGAGGAGACGAATGTCTCGACTTCGTCGAGGAAGAAGAAGCTTTAAAAGTCTTACCTCTCTCCAGCTTCCCCCTACACTCCTTCAGGGCCTTAGCTGTCATGGACATACAGTCCTCGCACTCCGAACAATGGTGTTCAGCTCCCAAACACCACAGACAAACTCTGAGGGTCAGTCAGCGACATTTTTTTCCCACAATCTCGGCATTTTTTGAAGCCGGACCGAGGAGTTGTCGGTTCCGACGAAGAAGCCATCGAGTACGGATCGAATAACTAGAGGTAAATAGGATTAACCTGACAAAACTGAGCAACGGTATTCCGAGGCACTGAGTAAGCGCGGAAAAACGGAACTGAGCAACGGACGCTGCGCGCGGCCTTTATGGGCAGGATGACGTCGACACGGCAGCTGTCGAGGGACATCCACTCGGAGGACGTCGACGGGCAGCGCCCTCTACAGAAAAATTTTCCGAGGCCAGCAGAGCTGGAAGGAGATATCTAAGATAAGGAATACGTCGGAGGACACAATCCCTTCAAAGTTTCTTTCTATCCCAAACAAACCAAAATACCTGCAGAGCTTGAAAATATTGCAACTTTGCACAAACATGCTTTAACACAAAATGATCTCAAAGGTGGATTTGACTCAAGCCCTATTCATAGCCCACTTCGACTACTCCATTTGAATTCCTTGGGCATGCTGATTGAAGCGCTTATGCTGTTTCATGAAATGTGCTGTACTTTTCATATTGGCTCAGCATAGTGTCAATCATTATGCAACGAGTTCTAGCCAGTTTTGCAGTTATGGGAATATTTTGAATACAATGTTTTGATGAGAGATTTACAATGGTTTTCTTCTGCAATTAGGCTTCCTCCTGGTTGCACGCTATCAAGCAAAATAACATCTGCCGCCTTAAATGTGTGCTTTGAACAAACCAGTCTGATCTGGTTTGACCCATTTCTTTTTAAATTAATTTAAAGGTGTATTGGTTATTTACAAGTTTAAACCAATACATCATGTTTAAAATCTTATCACATCAATTATCAATCATTCATGCTAAGGTATGCCCCGAATCAATGACATCTCTCCCTTTTGTTCCTCGTATCATCCTACCCTAGCCAAGGCCAAGTTGTATCCTATTCTTAGCTCGCCATTAATTTTATGAAATTGCATTTCAGTTCATTCATCAATTACCCAGTCCAACAATCAGTTACTATTTTTCCCTCAGTACATATTCCACAAATGTAGTTGCTGCTAAAACCAGTCTAACCCTTTCCCCAATCAAAATCCCTCCCAACATTCTTCTGCCGTCAGTGTGAGTATTAGGTTTATGTGATCCTCCAGGAATCTTGTTCTTGCCTCCAAGGGCCTTAAAGGAGGTCACTAAGTGGTAGAGAGTTTCCACCTTTGTAGCATCTCCACAGTATCTACAATGCAAATGTAATCTGGCTATTTGTTTCTTGGCCAATTGAACTTCCCTAGTCGCCAGTATATTCAGCTGGGATATCATCAAAAGGTCTCTATAATGGGCTGATGGAAACTTTTGGTGGTAACTTAGCAGTTGATTCAAACTGTTCCACTTCCAACTCAGGCTAGGCATACATTTATCCCTGCTCCTTATTTCCAGAGTTTCTATCCAATCCAGCGATTATAATTTTTATTTCACTTTGCATGGATCCGATTTAAGTAAGTCCAGTGGGATGTCACATCTTTCAAGTTAGATCTCGCACCACTTCCACCATTGTAGTGCCTTTTCTTGCACTCTTATGAGTTTAGATTGGAAAAAAGGGACACAAGTGTCCTCCATCAAGCATTTCCTGTATAGTGATAGTGTTTTCCACAATACAATTGATGTCAGGGATTGGAGTCCCAGCTCGTATCTAATGGCATAGCCCAGAAGCGAATTTGGCAATTTCAAGATCTGTTGCCAGAAGATCCCTCTAGTACTCTGCACACTTTCCATAACAGATTTAAAAGGAATTCTGGTCTATATGTTAATATCTGAACCACCGTCTGTTTAATATGTTCTGTGCAGGGCTGTCCCCCGAGTTGTGAGTCTTCCTAGCTTATCTCTTAGCATTTGGTATTGGCACTTTTTCATCCACGTTTTTGTTTATCACTATACACAGACAAATCATTGAGTTTACGGTCTCCAATTTTAGATTTTCCACCCTCCATATGAAGGTTTCCTTTTGTTTTCTGTGCGCAGAAGACATGATCAATATTTTGGATTTTCCCACATCAATTCTCAAGCTATTTTCTTTCAGATGGCTGGTAAATGCATCTAGCTGTCGCTGTAAACCAATGGAAGTTTGTTCAATAAAGACCAAGTCGTCTGCGTACATTATCCAAGGGACTTCAGAGGAGTTTATCCCTGGGGGATGGGTGGTGGAGGAAGCTCAGAATCTCTTTGTGAATCCTTCAGGTCTGACATCTAGAGGCTAAAAAGCAGGGGTGCCAACAGGCATCCCTGCTTCAGACCCCAGTGGGTGTATATTTTCATTGACAGATTCCCCCCACCCCCTTTGCTGATAGTCTCACTTGGATTGATGTGTCCATGTGGAAGGATTGGATTGCCTCTATCAGATCTATAGGGCATTTCCATTCTCTGAGATTAGACCATAGGTGTTCTCGGTTCACCCCATCGAAAGCCTGCTCCAGGTATATAAAGGCCAAATATACTGCGCATTTTGTTTCCAAGGCTTTCTGTTTTAACAAATTTAAGAATCGGGTTCAGCGAGGTACCGAATCCCTTTACAAAACCAGTCTAGTCGCCCAGGTTTAATAGCCCATGCATTTAGGTCTCAGCAAGACTGATGCAAATAGTTAACCCAAAGAATCCAAAAGGGCGATCGGCTGATCGTGCTTCGGATCGCGTCGATCGCCCTTCTTGAATATGGGGACAACCAATGCTTTGCAACATGAACTTGCCACTGTCTTGGTTTGCATGACCTATTTAAATAGCCTCGCCACTAGCACCCCCATTCCTTTACATTCCCCTTGCTCAGTTTGCCAATCATTTTACTTGCCTCCTCCACATCAAACTGAAACGACTACCCCCATATGCCCCCCATTTCACTCGCTTGACTTGTTTCACCTCTTTTGGCAAATAGGGTTGTAAAATGGTCTACCAATCAATCTTCGAATACCTGGCCCATCATATGTGCTGGTCTAAAATTCCTTCCGTTATTAATGTGATCCCACAAATTCCTTGTGTTATTGGCACAGACCGCTTTCAAAATATTTTCGGAATCCACTTGCCCTAGATGCCCGGATCCAGTTTTGATCCATCTGTTTTTGTTTCCTTATCTTTTCAATCATATGGATACCTTTCTCCCTCTGCACTTTGCTTATGTCGGATGTGAATGATCTTCTTGCCATCACTAAGTCATGATCATATGCATGTTTAGGTAGCATTTTTATTTTGTCTCCTTTATCTTGTTTTTCTTCGAAATCCTTCAGTATCCAGGCATACTCTACCTGGGTTGGGTTCTCCATTATGAAATGCTCATATTGCGATCAGATTCTAGGTATGTCTGTTCGTTTGATTCTGAGCCTGTTTTTTCCCCAGGTTACCTCCACGGGCGTCATTTGGTTCCCCTCCTTCGTGCAATTTGTCATACTTAGAGTAATAGAAAGGAGATCATGATCGCTTGCACTCAGTTTCACCATTTCAAATGTTTCTACTGCAGCACCAATGTTTCCAGAAACAAAGCATTAATCCAAACAGGATCTATGGGCTCATCTTCCCCACATGCATCAGGTCGATCATCTTTTGTTTAACCATTAAGCATTTTCAATTCCTGGGTCTCTGTCTCAATAGTCCACTTTGAGCTCTTTTTTCCAGTAGCACCTCTTTTTGGGGCTGTCCATCCTCAAGTAGTTGGATGTTCAGATCTCTACATAGGATATGTGGATTTGTGGTTTCAAACATGGCCTCATCAACTTGGCTCATTATTGCTTTCATAAAATCATCTTCCTGGGACATATATACACTCCAATATTTATTAATAGGATTTGGGTTTTTGTCTCAGCAATTCCTCTGCTCAGCTTCAATACCTGAACATGGAATACTGCACATTATCTCCTGTTATCAGACCCACCTGTAACCAGGGTCCCATTTATTTTCTCCACACTTGCCTGCCTTATTATGTATATATCCTCGTAAGTTTTCAAGCGCCCAGTTACCTCAGGGTTTGGTGTGTGGTATAAATAATAAACAAATACAAATATGGATTTGATGTACTGGCAATAGTCAGCCCTTTGTCCACCGTGATCATAATCAGAAGACCTGAGTAGTGTCTCCCCATTAATCCTTTGCCAGCTGGATTTAGTTGTGTCTCATAACCTTCACATGGCTTTGTCCTCATCCAAGTCTCTTGGAAACAGACTATCAAATTGTGCCAGCTTCACAGAGTCTTGAGAAATGTGATGATCTGAAACCTCTTGTAGTACCAGGAGCCAATGCAAAGGCATTTATCGTATTTTTCCCTACCAATCTATTGTTTTGGATTTCCTAGCGCTCCTGCTAGCCAATCCCAGGTATTTTGATCGTCCATTTGTTGTTGGGGGAAACAGTGAAATGGGACACTCCTCGTTTTGCGCTGAGTTGTCAATAGTACATTTTGGAGGTTTAAAGGATTTTGGCCAACATGTATGCTGATTTTTCATTTGTGTCTTCTACTCTCTCTCTCCATTCATTTTAGATTTGATTTATTTGTGGTATTTGCCTCCTTGGATCTTTTTACTGCCCCCTTTTTCGTACTTAATGAGTGTCTCCTTCTAGGTATTTGACTCGCATCTCAGGGGTAGGAGTTTCTCATTATCATTGTGATCACTTAACTCATAAGCCAAGGGCAGAAGTTTGTCACTTGATTCCAGTGGAGCTTCTTTGATTAGTTAAGATTTAAGATGAAGTATGACCCAATCTTTTTTGTTCTCATTCACAAACTCTACTATTTTCCTTTCTCTGTATGTGAGATAGTCTGCCCCAAGATCGGGCATGTTATTCGCTTCACCTGTCGCTATATTTCAGCCCAATCAGAGCAACTTCGATTATTCCATTCTTCATCCTATTCTTCCCTTTCCATTGTTTATCGGATCACTTAAGCAGGTCTCCGAGGAGGAGTCAATCTCCTCAGTCTCCACCAGAGGTCTCAAGAGGGTATTTGCTGGAACCAAGGATGTTTGTAGAGATTCTTCCGGGGCATCTCAAATTCTCTTCTGGGACGCTTCACTGGTTGTATTGTATATAGTGGTGGAGGGGTTCTTATGTTCCTTAATAAAGTTCTTGATCCAGTTGACTCTTTTCCTTCATTTTTATATTTTTGGGTTTTTCCCATTTGTATCCATTTGGCCATGATTTGGGGTTTCCCCACTTGATCTCCCAGGGCTTGTGTTTCTAACCCCTCCTCCCCTTTCTGGTTTATGCTTCATTCAAGCACTGTTGGAATTTCTGCATCAGGTTTCTCTGTTGCATTTCTTCCTCATAATTCGATCATTTCAGGATCTACAGTCGATCTTTGTCTCCGACCATCCCCCATTTTCTTTTGGGGATGTTTCGGGTCTGTGTCCTTTTTTCCCCAGTACTACTCTCCTTTCCGATCCACCCCATCCCATAGCCATCTCTCCTTTCATTTTTCGATTGACTCTGCATCCATTTGCAATGTTCCACTATAGCTGGTTTTGCCACTTGATTGAGGTTTCATCTTCTTTGTTCAGTCTCTCTTCTACCTTATTAACAAAGGTTTCCATTCCTGTAATTTTTGTGTGAGCCATTGCTATTAACGTGGCATGGTCTTGCAGTGAGTTGTTAATTCATATAATTTAGTAAAGGGGGTTCGCGAGATGGACAGCGCTGCCATCACCATGTGCTGGATGTGGGTCACCTTCTCTCGTTGGAATTCCTTCCTTATGCTGGCATCCTCTTATCACAGGGATCTTCCTGTATGCTCCTCACGGAGGATAGAGAGCTGCTGTACTAGTTGATCCATCTTCCCATCTAAACCTTTCTCTTTCCAGTTGTGGCGGGTGAAATTTCTAATCATCTTTGTCTTTATTTCCTCTGTCACACCACACTGCCGCTCCTCATTTCCAGTCCCTGTCAATCTATCAGGGTATGTTTTTGATGTGGAATCTGCAATTCTGCTTTCATTGTGGGGTTTCTCTTGATATGAGTCTTTTTCTGGATGGTGTTTGTAAAGGAGCTACGAGTTCTACATTTGGATTATTATCTGTAATTGGCATTTCATAGTTCAATACTACCAGTCAATCATTTATGCTAGATCGCCACTTCCTTTGCAGGGTCATTTTTTCTGTTAAATCTAGTAGGGCCTTTGCAAGCCGTGTGGCCAGATCTGAATTTCTTAGCTCTTTACTTGGGGGCTTTGCAGCGGACTCCTTATCCTGGCTTAGGTCAAACTGTTAACTGCGGTCTCTTTTTTCTCGAGTGTTTTCTGCGATCTCATTATAGTGGCTCCTATTTTTGTTCCCCTGGATTGCACACAGTTCCCCCTCCATCCTATGGTCTTTCATAGTCACATTCCACATTTGTGTGCGTCAGTTGTACTTCGACAATAGTTTCCTGGGGATTTGGCAGATCTTTCGACTCCTTTACTCCATCTCCGGCTCCCAGGTCAGACTCCTTTATTGCTGCCTGTGTCGGCCTATTTTCCATAAAATTCACTGATATTTTGAGAGTTTCCAACTTGCACTTAATAGGGGGAACTGGGCAGATTTGCCCCTCCCCCTCTTACGGGGTATTTGCCATGTCTCCCCTTCCCCAATTCATCAGCTCTGGTGACAAGCCCTCACTCTTTTTGCCGCTGTCAATGGGATTCACTATAACACAGGCAGCCAGCTGCAATGCTACTCCTATTAGCAGCTGCTAGGCCTGCTGGGTTTCGATTTAGTTCCAAGGCGGAGGGGGGCCGTGCCACCTTACCTGTTGCTGAGTTCTTTCAACCGTCGGGCTTTGGACGTTCTCTGCCATAGGTTGGACATACGCTCCCACTGCTGCTTCTGCCAGGGACTCTCCATTTCCACCAGCAAATATCACTTGCCTCCACTTAATTCCTGCCTTATCAGAAGCAGCACAGCCCGTTGAGTAAACAGCTTCAAGGCACAGAGTAGCAGGTTCAACAGCCAGCACCAGCAAACACCACTTGCCTCCAATTTGACCTATTCAGTGTGTGTTTTCACTTGTGTAAAGAAAATCAAACAGGCACTTAACCTGTGTCTCTTTATCCTTTCAGAAAACTACTTTGCATCCAAACCACCAGCTCCCCAGTTTTTACAACAAACATCACCAAAATAATGCACTGGCTTACATTCTGGAGGGTATGGGCTTGGTAGGAATTGTGAAGGAGGGAGCAACAGCCCAAGTACCTAAAGCATTATGAAGTTATTCTTCGGCTCTATAACGATGCCCCGAAATCTTCTGCTTCTCCAGATATCTTTGTCAGGGCCGGTGACGGGGCTCGGCTCTTGCTCGGGTCTGCTTTCTCGTTCCTCCCGCTCGTTTGCTGGTTCCTGGTCTGGTTACTGTTCTGCACTTATGCCAACGGTTTTAAGCTTTCCACGCTTCCTGTACGGATGATCTCGTCATCGTTCTTTGGGCGTCCTGCCGACCAAACTGTACTTGTGGTCACGCCACCACTAGATCTCATTCCACTTTCTTTCCTCACAATGCTTTCTCATATCTGAACATGCAGGGCTTGCACCAGTTGCCTTCGCTCCATCCTCCACAAGGGGGTAATGTCAGGGGGCTTCCCTTATGCACAAGGCTCTCTTCCTTTCCTACTCGTCCCAGTTAAATATGCCTCTCTTGTTTAAGAGACATCGCCTTTTCTTTAACAAATGGATTTGATTTTTGCATTGCCTCAACCAACAGTATATTTGTTCCAACAGGTAGTCCCACAAATGAGACACTAGTAGAAGGTCCAGGGAGTTCCTTATAGGAACGGGAGTCCTTGCCCCAAAGAGGCATGTCTCTCCGGGTGAGGGGCTCCACCTTGAAGGAGGTGAATAACTGCGATTCGCCACAAAACACACTAAAGTCCGGCCAAACCTGATCAAGGAAGGTAGCAGAGCAGTAAGTCTTTGACTTAGGAGGGGTTGTGATAGTGGTCTAGGCTACAATGGTTCACACAGAGCAACAGCAATACATCCCGTTAGACAGGGAAGTACAGGAAAGTACAAAATAAACAATGATTTATTAGGCCTTTATATATAGACACCAAGCAACGACATCTCCAGGCAAATAGTGGAAAACTTGCTATAAAATACATATATACCATTCACCCTTAGGAGAAGATCAAACACGATTCAAAACCAGCACAAAACAACTAAGTAGTCTAATCTGTAAAACACAGTAGAAACACTTCTTAGCAACATTAGAATAATTCCAGAACACTTAGTAAGGGTCATTTTCCCTAAAAATCACCAGTTACAAAGTTATACTTTTCAGGTAGGTTTACTATGTGATTGGACGATGCCAGTGGTTGTGACTCGAGACAAAAAGTTAAGTAAAGTTCAGTTAAGTAGTTCTCGCAATCCCACCACACTAGGGAAGGCCCAGCATGGGGACCCTTGACCAAATGACTAACGCTCTAAGTCAGGAAAGGGATAGGGACAGGACTTTATGCCCATTTAACCTTATGGAGGATGGGGCAGGCAGAGGTGAAATAAGTGTGTTAACTTACCCCTCCACCTCCACTGTAATCTGATTTCTGTAGAGACCACTGCTGGGGTTCCGGATTCCATTAGGAAGGAACGGGTTACTTACCTGTAACTGTTGTTCTCCAGCATGGGTCTGGCATGGATTCACATGCTCATGAATATTCCCCGTCAGGCTGGGAATCCTTGGTAAAGAAAAAAATCAATCAGTTTAGTTTCTGAACTGTCTTTCTAGTAGTAACCAATCACTGGTCTCTGGGTCATACTGCCCCCAGCCAATGACTGCCCTCTCCCTAAGCCCCTCCTCTGGCAGCCATCTTCAGATTTTTACCGCACGTTCAAATGTTGGGAGTCATTGTGCTGTAGCTCTCGAGCTTTTACTGCATTTTGCTTTTTTCTGAAGAGTTTACTCTTATATTTTCAGTCAATCGAGCCTCAAGCTCCACCGACATTACTTCCGATCAACAGGGACCCATTTTCAGAATTTTCTACGCCCCCCAAGGCCATCTTTTCGTCGTGTTTTCCACTTCTCACAGGATTCCAGAAGATCTTTGATGCCTACCCTGCGTGGACCTGGCCCAGGACAAGGGAAGCATGACGCCTGCTGGATCCAAGCTGTTCAGGAGCTGCCGTGGATGCAGACTTTAAAACGTCTTTAAGGAGGATGCGCACTCTCGGTGCCTCTACTGCCTTCACAATGACAAATCGCACGCGGAGAAGGACTGCGTTTTGTAAGAACATTTTACCTACAGTAAACAGTGTAAAATCACTGTTTGCATCAAGAACACTGTTTTTTTCGTTTTGTTTTGTACTTGTTAATATGCTGTTCACTATGTTGTGACGATTACTGAATTGTCCTCGGTTCTGTTACACAAGCATTCACCAGCATCACTGGTGTCGGCTTCTATGGTCTATATGTGTGTTACAAAAAGCAATGTTTGGTGAAAAGAAACGTTGACGCATCAATCAATTCCATTCACAATGTTTGATATAATACAGTCCAAACAATCTTTTGAGTAAGATACCATTACTTGAGTGTCTGTTTATTTATTTATTTTAGACCACAGGGTACACAGGAGAGTGTGAAGGTGTTCCTTCTTTTGACCTGTTCTATTGTATTCGTGTGCAGTGCTACTCATCCTACTCAATTGGAGGCGGAGTTAATCATTTAAAACCATCAAGACCACGCAGAGCAGAGTTGTGGAAGAGGTGTGGCAGTCTTTGCAGTCTGAAGGCGATGAGACCAGGACCCGGACATGGACTGACCTGGCCTGCCTTGCGAGGGAAGACTCGTACGACCGGGTGGAGCAAATATCCTACCTCTAGTTTTAAACTAACAGCTGACCAGCAGTCTGCCTCCCTTGCCTCGCTGCCTTGCTTTGGCTTTACCCTTTCTTTTGCTTGCCTTACCATACCCCATTGGAGTGTATTATCTGAGCTGATATTTCATGCCCCGTTGCTTTCAAGCGTGACACCTGTAAATGGCAAACAGTCCCTGTACTTTCGCCCAAATGAAAATTAGAGATGAGGAAGTCAATTTTCAACCCCCTACTCAACCCCGAGAAATTAAGTCGAATTAATCTAAAGGAAATGTAACTGTCCCTCGATCGACAATATCCTCAGCAGTATGCCCCACAACCAGACATTACAATCACCACAGGAGTGGTGATGGATTGTGTACAATAAGGAGAAGGGAGTAGATGCTTACCTGTAACTCCATTTCTCCAGCATTGGTATCGTTCATGGATATATATGCTGTGAATATTTCCAGTCAGGCTGGGAAAACCTTGGTAACTTTAATATAGCAGTTTTCCTATGGAAAACTTCGACACTGAGTGTCCTAGTGACGTCTTTATGTGTGCTTTAGGCTGCACCAATAGGACGGCCAGTATAAATAGCCCCACCCCTGCGGCTTCCCTTCAGATTTTAACCTCAACAAAATGGAGGAACTCGAAACGCATGTTTGCCTGAAAGGGGGTTTGGGGGGTGGGGTGTAGGCCACAGGCCTCATGTGAATCCATTAAAGATACCAACACTGGAGAAACAGAGTTAGAGGTAAGAAACTACTCCCTTCTCCAGCATTGGATCTTTCTCGGATTAACATGCTGTGAATAGACTACATAGTGCATAACAGGCATACAAGACCCATGCCCCAGGCAATCCTGAACCAACAATAGACAAGCATACATTTTCAGTTATAAAGACTGAAAACATCAGTAAAACCAAACCCTGGCATCTGCGGGGCTTACCTTATTGGTACAGGTGTTGGAGGACTGCACACCCCACCTGCACATCCTCTGCAAGATCTCTACCCAGACAGTAGTGTGTGGTTAAGGTTTGTGGCACCGCCCATGTTGCTGCTTGGCAAATGTCACTGCAGTATGCAGGCCCAGAGCACCGCTGTGGACCTCGTAGAATGGGCCCTGGGAGTCGACTGCAATGGCTTGCCGGCCTTGTTGTGGCAAATGGAAATCGTAGATGATATTCAACGGGAAAGGCCCTGCTTCAAAATCGGCTTCCCTTGTTTGAGGGGCCGAAAGCCACAAACAGCTATCTGGACATTCTGAAGGAATGAGTCCTGTCCAGGTAAATCTTCAATGCCCTCTTGACATCCAAGGAAAGTAGCGCTTTCTCCGCTGAGTGGACGCCTTTGGAAAAAAGGTGGGCAAGGCAAATGTAGCGTTCTTATTAAACTGTTGGAATCTTTGGAATAAAGTGAGGATTCATAGATAGGAGAACCCTGTCCCTCATGAAACGCAGATACGGCGGGTCGATAACCAGAGCCTGGAGTTTGGAAACCCACCTGGCAGACGTGATGGCCACCAGAAAAGCCACCTTCTACGTGAGAAACTTCACCAGCGTTGTGGACATGGGTTCAAACAGTGGTTTAATGAGGGCCGATAGTACCAAGTTAAGACTCCAGACCGGAGAAAACATATTCTTTGGGAGGGTGGCGGGGTAAGGAGGGGGGAAATGTCCTGAAAAGGCCTTTGAGGAAATGTTTAATCAGCCTGTCACTGAACAGCATTGGAGAGTTGTGCTGCCTCGTGAACCTGGAGATGGTAGCGAAGTGGACTTTGATCGAGGATAATGCCAGTCCCCCATTTGCCAACAGCAGAAGATAAGGCAGGAGTTGTGGAGGCGAAACATGCAATGGCTGCACATTTAGCTGCCACGAGCACCAGGCCCAGAACCGTTTCCACTTTTGGGTGTAAGACATGTTGGTAGATGAAGCAACAGTCCAGTGGAATTCTCAGGTGTCCAAATTCGGAGTGGTCAAGAGCCACGCTGCAAGGCTGAGGGAGCTGGGGTCGTGGATGCCACACATTCCCTTCATTCTGTGACAGAAGATCCGGCTATGAACCCCAGATGAAGAGGGTCATCCACTTCTAGGTGAAGATGGTCTGAGAACCAGGTCTGTCGGGGCCAGAACGGGGCCACCAGGGTCACCTTGCACACCATATGGATAGTTTTCCGTATCGGAGGAAACTGTGGGAACATGTATGTGAGCAGGCCAGTCCATGGGAATGAAACAACGTCCCCCCCCTCGAGTCTGGATAAGCCACCCTGCTGGCGAAGAGACTGCACTGCCTGTTTTCTGGGCTGGCGAATCAGTCCAATGGGGGAGTCCCTGAATATCCTCGCCACCTGGTCATCCTTCAGTCGCCATTCATGCATCTGAACTGAGTCTCTGCTGAGTGCATCTGCCTGCTCATTTTGAACACCCGGAAAATAGTAAGCCACCAGTTGAATCTTGTACGCTATGGCCCAGTGCCAGACCGCCTGAACCTCCATGGATAGGGGCTGTGAATGTGTGCCTCTCTGTTTGCAGAGATAAAACAGGTGTGCTGTTGTCTGTCAGAACCCAGACCACTGAGCCCTGAATGAATGGCAAAAAGACGTCAGTGCCCAGTGTACTGCCCTCAACTCCAGAACGTTGATGTGCAATGAAGCCTTTTTGAGGGACAATAAGCCTTGGACCTGAAACTTGTTGAGGTGAGCCCCCCCCCAATACACCTTGGAAGCGTCCGTTACAATCGTATACTTAAAGTCCGGCTCCACCAGGGGCATACCCCTTACTATATTCCCGGAGCAAGTCCACCACCGCAGGGGGTCTGCCAGCGCCCAAGAAATGAGAATCTCATCGGACCGGAACAGAGAACCTGTGACCATCTTGAAACGAGAAACTCCTGCACTGGCCACATGAAAAGCCAACAATTCGTGATGAGTGGGATGCAGGACCCAATTGAGCCTAAGAGACTTGTATACTTGGACCGTGATCGAAGTACCTGGCACCAAGGATCCTGCCATGGACGCCAGCTTCTTTATCCTTTCCACAGATGGCTTCACCAGACTGAGATGCATATGAAAATGAGCCCCCAGAAAAAAGTTGGAGGGCGTCAGACAACATTTGGCGAAGTTTACTGCAAAGCCCAGATGCAACAGGATCATAGCCGCCTGAGTGACTGACGCCCGCTGACGTGTCGCCACCCTGACCAACCAGTCGTCCAGGTACAGAAAAACAAGGTGTCCATCCCTGCGGAGGTAAGCAGCAACTGGATCCAGGCACTTGGTGAACGTCCTGGGTGCCGACTTGAGGCCAAAGGGGAGAACACGAAACTGGTAATGTGTGTCGCTGAATGCAAACCGTAGAAACTTGCGATGTTTGGGGTGCATTGGAATGTGGAAATAAGCATCTTCTCGATCCAAGCACGACAGAAACTCCCCAAGCTGCACCGCCCGAATAACGTCCTGCAACATTAGCATCATGAACTTTTGGCGTTTCACATGTTTAGAGACCTCAGGTCCAGAATGGGGCGCAACTTCCCGTTCGTTTTTTTTTATGACGAAAAACCGGGCGTAGGTTCCTTATCCTCTTTCAGACGTCAGGAACCTTTCTATAGCCCCTTACTCCAGCCTCAGGCACACCTCCTGCTGCAGGACCTGCGGCTGTGAGACCTTCGTTGGTGGAATAGGGAGTGGCGGACGCCGAAATGCCAACGAGTGGCCGTATTGGACTGCATCCAGCAGCCATCGGTCCGTTGTAATCAAACACCACTCGTCGACATATTGCGCCACGCTCCCTCCAACTCGACTGCCCTTGTGGCATTCAAGTCATTGTTGAGGCTTTGAATGGCGGCCTATAGTAGAGGAGGTGGTGGAACAGCTGGAACGACTGTAGCCTTTGTCGCGAGATCCAACAAACCTGGCGCCCCGAGGCTCCCCTAATTGAGCGAAAGGGAAGAAACAAACACCTACCCTGCAGCGTCGCCAGAGACCTCGCCGTATCGGAATCCTGCTTCATATTCTTGAGAGCCTCGTCAATTCTCTCCTCAAACAGCTGCTCCCCCTCGCAAGGCATGTCCACCACTTTATGCTACACTTCAGGTCGGAAATCGGTACAGCGCAACCATGCTTGCCGCCTGAGGACGACCCCATTATTTACCTGTTTAAATCCGAACTCTGCCAGGTCCACCACAAAATAAATGCTATAATTGGAGGCTGCCTCCCCCTCACGAACCAGAAGCATCGCTTCCTTATTCTGCTAAGGGCGATGGTCCAGCAGCAGCACCAATCTGTGCCGCATTTCCCTGTTGTAGCACGCCATAATGGACAATGAGTTGGCCGCCTTGACAGTCGTCGCCCCTACCGTCAGCACCTTCTTTCCAAAAGCATCCAGTTTACGTCCCTCATTGTCCAGGGGAGTTGCACACTTATGCTGGCTACGCGTCTTCCTACTGGCAGCCACCGACACCACGGAGTCCGGCGTGGGCTGCGGTGTGAGGCACTTTGCCGTGAACTCAAGTGCCCTAAACATTTTCTCCAAGCGGCCCTTGACCACAGGCTCCATGAAAGGATTGCGCATCGTGCAAAGCCCTTCCTGCCACATGTTGTCCAAGATGGTGATAGAGAAGACCCCTTCTGCCTTAAACCGTCTTTTCTTTCATCCTCTGGAGCAAGACCAAACTCGTGGCAAGCCCTGGCCATCATGGCATGAAAAGGACTCACATCGACTGGGGGCGAAGGCTGCGCAGGACTGCTCGGGGGATCCACCTCGGGGTCCATATCCCAGGTATCCGCCTGAATGGCTAAGACGACACTATCGAGAGCGTGTCTTGTGGGACGCTATCAGGGTCAGACTCAACCAGCTCCCTTGATCCCTACGAGTAGGGGTGCAACCCATGGGCGATGGAACGGGCTGCCGACCCTGAGGAGACTTCCTTGGTGGACCCTGCCGAGGGGTACGCACCACAACCTTTGGTTGGGGGGATTGCTGGAATGTCCTACCTAAGGGCTCCACCAGAGTTTGGGGCACCGGGAGCCGGGCATCCAACTGTCCGAGGAGCAGCTACAGCGTAGTCAGCACCTGCATGGAGAGCAGGGAGTTTGTTTTAATATTTGCAATGCACACCAGACCCGAGGGGATCAGGGCGAAATAGGCAACAAGAGGGTTGTTCAGCTCTCGGTTACATTGCTGTATGAGATCAATCGTTCTATACATTTAACTGTCTTCAATTTCCTGTATAAAAGTACATGAGCAAAAAGGCATAGGAAAACTGACTAAGGCATAGACATCGTACACAGTATATACAATATGTACAATCAGAGCAAATATAGCATTGTGGAAGCAGTGACAGGTCATAGTTCATTTTCCTTAATCCCGTGGAGAAGGTTGGTCCTAAAGCGTTGGTAGGGTAGGGCTTCCCTCAAGGGCGGAGGGAGGGAGTTCCAGCATTGGACGGCTTTGACCGGGAAGCTGCTGCCACCGGTCTCCTTGCGTTTAAATCTGGGCACCGTTAGAAGGTTGGCGTTTACAGTTCTCGTGGGACGGTTGGAGGGTTGTCTCATAAATCTCGCTGTGAGGTATTGAGGGGCAGCATTATGGAGGCATTTGTCAGGGAGGCTGCTTTGAGGAGTGCCAGTTTTTAGATCTTCTGAGGTCAGAAATGTGGGCTTTCTTCGGCATGCTTAAGGCTGCTCTCAATGCATTATTTTGTAAGATCTGGATCTTGTTAGTGATGTATTTGTTACTCCCTACATATAGGGCACTACAATAATAAAGTTTGGATAAGACAAGGGCTCTTGCTAGAGTGATGCAGTTGTTGGCGGTAAGGAAAGGCATGGCTGCTCTGATTAACTTACAGGTGTAATCAGTAGATGTGGCCATGGAATTGACTTTTTTAAAGGTTAGTGCGGAGTCGAAGTAGAATCCGACGGTTTTGCCCTCCTTGGCTACTGTGATGTTATTGCGTCTATTTTGAAAAAGGAGTAGTTGGGGCCTAGTTTGTTGAGGTTCGCGGGGGTGCCGAGAATGAAGTTCCGTTTTGTCATCATTCTGGCATAGACCATGAGAGGCCATCCATGCCTGGATGATGAGGTACACTCTACAACAAGGATTTGGCTTTTGTGAATAAATCGCCCGTCAACGGGATGAGGATCTGTGTATCATCGGGGTAATTAGTGTAGGTGATACCCATGCCATCTAGATCATCAAAAAGGGGCTTTGCGAAGATGTATTACAAGGTAGGGGACACACAGGAGCCCTGAGGCACACCGCAGGTGATGGGTATGGGGTCAACGGCTGCTAGAGGTGAAAAGACATGCATTGTTCTATTTTCCATGAAGGATTGGATCCATCCAATCGCTTCCTGTGAGAAATGGGCAGCAGAATCAAGTGGTTACATAGGCTCTTATGGTCCACTAGGTCGAACGCCGCTGAGAGATCGAGCAGCAGTAGTACTGCCTTGCCGTCGTCTCAGTGCGTCTATTTGTGCCTTAAGGTGGATAAGTGCAGTTTCAGTTCCGTTTTGTGGCCTTAAACCTGACTGACGTACTCCTAAGAGGTGGTTACATTCCAAATATTGTTGGATTTGGATGTAGACCACATTGTCTAGAATTTTAAACAGAAACGGGACTGTGGTGATTGGGCGGTAGTTTGTGGGTATTGACAGGTCAAGTGTTGGTTTTTTAAGTAGTGGGAGGACCCAAGACTGTTTTAAGTCATTAGGTATGGACCCGGTGGTGAAGGAGGCATTGATAAGTTTGGAGATGAAAGGGGAGAGGTCGCGTGCTGCATCTTTTATGATCTGGGCTGGGCAGGGGGTCGCCGTGGCAGTTGGACGGTTCGAGGGAGAGGATGACTTTTTCAACAGCTAGGATCGATACTTTTTTGAAGTTGAAGCAGGGTGTTGTGAATTAGGAAGTGGTGGATTAGACTGGGGCTGAAGCATAGGAGCTTTGTTGGGTTTAGCAGCAAGACACAGGGTTTCTTTTTTATTGTTGATCTTAGCTTGGAGGGTCGTTACCTTGTTAGAAAGGGCACTCTGGATGCTAGTGCACCAGTGTCTGGGGCTTGGATGGGCGTTTCTCTCTTTAAGGATGGTAAAAAGCTATTTAATGTTTGAGTTGGCTTGAGTGATAGAGGTTGTATGACAATTGTTTGGCGAGGATAATTTCTTTTTTGTAAAGGGTGGCTATTGTACTAAGGTTATTTTTATTGGTGTCAGAGTGATCTTGTCTCCAGGCGTGTTCACTTTTTTGTTTTTCTAGTCCAATTGCTTTCAGGTGTGGAGAGAACCAAGTATTCACATGTTTTTTAGGTTTACTCTTTCTCGTTTTCAATGGTGCTAGGACGTCTAGTGAAGATAGCATAGTTTTGTTGTATTCCTTAACAATAGTGAAGGGATCTGTGTGGTTCAGCAATGAATTCAGAGTGGGAAGAATCAAGGGAATGAGTTTTTCGGCTGTAATATTTCTTTTTTGTTTCTAGTAGGGATGGCAGGAGTTGTGCTTTTGGCAGGTATGGGAAGTGTAGCTTCTAAAGAGAAGGAAATCAGGTGGTGATCAGACCAGGGATGTGGTGTTATGGAGGTAATGGATGTTTGGCAGTTGTGTTCTGCTATCCAATCGAGGGTTCTACCTTTAGTGTGGGTGGCACCTGGCACTTTTTGGGTAAATCCTAATTCCTCAAGTGAGGCAATGAAATGCATGGCGCTTTGATCTAGTTGGTTGTTGAAGCCTAGGTTGAGCTCTCCTAGAAGACATTGTGAGGAGTTTTTAAGGTTGTCAGATAAACAAATATTAGTTACATCTTTGAAAGCGCCTAAAGGGCCAGGGGGTCTGTATATGAGGTGTATAGATAGGGTCTGGGTGTCAGAAATGGTCAGCTTGGCGGTGAGGGATTTACAAGAGTCTGCGTTTAGTGGCGTGGTAAGTCTCAGAGCTAGGCTGGTTTTGGCAATTATGGCGAGGCCTCCGCCCCAGGATGTGGTGCGATCGCTTCTAAGGAGGGTGTAATCCTCGGGTATGGCTAGCATAATCGCTGGGCCTGCTGCTGGATGGAGCCAGGATTCAGTGATGGCGAGGAAGTCAAATTTTTCTGTCTGGGGTAGCTCAGCTATTTCAGTGGCATGGGCCACCATAGAGCGGGTGTTTATAAGGGCGCCTTTTATGCTGGTCTGAGTAGGTCAGAAATTGGTAGTATTGGAGGAAGTCTGGGTATTGCGCTGGGAGGGTATTGAAATCTTGGGTGAGCCGGCTGTTAAACTGGACTGGGCTGCTCAGGGTACTGGTATTTAAGAGAAGGCTTGAAGTTTTAGCTGAGGGTTTGCATATTTTAGGTAGTCTGGCACAGAGTTTATGGTTTCTCTGGAGGAGATTGCATGGTCTAGTGTCCAAGAGAACCTGACTCGTGGGAATGCTGAAAAAGGTCGTAGGAACCCCTAAAGGCAGGGAGTGTGCCATGATAGGGTTTAGTGTGCTAATTAGGTTTAAGATAATCCTTGATAGGATGGTGTAGATCATAGGCAGATGCATGGTTTGGACGGAGTGCGGGTTGACCAACGGATACTGGAAGTGGAACAACCCCCAGGCCGTCCGACGTGGATGAGAATGCCGGCCTTGGACCCAACGCCAAAAGGTCCAGGAACGGATGAGACTCTTATGGACTTAAGGCCAAATCGTAGGTGGAGGGATACTGCTGTAGAATCTCCATCGGGAGCAAAGGTGCAACGCCGGTCCCAGACTGCCACGGCACCTCCCCGGAAGGCCACAATCGTCGACTAGCTCGTAGTCTGCAGAATCGAGGCCCCAACTCGCGGCCTGGGCTTCGATGACTGCTTGGATGCAGAGCTGGAATGGCATCTGGAAGACTCTTTGCCAGACGGCAAATGACGCCGGTCCAGCGAAGACGACTTAGTCGATGAGGCCGAACGTGACCGCGACTACTCCTTGTTCGAAGACGAGGGCCAGCGCGATGGATCCCCAGGCTTCTTCGGTCGGCCGGGTCATTAGACTTCCCAGCCCGTGGTGCCTGTGTGCCTGGAGAGGGGCCTTCGGACCCCGTGCCAGTCTGCACCAGCCTCGTCACTGAAGACTCCCCACCTCTTCCGAAACCTGAGGCCAGACCTTCCCCCGGGCGCAGTTTCTTTGATGCCAGCTCCCACGACTGTGCCCTCTGGCGCGGAGCACACCTCTTTGCCAAAGAAGTGGAAGACTTGCCCATGGGGTCCGAACCAACCTACGATCCCGGATAGGACACTTCTTTCAACCAACAAATGAGCCGCCGGTTACTGTCTTTGAGCGTTTTCTGGGAGAACCCCTGGCAAATCTTGCAGTTCTCCATGGAGTGGTGGGTTACAGGCAATACAGACAGTCCTCATGACAGTCCCCTTCATAAACGTTGAGGCCGCAGGTCTCGCATGGCTGGATCAACAATTTCTTCGGGCCCACAGATGACATGATGGGCCAGGAACACACTGTAGCAATGAAGTTGAAAATCAGTAAAAATTCTCAGGAGAGAACACAAGGTGATCCCAACAGTTTGGCGACTGTTGAAATCTGAAGGGAAGCCGCAGGGGCAGGGCCATTTATACTGGACGTCCTATTGCTGCAGCCTAAAGATGTTGATAGTACACTCAAAGTGTCAAAGTTTTCATAGGAAAACTGCTATATTTAAGTTAGAGGTTTTCCCAGACCAAGGGGAAATATTCACAGCATGTGAATCCATGAAAGATCCAATGCTGGAGAAGACCACATTCTCCGACTACCTAGATGGATACCAAAAATCTGTAGAGGATTGTGATCAAAATGTGTGTGATGGCATGATGCCCACAATGCGGGACAATAATGCATTTTTAGAGGAGGAATTATCACGTCCTGACCCTCCTGAATATGCCGGTCGTCAGGACCCTCCTGCCCCTTTGGAGACTCAGGGTGGGATCCCTGGATAGCCCTTAACAGGTCAAATGAGTTCCCTGGAAAGTCAACAGTGCATTAGCTGCACGGCTGCAAGAGGACATCTTAGACATCAAAACAAATATGTCCTGGCAGAGAAGGTTAAGTGATTCCTACTCGAATATAGGCTTGTTAGGGAAAATTCTCATAAATGTGCCAAATCCCACTAGCAAACAGCCCTCCAGCTCTTTTGCTAAACTTTGGGGCTTTGAACTTTTCAAATCTGTTTTTCTGTGTTTATTTCTTTCGTTATGGAGTTTTAGACAACTCCATAGGCATCATCTTTTCTTGTGACACAGGGAGGCCTGTCAGGCTGTCCCAAGTTTTAAATACCTTCTCTGGGATGAACTGTTTCCCAGAGAATGTAAAGTGAAATTGACTTTACTAGTCTTTCCAAATTCCTAGACCCAGCTCACCGCATCTTACAATAGAGTCTTGGAGGGGTTACATAGTATCCCCTGTGTCTAAATACTCATGTATCAGTCAACTGCTACCCTTTCCTATTGAAATGGCTGGTGGCAGTGGTGTTACAACAAACTACCATGAGTTTCTGACCGCGGTCTTTTTTCATTGTTTTTTTGGAAAGGCCCTTCTAAAGTTTGTCTCTGCGCGCCAAACCAGGTTTGGTCCCTTTGTTCATCATATGCCTCGGCTGGGTGACTGACAGCTAGGCTGGAATGAAAGGGAGAAAACCTTTTAAAAGGTGAGTCTCTTGGACTGAAAAGCAGAGTCGACCACTGGAACAAAAGAACCGAAGACGAGCTGGAAGAGGATGGCTGCTGCAACTCCTGGACCGTTGGTTTGCCCAGTGAAGCCCAGATGTAGGTTGGAATTGCCAAGTTCATCTCGACAAAGAAGCTCCTTCATGGACGACTTCTTCCTTCGAGTTGGTGGGACCAATCAACTCGTAAGCCACCTGGATACCATTCTCGGAGCTGGTTAGGTTTAACCATGGGGAAGGACACTAGCTTGTGTGCTTGACTGCAGCTACTCGAACCTTCCATTTGCCAGCTTGTTTGACCGGTACATGCGCAGTGCAGGAGTCCCTCTACGTTCTCCCTCTTGTACCCGCAACTGAGGATGTTCAGGAACCACGAGCTATGCAAGAACTGCCGGGAACCAACACCTTCAGCTGCATCTTTTTCTTCATATTAAGGTACTGTGCCAAACCGATTGAGAGAACTTACCTCTTGCGGTGAAAGTTTGTGAAACTTTCCCAACTTGCAGGCTTAATCAGCTTGTGACCAAACATACAATTCTTTTTCATACAAACTACTTCTGAGAACTTTGGCAAATACTTTACCGTTTACTACAATAACTGCTCTTTCCTATCCAATAAACTAGCCCATTGACTTTGGCCTCAGCCTATTTAACTGAATCGAGTCATCTAGTGTACAAAAGCTATTTGCACTGCCTAAGAAAATATCTGATCTATTCTATTAACTTGTGCCTTTTACTCCCAAAGTAACTGAAATGCCATTTTGCTCCTATTTCAGGGGAGCCTAATTTACTCAGAAACTTATTTGTTTGGTATTGAAGTGTGTGTATAATATTAAGTTGTCGCCTTCTAGTGAATGTTTTCTAAATGACTGTGTAATAAATTAATAAGTGTTTTACCAAGAAACCTTGAGTGTAAGTGTCTACGTGATCCACTGTGATTGTAAGACCTCTGTGTAACATCCTTGTACTGCTCACATTCCCTCTTGAGATAAGCCTGGCTGCGCAGCTCGCTACCAAAAACTGTAGTATAGACTTATACAAAAGGTTGGTTTTGCTTACGCCTGTAGTCCTAATTGTATGTGGTGGTCCCAGAGGGTACTGCATGCAATTCTGCCTAACGCCAAAAATGCAAACACTGGTGAACTCAGATAACTAGAATGGATACGCTGCCAACGGATAGAGGCATCAGGTACGGAGGAGAATCAGGGATCTAAGGCGCTGATGGAGTTGCAGAAATTGACAACTATCTCGACTATTAATGAACTGGAGTGCGAATTGAACAAGGAAAATGTGGCGCCTGGGAACGAGACTGAATCCACAAGTTCTTGATCGTCAAGCGGGCAATCTGTGGTGGAGGTATTTGACTCTTATAAATGGGATAAAGCTCTCCCAATTTCGACCTTTCAAGACTATAATTGCTGCGCTGGCAATAGCCCTAAATCCCTTCACAACATTGTATGATAATCAGAATTACTCCAGAAAAACCCAAGGAGACCTTATGACAACGATCCACACCAAAATAACCCGTATGGAAACCTTTGCTGGATGCATTCAAACTCTGATGGACAGGGAAGCTGAGTTGACTAACCAATAGCAATCTAACCCATATGATCTGGCCAGAGGTGAAGAGGGTGACAAAACCGCCATAATAACGGCGCTGTTAGAATCAATGAAAGGCACACGGTCATACTGCGAAACTGAACGCATGGTGAATATGCTGCAGCTAAGAAACCGAATCTCCACAACACGGATGAGAATGGAAACGGAACTCATCTGTATTAAGGATAAGCTGATTGGGTCCGTACATAACTCCGGGAGACCACTAAAATGGCAATGCATTCTGCTATTCACAGGCTAACCTCTGAGCAGGACCCGTTGACGATGGTAACAAAATACACAAATGTGGGAAGTTTCCCAAATGTAAAGATAATAGCAACTCAAAATGGAATAAGAGATCAAGCCAATGCCATAAGTATTGGAGACTCCTTATCTGAAGGGACTAAAACAAATCGCAAGATGCAAAGCAGCACCCCGTCCCGCCAACTGTCAAGTGAGTGCCCCTGGTGGGAAGCCCTACCAGATCTTTGAAAAGTACCATTGA
Organism: Ambystoma mexicanum; assembly: GCF_040938575.1. Classification (NCBI taxonomy): domain Eukaryota; kingdom Metazoa; phylum Chordata; class Amphibia; order Caudata; family Ambystomatidae; genus Ambystoma; species Ambystoma mexicanum. The sequence goes on from NC_090933.1 coordinate 1,307,851,297, forward strand.
TGACTGCAGGAATAAAACCCAGACCAAAAAGGTAAAAAAGATCAAAACCAACCTCCACAAAAAAAACCACATCAAATGGTTCAAGAGCATTCCTGAGGAAATTGAAATGCCCCGACGTATCAACGCCTTTAGAAAGGATGCAGACTACAAAAGTAAAGAAAATGCAGAGACCCAAAGATTGAGGAAGGGGCAGGCCCATTTGGTAAAGGTCACCTTTATTAAGGAAGATGAAATTTCATACCCGACAGCCCACTTAGTATTAAGGAAAGCCAGTCTACCTGTTTTAACGCAGTGAACGATACCTATTCCAAGTATCAGACATTGGAACAAAAGAGAAACGCCATTGAGGCCAAAGTAACAAGATAGATATCACTTCTTAATAAAACTGCCCCTGCAAACAAAGTGAGAAATCAGTATGCAACAAACTCAACTAAATATAACTACAGAACTCTAATTACATGGCGCCTGTGGAACAAATTTGTCCCTCTCGGGAAGGTCGGATACTGAACAGACGAAACATGAAATTACTCCTTTGTTCCAAAACTGCAAAATATCTGCACCGAATATCTGCATCTTCACCCCCTGCGATAAACGAGCGGCTAAGAACAAACCATCCAACTTGCCACTAGCTTGCCCAAGTGTCTCACCCACTCTACTTTGCCACAACTACACCCTCACATACACCCTACTTGCTTAATATTACATAGCAGTAGGTGTCTAACCAGCATTCACCTTAGATTGATCTTAATCCACCGGGTGTGCACATTTTCAAACCCACATGACCTGCTGCCTACACACCCACCACTAACCCAGATATGATTGCCCAGGTTGGTCTGTTCTACTGTAGCTTCTGATTTCACTGTACCTAACTGCCAGCCAGGTCTGTGCCACTGTTGCTTCAGATTTCAGATGTGTGCTTTGCATTGTGCTAGTTCTATTTAGCCCATGTGTGCTCCGCACTGTGTTAGTTCCCTTTAGCCCATGAGTGCTCTGCATCCGATAGCTCTATTTAGCCCACCTGCGCTTCTAGGCCATATCCCTTGATCGCCACTCACCTTCTAGCTTATACATGCAGACAAGCCGCATGTCCACGCCCAATCACTATCAGAACCAAATGATTGCATGCAACTCTAGCTAGCGACTATTGATACTCGCCAGGTCCTCATTATCTTAATATCGGTATCATGTTACTACACCCATGCACCTTCCCAAGGCTAATGCTCCCTTTACTGAGACTATCACTCTCGCTGTGGGTATCTACCCTTGTGTCCCTTTTATCATCAGCCAGCCTAGCTGTATCTAGCATTCGGTGCTTTGGAACTATGGCCCCTACCTACAGTCCCACGGCCACCTACCAACCTATAGGAATAGGTAGCTCTGCGCAACAACGCAAGACTCAACATGGCACTGGCTCTGCACAAGAACCTGCCTCACTTGAGCGTCAAGCCTCCTAACATCTATCTTAATTCCCCTGCCTTATGGCTAGACGACTTCACTAAAAAACTCACCTAACCAACCATGTTCTACACACCTGAGAAACAAGAGACTAGGAACTAGATTCCTGGGCATGACAGGGCACCCTATGCATCCTAGCGCTTGGTCAAAACGCTCGACGCCCACCCCCTCCATCCAGACACCTATCTCACCTACACCTCAGCTCCCTCAGATGACCTCAGCCCTACCAAGCAAAGCCATACAGATCAAGGCCGCTCTGGTCAACGCAAGGTCCCTTGCAGCTCACGCACTTGACATCGCTGATCTTATCAAGACTCAGGAGCTTGATTTCATTGCCATCTCTGAGACCTGGCCGCATCCCGCCTCGGGCCCGGCACTCTCTCGGGCTATTCCCCCTGAGTACTCCATCTCTAGATTCGACCGCACCTCCAGAGGCGGCGGAGTTGCATTCATCCATAAAAATGGACTAGGACTTAGAACACTACCGAGTACTAATCTGGAATCTGCCGAGCTACTTTGTCAAACTTCCACTATCTGCCAACCAAACGGCCAATGTACATCTAATCTACAGACCTCCTGGTCCCACCACATCGTTTGTGGATGACATTACCTCCTTATTACTTGATAAAGCTAAAACCAACTGTCAATCATCCTCGGAGACCTCAATCTAGGTTACCAAGACCCCAATGATACCACAGCCATTGACTTCGCCAACACCCTAACTGATCTAGGTTTCTCCCATCATATACAAGAACCTACCCACATCAAAGGGAGGTCCTTAGATTGGCTAAGTGACACCAACTGCAACATCAGTCTTCTCTCGAACTCACCATGCGCTTGGTTGGATCAACATATCATCACCTTCAACATTGAAGCAGCTCACCTACCCATGCCTTCAGTCGCACCTGCCATCCCTACCAGAAACAAAAAGGACATAACCTCCGATAAGTTACTCCCCCTCATCCTTCCCACCCTCAACAACGTCATTGATTCTTGTTGGGACCCCACCACCTTAGCTGACACCTATAACCAGGCGGTGCTCTCAGCTATTAACTCCATCGCCCCGCTCAAACTTAGGAGACCCAAACAGCATGTGCACCTCAATTCGTGGTTCACACCATAGCTTAGAGTGCTTCGTAAAGAGTCCGACAATCGCATCCTGTCAGAACAATCCAATACTAAGGAATTATTCAGAATTCTCAAGGAACTTGAGACTCCTGCAGCACCCCCGGACTCCAGCACCAAAGATAGCAATTGGTGCACCAATATACAGACAGCACTTCTGGGCAAAATTGCATCCCTCCAATCCAAAATTAGAGGCAAACAAAACTCCCTACAGTCGGATCAACCTTGGACCATTCCCTCATCTGGGACCTGTCAAGCCAACCTAAACTGTAAACCGTTCGCCTTCTCCTCTTACTATTCCTGAAGTAGAAGGGATTATAAACCACCTCAAGCATTCCAACTGTCGAGGTGACATCAAGGCAGCCTCTCACAACATAGCCCCCTTCATCAAGGCCTTCATAAACGCCTCCTTCGAAACGGGCATAGTCTCCGACAACCCCAAGGACGCCTGGGTGCTCCCACTACTCAAAAAACCATCCCTTGACCCCAATATACCGAGTAATTTTAGACCCATCATCACGGTCCCTTTCCTGCTCAAGATTCTAGATCGTGCAGCCTATCTGCAGATCCAAGAATATCTTGAATCTAACAATCTCCTTGGGCTAAGACAATCCGCTTCCGCCCTAAACGTGGAACTGAAACAGCCTTGATCGATCTGAAAACCCAAATGGAGATTCTAAAAGATAATGGGAAGTTAGCATTACTCCTACTTCTCGACCTCTCCACGGCATTCGATCTGGTCAACCACGAAATACTCTTCCAACATCTTAAATCTGCGGCACTCTTTCCTAAGTAACAGATCCGTGCAGGTCTTCTCTCCCACAGCCTCTGCAGACCCCTCTCTGATACACAGCGGTGTCCCCAAGGTTCGTGTGTATCGCCCACTCTGTACAACGTGTTCACCAAACCCCTCTTCGATGTGCTTGATTATCTGGTGTCTCCTACACCAACTATGCGGATGACACCCAGATACTCATCCCCATCACTGGTGATCACACAGCCGATCCCAAATCCTTGAATGACGTCTATCTGGTCATTCAGGCCTGGATGGCACAACACAAACTATGCCTCAACGATGACAAGACGGAGCTCTTATTACTAGGCTCATCTCAACGCCTCAATAAACTAGGCCAAGCCTTCAAGTCTTTCAACATAGATGGCAATGACATTAAGGTTTCTAAGGACACAAACTCTAGGCGTATATCTGGACTCTGCTCTCTCACTGAACAGACTAATGCAGTAAGGTCAGCTTCGGCCTATACCTGCAAACTCATTGCTGCCGCTAGACCTTTTCTGAACCCCCACAATTGCATTACCTTGGCAAGAACACTCATGTCTAAGCTCGACTACTGCAGTGCCCTCTACCTGGGGACTAGTCAGTCCAACCTCAACAAACTGCAAACAATCCAGAACAATTCCATCAGGGCGGCTCTCAATATCCCTAGGCGCTCCCATATTTCCAACGTCAGATCCGATCTACGCTGGCTCCCAGTAAAAGAAAGAATCGCCTTGAAAACACAAGCCTTGACTCAAATGCCTGGACAACAAAGCCCCACCATACCTCTCCACCCGTCTCACGCTCCATACCTCCACATGACCCATTAGAACACCACAAATTCACAGCCTCATTTTACCTGGATTTAAACTCCAAAAAGCCAGAGGTGTGAGTTTCCCTGTCCTAGCCTCGAAGCTCTGGAACTCTCTGCCTGTTCCCATCAGAACTGAGCCTTCTTTTCAAACCTTCCAAGAATAAAACCAAATCCTGGCTGCTCACGGAGAACGCATGAAGCACTTCATACAAGGCCTGGCCCACCTTAGGGTCGCCCTGCTTTCTTGTACATCTCGCCTACTTACCTGCTTACTTTACGGATTATGTCGATATATCTTGTACAGTTAGTTACCTGCTCATCTCTATTGCCTTTGTCTGTCCATTATTACTGTATCATGATTCCTCTACGAGAATCCTTTCCCCCCCCCCGCATCTTCCTGTAAACTAAGGGAGCCTGAAACTCTTGTCACCGACCCTCACTGTAACTGTGTATGCAAGACTATGCACCCGGATGCCCTTGGGCCTGGCTGCGCTCGGCAAATAAACAAAATACAAAATAAAGGTTGTTCAATGTATTAATGAGGCTCGAATGGACTGGGTCGTGCTCCAACTACACTCAGCCTTACTAAGAATGAGCCTGCTACAAGCAGGGGAAGACCTTTTACCAATGGGCTTTGAACTTGCAGAATATCCCAGTAGAACCTCACCTATAGCGCGAGGTACAGAGAAAAACCCACTATGTAATAACCAAAATCAGATCCCAATTTGCCCCCAAAGGAAGAATGAGGACTTGACAATGGATACAAGCCCCTTAAGAATAAAGGAACTGCCAAAAAAAATTAAAATAAAAAGGCAGTAGGGGCAAACATGACTGCAATAAAGAGGACATTTAATTTCAGATTGTCCCAACAGAGAAAAGTAAGAACGATAGCTGAGGAATCGATTCCAAACAATTATGATCAAACTGGTCTTAGTTGGCTACTGTGCTAGCTAAAGACTAAAAAATGTTAACAGCCAAAAGGACCTTAGTAGGAGACCTCTCACGATGGGAACGTGGAATACGAGAGGTTTCTCGCACGAGTTCAACAATAACGCACTGACCTTCCAAGATGTTGACATTTTCTGCTTCCAAGAGACGTGGTTGGATTCAGTCCCCTTGTGTGACGGGTTTGATGTGCTCTGTAACTTCGCTAAAAAGGGGGAAAAAGGTTGGCCGACATCTGGGCTCATCACTTTGATCAAGCAAGGACAGGGCCTCAAGGTAAATCAGATCAAACCCTTCACACAGAGCAATTGCAATTGGTTATTTATAACACGCTTAATACCCAGGAGGTTTCCAAGCACGGAGCCGGGGATCAAACCTGCGTTGCTCCACGTCACCTTGCTTCCAAGGCAAGTGTGTTGACCCTGAGCTATTGCTGCTAAACTGGAAGATCCCTCTAACTGAAAAATCACAGGACGTTGCAATACTCAATCATTATTGGAATCCACATGGAATTTCTGAAGAACTTGTAAACACAGTCATGTCACTAATAGATGAAGTCTGGAAATGGATTCATCACTAATTATACTCTGTAGAATTAGTGAAGAATGTATTGGTGAGGAAGGAAGGCGAAAGTATGGATGACTGAATTGTCAGAGATGTTAAATGGTCAGGTTAATGGGGACATTTCGGCCATACCGACATGGAAAAAGGAAAGTCAGCACTCATCTGGACTACTTTTTTGTCTCAAGGGGAGTGCTGAATCAAGTGGAGTCCCTGAAGTTGAAATGCATGACTGAGTGATCACCACCTCCTGGTTCTAGAATGGAAGATGCAATCACTAGATCCCCTAAAGTCAAGTCCTAGGCCCCTGCAAGTAAATCAAAGAGGGCACTGTGTATGCATCCTCATGAACAATATCCCTTAAATAGTCAGATTCTGTAGCAAGTCTATTTTGACACTATCAGGGTGTGGAATACTTCCCCTGGTTAGATTTTAGGAAAACCAGTAAACCGGGCAGCTGTAATAAACCTAAAAGATACAATTTCTATGATAAAGATCTAGTGATGGTAAGGAAGCAACTCAGAGCAGACCTGAGGAAGATAGACCACGTGTAGGATGGATCTGAACAGAACAGTCCTTAAAAGGAAACAAAAATATAGAAATGGGCTTTTGGCAACCAAAATGATGCAGAGAACATGCTTCGAATAATATCCAATCGAAATATACAAGACCTCTGGGCACTACCAAATAACGAATTGCACCAAAAATCCTGCCTTCTTTCAGCGGTAACTGAAAAGCAGTGGATTTCCCACTTCTCACAATTATTCACAGCTATGAAACAAAGGAGTCTCAGCAACAAGGACTATGGAGGGTCGATGGGAAATGGAGTTTGATGAATTGGACATCCTGCTATATAAAATGTAAACCAATCTCGAGCTGCTGGGCGGATTAAAGAAAATATGGTGGCATGGGCAGAGTTCTGTTCACTCTGATATTAGACCAAAGGTCAATTTCATGATCCTGGAAATCCGTCCTGATCGTCCCAATTTTCAAGAAGGGCGATAAAGACCCTCTAAACTACAGACCTATTGCCCCTTGGACACTTTGGGGAAATTGTTTGCCTTGCTTCTATTACGGCAACTGAATCAATGGGCTGTACGAATGGGTTGACTGACCGCAAGCCAACAGGATTTGTTAAAGGGGATAGAACCTCCCTCAATTTAATGATTTTGAACTCACTAAAAGCTAGAGCGTTAAATAATATATCCACGCTGTACATTGCGTTTATAGATCTCGAACAAGCATTCAACGGCATAAATAGGGAGAAGCTCTGGGATAAATTAAAATCGTGGGATTGCCCTCCTGACCTAGTAATGGCCATCTGAGAGTTATATACTGGCACGGAGATCGAGGTGAGATTATCCAGGGATGGGGCCCTTTGAGAAAATTCCAACGTATAGAGTATGAAAACATGGCTCCCCACTGGCCCCAATCCTATTTAATTTGTACATTTCAGATATGACGAGCCGGAAAAATGTGAGATCTTTTCCACCTGAAACCTATGGAGAAAAAGGTCCCATGGATCATGTATGCGGATGATCTGGTCATTATTGACCAGATGCCGATTGGACCGCAGAGAACTCTGAATCAGCTAATTATCTTAAAATTAATGATCTTTGCATCAATACTTGAAAAACAAATATGGTCTGGGCCTTGGGAGGAAAAGGAAGCTCTCAAAATGAAATGGGTGATAGGGAATGAATGTGTAAAGGAAATTACTTACTTGGGTGTGCCCCTTAAGCCGAGCTCAATAACAATGTAATGGATGACAACCTTAAGAATGAAATGTAAAAGACTTACATCCCAGGCCCTTACGATACATAGGAGATATGGGAAATTGTCATTGATCCCTACTATCAACTTGTATAAACAGAAGGTGTCACCCATTTTAATCTATGGGGCAGCAAACTTCTGGGAGGCACTAGAGGGCCAATACTGGAAGCGGGCATTAAATCTCCCGAAATCCCTGCCAATGGTAGCCATCAGATATGAACTGGGCTTACAATTCATCACCTCGATCATTGGATGGAGGTCCCTGGAGCTTTATAGGAAAGTATCGAAGTGGAAGCACCCGTCCCATTTAAGATTATGAATAACGAAGGAAGAAAAGAGGTTGATAGGGTATTAGATCCATAGAAAAACAACTGTTATACAGTACTGGAATCTCTAGATCAAACTAAATCTACCCTAATAGAAACCCCAACAATGCTAAAAAGAGGATCAGGGAGCAGGACTGGATTAGAAAACAGGAGTGACGATTGACATACCTTGAGTATGCTTTGGGAACAGAGGCCTATTAAATCAACTCCTGGCATAACTTAATACATTTCCTTCGCCCTATTATCGGGATATCTTCATGAGACGGAGGCTAAACGTATTACCCACACGTGAAGTTTTAGCCAGTAGAAGACAAATAGAGAAAAATAATAGGTTCTGTGGATTTTGTTGTGACCCTGAGATTAATATAATTTGATATTGGAATGTACAGGATTATCAAATTTAAGAATGTTGCATACGAAAGATGCCACTAAAGGTTTGAAATGATCAGGAGAATTGGTGGCACATGTTCATAATTGGAGAAAGAATTCCAATAATGTTGGCTGCATTGACATCTGTGAAAGCAGCTTTCGAACTGGAATAGGATGAAGTCAGATTTTTTGAGTTTTAATAGGGTTCCAAAAATCCTCAAAACAAATTCGTGAAGATGGGGAAAGCAATGACGTGTGTAGGTTGGATGTGAATTTAATGTTTTTTTTAAAAAAAAACATTTGTCTGGATGAATTAATTTGATGAATTTTATGAAAGGTTTGTTATAAACCAAATAAAAATCTAAAAAAATAAAAAGGGCAGTCAGGTGTGTGTAGTTGTCAGCAATTACCCGATTCTGCCTGACCCTTGTGTTGTGACATGTTAGGTAAACGGCTCTGGTATTCATCTGCTATCGCTCACAGGGTGAGAAAGTGTGTGTTGGCAAAGCGGGCGGTGGTAAGAGTTTCTAAGTATCCTACTGGACAGGATGGGAAAAAGGGGCCATAAGGAAGGTGATACCACGTCTCACACATCAGTGTCCCACTTCCAATCCCAGAAGACCCCTCATCTAGGTGATCCTCCAGCACTGGCCCACTCCCATGAACTTGATCCAATAGTGATGGCTGTGTCTTGGCCACTGGATGACAGATCCCCGGGGGACTAGTAAGTGAGACACCTTCAGGTTTCTCACACTTCTTAAACATGGCACTTAGCAACTTGCGTTTCTGCCGCTTCCTTCCTCTCCACCATACAAATGCTGAAGCATCTGCGCCGGCATGGATCTGGTAACATTACACTTACAACTCAATGCATTCAGAATACACTTGAAAAGGGAAGAGTGTCTAGGTTCTTGTGGGCATTTTGGGAAGTAGACTAGTATCCAATAGGACTGGGGTAGCATAGTCTAATCCCCTGCACACTCCTCCAGATGCTGTCCAAGAACGGGATTTGCAACACAAATAGTCCCTTTGGGTACCGATCACCTGGGTTTCAAATCCTCACGTACTGTACCACTTTTGTACAAATGTGTCACAAGTAGGGGCCAGCATCTCTAAGCCTCATAGCATGTTTTTCTGTGCATAACGAGATTGGGCTGTTCCAAATGACACTAACCCACGCAAGAAATGTACAGCACACCGGGTTGAATTTGCAGTAGTGACAGGAGAGAGAGAATGTAGGTTTTGCTGAAGAAAAAGTGGTCTAAACAGCGCAGGCACGCTGGCCACAGACTCCCAATACGGAACATGCAATGAAAGAATCTTGGAACAGGGCTTCAGTATTCACCCGACTGCAAGAAAAGATGTTCTAAACCTATCGATGTACAAACATGACCACTAACAGATTACTGTGAATGCCAGCCTCGACTATGAGGAATGCTCAAATAAAATATGTCCCATCTGTAGACTATTCAGTGGTGCACAACTGAGTTTGCAGCATTGTTTTCTACTTTTGTGGGCAGGCTTTAGACAGTAGCACGTATTTCGTAGCAGATTGGCATAGGCAGAAGACCGATTTAAGGTCTGGAGTCACCACGTCAAGCAACTAGACCACCACTTTATGATGACCCCACATGCATAAATTTTCAATAGCAAGAACAATTCACCACTACACCATCCCAGCATTACTGTAGTGCAGTTTGTTAGTACCTACCACCAATCCCTGTAGAATTCCCGATCTCCAAACTGCATTAGCTCAGCCACAAAGTTCATAGAAGAATGGAAGAACCAGTAGAAAAAGATGAGCCAGATCATGTGATTTGGAACCTGGAATAAAACAGAAAGTGACCAGGCTCAGTAAGATGGAACAAGGAGAAATTAATTTACATATCTATAACTGTGGTTCCCCATTAATGGAACTTCAATAGACTTGCTTGCTTTCAATACGTACACATCACTAGAATGGGAGATAGCACAGGGGCAACGCGCGGGTCAGGAAGCAAGACCACGCAGAGCAATAGAGGTTCGAATCCCGGATAACCGCTTGGAAACTGAACACCATTATTGTATTAGGCGCGTTATAAATAACCAATTAAATAAAATACAATAGCAATGTAGACAAACTAAACTGAGCAGCCTAGTGCTGGGTTGCACCTCCAGTTACCAGTCCCTCCCAAACGATTCAGGCTGCGAAAAATATATTAGTGCAAGCGAAAGTGAACATGCACAGCTGCATGGGGGCCGTAACGTGTAAAGTGGGAATAACAAACAGTTGCTTTGTAGCAATCATGAAAATATAGATAGCCCCAGGTAGAGGGCACAAGTGTAATTGCAGTACAGTAGTCAAAATATAGTATGCAAGGATGACCCAGACACGACAACACAACCCAGTCCCAGACAAGAAATACAGCTGCACCGCCATGTTGGAAGTGATGCCTAGTTTGTTGCAGGCCCTGCTCAACGTAGCAGCATAATGTTGTAAAGAGTTTGAATCACCTTCCCATTCCAGCAGTAAAACTGAACACAGGCTGTAGGCCTGCAAAACCAGAAAGGTATTTGATTGGCCGAGCACAGGCAGGACTTGGCCATCCTGATGGACAAACTAATGGGAGCCGGGGCAGTGGCCTCAAGCTGTCAAAAGGCCCGGAATGGATTTGGAGCACTAGCGCCCCTCAGAATAATGGCCATCCGAACTGCCAGATACCCATAAAACAGAACACTTAAATCCATCAGAATTCGGTTGATTAGTGTGGTCCTTGAGGCACTCAGGAGAGGCTCTGGGGAGGGGCAGCTGATAAGGGGGAGCAAAAGTGTAGCATCTCATGATTTGTGATACAAGGAGCAAGAGGTGATGCCAACAAATTCAGTCCCACGAGAAGGGGAGGAATGGTGGTGCCGCCCACATGTCGTATCAAGAGAAATTCACAATTCATTCTAAAAGAGCTAATTTGACATCAAAGTTATGCACTGAGATCATGTTAACAACCAGGTGCACACCAAGTGACTAAGCCAATCATGAGGGTAACGTACCATGTACCTCGCCAGTAGAGTAGCATGAACCCAAGATGACGAGTAGGAGACCAAGTGTTAGAGGGTGTGGGTAGATTAGGAAGTGGACATTTGGCAGACGGACTATATCATTTGGGAACTGGTAGTGGTTAAGTGGTAGCTAATGAGGGTGGGGATGCACCCCTATATCGCGTGCGTATTTGAGGACTAGGTCTTTCTTTATAACCCTATGTTTGCTTTGAACCGATGGCTCCATAGCAGTTCTATCACTTTTTTTTGTCTACAAATTAAATGCGTTTCCCCTGCAAAGAGGTGCATCAAGCTTTTTTTCTTAGAGGATTGTTTTTCCTTGTCTGGCCTTACACATTTCGTGACCATGATGTAAACCCTGACCCTCCGCAGGGACGGAGGAATGCTGGCCGTACATCCGGAGGGGACGAGCCCACCTGCAGTGACCAGTCCCCTGTGCACAAACTGGAGAGGTTTACAGGAGCCGTGTTGCCTGAATTCCTGTCTGTTTTCTTTAGAGCGGGCTCCGCTCCTGGATTGTGCAGGCCACACATGGGACGCTGTGACGGAGGAACTCAGGAGAGCAAGTAGATGTAAGTGCATCTTTCGCAGGAGAAAACAAAGGCGAGTGTTGGGGAGCGTTTCAGCGTGTTGAGAGTGAAGCGACTGGAGTGAAAAGACCATGTGCCATTATATTAGTTTTATTTTTATTGTATGGAGTAAAGAGGATAAAATGAGTAACGGGATCTGCTCCAATTGGAGAAGACAGTGCTGTAAAATCAAAAAGGAAAATAATAAGGGTAGAGGCCCTGCATACTGAGTGGGCCTGGGACCCATCCGGCCGATATAAAGGGGGTGTGAGGACAAAGAATAGTCTTCTGTGTTTTATTGGTGTTTTTATTGTGGTGTTTGGACTGAGGTGGGGCCTGATTTTGTTGTATGTATTTATATATTGAGGTGAAGTGAATGAAGGGGCATATCATTTGAGTGAGGGTGTAGTGGTGCGCGGTATAAGTTTGGGGGGGATGTGCGTGAGGGGTGATAAAGGGGGAGGCTGAGGAATTGGGGACAGGGAAGGTGTAGAGAAGGGAGTGTTTAGGCATTGCTGGACCAGGGCCTCGATTAACAAAGTATATAACTGAATAGTGGTAGTTAACATGCAGCCGTCAACCCCATTTGAGTATGTGTGTACAGCTCTTCCGTTGTATACATAGTGAGAAAATCATTAAATCCCATCAGGGGTGGGTGGCTCAGACAAAGGGTGGTGGCGATGTACAAACCGTAGCCAGAAGGAACAAACAGGGAGGTTTTGAGTCACCAGTATACGTTTTTAACAGCAAAGTATAAAGGGAAGAAATTAAAGAACACAAAGGACGTGTTGGAATTATGGAAGATGGGAGAAGCCTTAGAAGATGCTGCCCCTGGCCCTGCAAAGCTTGCGAGCGCGCCACCAGCCCTGCGTGTCCCGGCCCACGACCACACCCATTTCCCCCAAGCGTCCAGGATTACCCCATGCCACCAAACAGTCTAGGCGGCGCAGCCTCCTCCAGCAGGGTGCTATCCCACACATGTAGAGTCAGGGTACACGAATCCCACCTATGTCCCGCTGCCTGTCACTGCCCCTCCTCCATAGGCCCAGTATGCAAACCTCCCAAACCCCATATCCTCTGAAGCCGCTCGAGCTGAAGTGCGTAGAGAAGCAGAGCGGAGGCCACAGAAGGAGCTAGAGGAGGCGTTAGAGAACAGAAGAGGAGTTAGAAAGATTGAAGATGGATAGAGGAGATGGGCAGCAAGCGCGTATTGGAACAGAGGAGTTGAGAGTGGCGGACATTTTGTTCAGAATTGACAGTATTGCGATCAAGGGCGTACATGTGGAGAAAGAGGGCACGGGACAGTGTTTTGAAGAGCAGCTTGAGGAAGGCCGCGGGCTGGAAGTTTGGATTATGATTAAGTCTGACGCTAACATGGGCGCAGGTGCAGACGAGGACAGTGAATGAGCTGGGGGACAGCGAAACCCTGACCATAGTATTGGTGCAGGTGGAGAATTTGTGGGGGGTGGGGCATGCTACAGCCGGTGGTGGCACAGTTTCCATGGTTAAATAAGGGTACCGGAAGGGCACAATATGTATCCTGGCCTCACATTGACAAATAATTTGTTACCATCCCTCATTGCAGGCACTGCTAAGTGGCTATACGCCTTCGAGAAGCAGCTAGCACTCGGTCAGTGGGCGAGAGTTTGTTTGATGCAGTGCTGGGGGCATCAGGCAGATGACATTTGGTTCAAAGCATAGTATCCCGGTGTACATATATGGGATGACAGCCATGATAGCCCACTTTAATGATTGCAAGGCCAGAGTCTAGGCAGTGCTGCAGCGCCCGTATCCAAACACCTGCTCTCCAGTCGTTAATGGCACGAACAATGTGGGTTGAGGAGGTTGCCAGTCAATTCGTCGAAAAAAATTGGTCGACCAGACAAATGGTCGAAGCAAATTGGTCGAAAACCATTTCGTCGAAATAATTTTTTTTCTATTTTAACCCTTTATTTTTTTTTTTGGGGGGGGGTCCCCCCCAACCCCCCTTTTTTGCCTTAAAAAACCTTTTTTTGCCTAAACGAACACCCAAAAAAATATATATAATTTTAAAAAGAAATTAGACGAAATGGTTTTCGACGAAATTGCGTCGACCAAATGTCATTCGACCAATTTGAGGTCGACGAATTGACTGGACACCGTTGAGGATTACCCGGCCCGTTATATATTACAGATAAAGGAGATGTGGAGGGCAGAAATGGGGGAACCATGGTACTAGTCCATAGCATTTTTCTACTTTATGGTTGAGCGGCATCCCCCAAACAGGTGCAGAAGGCACTAGATAAGGTGGTGGGGATCGATGCAAAGGGGTGGGTGGAGAAATTGGCTATAATTGTACATCACTGTAAACAGTTGAAAGAGAAAGCAAAGGAAACGGCAGAGAGTACAGATTGCGGGAGGGAAATTAGTGCAAAAGAAGCTGACAATTATCAGGGGAGGGAGTCACTGCGCCAAAAAAGGGCAGGAGAAGCAGAGGGAGATCCAGGAAAGGCACTAGCAGCCCCCACATGGAGAGGGGGCTATGATTGGAATACCAGATGTCAAGGGCTGTTATCAGGGAGGGTGACCTAGGGGAAAGGGGAGGATTTTCAGGATACCAAGGAGGATTTGAAGGGATGGGCCGAAGAGGGCAAAATATGGGGCACTATTGGATGCGTGTGATGAGCCACTTTTCACAGGAGCGTAGGAGCAGACGGACCGCTGCATATAAACCACAGATGTCCCAGTATGTGCAAGGTGCCCCAACCCCTTAACCACAGCCCTATGCCATGATACCCACAAATGCTTCGTACGGAGCACCGCAGCCTATGGCACCTCCACCACAGTTCTTGCAGCTGCCTGCCTCGGCACACAATCGTGAACCAGCTTACACGATACATCCAGCGCAGCAACACACACCTCAATTACTGTCATGATTCCTGCCCCTCATGTCCCCAGCCCTCCAAGATGTCAGGCTGGAGCCAGGCCACGATCACCTACATGGCCCTCAAGGGCCTCTCCATCCCTCCAAAGACCCACTTGGAATCAGACTTGGCGCTTGTGGCACCAGACTCACTCACTCCCATAGGATAACATTGGGGATTGGACTTGTAGTGCATTGATGGGGACAAGATGGATGCCCCCACATATTTCGGTTCCCAGAACTGCATGTGCGGTCTAGTCTTTTGGGTGTGGTTCAGCCCAGAGGCACCTGGGATACCCAGAGACTATTTAAGCCACACCCAGGCTGAGAAACATGCTTTGTATTTTCTGCACCTGCAGCGTGACATTCGCCGTGTTCGGATCGGTCTCCAGTAGGCCTGCATCTTTCTTCTGCGCTCAGCTCCTGCAAGAACAAGAACACCGTTAGGAACAGCCTTACCTTGTGGCGCTTCAGTCATCGCTCTTTCTGTTCTGCGGGCATCTTCGGCGGTGTCATTCCCATCCCAGCATGCCGCTTCCGGATGAAAAGGCATTAGTAAGCATTCTGCAAATCTTCGCTTATTTTTAAAGACTGTACGAGCTTCAAACGCTTACCTGAATCCCAGCCGCTCTGGGGGAACTCTGTCTCCAGAACTTCTCATCCATCTGCAAGAGGGAAAAGACACTCCAGGTTAGCGTTGAAACATCTAGAGGCGCCGCATACCGCGCTTACCCACCGGATTTGTTCGTCATAACCTGCATCCACGCTGAAAACGTCGCGGCACCTAAAAGACAACTCAGTTCAATGCAAATACGAAAGGGGTGCATCGCGCACTCACTCACCTTCAGCGCTACTCATCTCAGCAGCACGCTGCCATCCCCGGACCCCAGTCATCATCTAAGGAAGGAAAGGAACGGAGTTAGAGAACTGTTCAAAAGACTCATTAGACGTCCCGGTCTGACTATTGCCAGTGAAGTAACTAGGCAGCAACGAGCCCGCATCAATCAACGCGTCCCTGCGCTGAAGGCAGGAACGAGAGCACACTATCCAAGAAAACAAGGTGAGCTGTGGATCAAATGGAAGGGTTGGACCCCGGGGAAGAAGGGGGTTCAAGCACACAGACAATAGGGAGTTAAACTCTACCAATCCTGTGTTTCAGACCCAGTCTCCAGTCGAATAGCCTCCAGGGAAGGGTTTGAGGTCATAAGAGGTCAGAACAGGCTGAGTGACGTCCCCCTGGATACCAGGTGAACGTTACAATTACCCAACAGTATTGCAGTACCCCATTGCACAGTAACAGATTACCACGGAGACAGCGTGGTAGGGGGGGAATCGTTTCAGGGACAAACACTTATCCCAACTAGGAAAACCCACATACAACCTTAGCGTGCCTAGTCTGGTCTGTCAATGCCAACCTAGAAGAGGAACAAATGGTGGGCGTGGAGTGTTGGGGCGAATTCTCTTATAAGGCTACTTTCCCAAACCTAGTGAGTCCCCCAGCAGCTTTGCTGGATTTTTGGGGTTTGTTTTTTTCTCCTGCTAAGAGTGAGACTCTCTTTGCTCCCACTCTTAGACATGATTTGAGGTATGTCTTTGACTTATGTGCTTATGGGCTATGGGGTATGGGGTTTCTTTTTACTCCATAGGGTATCATCTGTTTTTGGTATGTGTGTTACACAGCACCCTCAGTGCAGTAACACAGGGGTGTCACAGTGACCCCCAAACAGACTCCATACCCTGGGACTGACTACTGTCTCCCAGGGCATGTAAAGTCACCATTGGCTTTACTAGTCCAAAATTCTGAACAGAACCAGTACAAACCATCATATTGTGGAAGTACTTGTAAGGGGTAATTCGATTGCCCCTGGGTCTGTTTTCAAGGGGGCACTGTCCAGTCCCCCCTTGTCTAGTTTCTGGCTGGTGGCAGTGGTTACCACGCAAAATAGTCCACCAGAATATTCTCTATGGGATTTTCCCATTGATTTTAAACGCACCACTTTTTGGTGCAATGTTAAAGATACCGCCGGTTTATTTATTTAATATTAAATTGCCGGTTGGGTCTTTTTGCCAGAACTCAATTCTAAAATGGTGTTTGTGTCCGTCTCTAACTCTGACCAAGGTCGAGCCCTTTGTTCCACTTTTTGGCGGGCTTCTCCACAGAAGCCCTCCAAATGGTGCCACTCTGTCTGGGTTCCACAGGAAGGGTGGAGATGGAATTGGCACCCTGGACGGCGTTGCCTCTGCAACCCAAGTCACACTCTACTCTGATTGGCTCAGTGGTGAGCCACCCGGCTCACCACTTAGCATGCGTGTTTGACAGCTAGGCTGATGAATGGGGGTTTTTCTGCATAAAAGCAGGGCCTTTTGGACTGGAACTTCAGAAGTCGCAACAGGACTTAAGAATCCGAAGAGGGTCGAAGCTGAGCCATCTGCAACGACACCACTGGTGAAGCCCTGCTGCAGCTACCTCACAACTCGCCAGACGATAAGAGAAGATCTTCTGCTGGACAAGTCTTCTTCCTCTGAGCTGGTGGGACCGACCAGTGCACCCTTTTCGCCTTCCAAAGACGGCCCTTGGTCGAATCGCCCGTGCCAAGCACCCCAGTAGCCGGATAGCCAAGCTCACCACTTTTGACCGCGAATAAAAGGTCTGTACCTTTTAATCGGGAACTCCGCAGCTGGTTTCATCCCTGTGCAGTTTCCTCTTCGATGACATCTTCTCTATCCCTGGTCGGAACCACGAACTTCAACCACTACCAGGAACAACTGCCCCCACTGGAGCTTCCTTTCTCTTTAAGGTACTGTGTCCTGCCTGGCCTCCCTTTCTACAGATTGCTAAAGGTGACCCTTAAATCCTTGGCTTCTAAACTAGGTTGGCTCCAGGCCTTCTAACTATATCTTTTGAATCACCCCAACCTCTTTTGAACACTCTGCAAAGACTTTCAGTGCACTTTAAACCGTGTGATCCTGGGCACATTTCGCTTTGCTCCCTTTAAAGTGGGCCTGGCCTACAAACTTTGGCTCTACAGTGTAACCTGCATTTCTCCCCTTGCTCTGAACTCTTAAAGGTGTCGGGAACGGTTTTATTATATGCTCTGCCTTTTCTCTCCCCTTTTAACCTGAACTATTGGAGTGCCATCTAGGTTAAGCGCTCACTTCTGTCTTAACAAATAGTTGTGCCTTAACCCCGACTTGTCTGATAGTTAACAAGGGAGGTGTGTATACTTACCTGACTGTTTTAAATTTCTTTTTATTGAGAGTGCTAGTGTATTACCTAAAGTGTGTTATTAATATATAATGATATACTTTTTATACAAAGCTCTGGTCAGTGTTTGTTTGCTCTACTTTGTTTTGATCCTATTGTGTACACTCTGCATACTGCCCTACTCTTCTTGAGAGAAGTCTGACTGCTCAGCCACAGCTACCAGGTAAATCGGGGTGGTGCAGACTGCTACCAACTGGGTTTACTGCTTACGCCTGTGGTCTTAATCTGTTTGCAGTGTTCCCCCAAGGGAACTACACAGGATTCTGCCTAACACGGAGATGGGAAAATAAACCATTTGTTTTCATGGTAGACAAAGGTGCAACAAAATCATGAATTATCGGGTGAGGTAATGGACACGTAAGAGTTCTCTGGGGCAATAAAATCGGTTCCATTCACAGATGAGCTACCCATCAAGATAGGTAATAGAGAGATACAAGCCCCACTGTTCTCAACGGCGTCCCCGGTAAATCTGTTGGAGGGATGTGTTGAGCAAATTAAACAGGACAATCTCATTCACGGAGGAAGTAGTAGTATGCTCCACCCCAGGTATATGTTATGTAAGAGCAATGCTTATTGTGCACACACTGGGGAATGAAGGGCCAACTAGGGGAGTACCTGTGCACCCAGACTTGTTCATGTAATGTAGAGGGCCACATGCTCAGCGCATTAGAATTTCTGTATAGATTAGCCCAGCCCCAAGACCACTTAGTTGGGACGATTATCACACTTCTACACATTCACTACATTGCCTGTATACACTGCTGCAAGTTGCCCATTGGTAGTACGAAGCCTTGTACCCACCGACGACCTCAATCCTGTAAATCTAGTCGTTGAAATCCTAATTGAACTCTCCAGCTACGTGTTGCCGCAGTGTTCAGATTGTACCCTATAATGATTCTCAATATGCATTTTACTGTGAACTGCACACTATTTTGACGTATTAGTCGTGCTTTCTATGTGCTTACCTGACGCCTCCATAAGACTAACCTTAACATGCATCGCCTTTACGAACAATCTTATTTTTGCTGCTTCAACCAGGCCTCAGGGCCTTAGTGCTCACCTATTGTGGCCAACCTAAATAATGCCTCTATACGCATGTTATGACATACTTATATGCATTTCCATGACAAATTGATTAGCCTATTTTGCTGAAACACAATTTGGCTCTGTACTTCCATCTGAATTTCATCACCTTACTGTGCTGTATGTCCTCATTCCGATGTAATAGCTTGATACCTTTGACAGTTTCGACTGATGATTGCCTAGTGACCACTGTATTACTACAGGCTACATCACAGTATTACCAATTATATCTTGTCAACTGCATCACGAACATATAGAACCATTACCCAAGATGCGCGCACTAGGGCGTTTCTTGTTCCCCCTTACAATACTAACAGCCTTGGCTTACAAACACACAACTCCACCAGCTCCCGATCACTACTACTTCGTTCCCAACTTAACCATGACCCAGACCGCTACCTATGCGAACAGCCTTACTTATATCCAATTGCCAGCTAATCTAAGCATGTGCCTCAGCAGCCCCCCACTCTTGACTCCCAACCATGCAACACCACTGCCAGAAATGAAATGCTTCGCTCAAGACTAGCCAAAATTTGAACCATTAGTGAGAACCGTTGCCTGTTCAAATCGCAGGAGGGTGACCCCACATACTGAAACCTCGAACACTAGCAAAAAAAGCCTACACAGCCCTTTGACAGCACATACATCATTCAATCACACCACTTCTAAGACCCCAATCTACAGGAGTCTCCCCATACCAATATCTACCAGCACAGACCTTAAGAGCGCCTTAATAAACACCAGATCACTGGTTGCACATGCTACTGAGATATCAGACCTTATCCAGACAGAAAACAATGATTTATTAGCCATCACTGAATCGTGGCTACATGCCGCTGCAGGTCCAGCCCTCTCGCTAGCTATTCCCAATGGCTACACCATCTTAAGATCAGACAGAAGTGAAGCACGTGGAGGAGGTATAGCCCTTATTGCCTAATCGAATCAATTAGACTAACTTCACCCCTTGACATTAAATCATGTGACAATCTCACAGCCAAGCTATCTCTTAACAACTCCCAGACTCTCACTATCCACCTTATTATCCAGACGATATTTGTACCATACTGTCCAATAACTTAAAAAATTCCTCCCAAGTCCTTCTATTAGGAGATATGAACTTGGGCTTCAATGACCATAAAGACCTATTTGCATCTAGCGTGGCCTATACTTTACCTGAACTCGGCCTTACCCAGAGAGTGCTCCACCCTACTCACAACAACGGGAGAATACTCTACTGGGTGGCGGATTGTAACTGCAACGCTTCCATCTTGTCATTTCCCCACAGATTTGGACAGACCACCCCCTGGTGGCTTTCTCGCCAGTAACCAAAAGACCGACCGCCGCTCCTACCCTGCCAGCTCCGCCCATACCAAGGAATAAAAAGATTACCTTTGACAATTTACTCCCTCTCATTCACCCCACACAACTTGCTTCCGGATAACTTGGGGCCGATGCATTAGTCAAAGAGTATAATAAAATCATGTCCACCTCTCTTGACTCAATTGCACCACTTAAAATGAGACAAAGCAAGCCCAAAGTCCACCTCAATTCACGGTACACTCCACACTTGAAAACATTACGAATTAAAAAAAAGACAATGTGAGGTTTCTTGGAGACTACTACCTACCGAGGAAGCTAAGACCAACCACAACACCATAACTGCTCTCTATAAGAGAGCAATACTTTTGGCTAAACGTGAAACCTATAACTGTGAGAATATCTCAAACCAACTCAAGTGTAAAGGAACTCTTATCTTGAAAGAATAAGAAGCTCCCATCCCAGTGCTAGACAACTGTGTAAAAGATAAACCATGGTGCACCAACATACAGCAAGCATTAGCCAATAAAGTCACGACTTTACAAGCTAATATTGGAAAGAGAAAAAAGTCACTAACCCCCACTACGCTTCCTAAAATTTCCCATACACCACCCAAAAACACCATGTCCCCCACTCTAAGTTCTCTAACGTCTCCATCATTGAGACTGAGAAAACCATACTATTGCTCAAACCTTCAAACCTGATCAATGCCCTGCCCAATTTAGGGTGCAGCTAGAGACCTGGTCTCTTATCTCGAAGCGTATCAACTCTTCATTCCCTTCGGGCCCTATCCCCAAGTAACCTGAAAGAATCTTGGGTGCTCCCTTTACTTAAAAAAAAAAATAAATAAATAAATAAAAAAAAAAAAAAAAAAAACACAGACCCTAGACCCAGCCATACCCACGAATTACCGACCGATCACTACAGTGCCCTTTCTTCTGAAAATTATAGATAAGATAGCCTACTTACAAATACAGAAACATCTGGAATCCAACCTTCTACTAGGAACATGCCAGTCTGGTTTTCGGCCTCAACATAGGACTTAAACAGATCTATTAGACTTGAAGGCCCAGACTGATGAGCTCAGGGAGATGGGTAAAATCGGCCCTACTCCTCATGGATTTATCGGCTGCATTCGACCTTGTGGGCCATGGGGTCTTATGTAGCCATCTGGACTCGGCTGCTCACTTCTCTAAAGACGCTATAGCATGGATACAATCCTTTTAAAGTAATAGGATTATGAGAGTCTTCTCCCCAACTGCAGCCGCAGACCCTATCCCCATCACTTGTGGAGTGCCCAAGGGATCATGCGTCTCACCCACCCTATATAACATCTTCACAAAGCCCCTTTTCGATGATCTGGACCATCTTGGAACCGCCTACGCAAACTATGCAGATGATACTGGGGATTATGACAAGGATTTGGCCTTGGTGAATAGGGTATATCATCATCCAGGCATGGATGGCCACCCATGGACTATACCTGAATGATCAGACTGAGATCATCCTGGGTACTACCTCAACCCTAAAAAAACTGGAATCCAAATATTGTGCCTTTAATATCGACAATAACACTATTACCGTCACTAATGAGGTGAAAACCTTGGGTTTCTACCTGACTCGTACACTTGCAAATTGATCAGCGCACGTAAATCCTGCTGGTCTAATAACAGCTGTATTACCCTGGCCAGAGCGCTTATTCTTTCGAAGCTGGACTATTGTAATGCTCTTTACATAGGGGCCAATAAGCAAATTATCAACAAAAAAAAATCCAATCCCTCCAGAACAATGCCCTCAGTTGCACTCGGAATTGCTAGGAGAGAACACATTTCCGAGACCAGAAGATTAAATAATTGGCTCTCAACATACGACATAATCCAATTAAAAGTTGCTTCACTTACATATAAATGTTTGAACAATGCTGCACCCTGCTATCTGGCAGAGAGACTCACAAGAAAATCCTCCACAAGACTCACTATCTAGCACCAACTGCCTCTAAGTCCCAAGATTCAATCTCTCCAGAGTCGGGTGTTGCAGCTTCCCAGTCAAGGCAGCTCAATTCTGAGCTCCCTACCCCTTCCACTGCGAGCAGATCAACCTTACTCTAACATCCGTAAGAACCTTATAAGCTGGTTCATAGACTCCGACAAGTAATGCCTTTGCATTCGGCATTATATTACTAATAGACCCTCTACATTGTAAATAAATTCAGTTAGTTTGTCCCGTAGCAGCCCACTCTACCTGCCTGTGATTTATGAAACCTAAGCTATCTCTTTAGCTTACTTTGTGTATATGGGATACATTACTCACCGTAATCGTATTTATGATGCTTGTATCTGCTTAGATTCACATGCTGTGTATGGGCCGACATCTAGTGGAAGCTGCGGAGTATTAGTTTGTTTTTCGAAACTCGAAAATGGGCGTCGACACAGGGCGTGCCAGTAATACTATCCCTATTGTGACGTCCACTGTACCCAAGATCCCTCACACGTCTAGGATCCTCAGATTGTATTTTTTCTGACATGAGGTAGCATGAGGAGTAGCGCGAGTACAGATAATCCAAGCAGACAGAAAGGTAAGACTACAAGCAATCATGCACCTTCTCTCGGAGGGGAGGAAGGGTGGGTCGCATGTGAATCCAAGCAGATACAAGCATCAGAAATACGATTACGGTGAGTAATGTATCCCTTCTGAGGCTTGTGGAATCTGCTTAGATCACATGCTGTGCATAGATTAGCGAGCAGTACCAGAAGGAGGTGGGATGTGAGAAGGGTCATGAGCAAATAAGTGTCTTAGAACCGCTTGTCCCACTTGTGTATCTGCCTTGGAATGGGTGTCAATGCAGTAATGCTGAGTAAAAGTGTGAATAGAGCTCCAAGTAGCTGCTTTGCAAATGGTGTCAAGGGGTACATTTGCAATGAAAGCCAGAGTGGCCCCAATGCCTCTAGTAGAGTGGGCCCTTGGCGTAAAAGGCAGAGTCTTTTCAGGGAGTGAGTAACACAGCTGGATACAGTTAATAATCCACTTCGAGATGGCACCTTTAGAGATGTGATCCCCCTCTCTGCCTGTGGCTACGGAGACAAACAGTTGATCTGTTTTCCTTAGCGGTCTGGTTTTATTTACATAGTAGAGGACCGCCCTACGCACATCTAGGGTGTGTAGTTTCACCTCAGCCGAGCTTTGCGGGTTCTGGAAGAAAGCCGGAAGCGCGATGGACTGGTTTACATGGAATTTTGATATAAATTTAGGCGAGAACCTAGTGTGTGTGCGTAAAACCAGTTTGTCTTTATGGACAGTAAAGAAGGGATCCTGCACTGACAGAGACTGAATTTCACTGACCCTTCTTATAGAAGTAATAGCTACTAAGAAGGCGGTTTTATAAGTCAGGTGTTTGAGACTGTTTTTATGCATGGGTTCGAAAGGGGGGCCCATGAACTTGGCTAGCACCACATTAAGGTCCCACCCTGGTGGTGGGTTTGAAATAGGAGGGTGAAGTCTCTTTACTCCTTCCATGAAGGCTTTAACTACTGGTACTTTCCACCACGAAACCTTGCTATGGGAAGTGGTGTAAGCCGAGAGGGCTGCCAGGTGTACTTTCAGTGAGTCAAAAACCAATCCTGCATCTAGCAGGTGGAGCATGTATGTAACAATAGTGGAAGGAGTGCAATCAACTGGGTTGATTTGTCTACTCTGGCACCAGATAACGAACCTCTTCCACTTGTCAAAGTAACAGTGCCTTGTGTTTGGTTTCCTAGATTCCTTTAGGATGTCCATACACCTCTGTGGTAAATTGAGGTGTCCAAACTCTGACCTCAGGAGCCATGCTGCCAGGTTCATTGAGTTGGGTCGCTGGTGCACTGTTTGACCTTGGTGCTGGGACAGTAGGTTGTACCAGGCTGGAGGTTTGATGGGCTCGCACACCGCCATCCTGCATAGGTGTGGGAACCACGGTGGTCTTGCCCACATGGGAGCAACTAGGACGAGCGTCATCGACTCCCTGTTCATCTTGTTCACCACTTTCCTGATGAGGAGTTGGTGGAAAAGCGTACGCAAACATCCCTGACCAGTTCATCCACAGGGCGTTCCCCTGGGAGTCTGGTTGGGGGAACCTGGATGCAAATCCTGGGCATTTTCTGTTTTCGCTTGTGGCGAATAAGTCTATAGTGGGGAAACCCCACCGAGAGAAGAGATCTTCTACGACCTGACAGGTTTAGTGGGTGGGGCTCGAACGCCTGAAGCGCTCTGAATACTGCCAGAAGCTCTAGCAGGTTGATGTGGTTCTTGGCCACTGAGTGAGACCAGAGACCCTGAGCTGTGTGGTGGAGATGGTGAGCTCCCCACCCCGTCAGACATGCATCTGTAGTGACTACTGCCTGTACTTCGGGATCGTAAAAGGGTTTCCTCTGTGCGATATTTTCTCTTGTCCACCAGTGAAGGCTTTGTACCAGTGTTGGCGAAACGACCACTAGATCGTCCCTGAGACCACTGTTTCGCCAATCATTCCTGTATGGGACGCATGCGCAGGCGCGCGTGGGGGACCAGGTAAATGCATGACGCCATCATGCCCAGTAAACGCATTGCTTTGCGTACTGTTATTTGTTGACCGGACTGATAATGCTGAATTTGCAGTAGTATATTCCGAATTCTTTCTTCTGAAGGAAAGGTCAACCCCTCCTGGGTATCCAGGATTGCTCCTAGGAATTGTTTTGAGGTGCATGGCACCAGGCTTGACTTCTTCTCGTTGATTGAGAAGCCTAACTCGTGGAGGAGGTCGATAGTCCTTTGAATGTTTGTCCTGCAAATTCCTGGGGTTTCCCCCGTTATGAGCCAGTCGTCCAGATAAGGGTACACTGGGATTGCCTCCCTGCGTAGGTGTGCAGCCGCCACCGCCAGTACCTTGGTGAATACCCTTGGTGCTGAAGCTATCCCGAAGGGCAGTACCTTGAATTGGTAGTGCCGACTGTCCACCTTGAAGCGCAAGAACTTTCTGTACGCTGGGAACATGGAAATATGAAAATAAGCATCTTTCATATCCAAGGTTGCCATGTAATCCCCCTTTTTTAGGAGGGGTATTACCTCTTGTAGCGTGGTCATACGAAATTTTTGGGGCTTGACATACTTGTTGGCAGGCCGTAAGTCCAATACTGGGCGCATTGTCAAATCTTTCTTTGGCACAAGGAAGTAAGTTGAATAAATACCCTTGTTTACCTGGTGTCCCGGGACGAGTTCTATCGCGTCCTTTTGTAGAAGAATGGCGATCTCCTCGAGGAGAATCTTCTGATGTTCTAAGGAGTGTACTCTTTGTCGTGGAGGATGGTTCCGGGGACGCTACAGTAGCTCTATACAATATCCCGTGGATACTGTTGACAGCACCCATCTGTCTGATGTGATCCCTTCCCAAGCCTGGGTGAAGTTTGAAATGCGTCCCCCTGCTGGGGTTGCGTGAGAAGGGACCCTGAACTGAGCGTCACTGCTTTGGTGGAGGCGTGCCGCCTCCCTTGCTGGGGCTGCCTCTGCCTTTACCACAACCTCTCCTATTACCTCTGGCGTAACCCTGGGTAGACTGTTGGTTGTTCCACTGTGTACCCTGCCCCTGGGAATAGTTAGATCCTCTCTGGGAATTTTGGCCGCGTGGGCGACAAAAATTACTATTCCCTCTCTGGTTAGAGGGTTTATTGGTTAACTGACCAAGGGATTTGAGTGTCTCGTATTCGTCCTTGGCATTTTTCAGTGCGTCTTCGACCGCCTTAGCAAACAACAGATCGGCTTCCACCGGTTTGTCTAACAATGATGCCTGTGTTTCTGCCTTAAAACCAGACTGCCGTAACCACGCATGTCTCTTGATAACAGTACCTTCTGCTATCAATCTGCCTGCGTTGTCCGCAGCGTCGAAGGTTGCTTTCAAAATGCAACCAGACACGGCTCTACCCTCTGCGGAAATCCAAGCTAATTGGCCCTTTAACGGTTCAGGAGCAGAGGCTATGAGAGCCGCGACTTCTTCCCACTGATGGCAGTTGTAGCTGGCCAACAGGGTGGTGGAGTTAGCAATCCTTGCTTGATAGGCGGACGTTGAGGCTACCTTCCTGCCGAAACCGTATAGTTTTTTGCTCTCCTTGTCGGGAGGAGCTTCTGACGAAGACAAGGGTGTCCCAGCCCTCTTACGAGTGTTGGTGACAACTAGGGAGTCTGGCTTCAGAGGTCCTCTTATATAGAGAGGGTCAGACTGAGCTGCCCTGAAAAGTTTTTCAACCCTGGAATTGACTGCTCTGGTGAGGTTTGGGTTCACCAGGGACGGATCTATTCTCCGCTGAATGGATTTAAGGATAGGGATGGTCTGGGCAACAGGCCTCCTTTCTCCCACTAACTCTTCTGCGAAGTCCCTTTCCTCCTGTACACCGTGGGTGTCAATGTGAAATGTTCTGCTGCGCGAGCGAGAACCTCATTTAGGAGGGGTTGGTTATCGACCGGGGAGTCGGTAACCGGGGCTTCGTTCTCTACCGGGGAATCTACTCTGTATGTTTCCGGGTCATCCTCTTCTTCCTCCTGGTCCTCATCATCCCCATAGTAGGCCGTCCCGGTTTGCTCTTCTATCAACCCAAAATCATGGTCTTCACAAAAGGAATCCTCTCCTTGATACCGTGAGTATGGTCTTGCGTAAGGTTGTACCTCGAAGGGTTCGGACCTCATTGGAGTTACAAACCGGGCCTTCTTACTCGGGGGGATAGGATCAGTAGAGCCTGAGGGTGTGGCCCCTTGTGGATCATACGAGAGGAAATGTTCTGGATTTTTATCATAAAAATCAGCCAAAAAGACATTCTTGACATGACCCTATCTATGTCTTCACTGGACCATTTTTTGGAACTGGGAATGACTATCAGCAAGTCTATGGGATTTATCTTGAGTAGCTTTGCTGGTTGTGGACCTATCAGCAGACCTGGGCTTGTCTGTCTGTTAGGGGGGGGTGGAGTGTTTCACAGGTGTGGAAGAATGTACAGGTAGTTTCTTCTGCTGTTTTTCCCCCTCCCCGTGCGTAGAAAAATGTTTTCCCTGTCCCTTAGTGGCTCCGGAGTTTTTTGACGCCTGGCGTCGAGGATCGGGAGATGTATCCCTGTCCTTAGAGCGTGGGGCCTCGCTGGCTTTAATTGCGGGCTCCGACTCCTGGAGCGCGGCCTGGGGGTGGAAGTCGTCTTCGTCTTCCGACAATCAAACTTCTGTTAGCCTAGGGAGCGAGGCACTCTTGGCAAGAGTGGATGATTGCCTGGAGTCATGCGGCGATCTTGATCGAGAGCGCCCAGAGGACACCGAATCGGACCGTTCTGTATGTGCCTCTTTCCGAGAACTCGACGTCGTCGAGTCTCGGTTGGACTTAGTGTGTTTAGTGTGTATAGTATGTGAAGCGCTTGTGTCGCCGGGGGTCTTCCCCATAGCCGCCCTGCCGGACGACCTTCCGAGGTCGGGGACCTGCGCTCGGCTGTCTTTCGACGCTGTAATGCCCTCGCCGTCCGAAAGTATGGCGTCGCTGCCATCGCTGAAGGCGCCTTCCGCTGCCATGGCCGCCTGCCTGGCGTGGTGGGCCCAACGCTTCGAACGGTCCTTAAGTGTCTTAAGTTTAAACCTACTACACGCTCTGCAGTTCGCTTCGGGGTGGTCCCTCGGCAAGCAGAGATTGCACGTGGCGTGCCTGTCGACCCAAGGGTATTTGCGATTGCACTTGGGGCAGAATTGAAAAGGGGTACCCTCCATACGCACCTTGAGGCAGCGGGCTGTTAAGTGTAGGAAATGTATAAGGTGTACCTATATACCAAGAGTGTAGAGTATGTACCACCCCCCACTCTCCCTACTTGCAGGGCCGTGCAGCAGCCGACGGTCGATTTCTTCTCCAGCCGGCGTCGAGTGTCGAAGTTCGACGTTTGGGTGGGAAAGGATGTCAATAGATTATTATTTTAAATTCTAGCAAAAGTTGGCTAAGGCCAGGGGACTCCACAAAATGCTTCCGACCAGTATGGCGGAAAAAAACAATCTGAGGATCCTAGACGCGTGAGGGATCTTGGGTACAGTGGACGTCACACTAGGGATAGTATTACTGGCACACCCTGTGTCGACGCCCATTTTCGAGTTTCGAAAAACAAACTGTAATACTCCGCAGCTTCCACTAGATGTCGGCCTATGCACAGCATGTGATCTAAGCAGATTCCACAAGCCTCAGAATATATATATATATATATATATATATATATATATATATATATATATATATATATATATATATATATATATATATATATATATATATATATATATATATATAGTATATGCTATTCCGTTACTTTTTGATTTATCTGCATCTTGGGATGTATATTGCTTCTTTTCTGAATAACTCATATATATGTGATTGTTCTGATGTGTAACCAAGCTGTAAGCTGTCTTATGCAATGCGCCCTGATACCCATAGGTATACTGGAAAATGATCCAGTATCAAAATGTCTGATGCCCCATGCTGTTAGCAGGGAATATCCCAGCTTGCCCATGGTAAATTAGTGCAGGTGCCCCAATGTTTGTGGACACATAACACCCATGACGCGCAACAAGAGTGTGGCGCCAGTACGCATTACCCGTAAACTAGGCACAGTATTGCCAAGAGTAAGACGGTACCCATTGTCCGAAGAGGTAGAGAAAGGGATACAGGACACCATTACCGCCTTCCTAAAACAGGGTATTATAGTACAATCAAACTTCCCCTGCAACACGGCTATATACCCAGTCAAGAAAGCAAAAGGATCAAGTTGGAAGATCATTCAGGATTTACACCTCCTAAACAGCATAGTGCAGGATGAGTTCCCCGTTGTACCAAATCGAGCAACGATATTTGTAATATGCGACCACAGCAACCCACTTCAGTGTCATTGACCTAAAGAATGCCGTCTTTACTATCCCGTTACATCTGGATTCTCAGTGCCTCACAGCGTTTACCTATCATGAGATGCAATTCCACCATACATGGCTCCCACTGGGGTTCTGTGAGCCCCCAGTATCTTTAACAGGTTATTCCACACAGATATGGGTAACATACATGTGCACAGTACTATCATTCTACTATCATTTCGTTGGTGAGCAGCAGTGCAGAGAGGACTCCATCACGCTGTTAAAACTATTCGTAGACAAGGATACAAGGTAGACAGAGCGCAGACGTAGTATGGTCAATAGGAAGTGCTATATTTAGGTCAACTGATTTCCATTAATGGTAAGAAAGTAACGCCTGAGTGCGCAGCTGAAGTGCGCAGTACCCTGCAAGGAAGGCATGGTATCAACAGTAAGACAGACAAGTGACCACAGTTCAAGGGTGTTTATTGAACTTCAACAAGGGTGTAATAAACGCCCATCTAATCTCAAATTAACAGATGGAAGCTAGCTACGACCAAATAATGCAGTCCCAGTAGTGTCTTGTCAAAATAAAAGGGCCTACACTAAAAAAAAAAAACTATTGCCAATCCTTACCGCTAAATTCAAATAGTGTGGGGTAGTGTTCATGAAAAAGAACAAGTTACTTCTTACCTTGTAACGTTCTTTCGACGGGATGTTCCTCCGACGTATTCCTTATCTTTGATAATACGTTTCCAGCTTGCTGGCCTTGGAAATTTTTTCTGTAGAGGGCGCTGAGCATCGACGGCCACCGAGTCGATGTCCCTCGATGACCACCGTATCAGCGCCGACGTCATCATGCCCATAAATAGCCACGCGCTGCGTCCATTGCTCAGTTCCGTTTTGTAGCATAAGAAAAGTCATGCCTGAATTGGTTATTGACCTTGAAGGAGCATAAGCTGCAACCACAAGGGAAGTATCACTGCAGGGATGGTTGGGAGGGGTGATAAGGAATACGTCGGAGGAACATCCCGTCGAATGAACGTTACAAGGTAAGAAGTAACTTGTTCTTCGAAGGGATTGTGTCCTCCGACGTATTCCTCATCTTTGATAGACTCCCATAGCAGTGGCATGTAATTGGAGGTGGGAGTGAGAATGTTATGTACCCTTTAGGGATGGACCGAATGTAATACGGCCTTACCAAATCTGGTCTCTTGAGTAGTGGAGGAATCCAGATTGTAAAATTTTGTGAATGTATGTGCAGACGACCATGTGGCAGCCGCACATATGTCTCGGACCGGTACCCCTCTTTGGAGAGCCGAAGAGGCTGCTATACCCCTGGTTGAATGAGCCCTGAGATTTTGGAGTGGCTCTTTCCCTGCCAGTTTGTAACATTCCAGAATGGCCAAATAATCCACCTGGAGATGGTGTGTTTTGTTATGGGTAGTCCCAACTTGTGACCCGAGTATCCTACAAACAGTTGGTCTGCTTGCCTGATCCTAGCCATTCTGCTGATGTAAAAGCTGAGAGCTCGCCTTGGGTCCAGCCTATGTAGCCTTTCCTCCTCTTTCCACGGATGGGGAGGAGGGTAGAACGAAGGTAAGGTCATTTTCTGAGTAATATGAAATTCAGAAACCACCTTTGAGAGGAAATTAGGCTTCACCTGTAGGACAACTTTGTCCTTGTGGAAGATTGTATGTGGGGGTTTACAGGAGAGAGCTTGTAGCTCGCTCACCCTCCTAGCAGATGTTAGCGCTACCAATAGGACAGTTTTAAGCATGAGAAATCTCAGCGCACAAGAGTGAAGTGGTTCGAATGGAGTGCCCATTAGGAAGTTTAAGACTTAAAGTCCCATAAGGGAACCTGGAATGGTTTTGGAGGATAAACATTAGTTAATCCCTTGAGAAATTGTACCACTAGAGGAAGTTTGAAATACGATGGTTCCTCCGCAGTGCGCTTGAAGATAGAAAGCGCTGCGAGATAGCCTTTTACAGTGCCAACTTGAAGGCCTGAGTTTGCCAAGTAGAGTAGAAACAATAACACCGTTGGTGTACCACATGAAAAAGGGTTGATATTCTCTTCCATACACCAGCTGCAAAATTTGTTCTAACGGCAGCGGTATAAAGACTTTGTTGCTGGCCTTCTGGCCGAAAGCAACACCTCCATGACGTCATCAGGGAGATCCCAATCCTTGTACCACACCCATTCAGAAGCCAAGTGTGAAAGTTGAGGGTTCTGGTTTCTGGATGGAGAACCTGACCTCCCTTCTGCGAGAGAAGATTCTCTTCGAGTGGAAGACGGATTGGAGGACAGATGGACTTATCTAGAAGGTCCGGGTACCAAGTTCTCCAGGCCAAATCCGGGGCAATTAGGATCATGGTTTTCCGGAATCTTTTCAACCTCCTGATCATTTGAGGAATAACAGGGACTGGTGGGAACGCGTAAAGGAGTGGAAACTCCCAGTCCACTACGAACGCGTCTCCTAGAGCTCCTCTCGGGGGAAATTCCCTTGAACAGAACAGATCGCACTTCCTGTTGGTGCTTGTGGCAAACAGATCCAACTGAGGGGTTCCCCAAAGGGCGAAGATCTCTTGAAGGACTTCCTGAGTTAGTTCCCACTCATGGGAGACTGTGCTCTGCCTGCTCAGAGTGTCCGCTGCCAAATTCTTCTCTCTGGCTAGGTGGACTGCCGATAGAGAGATTCCTTCTTGGATTGCCCAAAACCAGAGCTGCATCGCCTCTCTGCACAGTGGCAGTGATCCTACACCTCCTCTTTTGTTGAGGTAGTGCATGGCCACCATGTTGTCCATCATTATCAGGACATTTCTCACCTGTACTGATGGCAGGAAAGCTTTTAGCACTAGTCTGATCGCTCTCAGCTCCAATAGGTTGATGTGTAGTCTGGACTCCGATGGAGACCAACGACCGCTGATGGTCAAGTCGTTGGCATGGGCTCCCCACCCCGTGAGTGAGGCGTCTATGACTGTTATCTCCGGCCATGGTTGCCAAAACAGTCCTCCTTTCAAGATGTTCTCTGGATAGGCCCACCATTGAAGGTTGCGGGCTACCTTGTCCGGAATCCGGAGGAGATCTGTCATTCTCCCGAGAATTGCGACCACTGACTTCTCAGTGCCCACTGAAGAGATCTCAATCTCAGGCAAGCCTCTGGCACAAGGAAGATGCAGGATGCCATGAGGCCTAGCAACTTCAAAAAGTCGAAGGCTGGGAGACGTTGGGCATTTCGAAACTTGGTGACCATCTGTAGAATATCTTGAGCCCTCACCTCTGGTGGCGAGGCTTTTCCCAGGGAAGTGTCCAGGACCGCTCCAATGAACTGGAGTCTCTGTGATGGTATCATCTGTGACTTCTTTAAATTGAGGGAGAAGCCCAGTCTGTGAAGGAAGTGGCAGACATAATCTAGCTGGGCCTGGGCCTGTTCTGAAGATACAACCCTGATCAGCCAATCGTCCAGGTAGGGGTAGACGTGGATCCCTTCCCTCCTTAGACTTGCTGCCACTACCGACATCACCTTGGTGAAGACCCTCGGGGCGGAGGTCAGCCCAAATGGCAGAACTTGAAATTGATAATGAGAGTCGCCAATTGCAAACCTCAGGTATTTCCTGTGTTTGAGATGGATTGGCACATGGAAATAAGCATCCTGAAGGTCCAGAGATACCAGCCAGTCCTGGAGCTGGAGGGCCTGAAGGATCTGAGCGAGAGTTACCATCTTGAACTTGTCCTTCCTGAGGAACTTGTTCAATTCTCGTAAATCCAGGATGGGTCTCAGTCCTCCGTCCTTCTTTGGTATGAGAAAGTAGGGGGAGTACCAGCCCTTGTTCCTGTCCGCTACAGGTACCGGTTCTATGGCACCTTTCTCTAGCAGGTCTATAATTTCCTGCAAGAGGAGCGGATCTGGAACTTTTAGAGAGCTGTTCTCCGGTGGATGACTGAGGAATGTGTAGAAAGGGTAGGCAGTAACCCTGGGCAACTGTCTCCAATGCCCAAGCATATGACGTTATAGCCTGCCATTCCGTCAGATGGTGAGTTAACCTGCCCCCTACAGGTGTATTGTGGGGGAAGGCCTCAGAGTGGTTTGGGGGCGGCTGATGCAGATGCCGAGGGTAAAGAGGCACCTGCTGCTGCTGCGGCCTTAGTACTTTTGACCCGTCCACCTCGGGTGGATCTCTTTTGGCCTCTTTGAGCCGGCTGTCCTCTGCCTTTACCGAATGCAGAATAATAGCGAAAGGACTTTCCTCTCCCAGAGGTTCCTGAGGAGCGAAAAGGAGTTTGGCGGATAGCAGCTCCTAAAGAATTTGCTTCTGCTTTAGAAGTCTGCAACTTTTCCAGACTGTCATCAGCCTTTTTCCCCGAACAGTGAAGAGCCGTCAAAGGGCATATTCAAAAGTCTGGCCTGTACATCTGGAGCAAAGCCAGACTTTCGCAACCACGCATGCCTGCGGATTGTTGTACTTGCCGCCATGGCCCTGCTGATACTGTCAGTGGAATCGATGCCAGTTTGAAGTGATTCGCACATGGCATCTTTGCCATCTTTAATAATGTTAAGGAAGGCTTCCTTTTCCTCTCCTTCGGGTATGCAGTCAGCCGCTGATGAAGCACACTCCCATAGTGTGTGACTGAACCTGGCGAGCGTACAGGTGGCGTTGATGGACTTCAACGCCATACTACAAGCAGAGAAGACTTTTTTCGCCATAGAATCGTACCTCTTATCATCTCTATCCTGTGGGACAGTAGGGTAAGCGGTCCTACTGCTAGATGAAGTTGCCGCTTGAACCACCAGGCTCTCTGGAGTTGGGTGTTTCGATAAGTATTCAGGGTCAGCAGCCGCTACCCTATACTTGGCTGACAATCTTTTATTGACCGCAGGGATAACTTCAGGAGTTTCCCAATTAGATGTAATTTTCCTCTGTAAGGCTGCATGGAAGGGGACCACAGGGTCCTCCTGTGGACCTTTGTCTAATATGTCTGTTATGTCATTCTGTTGAAAAACAGGTAAAGGCGCAGACCAGCCCATAAATTCAATAATTCTTGCCATAAGGGTTCTATAGGGTGTTTCGCCATGTTCCGCTGGGTCTGGTTTAACAAATTCCACTTCCGGGGAAGTGTCCAGCCCACTTGCCTCATGTAGTGACTCCTGTAGGTCCTTCAGCCTTCTTTCCTTAGAGGTGAAATACTCTGAAATAGGCAGTGTGGTCCTCTGTAACCCAAATGTTTCCTGGTCAGAATCTTCCCCCTCTTCATAAATTGAAGATAGTCCAGGGTACTCTGACCTCTGAAATGGTGTAAAACCCATCTCTAACGCAGAAGGAGCCAAACTCGTCATTATTGGGCGAGAAAACATCGATGTCGTCAACGCCGATGTGACCGGCTTTGAAGGCGCCGAGAACGGCGTCGAAAAAACTGGAAGGGGTCTCGAAGAACTCGAGAGGATCGGGATCCTACTCGAGGACATGGACGACGGTCTCGGCGTCGTGCCGGTGGCCTTTGGAATCACCGTTGGCTGTGGAGTGGCCTTGGTCTTCTCTTTCATTGGCGTCAATGTCGGCGTCGACGATGGCGTCGAGTCGATCGACCGATGCCTCGAGGAACCCTTCAACGACGGCGTCTGTGGCGCCGATCCGTGCGTCGAAGGAATCTTCGACGGCGGCGAAGATGGTGCCTTCTTACCCGATGGCTCGTGGCGCTCTCGGGTGGAATGTTTCGCCGGGTGCTGCGACTCGCGGCGTTTTGATTTTTTGGATTTTTCACCCGGGGTATCACCCTCAGCTGTCTTCGAGGGGGTTGAGGCTGCGTTCTCGAAGACGCTTAACATTTTCTTTCTGAATTCCTCCCACTCAGCTTGAGAGCTGTGTTTAGTGGGACAGGAGACCCTTTCTGGGGACACAGAAGACGAGGAAGGGGATCTTCGACGTCTCTGAGTGTCTTGATCTCGACGAATGGTGGGAGCTACTTCGAGATCTAGAAAGGGAATGTTTGACGGCGAGGAGACGAATGCCTCGACTCAGCCGAAGAAACCTTCGAGGAGGTTTTGACTGACTTACCACTCTCTCGAGCTTCCCCTTGCGCTCCTTCAAGGCTTTCGCCGTCATGGACATGCAGTCCTCACACTCCGAACAATGGTGCTCGGTACCCAAGCACCACAAGCAGATCCTTTGTGGATCCGTTATCGACATTTTTTTACCGCAGTCTCGACATTTTTTGAAGCCGGATCGCGGTGTCGTCGGTTCCGATGAAGATGCCATCGAGAACAAGAAGGTATTATTCGAGTAGATATAGTAGTTATCCTGACTGAACTAAGCAACGACGTTCCGAGGCCTCACGAAGCGCAGAAAAATGGAACCAAGCAACGGACGCAGCGCGTGGCTATTATGGTCATGATGACGTCAGCGCCGATACGGTGGCCGTCGAGGGAATTCGACTCGGCGGACGTCGACACGCAGCGCCCTCTACAGAAAAAATTTCCAAGGCTAGCAAGCTGGAAACGTATCATCAAAGATAAGGAATACGTCGGAGGACACAATCCCTTCGAAAGAAGGGTTCACAAAATAGGTCAGGATGTTCAGGTCGTTTCCAGCACGGGCCAAGGCAGCTCACTTGAGCAAGCACACACACTGGCTTCTTCAGAACGAGGACAGTTACATTACCAGCATCAGGGCCTTCTGGCCCAAGTCTCTTTTCTTATCAAAGTCCAGAGGGCCTGAGGTACCAAAACCCAAAGTTCCTTTCCTCTTATAAGTACTCAATTCAGGCAATTCCCTCAGCCAGGCTCTGGTCCCCCTTTTTACAATGTTTAGAGAATATTACCTCAGTTGACTCACAGTACACCCCGGATGCCCCATAGCCAGGTTCAGATCATCCTTCTTACACAATTAGTATTCCTTAGCTGGGCTCGGACCAATTTCAGTTTGTATTAATTTAGCGAAGACTTTTGAATGTGCACAGGGTTTAGCTTGACCCATTGCAGGACTACTTCGATCTCAAAATTCCCTTTTCACAGTTGCCAACCAGTTGGATACCTAACAGAGACCTTTGAATGAGCACCCACCTGACTCCAGACCACTCTTTCTGTGGCATCTTTCTTGGCTCCAAAGTTCAGTCACTCGTCTGGTTTTCAATTATATTTGCATTGCTCGTCCCATATGTTTCACACACGGTTCTCTTTAGATTTCTTCATATGTTTTTGGCGCTTGCAACCTTAGTTAACACAAGCTGGTCTGGTACCAGTCTCTAAGACTCACTGGCTGTCTTTATTTGCACTGCTTTTTTTGTAGGAGCCAAGGACAGTACCATGGCGGCAAACACTCCTCTCTGCCTTGGATAACAATGCAGGAGAGCCCTGGGTACCTCCGACACACAATGCAGGTTTTTTCAGCTTTAGTCCTAGGATTCTTATTTTCCAAGGTTCACAAAAGTAACAATCTGAAAAGGTCAAGGGCACTTCCCTCCCTGCCACCCTTTCTGGTCTCACCATCTTTCTCCTCATATTAAACTGCCATCTTGAAACTGCTGCTTCCTCGTTTGCTTTACCTTTTATCTGTGTGGGAAAGTATGATAGAAGTCAGGTGTGTGTAATGATCAGTAATTGCCTGACCATTGTATTGAGACATGTAAGGTAAACTGCTCTGGTGTTAGTCCGTTTTCGCTCACAGTGAGCTGTCCTTGAGGAAGTGTCAGGAAAGGGTGGAGTTCCTAAGTATCCCACCTGGTAGATGGGGAAAAGGTGTTACAGTGAAGGGGATACCACATCTCACCATGCAGTGTCCCACTCCCCGAATGCCCCTCATCCAGGTGATACTTCTGCACTGGTCCACCCCCAGGAACTGGATCTAAAAGCGATGGCCGTGTCCCGGCCACCTGGAAGACAGATCCCCGGGGACTAGCGGGTGAGACACCTTCTGGTTTCTTACACTCCTAGCCAGTGACAAATCCATGCAAAAGTTCTTAGGGGTGTGCAATTACCGCAGGGCATGGCATTTCGACTACACTAGATACACTAGTCCATTGCTATATGCACTCAAAGGAGGACCAGAAGGCAAAAAGCACCATCACATGGACAGAAGAGACACTCTTAAGCTTTCAGTAGCACAAGGACAGCATTAGCACAGTCCTGTTTTTTGCAACACCCACCTCAACTATGTAAAGGAATTGTATTTGTTTTCTCACCAAGACGGACAGATCACCGCTGTATTGACACAAAAGAGTACAATGGGTCACAGTCACAAGTCCTTGGTCTAGTACAGTGGCATGCTGGTCTCAGTAATGCATTGTAAGTTCCCCTGTGAACAGGCGTTGGCTACTATTACAATGGGGTGTTCAGTGACAAATGTATAACACGCAGTAGACAATATTTGTAAGGTCCAAAACTACACTGGCAACACAAAGGGCCTCGGCATACGAGGTAATACTATCCAGCCGATCCATTCACATTGTCAGGTGTAAGACCGTGAACACAGCCACATTCATCACAGAAACAATCACTGAGGACAATGATGTACATGACTGTCAGATAAGAGACCCCGAGGATGACATACCCAAGGCAAGAGACTGTGCTCTTGAGGATGGGGAAGTATTTTTCATTGATTGTTCAGCATGCATTCACTAGGAGACATGCAAGAGACACACAGGCGCAGCAGTGGTCCACCTGGTAGATGGAGTATGAGATATTAGTGCAGAAGACATTGCTCATTCATTATTCCGCCCAAGTTGCAGAACCTATTGTCCCGATAGAGGCGCTGGAATTCTGTATGGTGCTCATCAGGGTTAAAAGAGGGGTTGCAGAAGAGGAGTATGACCAACATGACCAACATTGTGTCAATTACAACATGAAGGGGTTGTAATTGACACAATGACTGATGGGCACCATACAGAATTCTGTAATTTATGATACAGTCACATGCGCTCAGTGTGGAAGCAGAGGTCAAATAGGAGCCGTTATGCCTGCTCTCTCATTTACCATGAGTCAGAAGCACCCAAAATGTTAGTACCACAAGAGATGCCACCCTTGAAGCCCAGTGTTTGCTTCACTCGGCATTGTGTCGGGTTCAAAGCATGTTCCAAGGGCACAGAGTACGAGTTGTATTGATGGACAAGGAGGAAGAGAATTGTGTAAAAGTTTAACAAGACCACCCTAGGTGCAAGGCACAGCCATTGCAGAGGATGAAGTGTTGTTCGTATCCAACAGCTGGCTTTCTTGTTTTCAGTGAAATCCGATAAACACCGGAAAAACAGCCCCAAAAGGAAAAGTGCCACCCAAGTTTAAACTGAAAAAACACGGTTTCCCCCAGTGCTCCAGATAAGATTTTACTCCCTATTTTTAAACTTTTGAGAGTAAATGTGATTTTAAGAGAGTAAAAATGACTTTTCTCCTTTCCAAGAGAGTAAAATGTATGCAACATCCAGCCGACGTGTGCAGAAACTGTATGGAAATCATTACGATGCGGCAGCTTTCTACATTGTGATAGAATACACCTTTCATTATTTCTCTAAGGTCTGGCCATTTGATCTCTCCTGTATATATTTAAATGTTGACATCACAAAATCCTAGAAGCAAAAGTCCTCATTTCCTGGAGCTGTTACTACCTAATGGTATGCCAATGTCATGATACAACAGTGCAGAGAGGCAAGGACTTCATGCTAAATTCTATATCTAATCTAATGGTCAAATGGTTATTTATATAGCGCTTTTGGCAAAGAGCTGTACACAGAACATATTTATCGCAATCATCACCAAACTAAAGCCGGTAAACCTTTATCGACCTCAAAAGGATTAAAGGATGAGTTGGCATTGCTCGGATTCGAACCTGCAACCTACAGATCACACACAGATTGCAGCAGCGAGTGCTCAAATAGCTGAGCTATCTTATTGGCCAACATCCTTCAGAGATCGGTTAACTGAGTATCGACTGAGGTATAATAATCACAGTACCTAGATGTTGGACAAACCATTTATGAAGCGCTACATAAAGTTAAATACCTATCTGGATTATCACAGGGACAGGTTTTGCTGCTGAGTTTCTATTTCAATTGCCAATGTAACCATTTGTTTTTGAACAGCACTTGCACTTCCTGGAGAGTCAGGTTTTTGAACGTTTTAATTGCAGTCTTGAAGATTTGCGAGACTAGAACACCTGTGATTGGTGTAATGACAGTCGCTCACACTTGAGCAAAGACTCTGCTGCCACTGACCATTTATAGTAATGTACCCCATTGGCTGCAAGGTTGAGTGGATGTAAACTAGACTGTGCATAGTCATCATTTTACACACTGTTTTTATAATTGGAGTGTAAATTAAAGTATAAGTGTACAAATGATCCACCTGCGCATGATTATGCGCACAGAACAGGAATTGTGCAATACTGGTTTGCTTTCACTGGAAAAAAAACAATTTGTTAAAAAATATAAATTCTCAATTGCAACTTAGTTTTCCATCTTTTTAATTATACAATCCTAAAATTCTAGGAAAATAAATATCCACAGTGATTCTATTTACTTCATGAGAATCAACACAGCAGAAGCTGAATGGAAAGAAACCATTCCTTTTATCACAGCGTGCAGTTTCGTTTTTTGAAAGGCTTCAGAGAAATGCATTCTGTTTCAGCGGTTGCTTGCAATTACATCCACATAGATACAACTCAAAAGAAGCCTTCTGGTTTGTCAAGTAATCTGACCTTTGCACTGCCCTCTGCTCTAAACCTGTGTGTAAATGTACACAAGAGAATAATAAAGCTGTCGTATTTGCAAGATTTTCATGCGTAAAAAGGCCTAGTACTCAGCTTATCTGGAGGCCTGGTTTCCCCTATCCCAGTGATGGCTTAATGTGTGTAGGAATGGAAGGACGTTTGGGGGTGAAGGGATGGCTGGTGAGGGGACTTGGCAGACAGGAAAACGGCCCTACTCCCTCCATGCATGTTTCGCTTTCTCCCATAGCATCCCCTAAATTCATTCAAAAACACTGCACATTCCATGTTACATTTTTTTCTTTGAAAAACAAAATTTGTGTTCATATGTGGTCAGTGCTATTTTGAGGAATTGCAGACACATTTGAGTCATTTTTGTGGTTGCCGATTCACATCTTAAAATTAGCCAAAATGCCTCAAAATAGCCATTGACCACTGACAAATATTGGCATTTACAAAAAATGGTGGAGTTGACCGCAGAGTTGGAGCAGTCCTGCAGTCTGTGGCTGCTATTGTGGGTAGACCCACTTAACCTGTGCTACCTTCCGCGTATCTGAACGCGGAGTTGACTGCAGAGTTGGAGCAGTCCTCGGCAGTCAGAGATGCCAGACCTGAGGAGCTGCATATCGGACTCAAGACAACTGCCACCTTCTGATACTGAAGCTGGCATTCGATGTCTGCAGGGTCACTCAACTCAAGGGTGGAAGAAAATCCATGCCGAAGCTGAACCGCGGAAAGACTCTCTATCCGCAGCGATGCGGCAGTGTTTGTGTTCCCTATTCAACCCCACCCTGCCGGCAGGCACTGAAGTCTGTCCAAGCCCAGACTTCTGTGCAAACTCAGAAAACACCTCAGATGCAGAAGTGGGCCAGGACGCACCTGATTTTTTGGACCCAGCTCCTCATGGTGTGGGATGTGTCAGGGGTGGCGAGGCTGAGGTAATCGAGTCCTCGGCTGGATGGGAAAAACCGTCTTCAGCATCACCTCTCACGTCTTTTAAACAGCAAGCGTGGCAAGCGGGAGCCTCCTCGACTGTCCCCCGCCCGTCAGACTACCGCCTTGGCGAGCGGTATACTGGCCAAGTCAGTCGGAGGGCTGTCTGGGCGGGACCTTCATCTGACGGAGCGGAGGACCTCCAAGGAGGATCCTTTGGTCGCCGCCCAAAACACCCAAGGCAAACAGAAGCTTCAAAAGATGCAAAGTAACGAGCCATCAGCAGCCTCGCCACACAGTGGTCCCAAGCAGATGGAAGCACGTCCCTGATCGTATTAAAGACTCTTTCTCAATGGGACCGCCCGAAAAACCTAGACCAACTTGAAACGGCATCCAGTGCAACTGGCAATCAACACCTCAAGGCGAAGGCCCAAATACACGCGAGTGCAGACCCGGATCCAGGCGACTCAGCCAACACGTTTCCCCTAAACCATGACTCGATTCTGAAAGAGCAAAATGGGACGTCAAGAGAGCGGACCTCAGCAACAGGTGATCTGCAATCGGAAGCAGGCCAGGAGCTCTATCATAACAACCAAAATGACTTGGGAACACCAATGGGGACGACTAAAGATCACACACACAGACCTATCAAGGTCGATTATTGATGTATCCTTGCCCACAAAAACTTTGGATCCCACTACGAAAAGAATCCTATATAAAAAAAAGAGAAAAAAATGGAAAAAAAGAAAAACGCTGCATCTCAAGTTCTGAAGAAAAACCAACTCGCACCAAAAAAAAAAAAAAAAAAAACACGCTGCGAAGAAATCTCTACCGAACTCATTGATATCAAGTGCCCTTTTCAAAAAGCTAGATAAGCGCAAACTGGACCCAGAAACGGAACTGTATGATGCAGAAATTCAGGAGGCGCTAGACGAACCACAGTCACTTTCCAAGCTCAGAAAAACTAACAATCCTCTTGGTAACTACCACAACCCCTCAGCATCACCATCTCCTTGTAGTAGTACACCAAGACCACCCCA
The DNA here is from genome assembly GCF_040938575.1 of Ambystoma mexicanum. Taxonomy (NCBI): domain Eukaryota; kingdom Metazoa; phylum Chordata; class Amphibia; order Caudata; family Ambystomatidae; genus Ambystoma; species Ambystoma mexicanum. Next base: position 1,307,893,138 of record NC_090933.1, read on the forward strand.
CCCCCCCAGCCAGCAATTTTCAAGCAGAGAATCAACAAACGAGAGACAATACACGGCCACCAAATGCCTAGCAAGATACGAGGCAAGAGGATCAAAGCCAAATGGGTAGGCAAAACGAGAACGGGACACTCGCTACATTCTCAACTCGCCGGCTATCGTACCAAGAAAGCGCCTCAAGGAGAGAGATGAGCCAACAACCATGGGCAAATGTTCATTTCCACCGACCAGAATTACCAAGTACGCTGGTTGGTACGCCCAGAGAATGGACTCCGCGGATCCAGAATAAGGGAGGACCCCTGCCTCGTCCCAGAGACAAACTTCATTGGTGGAAGAGAGCAACTCAACCGAAAAATCAATGTGCACTCCTCCACCGAACCACTGCATAGAGCCCATGGTAACACCAATCAAAAACAGAAGATTGAGCGAACTACCAGGAGAGCCACAAAAAGATTCGCCAAACAAGAAACTGGACTTGACAACAGTAATGTCAGCAATAACAATTGCCCTGGCCCCGTTTTGTAAACTGTACAAGGCCATCAACGACTCAAGCTAAGACAATATAACAATGTTGGCGATGATCCACTCATAACTTCTATTTGTCGAGGTCTACATAACAGCCTTAGAGTCTAAAAACAATCAACAGGCCCTATGGTAATCCAAACTAGTACGTCTAGAAGCCAAGCAAACGAAAACACACTGATCCACCAGGGCGTTCCAGTGGGCTTAGAAAAAGCCATGCAGACCACGTCAGACAACTTCGGTATGGAAGTCGCTCCGATTTTCAACAAACTAGCAATGAAACTGACAAGAGCAACAAGTCCATCAACTGACGTGGTTCTAGCTACTACTCAACTAACCCTGAACCAAGACCCTTTTACAAAACAGAAAGTTGCCCGACTAGCGGGAAAAGACCAACGAGCAACCACAAAATGCAGCTCCACGTAGCTCAAGCTTCAGTTAAAAATCTCACCCACCGGACCTTGACCCTACCAGCAGCTCAAACAACCACTAGAGAGACCCCAGTGATCCTAGGTCTTACCAAATCACCTAGCACTGCATCTGAATTTCTGGCTTCAAGCGCTTTAATGGACCTAACCCAGCACCCAGAGCAGGAGACCAAAGCAGAAGAACCATCAGAACCCAGCCGCTTGAATACCACTTCTGCAGTGGGTCACGACACTTCAAGATCTATCACAACGACTTCTAATAGACTACCCTCTGAAACCTCCTTGAAGGTTAAACCTACGCTGTGTCACTCAGACACCAGAAATGTACAACTACCTATAGCTCAACGAACTGATTCGAATCGAACACCAACAGTGACATCAGCGATTCAGACGCACCCATCATGGAGGAATTATGAGAACCATGCAAGAAGGACCTGCGTCTTCAAAATGAAACAAGCATCGTGCAAAGCCAACTACATGGTCCTTGATAGAAAGTCGGTGCTTAGAATACTAGGCAAAATGGACACTCCAGCGATTAAGATCGCAAGATTTCACGTTAATTCAGCCATACCACAGAGACCAAAAAGCAAAGGCCTATCTTCACATCAAAGCCTCTGCACTTCAAGACGTCCCGCAGGACGTCTACAAGGACCTCCAGCAGGCTGGATTCATACTCTCAGAAATCCTAGGGCCACATGAGACATGCCGGAAAACATACCCCTGATACGCGGACAAAAAAGTATCATTACATTACCAAAACTGAAGAACTGTACAACTCTCAAATACACAAGACCAATCGGTCTCTCCAGGACAATTATTACCAAAGACCCTACGGACACCACCAGGAAAGACGGACTTCCCCAACAGCCAGGCACGAAAGGAGAGTGAACAAAAAAGAAACAACTTAAGATCTGACAAGACCTATGGACGGCAACGCATAAGAAACGACAAAGAAAGACATCCACAACGTGACATCGCGGAGACACTAAGAAGACAGAGCAGTCTTGACATAAAGGACTCACAGAGAGACATCGCTGGCTCAGAGTGAGAAGAGACTCCAGAGGGGCCCATGGAAATGGCTACAAGCAGCCCTAACCACAAACTGACAGATAGCAACTACTACAGCCCACATTTGAAAACATCCCCAAAAAATCTTTGACCATGACCTCATGGAACACGAGAGGACAGGTACACCTAACCAACGCAGATTGGGTCAAGATTTGGGGGAGTTCGATATTCTATGCCTACAAGAGACGTGGTTGATGGAGACGCCGTCCCTCGAAAGCTTCTCTATTGAGTTTTCACCTGCATCAAAATGCCTGCTTGGCCGACCTCCTCAGGTCTTTTACTGGCGGTCTGTCTGGGCGCAGGGATCAGGATCATCAGAAAGATGGTAGAATCCAACGGAATCCTTGCAGTTCTAACTTCCTGGAAACACTGAGCACCTACCTCCAACCACTGGGCACAACTATCTATTGTGGACGTATATTGGAATCCGCAGAAAACATCCATTGCGCACTTCTGCGACTCAGTAGCGGAGGTTATCGACAACATCGGCATTGACCAGCGTACCACTCATACGATCATATGTGGAGACCTTAAAGCAAAATTCTCAAATCCCACAATACATGGTAATAACCCATCTACGCACTCCTCGTCGGAAGAAAGAGGAGTGGCCTGGCTCAATTTAATGACCTCGATGATCTACAATAATGTAGCGTGGTTGAAAGACTGGCAACCATTGATCCCGACTTGGGAGCGTGACAACTCAAAAGCGACTCTTGACCACATTTTCATCTCCCACGGTCTGCTGTCATACATAGAATCATTCAATGTTACAAGAACAAAAGAGAAACCACAATTTACTATCAATGTCTTGGGCCTCTGTTTCCCCGCAGAACAAAATCTATAAACCAAATGGTTGTCATGATGCCTACCCCCGGGGACCCAGACCACGTCCAGCAACCCCGGAAGTGCACCGAACCCTTGCCGAAGAAGACACATTATGGACGGTTTTGATATGTGACTAACTGATAATATGATGATCTTTTTGTATATATGTAACACCGTGTAGAGTAGTCATACCGAATAATCAAAGGCGATCTGTGGAGTGAACAGCGGGGGTGGGGGGATTTACGCTCAACTCCACGGGTGTTAATTCCCTTTCTCCATTTGCAGAAGAATATTCTACGGGCCAAGCAAACGAAGCTAGGTGGGCCAGTCCAGTCCGTCATCTCGGCCCTACGCGTCACATTGGTGGAGACCGCAGCTGTCAAGTTCCGATCGACGCCTCTGTGGGAGCCAGGTGAGCGTAACATGGTAGTGGTAAACAGGCAACAAACACGTCTAGATCTGACCGTGGCAAACAAAGAACTCACAGAAAAGTACACTAGAGAAGTTCCTAACAAATCGCTTTCGATAACACCAGAAAGACCGAACTATCTTCCTTTATTGTTGAAGTACAGGGTGGCGGCTAAAAGAGGCAATACAGTTACCATCAAAACTAACCATGTCTACAACAAAACCGTGGCTGAAAAAAGAAGCGCTGTGAGGAAATTGAAAAGAGCCGCCATAACTAAGAATACAAAAAAGGCCTGGGCGACCTGGCAAAATGAAACAAAGATCTACAAATCGTGGCTAAAACGCTACAAATATACTCTCTACCAAAACGATGCCGAGACCATGTTAAGGACCCTCAGCACCAAAGGATTGGTGATTTTCAGTCTCTAAGAAAATCAGACTCCGTCCTGGACAGCCAAATTTCCAACTCAGTCCCTGAAGCAGAGTGGGTAAAATTCTTCACAGAGCTCTTCGCAGCCCCATCCAGCCGCACGGCGACCTCTGTGAGAAACACAGAAGTTCCCTGGATAGATTTAACAACTAAAGATGACATAAGAGAAGCAATAAGAAAACTCAAAACATCAAGAGCCTGGGTCCAGACGGGCTAACGAACATTGACCTAAAACATATCGAGGAATGGACCAACTTTATCAGTTTAATCTTCACTCATTGCAGAAGAACAAAACAAATTCCAACTTCATGGACGCAAGCCGTCGTGGTTCCTATTTTCAAGAGGGGCAACAGAGAGGATCCGGCTAACTATCGCCCAATCGCTCTACTAGATATTATCGGGAACATTTTTGCCACTCTGCTACTGAAACATTTTCAAAAATGGTCCAGAACATAGCCAAGCTCAGACCCCTTCCAGATGGGTTTTCAAAAAAATTGAACAGCAGTGAACACCCTACTGCTAAACATAATAAAATCAAAAATCAAACAGGGAGCTCCAACAGTCTTCTGGCCTTCGTGGACTTGTCTCAGGCATTCGACAAGGCAGATGGAGGTATCCTGTGGAACAAACTAAAAGCATGGAGCTGTCTAGCGGAAATACTAGACCCTGTAATGGCCCTTCACACGCAAACTAAATTACAGGTCCGCCTAAATCGTCAGGGTCTTCTGTCAAACGAAATATCTTCGGAACGAGTGGTAAAGCAGGGGTGTCCGCACGCACCAGCCCTCTTTGTTGCCTTCTTGGCTCCACTACAAGGACTCAAACAACGGTTCAAGCCTTTCCTCCAAAAATAGGTGACGTGCCTGTCTCACATATCCTGTACGCAGACGACCTGATCCCATTAGGTAAGACCCACATAGGCCTCCAGCGTCAGCTAATAAACCTTGCCATCTACATGGAAGCAAACAACCTAGCAATCAAAAAATCCAAGACAAAGATTATGATTCTGGGAAAACATCCCTACAAGAACAAAAACAACTTAAATTGGTTCTTGGACAGCATAAAAATAGAAGTGGTTCCCTAGTTCAAATATCTTGGTGTGACAATCGATATTTGTATGTTTAAATTGGATAAAACAGTTACCCGTAATGTTTTGAAGGGGGGCAAACAGGAAAACACAGATAAAACACAGATTCTGAAAGGTTTTGAAAACACTGGAAAAACACACCCGGAAGTAAAATAAAATGAACCCATAAAACAGGAAACACTACATATGCATTATAGCAAAAGCATACATCTCTAAGGAAGAAATAAACCACCTCGAAAGCTGCGGGGCTTACCTTCCTGGAACAGTCGTTGAAGGACTGCCTGTCCCATTTGCACAACTTCAGCATGTTGCTGGTGTAAGCAGTAGTGCCTGGTGAAAGTGTGGGGCCGCTTGGCAAATGTTTCCAATGGGAACTCCCGACCAGAGATCCGCTGAGGCAGCCGTGGCCCTCATGGAATGTGCTCTGGGGGTTGATTGTAACGGCCTGTGGCCTTTGCGTGGCTGAAAGATATTATAGATGCAACCCATCTAGAGATGCCCCGTTTCGAAATGGATCTTCCTTTGTTGTATGGGCCAAAGGATATTAAGAGTTGTGTAGAGGATCTAAACTATTTTGCGCCATCTCAAGTAATATTTCAATGCACTTTTGACATCCAGTGAGTGCAGTTTCTTCTCTGCTGGTGACAAGGCATTTGAGAAGAATGTTGGTAGAGTGATTGTTGCTTTTTTATGAAATTCGGATGGTACATTAGGAATGAACTGCGGGTTTGTGGAGAGAACCACTCTCTCATGAACCAAAGATAGGGTGGATCAATAACCAAGGCTTGCACCTCTGAAACCCGTCTAGAAGACTTAATAGCCACTAAAAAAGCCACCTTCCAAGTGAGAAACTTGATGTGGGTCTTTGACATGAGTTCGAATTGAGGCTTCATCAGGTTCAGGCTCCATGCAGGTGGAATCCTTTTCTTTGGAGGAAAGGTTCGAAAGCGGCCTTTCAAGAAATGTTTAATGAACCTGTCACTAGAGCGTAGATTTTCTTTACGTGTAAATCTGGAGATTGCCGACAAGTGCACCTTGATGGAAGAGACCACCAGACCTTCTGTATCTAATAGCAATAGATAAGGCAGGAGCTGAAGAGGTGTTATTGCTAACTGCTTTAGAGTAGTTTGCTGTGCACACCATGCACAAAATCTTTTCCAATTTCAGCCATATGCGATGTTGGTGGATAGGGCTCTTGCTGCTGCCAGGATGTAACCGCAGTCCTGAGGGATATTCAGATTTCCGAATTTGGAGTGGTCAGGAGCCACTACATCCACTTTAGAGAGCATGGATTGTGATGCAATATCATCCCGCTGTTCTGAGACAGAAGATTGGCCTGGGATCCTAGGTGAATTCGATTGTCCACTGTCAACTGAAGCAGGTCAGAGAACCAGGTCTGCCTAGGCCAATACGGGGTGACCAGGATTATCCTGCAAGGTGCCTTGCGAATCATTTGTATGGTGATCCTTATGAGAGGAAGGGTGTGGGGGAACGCGTATGCAAACACCCCGTTCCAAAGGAAGGAGAATGTGTCCCCTCAGGAGTCCGGATGCAAAATCCTGCTGACGAACTGTTGGTAGTGCTTGTTGTCGGAGCTGGAGAAGAAGTCAAGGATGGGTGGGGGGGGGTGGGGTGGGTGGTCAGGTTGGGGGGGGTGTTGGAGTCCAAACTTCGAGAAGATTCTGGCTATCTGGATGCTGTGCATTTGCCACTCGTGTGTCTGAGAAGAGTCCCTGCTGAAGGTATGTGCTTGTTTGTTCTGCATCCCTGGTAAGTGGAAGGTTTGGATCCGAATGTTGTGCCGGATGGCCCAGTGCCAGGTGGTTTGCTCTTCCTGGGATAATGCGTTTGAACGCGTACCATCTTGCTTCCATAGGTAAAACACTGTGGTTATGTTGTCAGTGAGGACACATACCACTGAGTTCTTGATAAGGGGGAGGATCTGAGAGCCCAGTGAACTGCTCGCAACGTTAGAACATTGCTGTGCGGTAAGGTTTCTATGGGTGACCAGAGGCCTTTGATCTGGTGCTGGTCTAAATGAGCACCCCATCCCATTTGGCAGGCATCGGTCACAATGGTGTTGGGAGTTTGGCTCCACCAGTGGCATTCCTCTTGTGATGTTGAAGGGGTGTGTCCACCAATGCAGACCGACAGTGACCGGGAGATGATAACCTCTGACCAGGACCATCTGCTTGCGAGGAATTGTTGCACTGGTCGCTTGTGAACGAGACAGTGGGGAACCAGAGGAATCCAAGAGGACATGGCCCCAGGAGAGCCATGTATAAGAGGACTGCAACTTGTTTGTTTAGTGTAAATTACGTTGCTAGAGTAAGTAATCTTGACTCTTTCCGCAGAAGGTTTTACCAGATTATGATTTGTAAGGAATCGTGCTCCCAGGAAGACCAAGTTCCTTGAGGGAATTGTGCAGGATTTGGTGTATTTGGTGGTAAAGCCCAATTGTTGGAGCAGCAATCCCTGAACAAACCAATCATCCAAGTATGGGTTGTTGGGGAGAATTCTCTCTTTAGGCTGAATTTCCTAACCTAGCGTGTCCCCCAGCAGCTTTGCTGGATTTCCGGAGTTTGTTTTTTTCTCCTGCCAAGAGTGAGACTCTTTTTCTCCCACTCTTGGACATGATTTATGGTGTTCCTTTGACTGTTAATGTGTTTTATGGGCTATGGGGTCCTTTACTCCATAGGGTCTCATGTGTTTTTACTATGTGTGTTACACAGCACCCTCCGTGCAGTAACACAGGGGTGTCATAGTGACACCCCACCATAGACTCCATAACCTGGGACTGACTACTGTCTCCCAGGGCATGTAAAGTCACCATTGGCTTTACTAGTCTCAAATTATTAACAGAAACCAGTACAAACCATCATATTGTGGACGTACTGGTCGGGGCAATTCGATTGCCCCGGGGTCTGTTAGTCGAGGGGGCACATCTCCGTCCCCCCTGATCGAGTTTTGGCCGGTGGCAGTGGATACTACTTTTTATATTCGACCGCGAATATATCCCCATGGGATTTTCCCATTGTTCGAGGCTACCAACTTTAATTATTTAATTTTCATAGCCTCGAACATACCGCCGGTTTATTTAATTAATATTAATTCGCCGGTTGGTATTTTCTGCCAGGACTCGATTCTAAAATGGCGTTTGTGTTCTCTTCTGTGACTCCAACCCAAGTCGAGCCCTTTGTTCCACTTTTTGGCGGGCTTCTCCACAGAAGCCTCCAAAAGTGGTGCCACTCTGTCTGGGTACTATAGGGGATGTGGGAATGGGGTTTAGGCACCATGGCCTGAGTTAACTTGGTAACTCAAGTCGCACTCTTGTGTGATTGGCCCAAGTGGTGAGCTGGCCGGCTCACCACTTAGCATGTTTTGATTGACAGCTAGGCTGAGTGAATGGGGGTGTGCTGCATAAAAGCAGGGGTTTGGGGACTGGAACTTCAGAAGTCGCCACAGGACCTGAGAATCCAACGAGGGAGAAGCTGAGCCGACCTGCCACGACGACACCACCGGTGGAGCCCTGCGGAACCGACTCACCGCTTCCCGACGACAAAGAAGATCTCCCGGCTGGACAGTGTTTACTTGTTCTACTGTGTTCTTTTGACCCATTGTGAATACTCTGTATACTGCCCAACTCTTCTTGAGGGAAGTCTGACTGCTCAGCCACAGCTAGCAAGTGAATCTGTGTGGTACAGACTGCTACCAAGTGGGTTTAGTGCCAAACACCTGTAGTCTTAAATCTTTTGCAGTGGTCCCAGAGGGAACTGCACAGGTTTCTGCCTAACATGGGTAAACAGGGTGGCCTTGCTTCCGGAGGAAGGCTGCTACCGGTGCCAGGAACTTGAATGTTCTGGGTGCTGATTTTAGGCTGAATGGTAGAACCCAAAATTGGTAATGGCTTTCGTCTACTACAAACCTGAGGTATTTCCGGTGTATTGGCACATGGAAGTATATGTCCTTGAGGTCTAGGGCTGCGAGTAATTCCTACGGTTGTACGGCTCTTATGACTTCAAGTGTTACCATCTTGAATTTGTTTTTTAGGTTTTTGTTCAGTACGCAAAGGTCCAAAATTCATCTGTCCGTCGTTATAGATTGCCTCTTGTTGAGGGAGAACTCCACATTTCCTCCTACTGGACTGTCCTTGCAGCATTGCAGTGTCTTAACTCTGCCGACCTATCTGGGCGGTGGAAGATCCCCGCTTTCTTTGTCCCAGGTAATCTGTTGCTCTGGGTAGACTGGAATTTGCGCTTGTAGCCCTGTGAAGAATATCCTGATCTACTGTAGCCCTTGTTGTCTCTAGAGCCTGAGAATTTCAAGTTACCCGAGACTCCTCGAAAGGAACGAAAGGATCTCCTGTTTTGCAGAGTTGTAAGATTTAACAGCTGAATCAGCTTTCAGGGCCTTCAGGGCTTCATCTATTTTGTCGCCAATAGATTTTCACCTTCGCACGGCATATCCACCACCTTGCCTCTGAGGACCACCCCATTGCCCATCTGTTTAAAGCCTGTTTTCGGCCAGGTCTACCGCTACACTGATTCTGCTATTTGACACCTCTTCTCCCTCTCGCACCAACAGTATAGCCTCCTTTCTTTGTTGTTCCGGTAGGAGGTCTAACAAAGGGACGGTGCCACATTTCATGGTCATATCATGCGACAATGGCTAGGGAATTGGCGGCTTTAACCATTGTTGCTCCAATAGTAAGAACCTTCTTACCATGCTTCATGGTACGGAGGCCTTCTTGCCACACATGATCAAGAAAAAAACTGCTTTCCTTCTTTCCCGATATGATCAGAGAGGAAACAATCATTTTTTTCTCTTCCTCCGGAACTAAGCCAAACTCTTGAAAGGCTTTCGCCATCGTGGATTGAAATGCTCCGATGTCGTCCGGGATAGAAAGTTGAGCCAGGCTACCCGGTGCGCCTTGGTCCGGATCAGTGTCCCATGTGTCAGCTCTCCTTGGAGATGAGGCGGCAGTGGAAATCTTGTCTTGTGGGTCAGTGTCCGGGTCCCTAGCGACTAATTCACCCTCTTCTTATTCCCTTCGTCGTGGACTAAAAGTACGAGGTGGGCTAGGAGGAGATTGCCTTCTAGGGCGTGCACCCTGGTCTTGAAAGGGGTAAGATGCCTCCTTTTGTATAGGTATAACCTGCGGGTCTCCATAAGGATGTGTTGTTGGAGCCTGTGGTAGAGGAAGTCTGGCGCCCAGCTGACCCAGCAGAGATTAAAAAGTGGACAGGACCTGCATAGATAGCGAGGACTGGGTTTTTATGAGAGAGTATTGCGTTGGCATACCTCCCATGTCTGTTGTTGATAGAGAAGGTTGAAGTAGGTCCAACCCTGCAGATGGTTCTTGAATAGGAACCTGTGAGCCTCCTTCCTCAGGATCCGATTCGAACACTGCTTGGCATTCATATGGAGGGGCCTCGAAAACTGACGTCATCTCGTGCTGCAGGATTTCTTCCAGCAAAACAATTAGAGACATTTGCAAAGGAGGCCAGTTGTGTACCGTGGGCCCAGATGGGGTTTAGAATATACTTCTCTGAGACAATAAATCAGTTTCCATTGTCGAAACCTAGGTCAGGTAGACTATGTACCCTTTGGCTTTTCAGCAAGCGTTTTTTTCTTTGTCGTCGACTGGATGGTAGTTGTCAAGGTGGTGGTCGACGATGTGGTCGTCATCAATAAAGTCATCGACTGAAGTCGAGACGTAGACAGTGACAAACATTGTTGACGCCATTGTTGCTGAGGTTGATGCAGTCATCGATGGATTTCACAACGGTTTGTACGTCGAGTGATGGATGTCTTGAGGAGGACTCGTGTCCGGAGGGAGATCTGTGTGATCCCGATGACGAGTGGTGTTTTTTGGTGCTCGACAAAGCAGATGTTTTCACCGATGAGGAGGATATGTTGTCGGCCTCGATTTAGGCCTGTCCGTCGACGACATTACCGGGATGAGTCAGTGGATTTTTAAGATCGGTGGCCCTTATCTGTTGGCTTATCTGAAGGAGACTGATACAGTACTCTTAGAAGGGTGCTTGGAATCTACATGAGACTTTTCACCACTAGATAGTTGTTTAAGAGGCAAAGGGTGCTTGGCCTTGTTATGGCCCAAAGACTGTTTAGCCTCACCTGTCTGCTTTTTCGCCACTGGCTCCTCAGACTTGGATCTCCGACGTGACAGTGAACTCTCGTCAGAGGGAGTGGTTTCTCTCCCACTTCATGACGAACCAACTTCTGACGCCGGGTAGGCCCCCTCATTGAGCCAACAGGTAAGGTGTCTATTTCTAAGGGTCTTCTGAGAGAACCCTTGGCAGATGTCTCATCCGTCAGCCAAGTGGTTTGGCTAAAGACAGTAAAGGCACTCCTGAGTGCATGTCTCCCTCATACACATTCTTCAGGCCACAGGTCTCACATGGCCTGAATAAGGACTTTTTATGGTCCTGAAGCTTCCATAATGGTTGGAAAACTGAAGCTTTTTCAGCGTTGAAAGACCGGAAAGCCGAATGCTTAAGAAAACGTTATGAAGAAATGTAAATATTCTCTCTGGATTCCTTGCCTTTCTCTCCTAACAGCTTAGAAAACGGTTGAAATCTGAGGGTAAGCTGCTGGAGCGGAGCTATACACTCGACGTCCCATTGGTGCTGCCAAGAGCACCCACAATGATGTTGATGGGACACTCAAGGAGTCAAAGTTTTTCCATACGAAAATTACTATGTTAACGTTACCGTGGTTTACCAGCCTGACGACAGGGAATATTCACAGCATGTGAATCCATGAACGATCCAATGCTTGAGAAAATCTGCAACATAAAGAACTGGCTCATTATATGGGCCACGTATGACCCAAAATTTACGTGGATCAAAGCCAAAGAAACCCTAGTAAAAGTGCAAGCAGCAGACGAATATGAGTTCTGATTGAGGACGTGGTACTGTTCCTGTGTGAACCAACAGTCAATGCAACAAGACATTGTTCATTACTCATTTCAGCAAAGGCACAGAAGCCCTTATGGACATTCTGGGTGTGCGGCCAGCAGGCATACACCTCCCACCATCATGGATAGGAACATGTGTATTGGCGACCTTGCATTTAGCTATTTTAGTAGTTCCAGATGCCCAATTGGCCCCAACGCACACACCTGCCGCAAAACCTCAGCCATCCCAACCCCCACATGTACAGTATCTATCCGAAGATTCCCCCGAACTGTTGAAAGCAATCACCGATAAATATGGCCTGTACACCAAAACAGAAGGGTTCTCTGCCTCTCTTCTACTGCCAGGTGTCCAGGCCGGAGCCAACATCAAATGGCTCCAAATTGTGAGGCGGGAGATGATCCATCAGGATCGAGACAACCTAAAGGGCCCTGGAAGTGGCTAATGTCAAATTGGAACAAAAATACTGGCAAATAGCAACGACCAGGGTTAGCCCGACTCGACGACAACATCTGCAAGAGAAATCGAGCGACCCGTAAAGGAAAAGTATAGTCTGGGCTCATGGAATACGAGAGGACATGTTCACCTCGCAACAGCTGGAGACGTCAATCTGGGTCTTTTCGACATAGTTTGTCTGCAAGAGACCTGGTTGTTGAACCAACCGGCTCTCGATGGCTTCACAGCGACGATCTCACCAGCAGTGAAAGGCCTGTTAGGTAGACCATCATCGGGTCTTTTAACTGCTATCAAAACAGGAACGGGTCTGAGTGAACCCATAAAGTGGAAAAAGACCTATGAAATGCTGGTCATTCTGACCTCGCAGCCAGAATTGAACGACAAGAACCAAAACGGTCTGCAAAATCCCTTGTCTATTGGAATACACAGCGGATGCAGATAAAAACATTCTGTTCCAACATGAGTGCAATGATAGACCAGCTTTACGTTGAATTTGACAAAATTGATCTCATCATCTGTGGTGATTTCAACGCCAAATGCTCGGCGACGGCGGTTGACCAACAAAGACCCGTCCAACCACTGGGAGGCTCTGATTGTACCATCGAGAGAGGCAAGGCGTGGAATGAAGTTATTGCCTCAAGAAACATCCAAAATGTCGCCTCCTTGTTCCCAAACCAAGTGAACAGCCCGACATGGGAGCGTGATTCTTCAAAAGCAACTCTTGATTATATTTTTGTCTCCAACGGGTTGATTCAAGACCTGATGGGCTTCAAGGTGCAAAAAATGGTGCACAATGATCATAACTTATTGATGTGTACGTGGCAAACAAGAATTTTGAAGCCAAGCTCTTACGATCTGGCCATTGAAACAAATCTCCAACAGACCCAGCTACGATTGACTGAACAAGATATCATGCTAATTAAACAGGCCTGGGAGCAGAGGGTCAACGGCGACATCTTGAACGCAACAAAGGATAGACCAAACTACCTGCCTCTACTATTGTCATTCCAAGCAAGGGGCAAGAAGAAATCAACGAAACCTGAGCATATGAACCATACCTATGACAAAGACTTGGTTGCGAAAAGAAAGGTGGGCCGCAGATTGAAAAGAATAGCGAAGAAATCAAATGCCCTTGAGGATTGGGAAAAATGGCAACTGGAAATGAAAAGCTATAACACCTGGCGCAAACAACGCAGAGCAGCTCAATATCAAATCGATGCTGAGAACATGAGCAAACTCCAAACAAAAAAATCCAACGAATTTTGGACTCTGATAAAAGCAAAGAATAGTCCTCAAAGTGCAGTCCAGTGTAATGCCGTGGCGGAAGTAAGGTGGATCAACTATTTTACAACAGAATTTGAAGGCGTAAATCAAGACCCAGCAATGATCAACCAGGTTTTCAACACACCCTGGGAAGATCTCTCGAACACAGAAAACATCGAAGCAGCCATAAGTAAACTTAAAACATCGAGAGCCCCAGGTCCTGATGGTTTGACGAATGTGGACTTAAAAATGTTCCCAAAGCAATGGTGGGAAATTATCAGCAAGATTTTTGCCAAATGCGGTAGAACAAAGATGATCCCTGAGTCATGGCAGAAAGCGGTGATCGTCCCGATTTACAAAAAAGGAGCTAGAAACGAACCTGAGCGTTACAGGCCAACAGCCCTATTGGACATAATAGGGAAAATCTATGCAACCCTCCTGCTAGCTCACTTCAGAATTTGGGAAAAAGACGGCCCTTCAAAAGACCATCTACAAACGGGCTTTCAAAAAAATGGCTGTACAACAATCAACCTAATGATAATAAACATCTTGAAAGCCAAAGTCAAAGAAGATGCACCTAAGATCTACTTGGCTTTTGTTGACCTTTCGAAAGCTTTTGCTAGGATAGACAGGAACAGACTGTGGTTGAAACTTCAAGGTTTAAAAAAATACTCAACCCCATAAAAGCTCTTCATTTGCACACGAAAATCAGAGTTAAACTAAACCTCCAAGGCACACTTTCCGAGGAGATGGTGGTGAATAGAGGGGTCAAGCAGGGGTGCCCTTTGGCCCCGGCCTTGTTCATAGCGTTTCTAGGATATTACCAGCTCTCAGAAAGTAAAAGATCTTTTCCTCCTAAAATAGGGAAAATGGTAATTCCATGTCTTCTGTACGCGATGACGTCATCTTAATAGATCAGACCAAAGTGTGGCTTCAAAGAAAACAAGCAAACCTGGAGAAATACATCGCTGAAAACCAATTGGAGATAAATAAAACAAAGACCAACATTTTGGTAATTGAAAAATTAACCAACAAAGCAACGAAAAAACTAAATTGGTTTCTCGACAAGACCAAAATTGAAATTGTCAAAGATATCAAATATCTAGGGGTCCAGATGGACAGTTCAAGAACAGACATGAGTGTGCAAAACCAACTGTGGGAAAAAGTGAGATGTCTAACCTCCCAGACAAGAGTGGTTGACTCCAAGTTTGGAAAGTTCTCCTTAATACCAGCGATAACCTTCTACAAGGCTAAAGTCATTCCCGCGATGACATATGGAATGGAATCTTCTATGTATATACCACGCCATCTCTGGAGCGAACTAGAGGGCTATGTTTGGAAAATACTTTTGGGCCTTCCGAAATCAACTGCCATGCCGGCCATCAGGAGAGAGCTGGGGCTAGTCTCACTAGCGTCGATGGTAGACCAAAGCGCCATGAGACTGTACAGGAGAATAATCATGTCGGATACATTACCCATTTTTAACTTCATGAAGAAGGAAATTGAAACAGGCAATTGTGAGGCTTTGAAAAAATGGGTCAAGGCCAGAAAGGCCGATCTAGCACTAATAGCATATACAGAAGTAGAGCTGAAGGAAAACCCAGATCGAATCAAAAGAAAAATAGAAGAGATGGACTGGATCCTGACAATAGAGAAAGCGGTGGGGAACAAACTCTTAAGCCACCTGCCACCGGCTTTTAATAAACTGAGAAAACCGATGAACTACTGCCAAAAATTTCCGGACAAGAAGATGAGAATATACGCCATGAAAGCGAGATTGAACCTTTTGTTGAACCGAGAGATCATAGCAACTCGAGGAACCACAACTGACAAGAGATGTCGCCTATGTAAGGAGCAATCATCTGCTGAAACACTTAAACACCTGGTGAATGTTCTAAAACCAATGCAAACAGAAACATATACCTCCCATCGCTGGTGGAAAACCTATGGATATTCAAATCTGACGACATGTGGAACAGCCTGATCTCTGGCGAAAAAACGAGATGGACCATTGCACTGGTCAAACTACTCGAACTTGCATTCGAACAGATAAATCGCCAAGGGCCCGAGGGTGGTGTGGCGTAGGGCGTTGATTTCAAAAGGCTATTTTCTAGTTCCTTGTTCTCATGTAACAGCCACTGCTACGTAAAAGTTAGTGTGGGAGGTTTTTTCTCTTTTCTTTCGGCTGCAGATGAGGCGAAATTTTGATAAAACGTATTGTAAATAAGTAAAAGTTAAAATAAAAAAATAGTTGAATTCCATCAAAAGTAGGATGCGTGTGATCCGGTTGACGATCCTTCAAAATAGATACGAACTGGACTTGCTGATGCACATACATCCTCCCAAAAGATGCAGAAAAGATGCAGAAAACGTGTCCCTGTCACACCTCATCGGGGCCCTACACAAGCTGAAGACAGGTATGGAGAGACTGAAGGGGAGGAAGACTGGTTTGATATGATGTTCTCGTGGGCACCAGCATGGCTAGGAGCAGCAGTGGAAATACTGGTCCCTATCGTGGTGATCCTGTTGGTAATGTACTGCATATGCCAAATGATATGCTAGTGCTGCACAAAGACTCTCCCAAACAGTGCCAGGATTGTCTCAATAGGGGCAGGTGGACCGCCTCATACTACAAAGCGCAGGTATACCCAAACAGAGAATGCAATACATTCCGTATGGTAGCAATTGACCGAACCCTACATCCCTGTGGGACTACATCACCCCACCAAAATATTATATAGAATACTGGATTGATCTAGCAGGAGCTTGGGATTGTCTTTCTCCCATGTACCCTGGAACAGTATGCCCAGGGTGGGGCAGTCTATGTCACATGTATAGTCTATGTCACACACCCTCGCCCCCAAAGAGGATAATAGAAGAGAGTTAGTTAATGGAGGATTAACTAAAGGGCGGAATCTTGGGTAGCACGTCCAGCTTCCAGCCCCTCTCCAGCGATTCAGGCTGCACAAAAATGATATTGGTGCACACAAATGTGAATGTGCATGGCTGCAGGCGGAACGTGCAAAGTGGGAATAATAAATATACCTGCTTTGCAGCAATCATGAAAATGTAGGTAGGCCTATGTAGAGGGCACAAGTGTTATTGAAATACAGTGGTCAAAATATAGTATGCAAGGATGAACACGTAGGCCCTGGTCCTAGGCACAAGAAATATTGAGGCACTGCCATATTGGAATCAAGTCCTAGTTTGTTGCAGGCCCTACATAATGTAGCAGCATAGTGTGCTTAGGAGTTTGAATCACCTTCCCATCCCAAGTCCCAGCAGTCAAATTAAACACAGACTTCAAAAATGTAATTGTATCAAGCTGTAAGCCTGCAAAACTAGAAGGGAATGTGAATGGCTGAGCATGGGCAGGGCTGTGCCCGTCCCGAAGGACAAACTCATGGGCGCTGGGGTAGAGGTCTTGAGCTGCCAAAAGGCCCGCCATAGATTTAGAGCACTAGCGCCCTCCAGAATAATGGCCATCCCATTTTGAACTGCCAGATTATAATAACAGAACACCTAAATTCATCAGAATTGTTGTATGTGATATGGCTGCCTCAAAAGTTCTGTGACCAAAAAAAAAAAAAGATTTAAAAAAAGTCTGTTTGCTGTATGCAGTGGAAGACACCCCATACTCCCCATACAATAATTACCCTGACCCCCCACCCTCCTCATATTTATGTGTGAGAAGTACAAAAAGTCTTCTGAGTTACTCACCTTAGTGACTAATGTACTAAGCCCCCTTCCCTCCACACTGCATGGGCGTCCCTTCCAAGGGACGCGAGACGGAACCTTTTCCACCCGAAAAAACCTTCTTGCCCTTTAAATTTAGGGCGTGCGACCCTGGGAACATGCGCTATCCTGACTACGCCCACCGGCGCCACAACTCAGTCCCTATTGACGCGCCGAAAATATTTAATATTATATAAATATTTAATATTATATAATATATATATATATTGCCCAATGACACCAGTATTATAAGGGTTGGGCGGGGAGGGGGGTGGGGGGTACAAGAGAGGATGGTGGGACGTATGGAGGAAAGAGGACTAAGAGTACATTAGTCACTACAGTGAGTAATTCATAATTCCTTACGTCCCGTCCCCTTTCCTCCATACTGCATGGGCGATTACAAGTGAATGTAGCCCCGGGGTGGAGAGGAAACCCTCCTTAAGCAAATATGTTCCTTAGAACCACCTGTCCGAAGGCCGCGTTGGATTTAGAGCCAGCGTCCAAACAGTAATGCTTACAGAAAGCCGAAGGGGTGACCCAGGTAGCTGCCCTGCTTATTTGTTTATTTATATGGCGCACCAAACCTAAAGGTATCTGTGGGCGTTACAAAGTTGCAAAGGTTACATACAGCACAGTGATAAGGCAATCACAAGTATTTACAAAATATATACACATAACGAGTGTTACAGATATATACAAGGATCTTGAACTGAGAACAGATTTATACATCAAGAGACAGGAGCCAAGATTTCTTATTTTTTCCTGAAACTATACTTGGAGGTTTCTAATCTGAGGTCAATAGGTAATGAGTTCGACAGTTTAGCGACCATCACTGGAAAGCTACTTCCACCTGCTTTCTGAAGTTTAAATCTGGGTACATTCAGGCAGTGTGAGTGTATAGTTTTCAGGGGGCGTTCTGAAGTTTTTTAGGAAAATTTGTCAACTAGATATTTAGAGGTGGAGTTGGCTAGACATTAATGGGTGAGAGTTAGAGATTTTAAATTAATTCGGTATTCAACTGCAAGCCAGTTGGTACTGCGTCTGAGAGCCGAGATGTGCTGCGATCTAGGAATGTTGAACACTGATCTTAAAGCATTATTCTGTAGGGTGTGTAGTTTGGTTCTGTTGCATTTACTGCAACACATTATATATCTATGCGTCAGTAGTCTAATTTTGATAGTCTAATTCTAGCGAGTGTTGCACAACTGGCTGTGGAGAGCAAGGGCTTGCAAGCATTAATTAGCTTAATGTATCCTGTGGCTGAGGAAGTGGCATTGACCTGTCTCTTTAGGTTAAGTGCATAGTCAAGGTAGAAGCCCAGGGTTTTCTCCTCACTGGAGACTGATATAGTTGCCATCGATATTGAAAGATTTTTTACCAGATTACTCACTGTAGTGACCACCTTACTCCTAGTCCATAGTCCCCTTTCCTCCATACTTATGGGACATCTCTCCATCCTGAGGGACGGGACTGGAGCACTTTGTAAAAAGCATCCACATTTTTCCAAAAATGTGTCCTTCCTCTTTTTTGCGCAGGGCCTGGCACACTGCCGTAACCCCGCCCTCCTTGGCTCCGCCCCGCGCATCGCCCATCAGTCCTTTTCTATTGCCAGGTCTAAGACCTATTTGCAATAACAGAGGAACCTTATTAGAGGGGACGGCGGGCGGGCGTATAGAGGAAAGGGGACTATGGACTAGGATTAAGGTGGTCACTACGGTGAGTAACCTGGTAATACTCCTACGTCCCGTCCCCTTTCTTCCATACTTATGGGAGATTCCCAAGCACTCCTTACAGGAACTATGGGTGGATGGAAATACCCCTTACTGAACCAGGTTCTTCAGTACAGCCTGACCAAACTGAGCCTCAGCTCTTCAGCTCCTGTCGAGACAATAATGCTTCCAGAAAGCAGATGGGGAGGCCCAAGTAGCTGCCCTAGCAATGGACTCCCAGGGGACATATTTCTGAAAAGCAACCGCGGCTGCCTTACCCCGCACCAGGTGTGCATGAATACCCTTAGGAGATTTCTGCCCTTGGACGGTGAAAGACTCCGTGATGCAGGCGGCGATCCACCTAGAAATAGTTGCCTTTGACGCCTGCCTACCCTGAGGGTTACCGAAGGTCACAAAAAGTTGAGAAGAACTCCTAAACTCGGAATCCTGTCCAGTTAGAACTTAAGAGCTCTTCGGACATCAAGACAGTGTAGAACCCGCTCAGCCTCAGAGGCAGGGTTCGGAAAAAATACCGGTAGGGAGATTGACTGATTCAGATCGAATTCGGTCACTACCTTCGGTAGAAAGGCCGGGTTTGTCCGAAGGACTACCTTGTCCTTGTGAAAGACCAAGAAAGGATGCTCCACCGACAATGCCTGGAGCTCAATCACTCTCCTCGCTGACGTAACGGCGACCAAAAAGGACACTTTCCAAGACCAGTACTTGAGGTCCACCGTAGCCATTGGTTCAAAGGGTTTATGGCATAGCGCCGCCAGGACTACATTTAAGTCCCACGGCGGTTGCGGACTACGAACCGGAGGGTAGAGGCGTGTCAACCCTGCAAAATGCTTCTTAACCACTGGGTTACTCAGAGAATAAGAGCACTGGTCTGCAGAAAGATAAGTGGAAACCGCTGAAAGGTAAGTTCTGCATGACAGAACATGAACCCCTGACTCTGCTAGGGAGGACACGAAGGACAGCACCGTGTCAATCGTGGCTACCCTTGGATCCAACTTCTTCTCCAAACACCAATGACAGAACCTGAGCCATTTACTCTTGTACTGAGATCTGGTCGAGGGTTTCCTGGCTGCCTGGATAATGCACATGTTATCCATAGACAACTTCAGATGCTCTAAAGACTTGAACTCAGGCACCATGCCGCCAAGCTGAACGATTGTGGGGAGGGGTGCTAAATCTGTTCCCCTTGGTGAAGAAGATCAGGAGTTACTGGTAACCTGATCGGCAGATACACCGACAGGTGTTGAAGTTCTAAGAACCAAAACCTGGCTGGCCACCACAGAGCTATGAGTAGAAGGGAGCAGTTCACAGAGTTCTTCAACTTCCAAATTGCACGGTGAACTAGAGGCAGAGGCGGGAAGGCGTTAGCTCTCATGTTGTGCCATGGAATCTCGAGAACATCCCCCAGAGGAGAGGCTCCCAGCCCCCCTCTGGAGGCATACTGAGGAAGCTTCTTGTTCACCGACGCAGCGAAGAGGTCCACCTGCGGTGTGCCCCAACACAAGAAAATCCATGAGAGGACGTCCGCCTTCAATTCCCACTTGTAGCCGACCACTGTCCGCCGGCTGAGGGCATCCGCTGTGACATTCAGCTGGCCCGGGATGTGCACTGCAAACAGCCAGACACCATGAAGCACGGCCCACTCCCTTGCTTGTTGATGTAATACATTGACACCACATTGTCCGTTCTTATGCGGACCACCTTCTAGACAATGAGCGGTCTGAACGCTCTAAGCGCTAGGAAGATCGGCATAAGCTCCAGATGATTTATGTGGAGGAGCCTGCCCTGGGGCGACCAGAGGTCCGAGACCTGAAGAAGATCTAACGTTGCACCCCATCCCAGAAGGGATGAGTCTGTCGTGATCATCACCGTGGGGACCGGGTCCTGAAACCCCGTACACCCCCAGACAGGTTGCTGAGAGATGACCACCAATCCGGGTCCACTCTCATGGAATCCGGAATCATGATCTGCTTGGAATCAGAATCCACTGCCTGACGCCATGAGCTCCGAAGAGCCATCTGGGTCCGTCTCATTTTGAGACGAGCAAGTGGAAGAGACAGTACACACGAGGCCATGAGGCCCAGAAGCCTCTGGAACCACCAGGCCGACATGCTCTCCGACTGCGCAAACATCTGACACGTGGCTAACAGATCCACCATTCTGTCCGCGGTCAGATACACTCTGCAGTCAATCGTGTTCCAACAAAAACCCAGGAAAATCAGGTCCTGTGAGACCGTCATGGAGGATTTCCGCCAGTTCACCGACAGCCCAAGATGGAACAGGAGCTGAAGGAGAGACTGGAGATTGCCCGCTGCCGCCAGCAGACAAGGGCAGCGTAAGAGCCAATCGTCCAAATAAGGATAGACATGGATACCCTGGAGACGAAGATAGGCTGCAATCACCGACATCATCTTCGTGAAGACACGCAGCGCCGAGCTGATGCCAAAAGGAAGCACCCGAAACTGGAAGTGCTCCTCTCCCAAAGAGAAGCGGAGGTACCTCCTGTGTGGATTCCAAATCAGGATATGCATGTACGCGTCCTGAAGATCCACAACGCTGAGCCAATCGCCCATCTGTAAGGAGGAGCGCATCTGGCTGGGTGTGATCATCTTGAATTTCTCTTGGGGGTAGGAAAAGATTGAACTGGGAAAGGTCTAGGATGGTGCGCAGGCCAGCCTGGTTGGGTTTGGGCACCGTAAACAGTCGGGAGTAGAAGCCCTCCCCTCGCTCCCCAAGGGGAACGGGTTCCACAGCTCTGAGGTCCAGAAGTTTCTGAACTTCGGCCTTGAGGGAGGGTGAGCCCGACAGCTGAAAAGGAGGGTTGAGGAGTGGGGTAAGGGGTAAAGGTAAGCAGAAGCCCGCTCGAGCGACTGACAAGACCCATCTGTCTTCTGTGATGGTCTGCCACGCCTCCCAGTGAGACGCAAAGCGTCTACCCACCGGGGTCTCGTGTGAGCGCGGAAAACCCTCATTTGGCAGGCTTATCTGTGGCGGGGCCACCTGAACCTGATGAGGAGAAAAACCGCGTGTGCTGTTGTCTACGGCGGTTATTCCCCGCAGGAGTATCCACTCGGCGAGATTTGCGGTCGAGGAAGCCCCTAAAACCAGGAGGGTCGACTTTGAGACAACGGTCTCTGGGATTTGAAAGGAACTTTGACCAGAACAGACAATGATTTAGCCGTCTGAGTGCTATCCTTGGTCTTGGTGAGCTCTACATCTGTAGTAGAATGAAAAAGCTCCTTACCATCGAATGGAAGGTCCAACACCTTGTCTTGCACTTCCTTAGAAAATTTAGTGGCATGCAGCGACGCCTGCCGTGAGGTATCAACCCCCAGCATCAGGCCCGAGCCGAGGTGTCTACGTGATGAGCCGCAGCCTCCAGGAGATCCTGGGCCAAGACCCTGGAGTCGGAAAGGCCTCCTTTGAAATCTTCTGACTTCTCGACTAGGATGTGCTCCTCAAACTCCGACAGACCTTTCCACATCCGCATGTTAGCTCCCGCCAATATCAACTCAGCATTTGCCTGCCTGAGCTGCAAGGCTGAGTTGGCAAAGATTTTCCTCCCTAGGGAGTCAAGGAGCTTGTCCTCCTTACCCAAGACCTGAGTAGCTGTCGTGGAAGAGGATTCTGCAGGTCTGGATTGCAACGTAGCCGCAGCCACCACTGTGGAGGAGGGAGGCGGACAAGACGACAGGGCCACCTCCTCTGAGGAATTTAGCCTGTACCTCGCGTCAATCCTTTTGACAAAAAGTCCCGAATGTGGCATTTCCCATACTCTTCGGACCTCGGCCAGAACGTCCTTCTGCAGGAACAGGCCGGTATGCTCCAAGGGAGACAGGGTGAACACCCCAGAAAGCACGCCCTCCTGCGGAGCGGGTGCCTCGGGCACCGGAACATCTAAGAAACTCATCATGTCTAGTACCCGGTCATGAAAGGCTCTGAGCGGGGAAGGTCCTCGTTGTCCTGATCGCCTTGAGGATCATCTGACAGGTCAGCATCCCGCTGAGCCGCGTCAGGCACTGCCTTGTCCACTGGGGACAATGGAGGCAAAGGTGGAAGAGCCGGGGGAGGCACCACGGGTAAGGGAGGCGCCGGCAGAACGACCGGAGGAACGGGTGGAGGCGTAGGTGGACATAGCTCCTTGAAAAGCCCTTTCAAATATTCCCTCATGGGGTCAGTGTGCATAAGCGCTTGAAATTTACCAAAAAAGGCGTCCTCCGGAGTCTGTTTCGGAACCTGAGGAGGCCTCTCATGAGGTGGACAAATCCAGGGACGTAACGGGGAAGGGTGCCACACAGGCCCCTCCGCCGACATATCCACATAAATCAAAGGTACCGCCCCCAAGGGCAACGAAACATTGTGCGGAAGAGGTATCCGGGCGTTCCAATCATAAACCGGCCGGTAAGGATGCGCACAAGGGACTTTAGGTTCACCCAAGGGACCAAGCCCTACACCAGAGGCCGATGGCATAGTTGTAGGGGGTAGCACTTAAAATGGCCACCGCGGTCGTGGCAGGACCGGGCGCCATTTTGTCCTCATCTGAAGGGAACTGCGGCACGTGAGAAAGTGAAGCAGGGGTCCCCGTCGATGGTTCAGGGGTCTTAATCTTAGCCTTAACATAAGGAACCTCGGCAGAGCCGGTACTATGAGGCCTGGAATGTTTTTGTGACATACCAACAGCCAACTGAGCCTTCGAAGGAAGGACCTCGGCACTGCCAGTAAAAGAAAAACTTTGCTTCTTTGCCCCCTCAACAGATCTGGTGTCACCACAAGAGCGGGAACGGTGAGAAACTGCTTTCACCGTCAAGGCCTTGTCTGGCCTCTCAGAACCGTTGGTAGCTTTAGCCTCTGAACGAGGGACCTCGGACCCAGGCCCGGTAACAGCCTTATATGCGCGGGCCTCGAACATCCGTTCGGTAACAAGCCCAGCCAAGGCCTCGGGGCGCATCCCGGTCTTGTTTTTGTGGGAAGCCGACAGAGGCCACAGAGCAAGCTCCGGTATCCCATGATTCAGTAAAACTGGGTCTACAAAGAGCACCCAGAGGAGGGGCCTCAGAGCGTACTCCGGTATTCACAGGCCCCTTACGGAGACCCTTGGAGAAAACTGGTAGAATTATTAGGCCCAACGGGCACCTCAGGGCAAACCTCAGTGACAGAGCGATCAACGCCCCTCCCGGACCGACAGGAACTCTGAAAAGCGGGGTGCTCTGAAAAGTAAAGAATTTACCGGCCGTTTCTTCTTCTCGTCGATGAACGCCTGAAAATGCAAAGGAGGAGTTTGTCGGAACACCTCCTCCCACTGCTCCAAACGACGAAGTGCCCGGACCGAAAAGGGGTCACAGTAAAAACAGGAGTCCCAACGGTGTTCTGGACCCAAACACTCTAAACAAAGAGGATGGGGATCCGCCCTCGTGAAGCGACGGTGACATGAACAATCTGGAAAGTCTAACTTGAAAGACAGACTAGTAAACGAACGCTAGCGAGAGCCAGAGAGGAAAAAAGGGAAGAAAATCTTCCTAGGATGCAAGTCTGTCTGGCCCCGATCGAGCGGAGAAAAGGACTGATGGGCAATGCGCAGGGCGGAGCCAAGGTGGGCGGGGTTACGGCTGCGTGCCGAGCCACGCGCAAGAAAGCGAGGAAGGACACATTTTTGGAAAAATTTGGATGCTCTTTTACAAAGTGCTCTGGTCCCGTCCCACAGGACGGAGAGATGTCCCATAAGTATGGAGGAAAGGGGACGGGACGTAGGAGTAGAACTGATTACTTAGATTGTTTAGTATTACTGAAGATCTGACAGAGACGCTCCGTCTTCTTGTCATTCAGATAGAGGCCATGGATGGCCATCTCTACCTGGATAAATCAGATATATTTTATTGAGGAGGTTAGAATCAGTTTCGTAATTGCCAGTGATGGGTACGAGAATGGAGCGACATCTGCAAGAACGTCGAAAAGGGGCTTAGTGAATATATTGTATAAGGTAGGCGAGACGCATGACACTTGTGGAAATTCGCAAGTGGTATGTATGGGTTTGGCTGTAGCGTTAGGTGCAAAGACTTTAATAGAACGTTTATCCAGGAATTACTGAGTCCAGGCCTTGGCTTCCATGGAGAAGTGTGCAGTGGAGGCTAGATGGTTGCACAGGACCTTGTGATAAACTAGGTTGAAGGCGGCCGAGAGATTCAGCAGGAGGAGGAGGGAGAGCCAGTTTCCCATTGTCTTAAGTTGTCCATTTGATTTTTTAGATCAGTTAAGGCCGATTCTGTTCAGTGTTTTGGTCTAAATCCAGATTGTCGCAAACCAAGGAGATTATTAGTTCCGAGGCAAGACTGTATCTGGAGGTAGGCAGCTCTGTCTAGTTTATGAAGGAAGGGGACTGTGGTTTTAGGTCTGGAGTTGGTGGGCAAGTTGGGATCTAGATTAGATTTTTTTTTTTTTTTTTTAGAAGTTGGAGGACCCACGCGTCTTAAGGTAGTGGGACCGGAGCAAGAATCAAAAGAGGAGTTTATGAGGTAAGTGATGAAAGGCGCTAGGTCTTTGGTGGCCTCAATGATAATGGGTGCTGGGCAGGGGTCGCCCTGGCATCTTGAAGGTTCAAGAGGATATTATCTGTTACTTCCTTGATGGAGACAGGGGTGAAGTGGAAGCAGTTGCAGGATTTCTCAGGAGTTGAGTGAGAATTAGGTACAGATAAGCCCTTAGCTATGTTATGTTTTTTGTTTTCAATTTTATTTTGTAGGAGTGAGATTTTGTTAGCTCGAGCAGTTTGGATATTAGTGCACCCAGTCGTGTCCTTGATGCAGGTTTCTGATTGGGGAGTAGGCGACTCTAGTTCTTTTAGAATGGTGAATAGTTCGCTGGTGTTAGAACTAGCTTTGTTGATCCTGTCATTGAAGGGGTCTTTTTTTTTAGTTAGGAGTATCTCTTTCTTAAATTTTTTAGAGATAAGTCAGTTTTTCATTGTTAGCCTCTGACGGGTTGGTCTTCCAAAGGGTTTCTGCCCTTCTTTTCTCATTGCGAAGGGCTTTGAGATGGGGGTAAACCAGGCATCCATTGAGTCTATTGCACGGCGGATGGTGGTGGCCATCAAAGAGGCCTCTGAAGGGCAGCAAAAGCCACTGCCAGCCAACATGCATCACTTATGACCTGTCACGGAACATGTCACGGAAAGGTGATGGCCGTGGCCTTGGCTCTGACTGCGTGAGCGTGCATGTTGGCTGGCAGTGGTTTGTCCAGCCCTTCACAGGCCTCTTTGATGGCCACAGCCATCCACCGTGCAATATAAGCCGTGTATGCCTGATAACCAGGTCTAGAGCCCCCAAAGGTGACAAAAAGTGCTTCTGACTTGCGGAAGCCCTTGGTCCTGTCCAGATAGAATTTTAGAGCACGTCTGACATCCAGACATTGCAAGACTATCTGAGCCTCGTCCTTGGGGTCAGCGAAGAACAAATGCGAGACTATTTACTAGTTTAGATGAAAGGCGGAGGGCACCTTAGGTAGGAAGGCCGGGTGAGTCAGCAGGACCACCTTATCCCTGTGGAAAGTGGTGTATGGTTCTGAGGCCACCAGAGCTTGGATATCGCTGACTTGGCGAGTGGAGGCAAGTCCCACCAGCGAAGCCTTCTTAAATGGTGACCAGCCTGATGTCCACCAATGCCATTGGCTCAAATTGTTTGTGTGTCAAGGCGCCCAACACCACATTGAGGTGCCACACAGGGGAGATTCTGTAGGCCCCTATGGCTTGGCTGCCAGGTAAGTGCGACGTGTTCACCTGAACGCTTTAGTGCATCGAGAAGGAGAGCATGTCGTCCAGCGTGCACGAAACAGGGTCGATCTCCTTAGAGTCTGTCCAGTGACAGAACCTGCTCCATTTGCTTTTATATTGGCTCCTGGTAGCCTTGCTCCTGGCCCCTTGAATGATCTCCAGGTTAGCCCATGATAGGCTCAGGTGGTTGAAGGTGATCTGCTAATGAACCAAGCTGCGAGGTCTAACTTCTGAGGTGCGGGGTGGAGTACCTTTCCTTCCTGCTGGGACAGGAGAGGAGCCAGACCCAGTGGAAGGTGAATGGGTGGTCTGTCCGCAAGGCTGTGCAGTTCGGAGAACCACAGTCTCGCTGGCCACCAAGGAGCTACCAAGATGATGCTGAGGGGACAAGCTTCCTTCATCTTGCGGAGAACGCTGGGAATCAGGGGTGTGGGAAGAAAAGCATATGCTGTCATGCTCTCCCATTGAATTTGCAATGAGTCGCCCAGGGAGCGGGTGCCCAGCCCCTGGCAGGACGCGAACTGAAGGCACTTCCTCAGGTGGATCCATTTGCCTCCTGGAAGAACAGGATGGCCCCATGTGCTGAACATCACTTGCAGCACCTAGTCGTTCAATTGCCATTCGTAACTGTCCACTCCTAGACTGCTGAGGCTGTCTGCTCCCAAGTTGGCCTCCCCGGTAGGTGGACGGCCAGGAGGTAGATGTTTTCCAGAGCCAATTCCAATTCTGACCGCTAGGCTGCACAGCGAGAGCCAAGCAATGGAAGAAGTACCTCCTCTCTGGGAGGCTGGTACTTCTTCCATTGCTTGGCTCTCGACGAGCAAACGGAACTCCGCCAACAGAGTTGCCGTCCCAATCTGTGGGAGTGGAGGGAAGGAGCGAGGAGAGTGAGGTATCGGTAGGCAGAACCCCCACCATACTACAGAGATGATCCAGGGGTCTGCAAAGTTCTGGCGCCAGAAATGCACGCGAGAGGCAAGTCTGCTACCCACTGGAGACACGTGAACCTGAAGGGAGCGTCATGCCTTTTTGCAGTCTAAGGCTGCTGCAGAGGAGGGGGACTGGAAGAAACCCTTGCCCTCGGCCCCTTTTTGTTGCTTGCGCCGGTTCTGATTCAGCGAGCGGTCAGGTTGTCTCTACCTCCGTTACTGGAATCCCCGGAACCCACCTAACGCCCGCCCCTTGTTGCAGCATTGATGGGACTGGGTGTATGCCTTGGGAGTGGCCTTCGTCAGGATAAAGACTTTGCAGTTTGCAAGTGGTTCTTTTTATCTAAATTCCTCAGCGGTGGTAGAGTGTAAGAGGTCACTATCCTCTAACAGAAAGTCCAATATGCAATCCTGGACGTCAGGGTTAAACTGTAGCTCGAAGTCAGGCCGTCCTGCTCATGTCCGTGACGAAGCAGATGGCCCGGCAAGAGGTATCGATGTGGACCACAGGGGACTCCATGATGTCCTGTGCTACCAGCCTGGATTCTCCTAGACCCGCCTTGTAGCGTGCCTGGCTCTGCACCGGAAGTTCCGGAAGGAAGTCCGCTATTCCCGCCACAACCTCTGGTTAGCGGCTGCCAGCATGGCATCCGTGTTGGCCTGACACAGGTGCAGGGAGGCGTTGGAGTACAGCTTCTTCCTGTACGGCTCCAAGATCTTCTCCTCCTTGCCTATTAGCGCCGAGGACGACTGAGGCTTAGAGTAGAGTGACGCTGCAGCGATCACCGAAGAATGCGGTTGGAGGTGGAGTGTATCCCCCTCCATCCGTCTATACTTGGCATCCAGCCGCCGATTGACAGGTTGGGCTGAGTGTGGCTTGAGCCATCCCTTCTTGGCCAGAGCCACGACGTCCTTCTGCATCAGGATACCTGACTTGGTAGGGGGTCTTAGGGTGAGGACTTCTGCCAAGATCCCCTCCTCGGGCTGCTCTACCTTGTGTTGAGGAAGTCCCAGATATTCTGCCAAGCCTATTCTTTAAGGCCTTTACTGACTACAGCGCGTCATGGTCCTCCTCGTCTGTATCCACCCGGGAGTCCGGTTGGTCCTGAGTGGGAGGGGGGGTGCTGGGCGCCGCGGGCTGGGGCGTGGAGACCGGAGCTGAAGGCAGCTGCGGGACTGCCTGAGCTGTGGGAGGCAGGGGAGCCAGAATCGGAGGCGTCAGCGGGGGCTGCGCTGGGGCCAGTGGTGCCGGAGCCATAGGAGGATGGACTATGGGCACCAGTGGAGTGAATAGCCCCCCCCCCGCCCCCTGCCGAGTCCCTGACGGCATCCCATAGGAGGGCCCCCATCTGGGGGGGGGGGGAGGCGGGAAATCGCATCAGGGCCAGGAACCTTTCGAAGAACCTGTCTTGGGAGGCAGAAGCAGTGGCAGGGGATGTTGACCGTGTGTCTGGGGGCTGCTGGGGCCAGAGCGCAAGTCTAGGTAGCAGGGGAAACCTGCCCTGCGCTCCTGATGGATAAACTGTAGGCCATGTAACTGGTTGACACCAGTTCCACCCTGAAATTCGTTCACCCACCTGCTCTGTTGTGGTATTGGACGAGCGCCCATGTTTTCTGGCGCAGCGGCCATTTTGTCGAGCTGCGTGCCAAAGTCGTGGTGCATGGCTTGCTGGGCCCGGCCTCCTCCAAGACTCTTGGTGGTGGAGCATGGGGCCTACCCTGCACCTCAGGTCTAGGCCTGGAAGGCGTATTGCCCGCGGCATTGTCGCTGATGGTGCTGCATGCAGGCGCCACCTCAGACATTGAGCCGGTACTAGGGCGTTGCCTCTCAGTAAAAACCTTGCAGTCCCTCAGCACTGATTCCGGAAGGATCCGACGACCCCTCAGCCGTGAGGCTGGTAGCTGGACTAGCCTCGGTGCGTGTGCTGGTACTAGAACCCTAGAGGTTCCTCCCGCTTGGGAGTTTCCTCAGGAAGGAGTCACCCTTACGGGGGGCAATGGAAAATAGCGACCCTCCCTTGGGCATCGATCTCTGCTTGATGAAGTTTATCAAGTCCTCTGGAGGCGATCTTTCGAAGAGCTCCCTCCACCTAGCTAGCCTGTTCTTCAGTGTGTGTGTAGTCCACGCGTCGCACGCGGTACAACCTTGCCAGCAGTGGTCAGGGCCAAGGCAGCGAAGGCAAAGAGCGTCGGGTCAGACGTAGGGAAGAGCCCCTCGCAGGCTGGACACCTGCTGAAGCCAGCTGAAGTCCACATGCGCTGAGGAGAAGCGGGACGCCAGACGACAGAGTACCTGAATGACAAAGAAGACAAAGAAGAAGAATTTGGGGAAGAGCGTGTGGTATTACATCGTCGAAGCCAACCCTAGGAGCGCTTGTGAAATCGGCCCGTTACCGTCAACGTGGAAAAGGGGATTGGAGAGGGGCGCCGGTGGAGAGTCAGGGTAGCGCATGCTCTCATGGCCGAACCCCCGCAGACCTCTAAATTTGAAGGGGAAAGGTTTTTATCTGGTGAAAGGTTCTGCCTCGCGTCTCTTGGAAGGGACGCCCATGCAGTATGGAGGAAAGGGGACGGGACGTAAGAGTAAATGCAGTCTTTTTTGTTGCAGGATTTTTCGATGGGGACCATATCAGAATTTGGTTGATTAGTGTGGTTCTCAAGAGGCACAGGAGATGCTCTGGAGAGGGGCAGCTTATAAGGGGGAGCAAGGAGTGAATCATCTCATGATTTGTCATACAAGGAGCAAGAGGTGATTCCAACAAATTCAGTCCCATGACAAAGAGGTATGGGGGGTGCCTGTTATCAAGAGAGGCACACCAAATATTCTAAAAGGGCCAATTTGACCTTAAATGTATTCATTGAGCTCATGTCAACAACCGAGTGCACACCACGTGACTAGGCCAATGGGTAGGGGAACATACCAGGTACCTTGCCAATTGAGTAGTGGGAACTCAACATGAGAGAGTAGGAAACCACATGTTAGAGCGTGTGGGTAGATTAGGATGTGGCCAATTGGCCGAGGAACTATGACTGGTAGTATGTATATAGGTGCTAGCCAATGAGGGTGGGGATCAACACTCTATATCGCATGCATCATTGATGACTATGGGCCTCATTACACGGATGGCGGTAAGGATTTACTGGTACCGGTAAAATACCGGTACTGGTAAATCCTTACTGCCTTACTACGAGGTCCCTTTGCGGGTTGGGGGATTTAACGCCTGCTTTTTGCAGCCGTTAAAAACCAACCCGCAAAGGGACCCAGGGAGCTAATTATGGTACCGCAATTAGCGCCTTCCCCATTCCCATTATGCCCTATGGGGCATAAATGGGAATGGGGAAGGGCAATGGTGGAAGGGGGAATTACCTCCCCGCCAACCTTGGAATGGGGCGGTAATTCCCCTTTCCACCAAGGCGGTGCCGGTATTTTACCGGCATGAACCATGGTGCTAATAGCGCCATGGTTCTCCGCCATCCGTGTAATGAGGCCCTATGTCTTTCTTTATAACCCCATGTTTGCTTTGAACTAACAGAGCTGTGTGGCAGTTTGGTCCAAGGGGACCTTCTATCACCCTTTTCCTTTTTGTAAACAAAAGGACTGAGTTTCCCTTGCAAAGAGGTGCACAAGCTTTTTTCCTTATAGGATTGCTTTTCCTTGTCTGGAGGTCTTGCCTTACATTACCCCCACGATTTGAGGATATTTACTTCCTGACCAACAACGTGGTAGGCTTTGGCTCCTCCTTTGGGAGCCGGCTTGAGATGGTCAAAAGTAATAGTGTAGCTTCTTGCCACATTTACCTACCATGTGTTGAAGGGGACGAGAGTTAGTTTCATGTGAATCTATGAAAAGATACCAACGAGGATAAACAGTTGAAGGTCAGTTATCTATTTCTGTTCCAAGATTGCATCTTTCACAGATGTATAGGTTTTGAATAGATTGAAAAGAAATACATCTGAAAGCAAACTGGCAGGTGGGATAGGCAGTAGAATGAACCACCACCTCACCTCATCTAGAGGCGCTGCAGCACAGCTCAACCTTCATTGGTGATCTAGCCCTCAGTCCAGTTGCCCATAGTGATAACCACTCCTAGAAGGTGTCTGGAAAAAACTCTTATCAAATAGACAATGACCACAGCTATTGTAACTCCTAGGATAAATGCCTGGATTTTGTCCCATCAAGTTTCAGGATACAAAACATTCAGGTTTTGGTGGCAGTTTTAATATTCACTGTCGTGTCTCATCACTGGAAGGATGGGCTTGAGGATCAGTCGTATAGCTCACAGCTAGAGAGCATTGCTGTGTAGCAATCTTTCTTCTTGTGACCAATGACCTTTGATCTGAAGAGCCGCGGCCCACAACACATTACTGAGGCACCCCAATTGACGATTAACACTGGCCTTGGGTCCTGGAACAGGAGGCCCGTGCTTATGTTCACGGCTTGGGACAACCATTGGGGCCCTGCCTGAAAAAAACCATAGGATCACATTTATCCACTGTGACATGATTATGTAGCTGCTTCATGGGACACCTACAGTGGGGTAATAGCACAGGGCAAGATGACATAACTCCTAAAAGGGATTTCAAAGTTCTCACAGAACCCCTTTATTTCTAGAGGGGATTCTTTCCTTGAATGGCCAAGCCACAGGAATGGACTAATCTGTGCTTGCTGCGATGGCTGCAACATTGATCTGACTCCGCTCACGGAAAAGCATGGACCCTTAAAAGCATCCAGAATGAGTAGCTGAGTGCAAGATATCCTCTTCTTGCTGGGAGATTCCTATAACTAGTTATCCAAGTATGCGCAATCATCCCTTACCCAAGCACATAAGAGGCCATTAGGGAGAGGCCCTTTCGTCAAGATCTTTAGTAATGATGAAAGATGGACTGGTAAAACTTTGAATTGGTAATGCCAACTGGTGGCTGTCAACCACAGGAATTTTCTGTGCTTGGTGTGAATAGCAATGTGGTAATGTGAGAGATCCAAGTCTGTGACCAGAAAGTCTTTCTTTGGCACAGAATGCTCGTCAGGCCCGACTCAATCTGAAGGGCACACTCTGGATGTTCGGATCTCCTCAGACCTACCCCTCTCTATCCCTCTCACCACTCCTCTCTCCTGAAGTGATCACTTTCTGCTTTCCTCTCATCGCTCCCTCTCTACACCTCAGGCTAAGGCAACTGCAGCACTGCCACCTACCTTCTCAGTCATCCGACCCATGAAGCCTGTGTCTGTTAAAGCTTTTGCTGCCACTTTCTCTGCCTCTCCTCCTCCTCCTCCTCCTCCTCCTCCTCCTCCGGCTGGCACATCCTGACACAGCCCTTTCCATGCTCCACTCTTCTAACTGATACTCTTGATGTTCCTGCTCCTGTCATGAGGATCTGCCTCCGAAGGCAATACCTGCTCTGTCCGAAACTAAGAAGAGCCAACATCCAAGCCTGCGTCAATGCGTCATAACAACTCGCTTCCAGTCAAAGAAAACAGATCTTCCTCGCTTTAAAGAGGCTGTAAAAAAAAAAAGAATTAAAGCCAACGTTGAAAGACGTCATAAGGGATGTGCAGACAGAGGAATTCTTAGCGTCTCCTAATTTCGAGGACGCTTATCTTCACATTCCAATTCACCAAAGGCACCGAAGAAATTCCTCATGTTCACAGTGGGCAACAGACATTTCCAGTTTCGGGTTCTCCCTTTCGGCTTAAAATCAACTCCCAGAACTTTCACCAAGTGTATGGCTTCCGTAGCAGCTTTCCTTCAGAAGGGGCCACCACGCTTAAGTCTCTCAACAGCACAATGCTCCTGCTACAATGTCTAGGCTTTGCCATCAACTACAGCGAATCCTACTCGACTCCCTCAAAGAGGTTGGTCTTCCTGGGGGCCCTCTTCCGGACAACCCACAATCAAGTGAAGCCCTCGGAAGAGGGACTAGAAAAGTTCTTGGCCCTAGTCGGTTCTTTTACACCAGACAAATCTGTCACGGTCCGCTCTTATATGTCTCTCCTCTACACCATGTCATCTTGCATCCCTATCATTGCACACTGTCACCTTTACATCTGCTCAGCACAAGAATTCCTCTCATCCAGATGGTCACAGATCCAAGGCTACTGGTTGGGCAGAGTAGTCATCTCCAGGCCCCTGGCAGACACCCTACGGTGGTGGACTAACCCCTTCAACATATAACAGGGTATGCCCTTGGTAGAACCAGACTTCCTTACACCATCATGACCGACGCCTCACTAATAGGATGGGGTGCTCATCTGGACCAGTTCCAAGTCACAGGCCTGTGGTTACCTACAGAGACCTCCCTACATATCAACGTCCTAGAGTGAAGGGGGCGGTATTTTCTCCCCCTCATCAAGGGCTCAGTGGTGCAGGTTCTCACCGACAACACTACTACAGATGTGCAGCCGAAGATCATTTGCCAAAGTTTCCATCTTGCAACCTTTTTGATCTGGGGTTGTGGTTAAGGTAGTTGCCATGTTTTAGTGTTTCTGCGCAACCACAATTTCCACAGCATCAGATCGTGGATGGGCATATAACAAAAAGCAATATTTCAGGGGCATTGTATTTTAAGGCCAGCTGAGCCAGGCATGGAAGAACAGACAGGGTCATCCAATATGGGTATGTTGGGGTCACCCTTTTGTTGCTTATTTATATTGTATGGAAAACACTTTTCAACTGCCACAACTCGGGGTAGAGGGTTTGGAAAGGTGTTGACATTTTAAAATGTTGCAAGCTGAAATTCATGGGGTGTATGGGACAGTCTAGTTTAGGAAAGATTTAGTTCTCCCATTCACCCAATTCTTCAGGTTATAGCTTCCCTTCCTCTGGTGTTCTGCTTTCTTGGGCAAGGTACATTCTCTCACGTGAGAGAATACCTACCCTACTCATACACCTGCACCTCATCAAATGCGTACCTTTCATAGACTGGACAGACGAGATCCGATCATCTGGGCAGTGAAGACTTGTGAATGATTTAGAGAAGGTTCTGGACTCTGTGGTAATGGCAATTACAGTGCCTGGCATGGCTTGCGCTTTTCCTATTGGCGCAGCATGGGTCTCTGTATTGGTTTGGGATGCTCTAGACTCACTGTGGATCGAGGGGTGGGTTTGTCTCATTCCCCAGGTCAGAGATCACTTGTTAGATCTATGGAATTGCTGCACAATGCAGCATAATGAAATATGAAGAATTACCTTCATATTGATTCAGGTTTTTAGTCCCTGCTCTCCTGCCATCACAAAGTGCAAAGAAAGCTGGCTCCAAAAGACTTTAAGAAAGCTATTTAGGCGTTTGTCCATTCCCTTTGCATGACAGCTCAGATTACTCTACCTGCCCATCACCAACCATCAGACCACAGTCCCATATGTCCCACACACCAGACAGCCATTATGGCACATTATATGCCTTAGGGGATGGAAGGGTGGGTGCTGTTAAGGTGAGATAAAACCAAGCACCTGAATCACCATAAAGGTCATGCTTCATTTTGCCGTCGTCCAGCCCATCCCTCTTTCCTAATGGAGTAGGACCACACTATCAAGACAAGTATAAAGATGTATGGGTCAAAGGGCAACATGTACTTTATAAACTTCAAGCATAGAGGCTGCAAAGTGGGTCTTAGCTAACATTGCTGGAGAAGTATCCAGAATATAGTGTTTAGTTAAAGCTAGAGGGGGCACCTGCAAGCAGCCAACCATGATGGCAGTTTAAGCGAGGAGCTCTGTAGTGGATCTCACATCCTTAATGAAATATTCATATTTTTGTGGCTTTACCTGGTCAACAAAGGCTTAAAATGCT
Organism: Ambystoma mexicanum; assembly: GCF_040938575.1. NCBI lineage: Eukaryota > Metazoa > Chordata > Amphibia > Caudata > Ambystomatidae > Ambystoma > Ambystoma mexicanum. The sequence continues at coordinate 1,307,928,501 of NC_090933.1, forward strand.
CCATAGCAAACAAGGAACACTTTGGGGCGGGTGAAACCGCTGTGGAGAACGGTGAAGGCAGCACAGTGAAAAAAGGCATTAAAAGCGATCAGGAAGCTGTAATGCTAAATACACAAGCCGAAGGACCCTAACCTCCCACTGACAGTGGTATGATTGGCAGAAACGAAACTATACAAATAAAGTATGTGCTCTGAGAAGAGGGAGGCACTCCCCTGGCCGAGGTGCTGCCTTATGGCTGGGCCTGATTAAGATCACACTGGAGAAGATACAGGGAGCCAAGGACCGCTTCAGAATATAGGCAGTTGATCGAGACTCTGCTGTCGGGCCCGAGCAGGCTCAGCTAGAACGGCTCTGGGTGAACAGATGAAGGCAGCGCCGTCTGCTCGTTTGTTCTCGGAGGAAATTGCCAGAAGACTGGAGCTACAGTGGTGGCCTAGATTGGCAACCTAGACGACGCGACTGATACACTGCGAGTAGCCATTTGCATTGTGCTGACTGGGGCCGTTACGCAGTGGTGACGTGTGCAGGTTAAACTGCACACAGATTGACAGACCTTTGGGAATAGGCTACTGTTCGGAACACCGCCTAGCCATTATACATTCAGTGAAAACAGTGAAATCAGTCTACTAATCACTTCTAAAGGGAACGCTGTCTTACAGACCACTTTCTGGCAGATCAAGAACTGGATATATTCTGGAAAGTAGTTGACCCCTAATATGGTAAAAATACAGCTGGGAAACCGGGAGCAAAGAAGCAGGTTAAATCAGACGCATGCAAAACACCCCAGTGAGTCTTTAATTACAGGGAGAGACACCTTATTCTCAAGGGAGCAAGGGATAAAGGACACCAGCAGTTCGAAGACCTTCTGAGACCTCTGGCTTTAAAGTGAGACACCAAAGGCTTGTCGGCTACCAGATTCTTTACACATGATCTGTGCTCACAGATTTGGCTGTTGAATCTTTTACATTTGTCAACATATGTTTGTTTATTCATTCATTTGTATTGCACACCAGATCCAAAAAGGTATCAGGGTGCAGAAGTTACAAGCAGGTTCAAGGCTTAGTTACGTAGTTAAAGTACAGACATAGTCATTACAATGGATACAGATAGTACATTAGATACATAACACAACAGGGAAGAGTCACCAGGTAATACAGGAGAGATGTGCAGTCAGGTGGCCTACAATGCCTGGTCTTTACACATCTTGTGTTTTAAGCCAATTGATGAGTTTCTGTCTGAACTGCAGATAGGACTGGTCCTCACATATGGTGGATTGCAGAGTTCCACAGCTGGGCAGCTTGTACTGGAAAACTGCACCCTCCGACCGTGGACAGTTTTGCTCTAGGGACAATAAGGCAGTTGGAATTCACTAATCTAGTAGGCATGGTTGAGGCTTTTCTGCATAATCTTTTGCTAAGGTAGAGTGGGGCAGCAATGTTTAGGGATTTGTAGGTGAGCGAAGCGGTTTTGATATGGATTTTGTCACTCGTGATGAACCAGTTATGTCTTCTAATGTCATATATGTGCTCTTTTAGAGATGCCCAGGGCCGCTCTTAGGGCGTTGTTCTGAAGGTATCGAATTCTCTTAATGAATTTGTTAGAACCAATGTAGAGGGAGTTACAATAGTCCAGTTTAGATAATATAAGAGCTCTGGCTAAAGTGGTGCAGCTGTCATTAGAGAGAAATGCGTTACCTGCTCTTATAAGTTTGCATGTATATGCAGTAGAGTATGCCATGGAGTTGACTTGCTTGGTAAATGATAAGGTTGAATCAAGGTAAAAGCCTAGAGTTTTTACCTTTTTAGCGACCTTTATGGCGTTGCCATCGATTAAAAAGGAGGTGTAGTCAGGGTTTAGTTTTTTGAGGTTGAAGTAGTACCCATGATGAGCTCGGTTTTGTCATCATTCAGGCACAGACCATGTAGTGCCATCCATGCCTGAATGATGAGGTAGACCCTGTTCAAAGCCAAATCCTTGTAATCTCCAGAAAGTGGAAGGAGATTCTGAGTATCGTCTGCATAGTTCCTGTAGGTGATACCAAGATGGTCCAAATCATCAAAAAGGGGCATAGCGAAAATGTTGTATAAGGTAGGCAAGACACAGGATCCCTGGGGTACTCCACAGGTGATAGGTATGGGGTCCGCTGCTGCCGAAGGTGAGAAGACTGATAGTCCTCTTACTAAGGAAGGATTCGATCCACATGATTGCTTCCTTAGAGAAGTGGGCGGCTGATTTCTGATGGCTTCAGAGGACCTCGTGATCCACAAGGTCGAAAGCAGCCGGCAACTCTAATAGGAGAAGGAGGGCAGTTTTTCCTTTGTCCCTAAGTTTGTCTCTTTGTGCCTTGAGGTCGACCAGAGCGGTTTCTGTGCCGTGCTCTGGACGGAAGCCAGATTGGCACTCACCAAGTAAATGGTTCTGTTCGAGGAATTTTTGGATCTGTAAATAGGTGACCTTTTCTATAATTTTAAGGAGAAATGGTACTGTGGTAATAGGTCGGTAGTCAGTGGGGATGAGGGGTCTAAAGTCTGTTTCTTCAGGAGTGGAAGTACCCAAGACTCTGAGGTTACTTGGGATGGAGCCTGAAGAGAAGGAGGCGTTAATGAGCTTGGATATAAAGGTGCCAAATCTCTTGCAGCATCCTTGATGAGATGAGCCGGGAATTGGTCACCTTGGCAATTTGAGGGTTTGAGAGATAAGATTGCTTTTTCAGTCTCTAGAATGGAGACTTTGGAAAAGTTGAAGCGAGATAATGAATTGTGAGAAGGGGCAATGGGGGGTGTGGGTGGGAGCAAGGTGGAAAGGGAGGCTTTTTTTGTCGCAATTGCGTCTTGGAGGGTGGTGATTTTATTGGCTAATGCAGACTGGATGTTCGTACACCAGGTTTTGTCCTTTGTACAGGTATCTTGTACATGGATTGGGGTTTCCAATTCTTTAAGGATGACAAATAGTTCCTTCCTGCTAGATTTGGAAGTGGTATTCAGTTATAATATATGATTCACATTTTACCAGGCAAGTTTCTTTTTTGTAGAGAGCAGCAATTTTGGTGAGGTTATTTGTGTTTTCTACAGAAGGGAGTAGTTTCCAAATTGTTTCATATCTTCTTTTTTCCAGGCGTAGGGATTTCAACTGGTGTAAACCAGGCGTTGAGATGTGCTTTAGGTTTGCTCCGTCTCATTTTGAGTGGGGCAATAGCGTCTAGTGATGTTGTCATGATCTAGTTCTAGTCCGTAACTAACATGTTGGGGTCCATGTTATCAGGTAGGGCGTTGAGTGCAGGAAGGCACAGAGGTAGAAGCGTATCAGTGGTGATTTTTTTTTTGTTCCTCATTAGGGTAGGAGAAGCCATAATTGTGTTATTTGGAGCTGGTTTAGTGGAAGTAAGGTTGAAGGATACTAGGTGGTGGTCAGTCCAATTTTGAGGGGTAACGGCAGTAATAATAGCGTTGCAATTATGTTCCGCCACCCAATCCAAAACTCTACCTTTATCATCAGTAGGAAGGGTGACTTTCTGTGCCAATCCTAGTTCCGATAGGATAAGGGCTATGCTTGAGGCAGGTTTGTCTTGAGGGTCGTTGAAACACAAGTTAGTCTCCTAAGAGAAGCTTGGGAAGTGTTTTTCAAGTCGACTGAGAGGAGGGAGGATAGATCTTCCTCAAAGGACCCAATGGGTCCTGGGCATCTAAATAAGAGATGAATGGTGAGTGTCTGAATTGGCAGTGGACAGTTTGACTGTGAGCACCTCACTGGATGTAACTGGTGGGGATGGGTCAGCTCTTATGTACAAACTGAATTTGGCAATGAGGGCAATGCCTCCTCCTCTCGCTTTGGATCGATCAGCTCTTAAGAAGGACTAGCTGTTGGGAACAGCTAACATGATGGCTGGGCCTGCTGCCTCGTTAAGCCAAGTTTCAGTGATCGCCAGAAAATCGTAGTTTTCATTTGTGATTATGTCAGACATCTCTGTGGGGTGCGCAATGAGCGATCTGGCGTTTATCAATGCTCCTTTGAGATCGGAGGTGAGGTTGTTAGTTGCAGATGAGGTAACAGGACTCGTCCGGGATGTCTTGGTGGTGACTACTCTTGAGTGTTTTGTCAGTGTGTCAGTGAGTATGGGTAGTGTGTACCTGGATTGCTGAAGAGCTAGGATTGGAGTGTGTTTGTTGTTGTATGGAAGTGTGATGGGTTTATTCTCTCACACTTATGTCTGATGGCGGTACTAGCCCGAGGTTCAAATAGTTTGGCTAGTCTGGAGCGAATCCTTGTATTCCTGCTAGTAGGGTTGCAGGGTTTAGTAGTATAATTAGATATAGGTGTGTTCATGGTTACTTGTGCAGCGGTATAGGATGTGTAAGTGAGGTGGTATGGCAGAGTGTTCTGGGTAGTGGTCGGGTTGGTGGAACTTGTATAGTATGGCTCGGTAGAGGTTTTGGAGAAGGTCAGAGTTTTAATTCGAAAACCTTCTGGAAGTGCAATACCCAAGGCTACCAGGATAAATATAATGGTAAGCATAATTTTGCAGCAAGCGTTATTTAAGATGAACATTGAGGCTCGGGAGTGGCAGAAAAGGCGAACATACTAGATCTTAAAATGATAGGCTCATCGCATGTTGTAGGTGAGCGCGACTGATCTAAAACTATGTAAGTTGTCCTAGGAATACAGTGATGTGGAGATGCAGCAGAATTCGAACAGAAGAGCATCTAGTATTCAAAATGCAGTGCAATGTGCAGGGATCAATCAGTCGCAATTGGCCTGGGTAAGCAGTACAGTTCATTTAACACATCTCAATGAGGTATATGGCTACATAATAGGTCATTAGGTAGGGTTGCAGCGATAGGTCCAAAACAGGTCATGTAAAAGTTAATGTCCATCATAACGGGCTTAACCAAAGGGAGATTCTAATGGTAGATGGGAGGCACATTACGAGGTTAAGCACGTTCTAGATTGCTAACAGTGTCCTGGTGTATGCAGTAGGGCAGGATAGTACAATGCAATGCGGCAGGATAGGCTATTGTATGGTTGGCAAAGTTTAAATAAGCAAGCGTATTTAAACAGACATAGTACAGTTCAGTAATGCTGATAGGTTCGGATCTTGCTAATAGTAGGCTGGCCGAGTACAATTACACAGATAAGCTAGTTTGATTGTTGCTAATGCAAGGTATAAATAAACACATGTATTTAAGCAGACAGTAAAGTTCAGTAATGCTAGTAGTTCAGTTCTTGCTAATAGTAGGCTGGCAGTGTAAAGTTACAAAAATAGGCTAGTTTGAATGTTACTAATGTCAAAATGTAGGGAAGTAGTGTAGACCAGTGGCGCTGATACAATGAGGGCGTAGTAAGTACCGGGCTGGGGTAAGCAGCTCTACCGGTAGGTCGAATACTTACAGTGAGCTGGACGGACACTAATATGAGTAGCGTGGGGCTAGTATAATAACCTTGAGGCAGGGGTAACTGGATGGATAACGCAGGTGGGATAGAAGGTGATAAAGGTTTTAGCTGTGCTGCGCTCGGAATAGGACTGTACAGGTCCAGGAGTGGACCGGGTCAGGGTGGGAGTGTGGCACTACATGCAGTTGCTGTGCAATATGGCGAATATGTGATGCTGTACATCATCCATTTTGCTTGGCAATGCGTGAAGGAGTTGGAACTTCCAATGGATTTGATATAGATCAATCTCCATGTTTTTTGTTAGTTCCCAGACAGAGCATTTCCCACACTCACTATGTCCAATCACGGGCGGTAGATTCCAGAGATTAGTTTGTGGATTCCGTTTAACCTGTGGATCTTCATGGGTGTGGACCAGTCGATCTTTTAGATTTTTGCTTCGCTTAAACGTAAATCTATGTTTCTCTGGCTGGAAACCGTCTGTCTTCAGAATGTCCCAGTGTCTGAGGATAGCTCTTCTTAAATAATGGCTCAATGGAGTAAATGTTGTCACATGTTACTTATCCGCTTTGTGGTCTCTTGATTCTTTAGAGAGGCATGACTATCAGTGTTGCGGGCCCGCTTATGTGCCCTGCGTAATACCTGTGATGGATAGCCAAGTTCTGTCAATCGATTGCTCAGATCTTTGCTGTTACTGTCAAAATCAGATAGTTTACTGCAATTCCGTCCAAGCTGTAAAAACTGTCTGTACCGTAAATTCTCCCCAAGGGTTAGTGGATGAAAACTATGAAATGCTAACAGTGTTTTTATATCTGAGGGTTTTCTGTACAAGGTAGTACCAATGCGGTTGTTCTCGCTTTTGTAAATTTCTAGATCCAAGAATGGAATACGCTGCATATTCACTATGCATTGTGAACTGAATGGACCGGTTCTGGATATTCAACCATTCAAAGGACTTGTCTCGGGATTTCGAAGACCCCCTCCATACCAAGAACACATCAATATAGCAGTGCCAGCATATAAAATTGAGTATTTTGAATGTTATTGTCATCATAGACCGATTATGCCTCAAGACTGTCCATAAATAGGTTAGCTATATCAGGAACAAAGGTATCTCTTATGCTTGTTCCATGACATTGTTTATAGAACTTATCTTTACACATAAAACAGTTCTCTGTGAGGGCTAAGTGTGTACATTCTAAATTGAAGTCTGTAGGCACTTTGTGGTTGTCCCTTTTGTCCAAGTATGTCCGAAGTACCTCCATACATTCCTCTTGGGGGATACTCATGTAAAGAGACTCAACGTCAAGAGTGACAAGGATATCAACTTTGTCAATGACTAGGTTGGTAAGTTTCCTGATCATGGCCGTGGTACCTTGTATGTAGGAATTCATTCTGCCTACGAAAGGACGTAAACACATCTGTAGAAATTGACAAAGGTTCTAGAACTGACCCAATCCCGTCTCCTCAGAGGGCATGTTTAGTTTTTATGGATCTTCGGTAGACAATAAAATGCTGTCGTAGTCGTATGTCTTTTGACTAAGAAAGCTCTATCATTAATGCAACCTTCTGTCCATGCATGTGTCATAAGGCTGTCTATCTCTGCTTGTAATTTCACTGTGAGGATTGAGTACATTTTTTTATAAAATGCATCATAGCCAAGATGTTTCTGAACCTCTTCTTCATAGAGAATTCTGGACCATAGGACAATGCCTTTGCCTTGATCGGCTGGTTTGATGATGAAATCATGTTGACACTAGATTTTTTAGCGCCAGTCTCTTTCTTGGTTAAGTTGTCTGCATAACGATTCTTTGTAGAAAATAATGCATCTCTCCTCCCCACCCCCCCCACCCACCCCAAGTTTCTTGTTTTCAAAAGCAAGTATCTCGGAACAGACCATCGATGACAATGGTACGAAAATTGAGGGAGTTTTTAATCCTGTGTTATTTGACAAATCTTGCCTTGCTTCAGATGAGTCCCAAAATATCGCAATCTCAAAATTCTAAAGAATTTTCTGAGCTCAACCTCCATCAGGAATCTATCTGCAGTAGTACTCGGAATGAAATTAAGGCCTTTGATTAAGACGCTGCTTTCCTCCTTTGACAGAATATGGTCACTTAGATTAAGGGTTGGAATTACCATATGGGTTGCGGGAGATGTGCCATCCATTGTCTGGTGCGCATCCCATGATGGCCCCGTTGTCTTACCCGGCCTCTCCTCTGAAAAAACAGTTGTGGTCCTGTTTGATGTGCTCCCATAGATAAAGTAGAGGGGCCCCCATTAGCCGAGTCGGAATCTCTATTTGAGGTGTCAGAACGTGACATTTTCTGGGGTTTCTTTGTTGATTGTACCCAACATTTTTACTCTAGTTCAGGTTTTGCTGCTGGTAAAAACCCGGTACAAGATGGGGATACGTTCTCTCCTCATGTAGTTTTGGATATCTTTTTTTCAATTTCCAATTTTTGTGTCAAGGGTGAATTGTTTTATTTTACTTATCTCTTCATTTATTTTGTCTAACTTAAATGTCTGGGATCACAGACCCTTCTTGTATTTTATCTTCCAATACTTTAAGTTCTTGTTTTTGTTTCTTTGCTTCCTCCTCCACTGTCTCTATGACGAGAATGACCCAGTCACGGGAGCATTTATTTCCAACCCCGATAAATTTAAGGTTATCTAGAAAGACCCGTGGGATGTTTATGACCGTGAGGACTTCCGGTATTACTCCTGCCTTTAATACGTTTCAGCATGGGAATCATGACCCCTCTGTTTCCATGTGCAGATGTATTTACACCAGCATGTATATTACCCCTGCACAAGCGGTCTAGATTTGATTTCAAGCCGGTGCAGGTTGCCCAGCAACAGCTCAAAAACACAGACGCTGCTAATAAAGTTATTTCAGAAAGAAAGTGTCCACCTTTCATATCTTGCGTGCATGCACACATTCATGCTAAACCAGTAGGAAGGCAGCTGTACGGACGTCGCAGATTGGAGCAAGCAGGTAAGATTTCGTTCCATGATCTGTTCTAAGAAGCATAAAACAAGTCTGCAAATCATGCCGCTTAAGCATGTAAACCACTCACCGAATGGACAAAATATAATTGCAAGAGAGGCATTTTAAATCTGGTTATTGTTAACGCTTGCATAGACCAATTTGCAATAGCAGGGTGCTCGCAAATACGATCTTCATTTCCCTTCAACCTGTACACGTAGAACCTAGCGTATACTACTGTTTGAATTTGTTTAGAAAACAGCACCAGTAATATCTTTCTCCCCTTTTTTTCAGAGGTGGAATTTGAGTGATTAACAACGCTCCATCAGGAATTTACCTGGATTTTTGCAGCAGCTATAATACTCTGCACCCTGCTATCAACGTTAGAAGTTCTAACGAAGATAAACAACATGGTGCTTTACTTAAGAAGTCCAACCACATAGGCTAGAGAATAATGGAGAACGTGGTGCCTTTTTTCACCCCTCTATGCAGTACCTATCAGAATAAATTAAGTTCAACCACTGAGCTGATGACAGTGTAATATTAATCAGCCCGAGACACCAAGAAGGAAGCCTAGGGGGGGCAGTAAACCACAGCCTGTAGAGATAAATTAAATGTTATTTCAGTGATCAGTTTAAGAGTTATGTGCTCGTTCCTCAACAATTATTGTCATTATATTTAATTTTTAATATAGGCTTGGGGCATTGTCCCACTGCCATGGGAGTCTAGGAACTTACCACATCGCATTGAGCCGTAGTGTCCTGAAGAAAGCTCAAAGAGGGATCAATATATATGCAAACTGGAATGGTCGTCAGTGTACCTCTGAGCTGGAAACACAAAAGTGTCGGCAATTGCAGCGTACTTATGAGCAACATAGTGCACTGAATCACGCTGGTTACTAACCACAGTATTGTTGTGCTGTTTTTGTGATTGATAATGTGAGCATCACATGGAGCACCCCAGCTGTGCTATAATATTCATGACTGTTTTAATATTTGTTATGTAAAATTGATGGTGAATACATTTGTTTTATTGAGGAGTGTTTTCTGATCAAAACTGGGGGTCTACACCCCAGTCTAGCTGTTGGCTACTATCTGTACTATAATGTGTGGAAGGGGTTCGGTGCCCATACTCAATTGTGTGTATATGAGATTTGACTAGTTCCTCATGAGTTGGGCTCCCCCATATAACAAAAAAGAGGGATATACCCATATGAGTGACTCCCTCCTAAAATCAGCCAGGCCAAAAACTTGTACTGTGAAATCTCAGCAATTATCAGGTTGCACCTTCAATGTTTTACTGAACCTGGGCAGGTGGTGCAGCCTGGGGTGCTTTGCGATCATCAGACTGGCATAACCAATACCGTAATTCTCAAACTTTCAGTGGCAGGTGAGTAGCATAGGCAACCTCAAAAGGGTGGTTATCTCTAGGCTCACTGCACCAACTGACAATGTTTTTTACATACACATTCTTCCGGAAGAGCTGTAGAGCAGCTGGCATTGGTGGAGTATCAGGTGCAGTGCTGGTAGTTTCTTCAGTCCTTTGTGGCGCTATCTGTTGGATACATTTTATTGCTTTTGTAAAGGCAAAATCGTCCCCTAGAACAGACACAGCCCTGTTCGCATCTGTTGCTCCCCAGATTGAAGATGGGGGTGTGCATGCTAAATAGATCAAGGGGCAAGCAGTGCACCCAATTCTTCAACATGGTGCAAAAATTGCACAATTTACTCTTTAAAAAAAACATTTATCGTCTCCACAATCCTGTTGACCTGGGGGGTGATAAACTGCACATCTGATGCTTGATGTCCAATAATGCTGGGATCTCTTTAAAGATTTCATTGAAAAAGTGGGTGCCATTATCAGACCTTATTACATTGCAAACGCCTCACTGAGGGAAAGCCTTTGACCAAGAACTTGGCTGCAAACCTAGCATCGGTGTATGCACAAGGACCAGCCTCACTCACCGTGAGAAAAATCACACAACTACTATTAGGTAGCGGGACCCGTTACAACCTTCCTCCATGCCCACCACAGACTGTGTAATTCGCAGAACAGCCAGTAGGGCAGGAAGGGTACCTCTACTAGTTCTTAGGGTAAGTACAGTACTGTAAGTTTGACATGTGATGCAGTGAATAACCATTTTAGTGAATGCCTCTTGCAGACTGGGGACAAACCAGTCCTCTTGTATATCTGTAGCAATATGGCGTTTTGACACATGAGAAGGATGATGGAGTTGGTCAATTGCAACCAGTAGCAATGTGTGCAGCATGATCGCTTTGCCAGAGGTTTCCTGCCACCACAGTAAATCTGTCGGGACTGCTTGCATCCCCTCTTCAGCCATAGATCCTTTTCTTCCTGTGGTGCCCGACCCTGCAGCTCAATTAGTTGCACAATTAGTAAGGCATTACAGGAGTCTGGAAACTGTTCGTTACTCTGTGCCACTATTGGGTAGTCAAACATTTGGGACAGGGAGGTCCACTGTTTGCTTGGCCGCCACATCCTCAGCAATGTTACTGAGTGAGACACATACTAACACATCAGTGTTAGTATGGGTGGTGCATTTCACCACTGCCTTCAAGGAGGGCTGGGACAATGCTATCAGCTTGTCTAACAATGCCGCATGTTGCACTGGTGACAAGTCAGCCCTCCTAAATCACCTTCCATCGCACAAGTCCTGCGTGTACTGTGGTAGCAACGTAGGCCGAATCAGAATAGATGGTGACGCGGTACCCTTGAGTTGCTAGAGCGGCTCAATGAGCTCTACGTGTTCTGCTGCTTGGACCGAATAGGAAGTCTTTTTTGCACCAATACCTCAGACCCAGTCTACTAGGCAGACTATGGCTGCCCAAGTATGCCTCAAACCTGTTCCCTGGTCAATAGTTACTGATCCGTCTACAAAAAGCACACCTCCCCCTTTGAGTAAAGTGTCCCTCGCTTTTGGGATGTTGTCTTTCTCCCCCTCAAATGTTAGTCATTTCTTGCAAGGTCCTCATACGTGCACGGTTCTGTAAAAAATGTAGCACAATTCACTGTTTTACACCTCACTATGGGCTGTATAGGATAATCTCGTACGTGGATGCTCGCTGTGTGGTCACAGTTGATTTTGACAGCTCTAGTACGGCAAACCCAGCATGTTCTACATACAGTGTTACAGAACACCCCATGACAACTGTGGAGCTTTTCACAATTGCATATGCAGCAGCAAGGGCATGTTCTCATGGGAACTGGCCCTGCATCACCAAATCTAACCGTAAGCTGTAGTAGGCCAATGGCTTGTGGCACATAGTGCTCTTCTGTGTAAGTACTGCAGTCATCAATTGGCCATTGGTATGGGAAAATAAATAAACTAGCTAGCACTGAGGAAATGCAAATAACGTCTTTCAGGGCACTGAAGTTGGGGAGCATGTCCTCCGTCGTTGCAAGTTTGCGGTCATCCTTTTGGGCCTCTGAGGCCCTGCAACAGAGGCCTGATGTATGCAGCATAGTCTAAAATACATGCTCTACAGTAGTTACATAATTCTAAGAATTTCTTCATTTCCTTGACAGTCTTGGGCTGGGAAGTACTGCGCTCTGATGCAACGTGATCGGGTAAAATCTTCCTGTGGACAGACATCAATTGGTCCAAATAGAGCACTTGCGTGTGAACGCTGTGAGGTACTGCAAGTCAGGGTGCAGGAGTATGGAAAATGAAGCATTTTTGAGATCCACTATGGTGAAGTGTGTTGCCTCTTTAGGGATGCTACACAAAATGTTTGCAGGGTTCGGAACTACAGGAACTTCTGCCTGTACAGTGTCATTTAGAGGGTGTACAACCTGGATCATTTTCCAACCCACCCCCCCTTTCGTCTTTTTGATTGGATATATAGTCGTGTTGCATGGGGAGGTAGAGGGCACAATTATTCCCTGATTTAGAAGTGGCACAATGGTGTCTCGTATTCTCACCTCCGCCTCTCTAGACAGTGGATACTGTTTGGTCTGGGGCAGCAGCGCGCCCGGTTTAGGTGTTATTTGAACTGGTGCCACCACCTGAAAGTCCTACGCCCTGGGCATTGGTTCTCCATAATCTTTCTGGGACCTGCTCCAAGTTAGTTTCAGTGAAAGGTTGTGGGGCAACCATGGCCATCAAAGAACATCGAACTTTGCGGTAATGCACGATAATCTCGCATGGGATAAAGATTGCAGATTGGGCTGACGATAGTGAGATTGTGTTAGCAAACAATTCTTCATCCGTTACCTCTTTAAGGGGCACAGTTGGATCATGCATAAAACGGTATGCCACTAGCACCCATCAGAGTCTGTCCCAACGACAACCCTTTTAGTGGACACGACCAAGCCCTGTAAATCTAGGGAAAGTATCGTACCTGCCACAAGCTCTGGGGTCACCACAGGTCGGAAAATGAAATCAGATGGCACCCGCCAACACGCCTTACCAATCTGGGGTACTGCGTCAAGCAGCACTGTAATCCCATACACAAACATGTCCGGGTCCACAGATATTCCGTGGTCTACCACTTCAAGCCCTCTTGCCTCTATGATGGCAATCGCCTTCAAGAACACATGCCTGGGGTGGCGCATACCACCCCATGGTCCATGAAGGAGATGGGCATGTTCAATTTGCTCAACAGATCTCGCCCTAACACATTTTATCGGGGAAGGTTCCGAGTACAATAAGGGTAAACGCACCACTTTTCCTCCTATTTTGATTGCTACGTCTTCTATGTAGGGAACCGTCGTGACAGCCCCAGAGAATCCTTGCATGTCGATACTTTCACCCGATAATGGGAAGTTTCCTTCATTGATGCATGATTCAGTGGCACCTGTGTCAATGATAAAGATAAACTGTTTAGCGCTCACCAAGGGTTCCTCAGGGTGGGTAGTCTAGTCAAGAACAGTAATAGGCACACAAGAGCTTTCTGTGGGCTGTCCTAATCAGGGTACGTGTTGATACCTGGGAATGTGAAAGGGTTGCCCCCCTTCCCCCCCCTCCCCTCCCCCATGACACTGTCCCCTCTGTAAGACGCTACTGTTCTGTTTGGAACTGCATTGATTGTGGACATTTCACCTCTGTATGAGAGGGTTCTGCGGAGCAGCTTGTGGTTAGGCATTAGGTAGGGCTGGTGCCTGCAGGTGTGGGGGTCTTGTGGTAACTGGGGATACGCATAGTGTATTTTATAGGGTATGGAAGTGAACATGGGATGGGAAGGAGCACGGCTGCGGTTGTGCAGGTTGACTGTAAGGGTTATACCTCGCTCCCAGTGTGCCTCTACACTCTTGCAAAATGTCCCCATTTCCCACAGCTCCAACACTGAGCTGATTCCATACCCGCTCTGGGACCCATTTCATCAAATACCCCTCTGCTCCCTTGGAACCCTCCTCTTCCCCGCTGCTGACCTCCTTGGTGCCCACCAGAATACTGATGAGGGGGTTCGCTGCCCCACTGCCCTGTACTCCACCTGGCCTTGTAGCTATCCCCCCATCTGTGCGCGCAGCAGCCTGCTCCGCTGGGTCGGTCTCAGTATTTGCAGTCACCGCCCCCCCCCCTCCACTGCGATTTTAGCAAATTGTTTCTTCACCAGTTTTGCTTCCTCGGAGCAGTTTCCCTTTATCGTTCTTTAATCCTTTTACAATGGTGTATAATTATTGTATGAATCTCATCCCACCACTTCGCCTACCCACTATCTTGTCAAGTGCTTCCTGAACTTCCTTGGGTAATCCCCTCTTAATGACAAAATAAAAAAGAGGAACTGATGGTCCCATTTGTAACGTGTCTCCCCTCTCCACATCTCTTGCACTTTTAAAATGTACTGAGTGGCGTCTTCATTGTCCCCCATGGCGTACTGCATTATGACTGCAAGGCCAGTGCGTCAGGGTACGCCCGCTGCAACGCGTTCCACTTTTCGCTCAGATGTTGTTGAAAGGGGACCCATCATGTGCATCATAATCTAGTTTCACTCCAGGATACCTTGCCTTGACCCACACATCCCCAGCCTGAACTCCCATAATTGCAACAACTAAACTTCATGTCGCCCACCATAAGGGAATTCCTGCGGTCTGCTTTTCAAATGCATATATCCACTCTGTCTCTGGCAGTAAGTGGCGGGAGCATCGTGATCAAATTATTCTGATCCATCTGAGCACAAGGCGCATAATGCACCCTCCCAGGCCCTTTGTGCAATAATGGCAGCTGCGTGCCCACCCCTCGGGCTCACTTTCCGTCCATCACTTCACTTCTTCCTTGCCAATGCTACCTGCCCAAATCTGCTCCTCAAGGGCAGCCCCAACAAGCTCTCTACTCTGGGAGAAACCTCTGGAGCCTCTTGTGCGTCCCCCTCATCCTTGAACTCTTCCATAGTATCCCAGTCTCAATCCCACAACTCTGATCCCATCCCTGTGACCTTGCTGTCCCATAACCTACACTTTCTGCCCCTCAATCGCCCCTGTCCCACTTCTCAATATGCACATTCTTTATTGCGGTACTATTCAATCTGAACAAAATATCCCCAGCCCTCCACTGCCCCAGACCACACCTCTGCTTGCCCTCCCCCTCCTTTACTGCCCCCAAACAGGCCAACTGCTTGCATCGCCTCTAATGCCTCTCCAACTCCTTCTGTGACTGGTTATCCCGTGGTGTAATACGGTTTGATTGGTGGTCGATATGGTGGTGGGGCAGTGGCGAGCTTCAGCTGTAGCTGGGCGGACAGTAAGTTGGTAAAGCCCACCTCTAGGTACGGGCTGCAGAGCTTTAGTCTGGCGCTGTAAC
Source organism: Ambystoma mexicanum (assembly GCF_040938575.1). Classification (NCBI taxonomy): domain Eukaryota; kingdom Metazoa; phylum Chordata; class Amphibia; order Caudata; family Ambystomatidae; genus Ambystoma; species Ambystoma mexicanum. The sequence continues at coordinate 1,307,943,635 of NC_090933.1, forward strand.
GTTCACTATATCTGGGAAGGCACTGCGTTTGCGCCGGGGCATACACCCAGTACCATCCTCTACCATTTCCCATTGATCAAAAATCTCCTTTCACTTCTCAAGTTGTTTACCCTTGTATTTAGGAGTTAAGAACGTGCTCATGTGTTCCAATAGCTCCCTGTTATTAGTACCCCTCTCTGGCCAGGGGCGGGGCATCCCCCTCTTGTGTCTCTGCTACCCATTGTTTGAGATACTTCTGTATAATATCCGTATACAACGGTCATTACCCCCATATTGACAATTGTATATTCAAAAGAACCCTCTAGTTATGTATTGCACACAATTTTATAACCATCACTACCAGTCCTCCGTTCCAACCTCCCAGTAGCCCCTGTGCACACCCCCACCCTCGCACACACTCCCTCACGACCAACACCCACACTACGTCATATATATAGATATATAAATATATTTTATTGGTTTATTTGGACCATTTTGGCATTGACAAATCAAATAGCATATTTCACAATGACTCTTCCGGTGAAACACCAGAACCAGTGTGTTTAAATTGTTTACCACCCATTCCAAAGGTAGCAAACTAGTTTTAATCAGAAGTCAAATATGTCCAGTTTCAGTTGCCACGTTGTAAGTACCATGCAGTGAGGAGGTACTCTGTGTGCAGAATCTGAGTCTAGCCTGGTACCTAGCATAATTTTCCAACTGCACTGCGTGCACCCTGTAGATCACCTTGTTTATAACCACTGGCAACCCTGATCGTTCCGAAACCCCATAGGGTCTCTTTCTCAAACGTATTCATTGGTTCCCTCCTGGTCCACCGGTCCATCTTTCCTGGGGGAGTATTTGCCCAGGAACGCAGACCACTCCAGCTCCATTGACAGGGAGTGGTCGTGTAGTTGCCCTGTTAGGTGTTCCATTACAAATGTCCCAGGCATTTGTGGCCCATTGCTTCTCACCCGGGAGGACCTCCCTTTTCCAAACTGCCAGGCATGCCCTTGCTGCTAGCAGCAGAAAGTGTACCATGTGGGACAACAGTATCCATTCCCCATTTACTCCATCCCAAGAGCACAAGCATGGAGTTCATGTGTCCTTTTCATCTAGGGCCCTCATCCATCGCAGGACCTCCTTCCAGAATCTCTGCACCTCCCTACAAGCGGACCACAGGTGCTAGTAGTCAGCTCTTCGGCTGCAGCCTCTCCAGCATCGGAGTTTAATGCCTGCAAACATCTTTGACAGTCTAAGCGGGTCCCATTGCCACTTATAGAGTATGTCATGGAGTTTATACTGGCATGCTATTGATGTCCGGTGGGCGATAACACGCATCATTTTCCACTGCCCTGAATCCAGGTTGATAACCATGTCCCGTTCCCATCTTTCCCTGTAGGTGTCAACCCGTCCCATCTGTGTCGTCACCAGTGCCTGGTACAGTTTTGATATAAGCCCCTTGGCCAGTACTGCAGAGCTCAACACCTTTTCCTCGTCAGTCTGCTCCCTCTATAGCGCTTCCGCCCATCTCCGGGACATTAACACTCCCTTGAGCTGTTAGTACATGAACACAGATTCTATTCCGAGACACCCCTCCAGCTCCCCGTTGTCCAAAACGACCTTCCCTTTCACCAGTTGGCCCACCCTCTCCAAGCGTGCTTCAAACCAACCCTGGAACCAAGCGTGGTCAGCTATATGCTCCCTGATCAGGGGGAGGGGGCCCATCTCTGACTCGAGGGAGGTTTGGGGGGGTGGCCAGGTGGTGACCCCGACCGCCTCTCAACCCTCCAGAGGGCCAGCAGCAGACCAATTATGTGATTTGTTTTCACTATCCTAGGGACCATGTTCGGTGGCACCCATAACCATTCCCCCAGGGTAGCTGGTATCCATAGATTATTTTCAATCTGGACCCATTGCTTTTGCCAGTCCAGCCTGAAGGGGTGGGGGGTATCAGCGCTCTAAATTGCGCTGCTCTGTAATGGGCACACATGCCCGGCAGTCCCACTCCTCCCTGTTCCTTGGGCTGCACCAGGACTCTGTAGGAGACCCTTGGTTTTTGTCCTTGCCATCTAAGTATTTATCCCGTGTCAGCTCTGAAATGGGCGTCGTACATTACAATGGGGAGTGTTTGGTATAGGTAGAGCACTCGCGGGAGCAAAACCATTTTCACTGCATTTAGTCTGCCCAGCCATGACAGAATAAGCCTCGAGCAGACTTCTAGATCTCTGAATAGTCCTTGCAGTAGTGGGGGAAATTAACCTTGTACAATCTGCCTAGGTCCCTGGTTATTCGCACTCCGAGATATTTAATATTGTCGTCCTCAACCGGGACTGAGGCTCCGCCATTCCTCCTTACGCCCCTGCACATCTTTGACTACGGGGAATAGGGCTGACTTACCGACATTAACCTTAAAGCCTGAAACTCGCACATAGTCTATGGTTTGGAGTGCCCCCTTGGTAGAGTCAACCACTTTCGAATATGAAGCAGGACATCATCCGCATACATGCTGAGCTTATATTTCAACACCCTCACCATTATATCTGTAATCCACTCTTCCTGACTTACTTTAATGCTCAGTGGTTCCATAGTTAATGGAAAGAGCAGGGGTAGGGGGTGAAAGGGCAGCCCTGCCGAATGCCTCTTTCGAGTCTAATGACCCTGGACTTTTTCCTGTTAACCACCACCTGCACCGTGGGTTCAGTGTACAGAGCCTCTATAGCCCCTTGTATTCTTTTCCCAAAGCCCTCTTTCTGTAGTACCGCAGACAGAAACCCCCTCTCAACTCGGTCAAACGTCTTTTCGGCATCAAAACTCAGGGGCGCGTAGTCCCTCAGGTTTCCAGAATCATGTTCCACAAGGTCTATGGTCTTCCTTATCGCATCTGCACCTCGTCTTCCGGCTATAAACCTGACTTGGTCTGGGTGTACCAAGCGTGGCATCATACCCTCTAGGCGCATGGCCAGGACCCGGGTAAAAATGATGTTCATCCACGTTTAGTAGGGAAATGGGGTGGTATGAGGGGCAGCGTGCCGTGTCCTTGGGAATCACCGTCATCAGTGCCCTGCTAAAGGAAGCTGGGGCCATTCCCTGTTTCCAGTAGGTTGTTGTATACCTTTACCGTGTGGCCCAGGAGGACACCAGAGAACATTTTATAGAACCCAGTAGTGTAGCCATCTTCACCCAGGGCCTTGCCATTTGAGAAGCAAGAAATTGTCCCCAGAACATCCTCAAGTGTAATTGAGGCCTCTAGCCGATCAACCTTGAGAAATACATACATGAGAAATGTTAGCCTCGTACGAGCCTTGCCAGTTTCTTATATCCTTATGTGACAACAAGCATGATATATGCCACCTAGAAGCTATCCCCCCCTCTAGCACACTATCGAGTATTGTACTTCGTCCCACAGCTATCATAGGATAAGTGTATTGAATCTAGTGTAACAACTCTTATCTTATAGAATTTATACCTGCATGTTCTTCCTTATCCTATAGTCATAGCTGATTGCCCAGCACAAGCTAAAAAGATCTCGCACAACAACGCCCCAACACGTATGCACTGCCCTTTGCTCGCAGCAATTATCAAATGAGCCTGAGCATGTCTCGCCCATCCACAACACTTACTTACTCCCACCGCTATGCTCCATCTACACCCTACGATTGCAGACCTATTCAGCACTCAGCGATTGCGATCGTGCTCCACCTGCATTTTGTACATCTTGAGAATTACCTTGCTATACCTTTCTGCAACATAGCTATAGTGTCATGACCCCTGCCCCTGGCAAGTCAGCCTTCCAGTTAGGGCCAGGTCAAAGTCCTTAAAACCTCATCCAAGACACTCTTAGAGTCAGTCCTGGCGCCTTTGGTGCCAGGCTAATAACCATCATGAAGACCAACATTAGAATGGGACTATTTACTTGAGACTATTTAACCTGGGGGGGTTCGGCCAACATGGAGGCACACACATAGCTCAGTTACAAGGAACTGAGCTATGCAGCCTAGTCTTTTGGGTGTGGCAGGCCTGGGACTACTTTACCTGGACTACTTCACCTGAGACTATTTAAACAGCACCCAAACAGCAGAACATGCTTTGCGTTATTCTGCCGTGGGCAGCGTAACGCTCACCGTGTCCAGTTCTTTGCAGGTCCTTGGTTTCAGGTATGCTGGCATCAGAGAGTAAGAACACTACGAAACTTACCTGGAACAGTATCCTGTCTTCAATCCATCGCCGACTTCAGTTCCACTCACCTGAAGGTACAAACTCCATCATCCGGCACTGCATGCATCTTGGAATACCATAACCTGGAAAGAGGAGAAAGACAGACAGCATTAGTAAGCGTTTACTCACGTTTCCTCCCAAATGAGAAAGCCACACAATTCTTACCTGGTTAGTCATCTCCTGGTCAGTATCATTGCTGGAACATTACGGCGCTCGCCGAAGAACATCGCAACCTGCAAGGAGAGAAAAGACACAGGTTAGCAATAGAAAAGGCAAAATAGCGCTGCGCATCGCGCATTACTCACCGGACAGCATCGCGCACAACGCGCTTTCGCCTACCGGCCCATGCTCATCTTCAAACTGCATGACAACACCAAAATACCTTTCCATACCTAAAAGGAAAGAATCAAGACATTATTCGAACTAAGAGGAACATAAGAACTGCATATAAAGACTGTAAAGCAGCAAACCTACAGAGTCGCAGCAGGCCTGGATTTCCCACAGGGGGGCTTGCACCAGTGAGTAACTTGGTCGCTGCTCGCCCCCCACATCTACGCGCCCCTGCCACGAGGAGCAGGACGGAGAATCCACCTTTTACAATATTAAGGTGAGGAGAAGGCCCAAGGGAGAGGAAGGAGTTGAGGCCAAGTGAGGTGGGAAAACAAAGAATCTGGTATTGAATCCAGCTCTCCTATATTGCAGACCCATCTTTAACCAGAGGCCTTACCAAGGGACCAGGAGAGGGTTTGAGAGTGCAAATCATCCAACCAGGGCTGGGTGGCGTCCCCGTGGATACCAGGTAAGCGTAACATATAGCACAACTGCTTCTTCTCGGACACTAACGCGACGCCACTTACACCCACCAACCCATTGCTTAAGTTAGAGCTAACCCACTACGTGATTACAGCCCAAGGTCTGCTTCTTTACTGAAATATTGTTGGAATAGCCCAACATGCACCCTGCGAATGAGCCCATCCTAGACACCTTGATGCTAGGCTTGCTGCGCGAATCTCGGAATAGCCTATTGGAATATCCTATGCACCTTGCGATTATGCCTGTTGCACTCATATCAGTATAAACCATGTTTATACTGACCCTGTTAGACTGACCATTCTATTGCTGAATAGCCTATGCACCTTGCATGTATTCTGCTAAACCCACTGCTTTATTACTGGAATAGCCTATGTACACATGTATGCCTCATAGCTGGATTAACTTATGTCTCTAATCTTTGAATAGCATACTCAGGACCACTTCTACTTCCTGTTGGAATAGCCTATTCACCCTGCTAGACCTACTGTTATTTCTTGTTGGACTAGCCTATGCACCCACATGCAGAGCCTACTGCTCTAAAATTGGAATAGCCTCTATTCACCCTGTTAGGCCTACGGTTATCTCCTATTGAATCCACTATGCACCTCCTTGCTAGGTCTGTTGCTCTACTGCTGAAATAGGCTATGGGCTTGTTAGGCCTACTATGGCTCCTAGACCCCGCCCCCCCCCCCCAACTCAACCTAGGCCTATCCACAATGTCCCACACTATATCAAACAATCCTTAAACATCATGCTCCCTGTGTTTCTATAATTGGCAAGTGTACTCACTGCGCTAAACCAGCTCCTCTCCATCACACACAGTGCTCGATCCATGCACCTTTATCCAACAATGCACTGTGATCAGAAGGAAATTAAAGCAACACCATTCTTGCCTGCACTAAAACTTAATGCCTTAAACTCAACCATCAGACCCACATACCTCCTTCCGAAATTAAACGTAAACTATCAAAAACTAGATTCTTCGAGGAATGAGTTCCACCTTTCAACTCCACATCTCAGTCATGGAAATAGATACCAAACCAAGCAAATGCCTCTAAGCCATCCCTGCCTAACACCAATTAGAAACCTCAGACTTGGCAACAGACCCCACTCACTATATCATAAGGGATCTCTCAACAATACAGAAGCCTCAAGCCATCTCTATCCAACTCCAACTCGAGACAGAAATAAGAGCCTCGGAGCCAGACTCCTAACCTCAGCAGACACACCGTTGCACCTAAGAAAGTCTCAACTAAAAATACAACCAACCATAATAAGCCTCCAAAACAGAGATCTCTACTCAAGTTGTTACACAGACCATCAAGGGCGGACTAATCAATGCCAGATCGCTGGTAGCGCACGCAACAGACATTGCTGATCTAATCGCTGCCGATAACCTAGACTTCCTGGCCATCACAGAATCCTGGCTGCATGCTGCAGCAGGACCCCTCCATTCTTCTCGCTGTGCCAATTACACAATTGTAAGAGGACAGATTAGATGCCAGAGGCTGCGGAATTGCCATCATAGCTAAATCAAACCTAGACCTCAGACTAGCCACATCACAAAAACTATCCTCCTGCAAACTATTAACTGCCAAATTACCAACGGACAACTCTCACACTATAACAATCCAGCTAGTATACAGACCACCTGGGCCCATAGGCACCTCTGTGGACAATCTGATGCTACTAATAACTGACAGTCAAAACATCATCCCAAATCCAATTACTAAGTGATTTAAATCTGGGAAAGAACCTGATTGATCCAAAAGCACTAATAATGGCCAATACAATGACAGAACAAGGATTCATTCTAAATCCAACCCACCCACAACAAAGGCAGGACCCTTGACTGGGTTGCCGACCTTGACTGCAACACCTTAATTACTGCCACCACCCCCCCACTCCTGGACAGATCACCATCTCCCATCATTTACCATCCCAATAAACCCTCAGAAACCTAAACTAAAAACTACAGCACCTCCTTGTCAGACAAGGAACAAACGCAACATCAGGGCGGAGGCTATCCTGCCACTTGTGATCCCTATGCTAAATGATTCTAAGGACATCACTGACCCACACAAACTAGTAGTTATATAACCCCTCTATGACCAAAGCCCTAGACTTCATTGCCCCCCTCAAATTGCGCAAAGGCAAACCAAGAGCGCACTTGAACTCTTGGTTCACCCCCAAACTAAAGAAATCTGCAGGCGGAAAAAAAAGTTAGAAACTATTTGGAAGCTCAGCCCCTCTGAGGAAAACAAAATGAATCTAAAACCCATATCTGCTAAACACAAGGAAGAAATACTGAGCACTAAACAGGAATCATACAATAACAGAATTAATCAGGCCAGCTCAAGCACCAAAGAGCTATTTGTGATCCTAAAAGAGATGAGACACCCATTATCCCAGCGGATATATGTGCAAAGTACCAACTCTGGTGTATGAACATTCAGCACGCCCTCACCAACAAAATAGCCACTCGGCAATCCAAAATTTCTGAAAAACGAAAAAACATTCAAAACAGCAGCCAACCCTATTCCCATCACATGCAGAGTCCTGAAAGGCTCCTGTGTATCGCCCACTATGTACAACATCTTCACTAAGCCTCTCTTCGAGAAACTGGATTGTCTGGGTGTCAGCTACACCAACTATGCAGATGACACCCAGATCATCCTACAGTTGTCGGGCAATTACGAGGATGACGTAGCTTTAGTTAACAAAAAGTATCTCATCATTCAGGCATGGATGGCCACACACAGCCTCTGCCTGAATGACAAAACGGAATTACTGATGTAGGCCCTACAACTAACCTAAAAAAACTGAACTCAGACTAAAACCCCTTCAACATCGATGGAAACAAGATCCCAGTGGCCAAAGAGGTAAAAACACTTTCTATCTCGACACCACATTAAATCTACAGAAACATGTGAATGCCACGGCATAGAACGGGAAACTAATCAGGGCATGCAAACCCTTACTCTCCAAGGAAAGCTGCATTACACTCGCCAGAGCTCTAATACTATCCAATTTGAATTATTGCAATGGACTATAATTGGGAGCCAGTAAATATGTGCTCAATAAACTACAAACCTTGCAAAACAATGCGCTTAGATCAGCCCTGAGCATCCCAAGAAGAGCTCACATCTGAAACAAGCAGACAATATAAATGGCTGTCAAAGACAAGATTCAACTCAAAACTATGTCCCTCACGTATAAATCACTCAATCATGCAGCCCCCTGTACCTCACAGAAAAATGTAAATTAAATCCATCTATCCGAACCACCAAATCATCTAATACACTCGTCCTAATAGTCCCAAGATACAAATTACAAAAAATCTGGCAGGATCATCTTCCCAGTCATGGCTGCCCAGCTGTGGAACTCGCTCCCTCCTTCCTTAAAAAAAAAAAAAATCCAACCTTTTTGCTACCTTCAGAAGTAACTCCATCAAATGGCTAACCGAGTAGTAATAACTTAATACCTTTCTCTACTACTCACTCCCCCACCTCTAAACCACTAACATGACTGCAAAATGTGAATAACGTAGTATATTGCTTATGCTGCAATGTTGTAATTATGTAATTAATTTTTCCGCTGTAATTGTGTGTAATTATTATTCTTCCTCTGTAAACTCTATTTGTTCTATCATCTGTATGTCTGTAACCCTGTAACCGAGAATGCGCCCAGATACCTCCGGGTTAAGGTGCGCTATAGAAATAAATAAAACAAACCTCTCAGTTAGTAGAGCCATATCTATCCCCTCCAAGTATTCTCCCATCATGCCCGGACAGTTCGTCTTGTATAGGCCCTAACAGCTTGCAAAGCCCTCTGCTATTTTTCCTGGCGTGGTCCTTGAGGCCTCCCTCCCCCCGTCTCTTCAAGAGTGGTAACCCAGCTTTCTGCCCTCAGTGCACAGAACATCAGAGCCAGGTGTGCGGCTGCCTTGTCCCCCTTTTCGAAAATACTTAAGTTTGCACAGGGTTTCAACTTCAGCTCCACTCTTTTTCCTGTATTCCTTCTCCCAGCCCTTCTCTGTTCCGCCCCCCTGCATGCATCAGCGCCTCCGCCTCCATTATTTCGAGTTGAAGCTCATCTTCTCAGCGCTTCCTCTCCCTTTTCTCGCCATGTGGCTTTTCCAGCATCCCAAAATGTCTTAATTTCCCCAGTATCATTGATCTCAAAATATTCGGCTATGTCCTTTGCCAATTGGTCTGCATATACAGGGTCTTTCCAGAGGTGCTCGCTACACCTCCAACTACTAAGTCCTGTATATTCCCTCTATGTCAAGTGTCATCCACACCATGTTGTGGTCTGATCACCCCACCTGTCTTATGTCGGAGTCTATCACTCTACCCCCCGCCCTGTTCCCGATTCAGTAGCAAGTAGTCTATCCAGGTGTATGATGAGTGTGGGGGTGAGAAGGCGTATCCCTTTTTATTCGGCTGTTCATACGCCACACATCTACCAATCCCCTTGCCCCAATGGTCCTTCCCAAGTGCCTCTTTCTCCCTTCTGTGCTCCTGTCATTCTAGTCTTTCATGGATTTTCATTGTAGTATCTCGTCCGCTGAGGAATAGAAGTCTCTCCCGACAATACATATGTCTGCAGGCGTTGCCTGTATGGGGTCTAGGTCGCTTTGTCTAAACCCCGCTTGGCCCTAGTTGGGGACATAAAGGGCCGCCAACACTACCTGTGCCCCCTGTAGGGTCCCTTGCAGTATAAGCAATGGTCCTTCCAGTAGTCTGGTCTCCTTTCGGTCCTGCAGTCTACATTGTTTAAGTACAATGATCCCCACCCATCCTTTCTTCACTGGTCCCGAGGCCCAGTAAGTCCGGTCAATGACCACTGCCTCCCATCTCCCATAACTTGGTGGGTTTCCTGCAAGAAAAGCACATCTAGGATGGCATCTCGAAATTCCCTCACAACTAGGGACCTTTTTTAGGAGACTTTAAACCTTTCATATTTAGAGTTCCCACGACCAGACTCCTTCACAGTTCATTTGCCCACATATCCAGTTTCCTTCCACACACCTCCCCCTGTCCCTTTTCCTCTTCCTCTTCTCACCCGCTATTTACTGTCCTCCTATTCCAGAAGCAGGCTCATCCTCCCCAACCAGATTTCAATAAAGTACCTTGTCAGACCGCTTGTTCAGCATGTATAGTTAGTGGCCTGAGTCCTTGCGGTGCCGTCGTCCCATAACTTCTGCAGCATTTAGGTTGTTTTACGTGGGCAGGGGGGGTTTAGGTACATGTATTTTCGTCCTGCCAACCCCTTCCTCCTTCTCTGTGGGCCGAGGACTGGTTGCCGCCGGGCCCCATTCATTTCCTGTCCATCCATCAGACTGGTCACTACCGCTACATCGGATGTCAGGTGACTTATCGCCTGCTCTGCATCTTCAGCTGATGTAATGCGGTAGTCCATTGCGTCCACTTCAAATTGCAGTGAAAAGGGGTAGCCCCATCTGTATTTTATTCCTTTCTCCATTAGCCATCTTGTGAGGGGTCCGATATCTCTCATCCTTGAGAGCATCAGGTTGGAAAGGTCCAGATAAAGCACCATTTTCGTTCCATCGAAATCTCTTTCCCTTCGCCCTCGTACTCTGGCCAGCAGCTCTGTTCCGTCCTTGTAGGAACAAGTTACTTACCTGTAACTGTTGTTCTCCAGCATGGGTCTGGCATGGATTCACATGCTCATGAATATTCCCCGTCAGGCTGGGAATCCTCGGTAAAGAAAAAATCAGTATCAGTTTCGTTTCTGATCTGTCTTTCGTAGTAGTAACCAATCACTGATCTCTGTGTCATACTGACCACAGCCAATGACTGCCATCTCCCTAAGCCCCGCCCCTGGCAGCCATCCTCAGATTTGGCAGCACGTGAAGTGGCAGTATGACCAAGTGAAGAGCCGCAGAGGGGTAGGCGGGAGGGTTCGCATGTGAATCCATGCCAGACCCATGCTGGAGAACAACAGTTACAGGTAAGTAACTTGTTCCTTCTCCAGCATGGGGTCTGGCATGGATTCACATGCTCATGAATATAAGAATACATAGCAGTACACACATGCACAACCACGGTAGGTGGCAAAGGCTCAACATTAAGCATCTCTTACCTTCTCACCAGGCTCACCTTAAGCGAACAGGTTGCGCAGCACTGCTTGGCCGACCCTGGACTCCTCCCTGGAATCCCGATCGACGCAGTAGAATCTCGTGAAGGTGTGCGTCGACCTCCACGTAGCAGCCCTGCAGATGTCCAGCAGGGGCACACCAGATAGGAACGCGTAGTAGCAGCGATCGCTCTGGTCGAATGGGCTCTTGGACGGCCTGGCAGAGGTCAGTTAGCCAACCGGTGGCAGTGCATGATGCAGCCGGAGAGCCATCTGGAAATAGAAGACTTTGAGAGAGCCTTCCCTTGATTCACAGGTCCAAAGTTCACAAACAGCTGTGATGTCCTCCGAAAACTCTTTGTGCGGTCCACATAGAACTTCAGCGCTCTAGCCACATCCAGCGAGTGCAAAGTCCTCTCGGCCGGCGACGAAGCAGACGGGAAGAAAACTGGTAACACCAGGGGCTTGTTAAGATGGAAGTCCGACGGCACCTTGGGCATAAAGGAGGGGTGCGTCCTAAGCACCACCCTCGAGGCATGGAAAGTCAAGTACGGTGCTTTGCAGGATAGGGCCTGGATCTCTCCCACTCGTCGTGCGGAGGTAATGGCCACCAGGAATGCAGTCTTCTACGACACAAACTTCATCGGCTCGAATGGGGGCCCCATGAGCCTAGTCAGCACCACGTTAAGTTCCCACGCTGGGGCCGGGGCCTTCACCGGCGGGAGCGACCGGAACAGTCCTTTCATAAACTCTTTCACCAGTCGATGGGACCAGAGGGACGTCCGTCCTGTGGTTCTGGTATATCTGGAGATCGCCACCAGATGAATCTTAATGGAGGTATGGGCTAGCCCAGCCTTTGCTAGCGATAGCAGGTACGGCAGCACCTGAGGGGCCGTAATCCGTAGGGGGTTGATCCTCTGTGCTCGGCACCAGATAGAGAACCTCTTCCACTTGTGACCGTAGCATTTGAGAGTCGAGGACGCCCTGGCCTTTGCAAGACCCTCTCTGCAGTCGACCGGTATATCGTACCCTCCAAACTCTAGCGCTGCAGGAGCCAAGCCTGCAGGTTCAGCGACGCCGGGTCGTGGTGGAAGATGGCGCCTCCTTCTCTGGAGAGAAGATACGCGTCCGCTGACAGCTTGATGGATGGGGACGTTGACAAGTCCAGAAGGTCCGGGAACCAGATCTGCCTCGGCCACGCCGGTGCGACGAGGATCATCCTGCACTGGGACCTCTTGAGCTGGTTGATGAGTCGAAACGGCAACGGGTACAGGCCGTCCCAGGGGAACGATAACACATCGCCCATGCTTCTCGGCTGGGGAAACCTGCTGGCGAACCTCTGGCACTTCGAGTTCGTCGCTGTTGCGAACAGGTCGATTTGGGGTTTGCCCCATCGTCAGAAGAGTTGATCCACCTGATCCTGGCGCAGCTCCCACTCGTGACAAGCGCGCAGCTCCCTGCTGAGCGAGTCGGCGATGGTGTTTCTTTCTCCTGCCAGGTGGAAGGGAACCAGGAACATCCATTGGGTGACCGCCCAGTGCCACAGATCCTGTGCCTCCTTGGATAGGGCTGGGGGATCTGGTACCTCCCTGCTTCCGTATGTAAAACATTGTCGTGGTGTTGTCCGTGAAGATCCGCACCACCTTGCCCTTGAGCGACGGGAGGAACGATTTGAGAGCCCAGAACACGGCTCGGAGTTCCAGGATGTTGATGTGCAGGAGCTTCTGCTCCGGGAGCCAGAGGCCTCTTGTATGGAGATCTCCGGTGTGGGCACCCCAACCTTCCAGGGAAGCGTCCGTCGTCACCGTCTCCTGGTATGCCGGCGTCTGAAAGTCCTTGCCCGCCGTGAGGTGCGCTTGAACGCCCCACCACTGAATCGCCCGCCGGAACACCTCGTTGAGGGGGACCCTGTCTTCGAAGGTGCCCGTCGCCTGCATCCAACGGGCGTCGAGAAATTCTTGAAGAGGGCGCATGGCGCATCCGTAGTCTGCATAGGCGCACCAGGTAGATTCAAGAGGACATCATCCCCAGGAGGGACTTGATGGACCTCACCCTGGCCACGTCCGTGGCTAGCAGGCGCTACACTTTGCCTAGAATGGTCTTCGTCCGTTCTTCCGACGGTGCCGCCAGGCGTCTCACTGTATTGAGCTTCGCTCCCAGAAACAGGGCCACCTGCGACGGCATCAGGTGGGACTTTGGGTAATTTATGGCGAATCCCAGGTCTGTGAGTAGTTGGACGGTCCTCGCAGTGTGTTCGACGGCGAGTTCCCTCGTCCTGGAGCGGATGAGCCAGTCGTCCAGGTAGGGTAGACGTGAATCCCCTGCAGGCGCAGCCGCGCCGCCACATGTGCTAGGCACTTGGTAAAGACCCTGGGGGCCGACTTCAATCCGAACGGCAGTGCTCTGAATTGGTAGTGGCGTCCCTGGACGACGAACCTGAGGAACTTTCGGTGACTTCTGAGGATGGGAACGTGGAAGTATGCATCCTCCAGGTCCAGCGACGATAGAAAGTCGCCTTCCTCCAGCTGTCCCAGCACGTGCTGGAGGGTGACCATCCTGGACTTTTGTGACCTGATGTCTGTTCAAACGACGAAAGTCCAGGATGGGGCGCCAGCTGCCCGTCTTTCTCCTGACGGGGAAGTACCTTGAGTACACTCCGGAGCCTCTTAGGGAAGGGCTCGATGGCGCCTTTCCTGAGCATCGCCCGTACTTCCAACAGCAGTTGCAGGACGTGATTTTCCTTCCTGGCCACAGGTGGAATGTGAGGGCACGTCTTCAGGAATTCCATAGAGTGTCCTCTTGCCAGGGTATCCAGCACCCAATGATCGGTGGAGATGGACTTCCACACGCCGACCAACTTAGTCAGCCGGCCTCCCACCGGGGTGCTTCGGTGGGGGCCAGAGGCCACGGCCGGTTCAGTCCTGCTTAGAGGTGGTGGCCTTGCCGCCCTGGCCACCTTGCCGACGAGGTGCTCCCTGCTTGCCGCGACCCCTGTAGGCCTCCTGAGACGAGGAGCGTGCCGCCTGGCGGTAGGATGAGCCACCGCTGGATCCCTTGGAGGCCCCCTGTCTGCCTCTGGAGCTTCGAAAGGGCCGTCGTTGCTGAAGGGCTCCTAGGGCGTGGGCCGTCTCCGTGTCCGTCTTTATGGCTTGGAGGGATTTGTCCACCGCCTTCCCGAACAAGTTGCTGCCGTCGAACGGCATGTCCAACACCCTGGTCTGGACGTCCTGACGGAAGTCGGTCGCCCGGAGCCAACCCCGTCGTCGTAGGCCAACTCTGTTGCCTAGCTGGCGGAACCCGGTATCGGCAATATCGGTTGCCACCGTTATGGCGTGGTCCGACGCCACCTCGCCTTCTTGAAGTATTTCCAGGGCCTCGGACCTCTTGTCGTCCGGTAGGAAGTCCAATATTAGGGCCAGCTTAAACCAGAGCCCCCTGTCGTAACGGGCCACGATCGCCAGGGCATTGGCCACTTTGATCGTCGTCGCCGCCGACTAAATGACCCGTCGCCCCATGGCGTCCAACTTCTTTCCCTCGTCGTCCGGAGGGGAATTCGACGTTGAGGCTCCTGACCCCGCCGATTTCTTCTTCGCCGCCGCCGAGACGACCAAGTCTGGCGTTGGCTGGGCCCTGAGGCACAGGGGAGCGGTCTCAGGGACCCGGTACTTCTCGTACCGGTCCCGTTTGGCTGGTGCCGTGGAGGGGTTCTTGAGTACCGACAGGCCCTCCTCCCAGATGTGATCGATTAGAGGCACCGCGATGACAGTCTTCCTCTTGGCCTCCCGGTGCTGATAGAGAAAACCTTCCTTTTTCTGCTCCTCCGGGCAGAGCTGGAACAATTCGGACGCCCTGGCGATCATGGCGTGGAATGAGCAAATCTCGTCGGGCGGAGATGCCCGGGAGACCCGTTCCGTCGTCGCCCTCAGAACCCGTCGTCGAGCCCACCGCACCGTCATCTCCCGACTCGTGATAGGATGAGGAGGGAACTGCAGGCTTTAGGGGGGCGAGTGGAGGAAAGGGTTGGGTCCTCCGTCGTTTGTTCTGAGGACTTCCCGACGGGCCAGGTTGCGGGTCCTCCGGCCTGGGCCGTGGTAATCTCGTCCTTATCTCAGAGCATAAGGATTGGATCGCAAACAAAATGGCCGCCGAGCTATCCTGAGGCCTAGGTTCCGGCTGCGCCGGAAGGGAAGGCTGCTCTTCCTCGCCATCGTCATCTTCCTCGGTTATCTCCCGAGGATCTTCCTTGCGGGACCGAACCTTCTCGAATTGTACTTCGAGAATCCTTGCGACCTCGGTCAGTTCCCCCTCCGAGGCTGACTCCGAGCTCGAGGAGGCTACCGTGCCCCCCCACCCCCTTGTTCCATCATGGGGGCCATGACGATGGGCTGAAAAGAGGATTCCCTCCTTTGCGGCAGGGAAACTAGTCCCGGAGGCAGTCTCCGCTGGCGGGGTCTATGCCGGCTTGGCCAGAGTTGCCGCGATCGCCTCGATAGAGGCCTTTGCCTGCTGGGTAGGGGCCTTCACCACCTTAGGTGCGTCCTGGGCCTTCTCCTTAGGGGGAGGGGCGACGCCTCGCTCCCCCTCTCCCGAGATCGGACGGGGCTTCTCCCGAAGCTTACCCGGGGTCTCGGACTTCCTCTTCCCTGAACCGGAGCGCTGGCTCATGGTTGACGGTGCCGGGGAAGGTGCGCCCTGCCTGGCGACTGAAGAGCCCGACCTTTCGGCGCTCTCGGAGCCAGCGGACTCGCAGCGCTTGGCCTGGTGTTGGGCCCCTGTCGCTGGGGCGCCCGCACAGGACTTAGAAGCCCGCTCGGACCCTTTCTTCTTCTCACCCGTTGAGCCCTTCTCCAACCAGCTGGAGAGACGAGATCGACGGTCCCTCATGGTCCGCTCCGACAAGTTCTTGCAGAACTGGCAGTCCTTCTCTACATGAGTCTTGTCCCCATGAAGACAGAGGCATCGCGCATGTTCGTCCTCCTTAAACACATTCTGCAGCCCGCATCCAGGGCAGCTGTGAAACAGCTTGGGTCCGTGTGACGAACTCGCATCCTGGGCCATCTCGAAGTAGGCCGCGAATCTTCTGGAATCCTCCAGGAGGTTGATTCGACGAAATCTTCACCCTTGAGGGGCGTAGGAAAATCCTGCAATGGGTACCCGTTAACAGGAGTAGAAACGGTGGAGCTTGAGGCTCGATTAACCGAAAAAATGTGAAAATTCACCTGAAAAAGCGCGAAACACGCAGCAAAAGCTCGAGAGCTACAGCACAAGGACTCCCAACACTTGAACGTGCGGTAAAAATCTGAAGATGGCTGCCAGAGGCGCGGCTTAGGGAGATATGATTCCCTCAGTTATGGGTCTTTACCAAGCTTGCCCCAATGCTTGTGAGATCCAGGGGTCACTGAGCCGTTTAGGGGCCCCTTCCTTCTCCTTTTGGTCGCAAGTAGGGCCGGTTTGTGTCCCTGTGGGTGTGGGGTGTCTATATGCAGTGGTACCCCACTCTGCGGGGGTGTTATTTCGGGCGCACTCACCAGGCCATGGCTGCTGGGCTCTTCCCAGGTTTGCCTTCGGTGAGTCTCCCGTCGCTTCCCGCTGTGGCCTTCCGGAGGGCCCTCGCTCCGGGGGCGGCCTTTCCGGTCTCCGGTTTCTTTGGATACCGACTAGGGGGGTGGGGCTCCTCCCTCCGATGCCATGGCTGCCCCCGCCCCGTCCAGGCCACACTGTGGAATCTGTTCTCTGCTGGGTCGCGCACTGGCAGCAGTCTCGGGGACTGGTACGCAAGTCCAGTGCTGTCGTCTAACGGAGCAGCCACCGCTTGGCTGCGGCAACAAGTGAGCCTCCACTCCACCCTCCTCCCTGTAAACTTGGTTGGGGGTGCCAGGTGGCTTCAGAAGCCTTTTCATGTGTAATTCAGGCGCTGGCTGGCTCACTTATGCACATTATCCTTGCATTCGAGCTGGCTGATAAGGTAGCCGCTGCTGAGGCAGCCATGTTGGTCTCCGCCCCCTGGGCCTCCATCCACAATAATATTTTGAGGATTCTGCGCCCCCTGAGCCTCCATCCACAATAATATTTTGATAAAGTAAAACAAACGAAAATAACCACTACCTTGTCTCCTTCCCAAACCCGGAATATATTGGGCACAGGAATCCAAGCTCTCTAATTATACGTAGCCCTAGCTTTGTATCCCTTTATCATTGAAAATATGGTGGCACCTTCTCCCCTTACTCGGAAAGGATCCCACACTCCCGTTTTCCTTTGTTATCCTCCCAATAATAATATAAAAAAAGCCATGCGACTTTCACACTCTCCCTTCAAACATGCACATACTACATCTCCCCACTCACTCTTGCCCCCATTGTCGCTTGCAAGAGGTATACTTATAGCTGCGCGTTCACCTGAGCTCCTCCGTCATGGGTTCCCAATAATGGCCTGCACCCCCCTATGAGCTGCGCCCCGCTCCAAAGAGCGGACAGGAATTCTGTTAAAACGGCTCCTGTACACCACTGTGGGTTGCGCGCTTGGGATTGGTCACTGCAGGTGGGCGCGTCCCCTCCAGAGATTCAGCCTGTAAGCCTCCATCTTCGCACGGGTCACAATGTAGAGAAGCCCCTGAACGCTCACACCAGAAAAAATGCAACCCACTATGGAAAAAGGGCCAGCACACCTCTTAAAAGGAGAACAAGGTTTATTTCCACAAAATTAGGGATGCACCAGCAATGCACTCTGCTGCCAAGGAACGTTCTGGAAAAATGAGTACACGCAGCACATTAAACAGGCACACAGCGTCAGTGACGTAAGTTACATAGGGTACACATCCAGGTGGCTGGTTGGTGAGCCCAAAAACATATGCTATCTGCTCCATAAGGGATGCCAGCCCATTGGTCCCAGCCTCGTCTGTCAATCTTCTTAAGCGTCAGCCATGAAGCTACAGCTAATAGATCATCATATGCAGGAAAACAATATACTATCACCAACCTAATGTGCACCCGATACTGCAGACAAGGGCCAAGCGGATACTTGGAGGGCATTGCAACTTACACAAACACACCAGCTCGATGCCAGACACGTTGGCGCCCATCCAAGGCTTTTCGACCCCCATTTCAGATTTTTTGTTTTGCCCTTACCGGCACCTTGCAGCACAAATCACATGACCTGTGGTGAAGGTAACTGTTCCTTGATTTTTGATCTTCAGATCGATTGGGGGGTGGTCAGTGGTCTGGGGCTGGCTAGTACCTTGGATTGCTGGGGTCTTGGGACAGGGGCATCAGGGTGCTATTATTTAGAGCTGGAAGGGGGAAGGTTGGAGGCTCGTCTCCTTCTCGTGGGATCATTATTCACAGGGAGCTCTCAATCCCCTCATGGTCTTGCAGGCCGCATTCCTCCTGGGATAAGAATGCTGGCAACTTGAGACAATGAATGGTTTATGAATCTCTGTAGTCCTTTCTCACCGGTGCCCAAGATAAAACCTATTCCCACATGTATACACTTAGGGCTGTGGTCCTAGTCCTGGTCCTAGCCGCAGTGCAGAATTAGGCCTGGATTTCAATACGGCTGCTAGTATCCAAGGTGGTGTTTGGATTCCCTGTGAATTCTAAACCCAAAACATGCACTCCCCTCTATGGCCCCTGTAACCTCCCCCCGAGCTCCTACAGTACACTTCCACGCCTCTGCCCCATTCCCAACTATGAACACCCACCGTGGGTTCTATTAAACGTAGGGTGTTGGGGAGAATTCTCTCTTTAGGCTGAATTTCCTAACCTAGTGAGTCCCCCAGCAGCTTTGCTGGATTTCCGGAGTTTGTTTTTTTCTCCTGCCAAGAGTGTGACTCTTTCTTCCACTCTTGGACACGATTTATGGTGTTCCTTTGACTGTTAATGTGTTTTATGGGCTATGGGGTCCTTTACTCCATAGAGTCTCATGTGTTTTTAACTATGTGTGTTACACAGCACCCTCCGTGCAGCAACACAGGGGTGTCATAGTGACACCCCACCATAGACGCCATACCCTGGAACTGACTACCGTCTCCCAGGGCATGTAAAGTCACCATTGGCTTTACTAGTCCCAAATTATTAACAGTAACCAGTACAAACCATCATATTGTGGACGTACTGGTCGGGGCAAATCAATTGCCCGGGGTCTTTTATTCGAGGGGGCACGTCTCCGTCCCCCCTGATCGAGTTTTGGCTGGTGGCAGTGGATACTACTTTTTATATTCGACTGCAAATATATCCCTATGGGATTTTCCCATTGTTCGAGGCTACCAACTTTATTTAATTCTCATAGCCTCGAACATACCGCCGGATTATTTATTTAATATTAATTCGCCGGTTGGTATTTTTTTACCAGGACTCGATTCTAAAATGGCGTTTGTGTTCTCTTCTGTGACTCCAACCCAAGTCGAGCCCTTTGTTCCACTTTTTGGCGGGCTTCTCCACAGAAGCCTCCAAAAGTGGTGCTACTCTGTCTGGGTACCACAGGGGGTGTGGGAGGGGGTTTAGGCACCCTGGACTGAGTTACCTTGGTAACTCAAGTCGCACTCTTGTGTGATTGGCCCAAGTGGTGAGCCGGCTGGCTCACCACTTAGAATGTTTGATTGACAGCTAGGCTGAGTGAATGGGGGGTGTGCTGCATAAAAGCAGGGCTTTGGGGACTGGAACTTCATTTGTCGTCACAGGACCTGAGAATCCGACGAGGGAGAAGCTGAGCCGACCTACCACGACGACATTACCGGCGGAGCCCTGCGGAACCGACTCACCACTTCCCAACGACAGAGAAGATCTCCCGGCTGCAGAGGCTTCTTCCCCTGACTTGTGGGCACAACCAGTTTACCTTCTTTTCTTCGCATCCCAGGACGTCTTGTGGTCGAATTACCCCGGCAACCGGATAGCCATTTAACACTGGACCGCAAATCAACGGACCGCTCCTTTTGCCTGAGAACTCAGCGGCTGGTCTTTTCCCTGGCAGTGCAACGGACTCCTGTCTTCCTCCCAGACGAGATCCTCTCTTCCCCCGGACGAAACACCGACTTGCATCCGCTGCCAGGAACAACTGCCCCCGCTGGAGTATTCTCACCACTTTAAGGTACCGTGTCCGCCAGGCCTCCCTTTCTAAAGATTGCTACAAGGTAATAATCCCTTAACCTTCTGGACTGGGCTGGCCGCCTTGATCATCTAACTGGTCCCTTTCTTTGGTCCAACTCTTTTTGAACCTTTTCAAGACTTTTGTGCACTGCAACCGTGTGACCTTGGACACATTTCGTTCTGATCCTCTTAAAGTGGATCGGGCCTACTGAACTCTAACTTCACGGTTTTACTTTGCCTTCCTCTCTTGTTGTGTTCTTGTAAAAGGGTTGGGATCTGTTTCAATTTATACTCTGCTTTTCTCTCCCTTTTAAAACAAATTATTAGAGTGCCATCTGTGTTAAGCGCTCACCGCTGTCTGAAAATAAGTGGGGCTTTACTAAAGAATTGTCTAATATTCTTTTAAGGGAGTGTATATCTTTTAGTGACCATGTTTTTGAACTGCTTAACATTAGTGCCTGTGTGTTTTACTAGATGTGGTTTTAAATAAATAATTATATCTCTTTTACACCAAGCTCTTGTAACGCTCACCTGATTCCCGCAGAGGCGCCGGTCTTGACTGGGTGAATGCCGTATCTTCAAAGGTGATGTGTAACACACTGTTGGCTCTTTGGCCTGGACCTCTGTGCACTGTATGTCTGACACGAAGAGTAAGATGTCTGCAGATAGAAAATATGGGATTAATGAACTGGGGTTATTGGGTGCCTCTCTCCTCTTCCCTTTCTCTTCTCCTGTAGAACCCCAAAGGTTAACGCCCTCACCTTAGGTAAGTGAACGCCGAGCTCTCCATCTGCCTCGGGGCAGGGTGCCGTAACCAGTTTCTTCACTGGATAAGGGTGCAGGCCTCTTGACCTCAGAGGACTGCTGTCCGTCGTTAACTGCACGAACAGTAAGTTCTGGGCACTTCAAATTTCAAAAGTCTTTTGTAATGATATCTCTTGTTTTGCAGGGTTCCGGCGATGACGGATGGCGGGCTGATGAGAGTTGAGGATCGAACCCGCGTGAGGAACAGAAGCGCCTGGAAGCACGTAAGTGCTTGTAGCCTGCTTCACGATGCGCACTAACTGTCCCTTTTATCTTGCAGGTACAAGTTCGGAGCTTTAGAGAAGCTGAAGGGTGCTGGAATACCCACTGGATTCGGCGTGGGAAGGAGTAATGGCACGTGAGTAATAAAGTTGCCCAATGTCTTTAAACGCACCTTCTTTTGTCTTTCAGATGCGGGATGCAGCGCCGAAGGCCTCCGGAGCGTGCGAAGAGCTAATAAGCTTTTGTCTTTCAGATGCCGGAAAGCAGTGCGAAGACCTCCGGAGCATGCGAAGAGTAGGTAAGCCTTTGTCTTTCAGATGCCGGAATGCAGCGCGAGGCGTTGGTGACAGCCGATGGACCAGGTAAGAGATGCGCTGCCACTGAAGACCGTAGTGCTAACCTGTTCTTTCTTTGTCTTTACAGGTGCTGCTGAAGACTGGATTCCAGGATGGTAAGCCTTTGTTCTCTGGCTGGCACTCGGAACCGGGGTTATGGGTCTGCTTCCAAGGGAGTCGGGCAAGTCCTGCTCTTATGGAAGCAGAGATCATGACAGCACCCCCCCTCAAGGCCCCTCCCAAACCGGGCTTCTCCGGGGGTTAGGGCTTGTTAGGAAATGTTTGATTAAACGAGGGGCGTGGACATATTCTGCAGGTTCCCAGGATCTTTCTTGGGGACCGTAGCCTTTCCAGTCAATCAGGTAAAATAGTTTAGATTTGGAGATCTTGGAATCCAGGATGCTTTTGACTTCAAATTCGAGTTCTCCATCAACTAGAATAGGTTTTGGAGATTTAGTTAGTCGGGTTTGAGGTTGCACTGGTTTTAATAGAGAGACGTGGAAGACCGGATGTATCTTCATGTGAGGGGGCAAGTCCATCTTGACCGCTACTGGATTTAGTATGGTAGTGATGGAATAGGGACCAAGGTATCTTGGGTTGAATGTGCGTGGTCCTTTTAGAGGTAGATATTTGGTGGATAACCAGACTTTATCTCCTACTTTATATTGGGGGGCTTCCTTCCGATGTTGGTCTGCTCCTTTCTTGTATTGTTCTTTAGCCCTTTGAAGGTGAGAAACGGCTTCCTTAAAGGCTTGGGTGATTGTAGAATGCAGGTGGTCTACTGCTGGTGTTCCAAGATCTTGGAGTGGATCCCACTCCGAGGTTCGAGGGAGACTACCGTATAAAAGAAAAAACGGGGTCTTCCCAGTTCCCGAGTGGACAGAGTTATTGTAGGCATATTCGGCTATCCAAAGGATATCTTTCCAAGTTTTTTTCAGTTTGTTGTAGCATTCAGCGCAAATACTGTTCCAGAGTTTGATTGGTCCTCTCGGTTTGTCCGTCGGTTTGAGGGTGGTGGCTGGTCGAAAGTCTCACATCAATTTGAGCCGACCGACAGCAACTTCGCCAAAAATGAGAAATAAATTGACTACCTCGATCCGAAATGAGAACTGAAGGAAAACCGTGCAGTCGGACGATGTTTTCGAGAAATTCTCGGGCCAGAGTTGCTGCTGTTGGTAAGCCTTTGAGTGGAATGAAATGCGCCATCTTGGAGAATAGGTCCACGATTACTAGGATCCTATTGTATCCGGAGCATGCAGGTAGATCGGTGATGAAGTCCATAGAAAGCGTATGCCAAGGGCGAGGTGGGATGTCAATAGGGCGTAAGAGGCCGGCTGGTTTTTCCTTTTGACTCTTGTTTTGGGCGCATACTCCACAGGACATTATAAAGTCTCTGATATCTTTTTTCCAAGACGGCCACCAGAAGTAGCGCTTGATCTTTTCCGAGGTCTTGGTCATACCGGGATGTCCTTCCATTAAAGAATCGTGATAACAAGAGATTACCTTTTTCTGTAAATCTGTGCTGGGCAGGTATAACCGTTCTTGGAAATATAATAGGTTGTCCTTCACCGTAAAGTCCTTTCCCTGCAGATGCCAATTCTGTATGTCTGCTGGAGTTACCAGTAGCCTGGCTTTATCCTTAACTTCCTCTATGGATTGTGTAGCGATTACACCTAGAATTCTTTGTTCGGGAATGATAGGTACAGGTTTAGGATTGATCAAATGTTCTTCCACTCCCATCCGAGAAAGGGCATCAGCTTTACCGTTTTTTGTACCAGGTCGATAGGTAATTATGAAGTCAAACTCGGCAAAGAATAGCGCCCAACGGAGTTGCCTAGAGGATTGAGCTTTTGCGGTTTTCAAATATTGCAGGTTTCGGTGATCTATAATCACAGTAACGGTGTGTCGGGCCCCCAGAAGATAATGCCGCCAAGCCTTAAATGCGGACTTGATAGCCAGAAGTTCCTTATCAGTAATAGCGTAATTGATTTCAGGAGGCGAGAATTTGCGGGACCAAAATGCCACGGGATGCAACTGATTGGTTACTGGGTCCTTTTGTGATAGAACTGCCCCCATGTCAAGGCTCGAAGCATCAGTTTCAACGATGTAGGGGAGTTCTGGGCGAGGATGTTTTAAGATCGGTGCAGAGATAAATCTAGTCTTCAAATTCTGGAAAGCTTGTTCCGCCTCGGTAGACCATTCAAAACGTTTTGTTTTTCTTTAACAAGGCGGTGATGGGCTGGACTATTCGAGAGAATTCGGGGATAAATCTGCGGTAAAAGTTAGCGAAGCCTAACATGCTTTGAACACCTTTTACGGAGGATGGCGATGGCCATTTGAGAATTGCATCGACCTTCTTTGAATCCATACGCACTCCGCTAGGTGATAATATGAATCCCAAGAATTCAACTTCAGTCACGTTGAAAACACATTTTTCCAACTTAGCGAAAAGTTTGTGTTGACGCAATCTCTCGAGGACCATTTTCACGTGTTTCCGATGTTCAGTTTCCGATGAAGAATAAACGAGGATGTCGTCAATGTAAACAACAACAACACACATCTATGAGCTCGCTGAGGACATCGTTCATAAAATATTGAAAGGCGGCCGGGGCATTGCAAAGTCCGAAGGGCATGACCTGATATTCAAATAGCCCATACTTGGCGCGGAAGGCCGTCTTCCATTCATCGCCCTCTTTTACTCGTACCAAGTGGTAGGCTCCTCTAAGATCCAGCTTTGTATATATGCATGCTTTTCTGACTTGGTCCAGGAGTTCAGGGATCAAAGGTAACGGATATCTATTCTTAACGGTGATCTGGTTCAGGGCGCGATAATCTATACAAGTTCTAAGGTCCCCTTCTTTTTTTGGAACGAAGAACAAAGCTGAGGAAGCAGGGAACTTGGAAGGACGAATAAACCCATTCGCTAGGTATTGATCCAGGTATTGTCGGAGGTGAAGATTCTCAGGCTCGGTGAGGGCATAAATTCTACAAGGAGTAGATCCAGGTATCAGGTCTATCTGGCAGTCATAAGACCTATGAGGAGGTAGAGAGTTAGCCTGATCCTTCCGGAAAACATCTTGGAATTCTAGGTATTCAGGAGGTAACTGGGGAGCCTCCGAGGAAATTGCTGCCAGTGCAACACCAGGTCGAGGGTGACAAGTAGAGACACATTCTGGAAACTGAACCGTTCTTGCTCGCCAATCGATCTGAGGATTGTGCTTCTCTAACCAAGGAATTCCTAGAATAATCTGGAACTGAGGGGCCTTGATCACATCGAACACGATCTTCTCATGGTGTCCATCTTGACTTACTAGCGTCACTTCTTGGGTGGTATGCGTTACTGGTCCGGAGGCTATCTCCGTACCATCCACCGTAGTAATGACGTCCTTTACAGCCTTTGGACAAAGAGTCAGATTCATCCTCAAAACCATTTCATGATCCACTTAATTGCCGATGGCACCGCTGTCGACGTAAGCATGTAATCGATCCGGATGTTCAAGGCTGAGGACCATAGGTATCACGAAATGCGAGGTCACGGAACTGGTTTTAACGCTCGGCAAGAGGACCTCTATTCTTGTCGGGCGAGGTTGTTTCCCTGCTCAGAGTTTGTGACCCTGGTAACTGCAGCTCCTACTGCCTTCTTGGCTGGTTTCACCGGACAGTCTCGAAGAAAGTGCCCCGAGTTTCCGCAATAGAGGCATAATTGCAGCTGTTTTCTCCTTTCCCGCTCCTTTTGTGTTAGTGGTCCTTTCAGGCCCCCTATTTGCATGGGTTCCCCGGAGTCTACTCCTTTGGTAGGAGTTGGTGGTTTGGAAAATACTCGAGCATCAAACTTGGAACAATCGGCCTTCCTGTTCTGCAGTCTGTGGTCAATTTGAACGACTAAGTCAATATAGTCCGAACAGTCTTGCGGGGGATTCACTACTTGGGCTAACACATCTTTGAGCTCTCCACGTAGACCTCTATAAAACAGCGTAATCCTTTTGTCCTGAGGCCATCGAGTTACCACTATCAGTCTGTTGAAAGACGCAATATAAGCAAAAAGGTCTTGATTACCCTGTCGCAATGACAGGAGCTCATTGTCCAAGGCCTGCCACTGTGAATGTCTGGCAAACAGTTTTTCCATACTGAGCTGAAAAGCTTGAAAATCATGGAGAACCGGATCATCTTGATTAACTAGAGGGATCGACCAGTCTGCCGCATTGCCACTAAGGTACGAAAGCACGAAAGCTACCTTAGCTTGATCAGTTGGAAAGGCTGCTGGCCGGCATAAGAAGTGCAACCGGCACCGATTAATAAATACTGTAAACCTCTTTGGGTCACCCGAAAATCGTTCGGGCGGAGCCAGAGGTACATTCCCAGGTAGGTTGATCTGCACTGGGTTCGTAGAGGATGTTGAAGGAAGATTTGCCCCTGATGCGGGTAACGGAGTTTGTCCGGCTTGTGACTGTAGCAATTGTCTAGCGAGATCATCTGTTCGCTCCTTGGAAATAATCAGTTCCCTTCTTAGAGCATTCGTTTCATGACGGGCTGCATGCACTTCTGCTCTTAGTTCCCCAAGTAACTGGGCTAGCTGGTCGGTATCCGAGGTTTCCATAGCGCCTGGGTGGGAGTTTTGCGGTTGGCTTTGCGTTCTGTAACGCTCACATGATTCCCGCAGAGGCGCCGGTCTTGACTGGGTGAATGCCGTATCTTCAAAGGTGATGTGTAACACACGGTTGGCTCTTTGGGCTGGACCTCTGTGCACTGTATGTCTGACTCGAAGAGTAAGATGTCTGCAGATAGAAAATATGGGATTAATGAACTGGGGTTATTGGGTGCCTCTCTCCTCTTCCCTTTCTCTTCTCCTGTAGAACCCCAAAGGTTAACGCCCTCACCTTAGGTAAGTGAACGCCAAGCTCTCCATCTGCCTCGGGGCAGGGTGCCATAACCAGTTACTTCACTGGATAAGGGTGCAGGCCTCTTGACCTCAGAGGACTGCTGTCCGTCGTTAACTGCACGAACGGTAAGTTCTGGGCACTTCAAATGTCTTAAAAGTCTTTTGTAATGATATCTCTTGTTTTGCAGGGTTCCGGCGATGGCGGATGGCGGGCTGATGAGAGTTGAGGATCGAACCTGCGTGAGGAACAGAAGCGCCTGGAAGCACGCAAGTAAGCGCTTGTAGCCTGCTTCACGATGCGCACTGACTGTCCCTTTTATCTTGCAGGTACAAGTTCGGAGCTTTAGAGAAGCTGAAGGGTGGTGGAATACCCACTGGATTCGGCGTGGGAAGGAGTAATGGCACGTGAGTAATAAAGTTACCCAATGTCTTTAAACGCACCTTCTTTTGTCTTTCAGATGCGGGATGCAGCGCCGAAGGCCTCCGGAGCGTGCGAAGAGCTGGTAAGCTTTTGTCTTTCAGATGCCGGAATGCAGTGCGAAGATCTCCGGAGCATGCGAAGAGTAGGTAAGCCTTTGTCTTTCAGATGCCGGAATGCAGCGCGAGGCGTTGGTGACAGCCGATGGACCAGGTAAGAGATGCGCTGCCACTGAAGACCGTAGTGCTAACCTGTTCTTTCTTTGTCTTTACAGGTGCTGCTGAAGACTGGATTCCAGGATGGTAAGCCTTTGTTCCCTTAGGCCCAGGATCAGAAGCAGAAGACACGATGAGCGTTCTGCTGCAGAGAATGCAGCATAACGCAAAGCAAGATTCATCCATCGGGTGTGGTTTAAATAGCCTCCTGTAGTGCTTAGGTGTCTCCTTCCACAGCCTCGCCTAGGTAAGAAAAGAGTTCCTGCTTTCCAGAAGAGTTCCAGTGTTCTGAACCTAGGGAGTGGCTCCTGCCCCACCCAACAGGAAAAGTAGTCCCAAACAGAAGAGGATTAGGGGCTCAACTGGCAGGTAAGTAAGCAGCATGGTCTGCTGCAGGTAAGTCCACCCAAGCATTATGAGCCCGGCGCTTCCAGCGCTGGGACTGGGCATCTTTATGAGCCTGGTGCCACTGGCGCCAGGACAGGGTCCAAAAGGTCCCAATTGGGACTGGCTGGCACTCGGAACCGGGGTTATGGGTCTGCTTCCAAGGGAGTCGGGCAAGTCCTGATCTTTTGGAAGCAGAGATCATGACAGCTCTGGTCAGTGTTTACTTGTTCTACTGTGTTCTTCTGACCTATTGTGAATACCCTGTATACTGGCTAACTCTTCTTGAGGGAAGTCTGACTGCTCAGCCACAGCTACCAAGTGAATCTGTGTGGTACAGACTGCTACCAAATGGGTTTACTGCCAAACACCTGTAGTCTTAAATCTCTTGCAGTGGTCCCAGAGGGAGCTGCACAGGTTTCTGCCCAATTTAGGGACTCTGACACCTTTCTTTCTTACAGCATTAAACACATCATGCCACCAACTAACGCCCATACAGGGCTAATTTAGGACAGCTCAAACACACCCAACGCTTTAACAAGATACCAATTAGGTGAACGTATTAAACCATTATGCACTATCCTAGCCACACCCTCGGTTTATACATGATCTGTCTTTCCAATACTAAGGAGCATGAGGCAGAGCAGCAAGTTTAAGAAAAGACTTGCATCCTGTTATATTAGGACGATGCAATCCTCATACCAAAGACCCTGCCTGGATTACAATGCCAATTGGATATGTTTGACAAAAGGTGTATTATAAGAGACTTTTCATAAATGGAACAAAAACAGATTAAGTTATGTCATCTGCAGAGATCATGACTACCCAGCAGTGCGACAGAGTACAAATATCTGCTAGCGTGCACAAACTAACAAAATAAATGACATTGTACTGAGGAGAGAAATATATACCAGACTTTGCAAAGCGTTTTTAAAGAGTAGGGAGGAAGGCTTTGGGAGGATAGTTTTTCACTATGGAGATTTATAAAGCCCAAGACCAGCAATTCTGGCAGTTACCTTTGGAGTGGAGAGAGCTGGGGAACCAGTAGAAGAATAAGTTACTTCTTACCTTGTAACGTTCTTTCGATGGGATGTTCCTCCGACATATTCCTTATCTTGATAGATTACACCCCAGCTTGCTGGCCTCGGACATTTTTTCAGTAGAGGGCACTGCACGTCGACATCCCTCGAGCTGGTGTCCCTCAACAGCCACCGTCTCGGCGCTGACGGCATCGTGTGTATAGACTCGCGCAGCGACCATTGCTCAGTTCCGTTTTGAAGCTTGAAATTTAGCTGTGCATGAATTGGTTATTGACCTTGAAGGAGTGTAAGCTGTAACTACAAGGGAAGTTTTACTGCGGGGATGGATGGGAGGGGCGATAAGTATAACATCGAAGGAACATCCCATCGAAAGAACGTTACAAGGTAAGAAGTAACTTGTTCTTCGAAGGGATTGTGTCCTTCGACGTAGTCCTTATCTTCATAGACTCCCATAGCAGTGGTGTGAAAGAGGAGGTGGAAGTAAAAATGGAATAATTCCCTTTAAGAATTAACAGAATGTAACACAGCTTTGCCAAATCTTGTCTCCTGGCTAGAGGAGGAATCCAGACTGTCGAATTTTGTAAAAGTATGAGCAGATGACCATGTGGCAGCCGCATATATGTCCCGAACAGGTACCCCTCTTTGGAGAGCCGAAGAGGCTGCGATACCCCTAGTTGAATGAGCCCCAAGATGTTGAGGGTGCTCTTTCACTGCCAATTTGTAGCACTCTAGAATGGCTAAAATAATCCATCTTGAAATGGTCTGTTTTGTGATTGGCAATCCTAATTTGTGTCCTACATAGCCAACAAATAGTTGGTCTGCTTGCCTTATCCTAGCAAGTCTGTTGATATAAAAACTCAAGGCACGCCTTGGATCCAGCCTATGTAGCCTCTCTTCTTCTTTACCTGGATGGGGAGGAGGATAGAATGAAGGTAAGGTTATTTTATGATTGATGTGGAATTCAGAGACCACCTTTGGGAGGAAATTAGGCTTCAATTGTAAGACAACTTTGTCTTTGTGAAAAATTGTATGGGGAGGTTTGCAAGAAAGAGCTCGTAATTCACTCGCTCTTCTGGCAGATGTTAGCGCCACTAGGAAGACTGTTTTAAGGGTGAGAAATCTTAATGAACAAGAATGGAGTGGTTCAAAGGGAGTCCCCATCAGAAAATGTAAGACTAGATGTAAGTCCCACAAGGGAACTTGGAACGGCTTTGGAGGATAGACATTGGTTAACCCCTTCAGAAGAACAAGTTACTTCTTACCTTGTAACGTTCTTTCGATGGGATGTTCCTCCGACGTATTCCTTATCTTAGATATCTCCTTCCAGCTCTGCTGGCCTCGGAAATTTTTTCTCTAGAGGGCGCTGCGCGTCGACGTCCGCCGAGTCGATGTCCCTAGACAGCCGCTGTATCGACGTCGACGTCATCCTGCCTATAAAGGCCGCGCGCAGCGTCCTTTGCTCAGTTCTGTTTTGTAGCCCACAGTATTTCTGTCTGGACTAGACTAATCACCCTGAAGGAGCGTAAGCTGCAACAACAAGGGAAGTAGAACTGCGGGGATGGATGGGAGGGTCGATAAGGAATACGTCGGAGGAACATCCCATCGAAAGAACGTTACAAGGTAAGAAGTAACTTGTTCTTCGAAGGGATTGTGTCCTCCGACGTATTCCTTATCTTAGATAGGCTCCCATAGCAGTATTCTATTATTGGAGGTGGGAGTACTGACTTTATGCTGCCTTCTATTGATGAATAGAGTGTAATATTGCCCTTCCAAACCTAGTCTCTTGACTGGAGGAGGAATCCAAGTTGTAAAATCGTGTAAAGGTATGGACGGACAACCATGTGGCGGCCGCACAAATGTCTTTAACCGGCACTCCTCTTTTGAGGGCCGATGAAGCTGCAATACCTCTGGTCGAATGAGCCCTAAGGTTTTGAGGGGGCTCTTTTCCTGCCAGTTTATAACATTCCAAAATGGCTAGAATGATCCATCTGGAAATGGTCTGCTTAGTTATCGGTAACCCTAGCTTGTGACCTGTGTAGCCTACAAACAGCTGGTCTGCTTGTTTTATCCTGGCCAGTCTACTTTTGTAAAAACTTCAAGCCCTTCTAGGGTCCAGCCTGTGTAACCTCTCTTCCTCTTTCCCCGGATGAGGAGGATAGAAAGATGGCAGGGTAATCATCTGAGTGGTATGGAATTCAGAAACCACCTTTGGGAGGAAATTAGGCTTCACTTGCAGGACAACTTTGTCTTTGTGAAAGATTGTATGAGGGGGTTTACAAGAAAGAGCTTGTAACTCGCTCACCCTTCTGGCAGATGTAAGTACTATTAATAAAACAGTTTTAAGGGTAAGAAATCTTAACGAACAAGAATGGAGTGGTTCGAAAGGTGTGCCCATCAGGAAAGTTAGGACTAAGTTTAAATCCCATAGGGGAACCTGGAATGTTCTTGGGGGATAAACGTTGGTTAACCCCTTTAGAAACTGTATTACCAAGGGTAACTTGAAATAGGATGGTTCTTCCGCAGTTCGCTTAAAGATGGATAGCGCTGCGAGATAGCCCTTAATGGTGCCAAATTGAAGGCCTGAATTCGCCAAATAGAGTAGGAAGGACAAAACCATTGGTGTACCACATGAAAAGGGGTCGATATTCTTTTCTCTACACCAGCTGCAAAATCTGTTCCAACGTCAGCGGTATAAAGACTTTGTTGCTGGCCTCCTTGCCAAAAGCAACACCTCCATAACATCATCAGGGAGGTCCCAATCCTTGTACCTCAGCCTTTCAGAAGCCAAGCGTGAAGGTTGAGGGTTTTGATGTCTGGATGGAGAACCTGACCTCCCTTCTGTGAGAGTAGGTTCTCTCTGAGTGGAAGTCGAATTTGAGGGCAGATGGACAAATCTAGAAGGTCCGGGTACCACGTTCTCCTGGCCCAATCCGGGGCAATTAGGATCATGGTTTTCCGGAATCTTCTCAACCTCCTGATCATTTGAGGAATGACAGGGACCGGTGGGAACGCGTACAGAAGCGGAAACTCCCAGTCCACTATGAACGCGTCTCCCAGAGCTCCTCTCGGGGGAAATTCCCTTGAGCAGAACAGATCGCAATTCCTGTTGACACTGGTGGCGAACAGATCCACCTGAGGGGTTCCCCAAAGGGCGAAGATCTCTTGAAGGACTTCCTGAGCTAGTTCCCACTCGTGGGAGACTGCTCTGCCTGCTCAGAGCGTCCGCTGTCAAGTTCTTCTCTCCGGCTAGGTGAACTGCCGAGAGAGATTCCTTCTTGGATTGCCCAAAACCAGAGCTGCATCGCCTCTCTGCACAGGGGTAGTGATCCTACGCCTCCTCTTTTGTTGAGGTAATGCATGGCCACTGTGTTGTCCGTCATTATCAGGACATTCTTCCCTTGTACAGCTGGCAGGAACGCCTTCAGCGCAAGTCTGATGGCCCTCAGCTCTAACAGGTTGATATGTAGTCTGGACTCCGATGGAGACCAACGACCGCTGATGGTCAAGTCGTTGGCGTGGGCTCCCCACTCTGAGTGAGGCATCCGTGACTACGGTTATCTCCGGCCAGGGTTGCCAAAACTGTTCTCCTTTCAGAATGTTCTCCAGACAGGCCCACCAAGGTTTTGAGGTCATAGCTTTACTCAAGGATTCGTAGCGCGCTCGAGAAGCTTCCTTCGCCGGGTACTGCGACTCGCGGCATTTTTGACCTTCGGGTCTTTCGACCAGAGCATCGCTCTCGGCAGTCTTCGAGGGGGTCGAGGCCGCTTTCTCGAAGACGATCATATTTTTGCGGAATTCCTCCCATTCAGCCCGGGAACTATGTTTCGTGGGGCAAGGGATTCTCTTAGGAGAAACAGAGGCAGAGGAGAACGGAGAAGGGGATCTTCGACGTCTCCTCTTCGAGTGCTTCGATCTCGAGGAGTGATGGGACCCACTCCGAGACCTGGAGCGCGAATGGTGACGAGGAGACGAATGTCTCGACTTCGTCGAGGAAGAAGCTTTTGAAGTCTTACCTTTCTCCAGCTTCCCCCTACGCTCCTTCAGGGCCTTAGCTGTCATGGACATACAGTCCTCGCACTCCGAAAAATGGTGTTCAGCTCCCAAACACCACAGACAAACTCTGTGAGGGTCAGTCAGCGACATCTTTTTCCCACAATCTCGGCATTTTTTGAAGCCGGATCGAGGGGTCGTTGGTTCCGACGAGGAAGTCATCGAGTACGGATCGAATATCTCGAGGTAAATAGGATAAATTGTCTTTGAAACTGAGCAACGGTATTCCGAGGCACTGAGTAAGCGCGGAAAAACGGAACTGAGCAACGGACGCTGCACGCGGCCTTTATAGGCAGGATGACGTCGACACGGCGGCTGTCGAGTGACATCGACTCGGCGGACGTCGACGCGCAGCGCCCTCTAGAGAAACATTTTCCGATTACAGCAGAGCTGGAAGGAGAAATCTAAGATAAGGAATACGTCGGAGGACACAATCCCTTCGAAATTGGATTACTTGGGGTAATTTGAAATATGATGGCTCCACCGAAGTGCGCTTAAAGATTGACAGCGCTGCAAGGTAGCCCTTGATCTTACCAACTTGAAGACCTGAAATCGCCAAATAGAGCAAGAAAGATAACACCATTAGTGCACTGCATGAAAAGGGTTTGATATTCTTTTCTCTACACCAGCTGCAAAATCTGTTCCAACGGCAGCTGTATAAAGTCTTTGTTGCTGGTCTTCTAGCTGAAAGTAACCCCTCCATGACGTCATCCGGGAGGTCCCAAAACTTGTCTCAACCTTTCAGAAACCAGGCGTGAAGGTTGAGGGTTCTCATGTCTGGATGGAGAACCTGACCTCCCTTCTGCGAGAGAAGATCCTCTTTGTGGAAGATGAATCGGAGAGCAGATGGACATGTCCAGAAGGTCCGGGTACCACGTTCTCCTTGCCCAATGCAGGGCAATTAGGATCATAGTTTTCCGGAATCTTCTCAACCTCATGATCATCTGAGGAATGACAGGGACTGGAGGAAATGCGTATAGAAGTGGAAACTCCCAGGCTGCTCTCAGGGGCAATTCCCTTGAACAAAACTGATCGCCACCAGTATCAACAGGAAGTGCGAACAGATCCACTCGAGTGGTTCCCCAAAGGGCAAAGATCTCTTGAAGGACTTCCTGAGCTAGCTCCGACTCGTGGGACACTGCCCTGCGTGCTCAGAGCGTCCGCTGTCAAGTTCTTCTCTCCAGCTGAGTGAACTGCCGATAGGGAGATACCTTCTTGAATTGCCAAAAACCAGAGCTGCATCCCCTCTCTGCACAGTTGCAGTGATCCTACGCCTCCTCTTTTATTGAGGTAGTGCATGGCCACTGTGTTGTCCGTCATTAGGACATTTTTCCCCTGTACAGATGGCAGAAAAGCCTTCAGCGCTAGTCTGATTGCTCTCAGCTCTAACAGGTTGATGTGTAGTCTGGACTCCGATGGAGACAAACAACCGCTCATGGTCAAGTCGTTGGCATGGGCTCCCCACCCCTTGCGTGAGGCATCCGTGACTACCGTTATCTCTGGCCATGGTTGCCAAAACTGTTCTACTTTCAAAATGTACTCCCGACAGACCCACCACTGAAGGTCTCGAGCCACTCTGTCCGGGACTTGAAGATCTGTCATTCTTCCTGAGAATTGCGACCATGGAGTTCTCAGCGCCCACTGGAGAGATCTCATTCTAAGGCGAGCCTCTGGTACTAGGAAGATGCAGGATGCCATGAGGCCTAGCAACCTCAAAAAGTCGAAAGCTGGAAGAAGTTGGGCATTTTGAAATTTGGTGACCATCTGCAGAATATCTTGGGCCCTCACCTCTGGTGGCGAGGCTCTCCCCAGGGAAGTGTCCAGGACCGCTCCAATGAACTGGAGTCTTTGTGATGGCATCATCCGACTTCTTTAAGTTGAGGGAGAAGCCCAGCTTGTGAAGGAAATGGCAGACATAATCTAGTTGGATCTGAGTTTGTTCCGATGAAACTGCTCTGATCAACCAATCCTCTAGGTAGGGGTAGACATGGATGCCTTCCCTCCTTAGACTCGCCGCCACTACCGACATTAGCTTGGTGAAGACCCTCGGGCGGAAGTCAGCCCAAATGGCAGAACTCAAAATTGATAGTGAGAGTTGCCAATTGCAAACCTCAGGTATTTCCTGTGTTTGAGATGGATTGGCACATGGAAATAAGCATCCTGAAGGTCTAGAGATACCACCCAGTCCTGAAGTTGGAGGGCCTGAAGGATCTGAGAAAGAGTTACCATCTTGAACTTGTCCTTCCTGAGGAATTTGTTCAAGTCCAAGATGGGTCTCAGTCCTCCGTCTTTCTTTGGTACTAGGAAGTAGGGGGGATACCAACCCTTGTTCCTCTCCGCTACAGGTACCGATTCTATGGCCCCTTTCTCTAGCAGGTCCACAATCTCCTGCATAAGGAGCGGATCTGGAAACTTCAAAGAGTTGTTCCCCGGTGGATGACTGAGGGGTGTGTAGAAAAGGCAGACAGTAACCTGCCCCCTACTGGTGTCTTGTGAGGGGAGACCTCAGAGGGGTTTAGAAGCGGCTGACAAGGGTAAAGTGGCACCTGCTGCTGCAGCTTTTGTATCTTTAACCCGTCCACCACAGGTGAATCATTTTTGGCCCCTTTGAGCTGGCTGTGCGCTGCCTTTTCCGAATGTGGAGTAAAAGCGAAAGGACCTACCCCTCCAGGATGTTCCAGAGGGGCGATTCGGAGTCTGTCGGATTGCAGCCCCAAGAGATTTTGCTGCTGCCTTGGATGTTTGTAACTTCTCCAGGCTGTCATCAGCCTTCTTACTAAATAAAGAAGTGCTGTCAAAGGGAATGTTCAAAAGTCGGGCTTATACATCTGTAGCAAAACCAGACTTTCGCAACCACGGAAATCTGCGGATTGTAGTACTTGCCGCCATGGACCTGCTGATATGTCAGCAGAATCAATGCCCGTTTGAAGGGACTTGCACAATGCATCTTTTCCATCTTTAATGTTTAAAAATGCTTCCCTTTCCTCTACTTCCGGGAGACAGTCAGCCGCAGATGAAGCACACTCCCAAAGTGTATGGCTGAATCTTGCAAGCGTGCAAGTGGCGTTAATAGATTTAAGCGCCATGAGACATGCGAAAAGACTTTTTTTGACATAGCGTCAAACCTTTTATCATCCCTGTCCTGCGGAATAGTAGGGTATGCAGATCTACTATTTGATGAAGTTGCTGCTTGTATAACCAAACTCTCTGGAGTTTGATGTTTGCTCAAATATTCAGGGTCTGTAGCAGATAACAAACTATCTGCCAAATGCAGGGTAACTGCCGGGATAACTTCAGGGGTTTCCCAATTAGCAGAGATCTTTCTTTGCAGAGCAGTATGAAAAGGAACAGGATCTTCCTGTGGACCTTTAACTAAAATGTCAGTAAGGTCATCCTGCTGAAAAAAAGGTGTAGGTGTAGACCACCCCATGAACTCTATTATTCTGGCCATCAGAACCCTATAAGGGGTCTCAGCATGCTCCCCAGGTCAGGTTTAGCAAACTACTTCTGGAGAAGTATCTAAACCACCTGCCTCATGTAAAGAGTCTTGAAGATCCTTTAATCTGTTCTCTTCAGAGATAAAATTCCTCTGGTATGGGTGGTGTGGTCCTTTGCAACCCAAAGGGCCTCTCATGGTCGGAATCCTCCCCTTCCTCATATATAGAGGACAAAGCTCTAAAGTAATCAGACCTAGGGTATGGTTTAAAACCTATTTCTAGAGCAGAAGGGGCCAAATTTGTTGTCACTGGTTGAGAAAACGTCGAAGTTGTCGACATGGACATCAAAGGCTTCGACAAACCCGAAAAGGACGTCGAAAAAGTTTTAAGAGACCTCGAAGTACTCAAGAGGATCGGAATCCTACTCTGAGTCGAAGTTGTCGACGGCATCCGCGAGCTCATGGTTGAAGTCCTCGGCACCTCTACTGACTGAGATGTAGTGACAGTTGTAGGTCTGTCTTTTATCGGAGTCGACAGTGGCGTCGAAGACAGCGTCGATGCAACCGATTTATGCGTCAACGGACCCTTCGACAAAGGCGTCGATGACGCAGATTTATGAGTTGAAGAAACCTTTGATGACGCGGTCTTGCTGCCTTTACTCGAGGGTTCATAACGCTCTCTGGTAGTTTCTTTCGCCGGGTGCAACGACTCGCGGCGTTTTGATTTTTCAGGTCTTTCACCCAGGGTATCACCTTTAGCCGTCTCTGAGGGCCGCTTTCTCGAAGACGCTAAGCATTTTCTTACGGAATTCCTCCCACTTAGCTGGAGAGCTGTGTTTCGTGGGGCAGGTGACCCTTTCTGGGGAAACAGACGAAGACGACAAAGAGGGAGATCTACGACGCCTCTTCTTAGAGTGATTTGATCTCGAAGACTGATGGGAACCGTTTCGAGACCTTGAACGGGAATGATTCCTGTGACAGCGAGGAGACGAATGCCTCGACTCTGCCGAAGAAACTTTCGAAGGAGTAGAAGTTTTAAGAGCCTTACCTCTTTCCAGCTTCCCCTTATGCTCCTTCAAGGCTTTCGCCGTCATGGACATACAGTCCTCGCATTCTGAACAGTGATGCTTCGATCCCAGGCACCACAAACAGATCCTGTGAGGATCCGTTAACAACATTTTCTTCCCACAATCACAACCCTTTTTGAAGCCGGACCGTGGGGTTGACGGTTCGGATGAGGAAGCCATTGAATAAAGACGATATCTTCGAGGAATAAGTTGAATCTTCTTGAAGAAAGAACAGAGGGACACAATTCCGAGGCCCACGAAGCGCGGAAAAACGGAACTGAGCAACGGTCGCTGCGCGAATCTATTTATACGCACGATTACGTCAGCGCCGAGACGTGGCTGTCGAGGGACACCAGCTTGAGGGACATAGACGTGCAGCGCCCTCTACTGAAAATATTTGAGGCCAGCAAGCTGGGATGTAATCTATCAAGATAAGGAATATGTCTGAGGACACAAGCCCTTCGAAATAAAGATCTAGCAAAAATAATATTTGATTTTTAAAAAGCTGATGGGGTTTCCAAATATTCCTCCATGCTTGGAATTGGGAAATAACTGGCTTAATGTTGGCCACAAGGCACAGAATATTGACTTAACTAAAGATCCAAAGTTTTCCAGAACTAGATATGAGAACATTAAACGATATGTGCA
This sequence comes from Ambystoma mexicanum, assembly GCF_040938575.1. NCBI lineage: Eukaryota > Metazoa > Chordata > Amphibia > Caudata > Ambystomatidae > Ambystoma > Ambystoma mexicanum. Next base: position 1,307,981,325 of record NC_090933.1, read on the forward strand.
ATACCAGAGGTTAAAAAGTTTACCCTGGTTCGTATTAGTGAAAGACACCTTGATGGAATTTGGACTGGCTTATGCATGGACACCACACAGAGCTGAAACAGGAATATAAAGAGTGTATTTGATGCATCAGCATTTAGAAGTTAAAATTATAGCCAGGCATGAGAGTTACTTTAACAATTATGCCAGCAGCAATATCTCTGTATGTGAAGCTATGCTTTGGCACACTACCATTGACTATTTGTGATGCAAAAGGCAGCAACAACTTCTGCCTTATGCTACCAATACTTTTTTTGTTTGTTATCCAACCCTACTAACAAATACAGGAACGGGATGGCTATGCTCACTAGCCTTGCTCACTCCACTCTGGGTGGCAAACCTACTGTGCAGTGTCTGGGGGGCTAGAAGGAAAACAAGCAAAAGCTAGTAAAGGGACATTAGTTGTAAACAGGGCATGCACATATCTAAATGTGGATCATTTATTACAATTGAAAGATAAATTGAAGTGTTCATTACCAATGATTCATATAGGATTAGTTGATGTTAAATGTGAATGCATTTTGGGCCTATTGTTATGAACACTAAAATGATGCAATATCAATGTCGAATACGCACAGAGATTGTTTTCTTATTATTTAGGGTTCTATTTTATTATTATTAAATATACTCTGACTTCTATGAAAAGTTGATTTCAGTTGAGTGCCATGTACCTTGATAGCTCCACTCAAGATTTTTGTCTGGGTAAAGTTTATCATTTTGTTTTCTTAAGGCAGTGTGTTTTGATGGAAAACTACTCCAAAATAAAACCCATTGATGTCTTTAACCTTTGCTGGCGAGTAACCTGCACAGGAGCTACAAATGTCTCAATCCGCTATAGATGGCTTGAAACCAGAGGGATCAAAGGTCTTACCAACCCTCTCTGGACTGCAGTCATTAAAGATTGGTCAAGTCTCGGCCCATTGTTAGGGAGAATTCTCATTCATGGCCAATTTCTCTTACCTATAGAGTCCCCCAGCAGCTTTACTGGATTTGAAGGGTTTGTTTCTTTTTACCTGCTAAGAGTGACACTCTTTTTCCCCACTCTTAGGCATTTTTGCCACGTGTGTTCTAGGCTATTTTTGTGTTTAATGCCTATGAGATCTTTCTCAACCCCATAGGGACCATCTTTATTCATATGTGTTACACAGCACCCTCCGTGCAGTGACACAGGGGTGTTGTAGCGACCCCCCAAACAGACTCCATACCCTGGGACGGACTACTGTCTCCCTGGGAATGTAAAGTCCCCATTGACTTTACTAGTCAAATCCTATAAACTAAACCAGTACAACCTATCTTACTATGGAAGTACTGGAAGGGGTTAATAGCTTTTCCACTATGCTCATTTTTCGAGGGAGTACCCTAAAGTACCTCTCTCAAATGTTTCTGGATGGTGGCAGTGGTTACTACCATAAATATTCGACCGTGAATATTCCCCTATGGGATTTTCCCATTGTTCGAGGCTACCACATTTTCTGACAGCCTCTAACATACCACCGGTGCATTTTAATATTAACTTTGCTCCGGTAGGTTTTATTTGCCAGAACTTTAATATAAATTCTTTCTCTTGTCTTTCTCAACTCCCAACCCAGGTCGGGGATCCTTTGTATGTCCGTTTGGCGGGCTTCTACCGAGAAGCCCTCCTCTCGGCACCACTGAGTCTGGGGTGGGTCCGTTGTGTGGCAGTGGGAGGACCCTTGGACAGGGTTGCCTCCGCAAGCCATGTCGCACTCTATCCTGATAGGCTGGATGGTCTCCCGCCAAGATGACCACTCCACTGTGTGAGTGACAGCTAGGCTGTATGAATGGGGATCTTTTTGCATAAAAGCAGGGTCCTGAGGACTGGAAGAGCAAGACGTCGCCACTGGAACGAAGCCGCCGACGAGGAGAGAAGCCAAAGACATCTGCAATGACTGAACCACCGGTGAAGCCCTGCTGCAGCGTCTCACCACTTTTCTCCACACGAGAGAAGATCTTCACCTGAAAGAGCCTTCTTCCCTTGAACTGGTGGGGCCAACCAGTTTGCCAAACCTGCCTTTGTTGAATCTCCCGTACCCTGTACTCTAAGGCCGGATAGCCAGGCACCAGTCCACCCGGACCGCGATTTAAAGGAGCGTACCTTTTATTCGTTGGGCAGCACCGCGGCTGGTTTCATCCCTGGGTAGTGCAGTAATTCTAACCTTCCTCCACGACGAGAGCCTCTCTTCCTCTGCTGGATCACCCGAACTGCAGGAACTACCAGGAACAACCGCCACCGCATGAGCCACTTCATTTAAGGTACATTGATCCGCCAGGCTGCCCCTTCTTCGCGGTAGTGCTAAAGGTGTTTTAAATCCTTTACCTACCTGTTGGGTTGGCCGCCCCCTCTCTATTAACATTGTCTTCAACTTTTGCAACCACCTTTTCAAATATCGTTAACCAAAGACTTGACTGCAGCTACGAGAACATTTTGCTTTGGGCCCTTGCTCGTACCACTAACTGGCACAGGCCTACTGACTCTGGTCACATCTGTTAGATCTGCCTTCTCGAGACTGATTCTCCATTCGAACTTTGTGGTGCACCCCTTTCTTATAACTACTCTTTCTTCCCACTGCATAATCATTGTGAAATGCCATTTTGCTCAGTTTTCATGCTAGGTATTGCTTATATTGATGCACTGTCTTGCTGAACTAGTTCACAACTGATGAAAAGTTTTGCTAGGGTGTATAAGAGCCTATTGTAGAATAACTTGTGCTTTCCCTCCCTTGTGAGGAATTGGTAGAGGATCCCTTGTGTGTAGTTTTCACTGGATCGTTTTGCTCAGTTTTCACTCTGGTTCACTTGGTCTACAATTCATATAGGGAGTGTGTATATTTTTCCTTAACGCAATTTAACTTGCTCAATACATGTGTTTGATTAGAAGTGTATAAAATATAGAACTACTTTTTAACTACAAAGCTTTGGTCAGCGTTTCCTTGTTCCATAGTCTAATGGGCCTAATGTGTCAACCCTGAATACTGCTCATCTCCCTCTTGAGATAAGTCTGACTGCTCAGCCACAGCTACCAACTAAATCTTTGTGGTACAGGCTGATACCAAAGGGGATTTATTGCTCTCACCTGCAGTCCTAATCTGGTGTAGTGCTCCCTAAGGGAACTGCACTGGATTCTGCCTAACACTCCTGGAGTAAAAAATGTTATAGTTTTAATGCCTATCCTATGCCTATAAAGTGAGTGCTTTAGGCGAGTAATCGGACTGGTGTTTCATCTGTGATCAAGGTTCAGAGTACTTCCTCAGATGTGAAATCTGTCTTTTTGGGAGCAGAGCTGCACCGTCAATTTGTAGTGACAGGAAATGGATCTTTGGCTTGTTTTTCTGAGAACAGTCATTTAATTTGCTCTTGAAGTCTTTGATGTTGTGACTATAGTGATGGTAGGCACCGACAAAACAGATGAACCTTTCAACAAAGACGATTGTGCAGGTAAAATCAATGGCAGCAGTGTTCAAGTTCTAGATCAGTGGTGCCAACAGAGAGACCTTTGAAATGTAGCCCCTCGATGTTGAGCAGTCCTCATAGTTGTACTGTTGGCTCCAGTGAGGTTCTCTACAACACCCACAGATGTCAGAATAAGACCCCTTTGACATGGCTGTACCAGACACAGCCAGTCTGGGCTTTGTGAGGCAAGGTAACCCTCAGAAGCAACGTTAGAACTATTCATTGTCCTCACCAGCTGTGCCCACAGCTGGATTCCCCCTGCCCTGTTCGAGTTTTCGCTAAGACATTTCCCAAACAGAGAACACTTCAACTATGTGGCTATCAGGGAGACTAAAAATGCACAAGGTTTTTGTATTTTTTATTAAGCCTCCGTAAGATGCCCAATTACCAAAAAACTAACCGACTCAAGGGGTTGAGTGGGAAAAGCATAAAAAAAGACCTACTTTTGCTGAAAAAAAAGCCATAAAATAAGCAGTCTCGCATTGCTAATTAATTTCACACTTGCGTAGCACAGCTAGCTATTTAAATTCCCTTGTTCAATGAAAGCACAGCTCAACCGGTAATCTTCTATTGCCCTCGGGGCTCCTTCCCCTCATCGTTCATCTGTTAAAAGCAAGTGCAAATAGGCTAATGGCAGATAGATATTCTCTTTTTTTAAAACCAGAAGTGACCTGGATTATACTTTTATTAAACAAACTATATCCTGCCTGACAAAGACTAGTATGTGTGATTTGTATTTTGTTTTTAAATTATTTTTTTTAAAAGCCAGTCCTGCAATCCTCTTCCTAAACAGGTAAGTTTTTAAATAATGCATGATTACAGTATTGCAACACTGCATGGTCTACATATTTTTCAGTAAAGTTTAAATAATTATTTCTAAATCGGTCTCAACTAGATTTCATTTTGTTGGTGAAAGTGCATCATTTACTAGTGAACACGTTTTAAAATGTACATGATCACATGGCCAAATGCTTTTGATGGCAAGCCTATTTCTGTGATCTGCTGGTTGCATAATATGTGCAAATGGTACTCAACTGATGAGCTGTTCTGAAATTCTTTGTCATCCTATTGTTTCACCCTGTTGCTTTATACCAGCTCCCCTGAAAGTGAGACGGCCGCAAAACTACAATATTTCATCTAGTTTGCCCAGTTCTCTGCCTGCTACACCATCCACTCTCCTTAGTTGCTTACTTTATTTCCTCTTACATAAAGAATGCACAAAGCTAACTAGAAGTTTGCACAAAGTAGTGATAAATAGCTCCATCCAGCCCTCCAGATAAGTTGTGTATTCAGGCTTTTTACGCAGTAAAATATTGTAAATGTCACATTTTTATTTTTGTACCATTTGTGCAGGCTGGCCACAGTTCATTTGTGAATTTCCCCTTTTCTTTCCAGTACAGGGCGCTGGAGCACATCTTCAGCAAATGCTATCTTTGCGTGAAGACTTGCGCCATTGAATTGAATGCGATTCAGCCATTGTCAGTGATAGAAGCAGGGCCTTTAACCAGACCGATAAGTGTGATCAAGACAAGACAATCTTGTGCATTTACAGCTGACTAACAGTGCAGTAAATCTCCTCAAAGGTCGGCCAATTACGAGTCAGACGAGGCAGGCCTCACAAGCGGAATCTGCAAAGCATCCAAGTGATGCAGACTCTTGATCAATAACGGGCTTCAGCCACTGTGGGACGTTCTCCCCGAGCTTGTGTGGACAGCAAAACAGCCCCTCTTGCTTCCTATAGGAAGAGCCGATCTTCCAGTAAAGTTGTGTGAGGAGTTAACTGTTGAACACAGGCACTTCAACCATTGGACTGGTTTACTTTAATGTGGATTACATTAAATGCTTTGTGACAACAGACCTCTCCTACTTGGTGCAAAAGAATAGAATATTCAGCCCCTGAATTGAATTATGCAATCACTGATAAAGAACTGCTAGCAATTAAGGCAGCGTTCAAAGCCTGGAGACATGATCTTCTTGGAGCTAGACATAGTCACCGTCGTCACGGATCATCGCAATCTACAATATCTGAAGACCGCTAAAGCACAATCATCACGCCAACTCCGCTGGGCTCTCTTCTTTGCCGAATACGACTTCGTCATCACCTATTGACCCGGAGTACGCAATGGAAAAGCGGATACCCTTTCTCACATGAGTGAGGGAGGGAGAAGAGGCATTCACAACACCAGACCCTGCGGACATCATCCCTGAAGGACGAATCCAAGGCATGATTGCCGCAGCCACCATTAAAAATATAATTTAAAATGAGATAGATCAAATTGTATTCTAATGCCGATTACGTCATACCACTATCGGGGAGTATCTCATTATCAAAAGCCATAATATAAATTACTACATAAATAGATACTTAGACCAAAGACTTTTTTGAATGGTTTTGTACATATGTAACTTCCATTTAGTATGTGCAGCTACAAATGTACTGCTCTGAGTGCTAATGGCAACAAATATCATGGATGCATCGGGCTGGAATGCTGCGTTTGCGCTTACCTGACTCAGGCTTAAGGACTGTTAGCGCAAGGCATAAAATAAGTATTGTCGCATAGCAATTTGCTATGCAATTCTGTAAGTTTGCTAATTAAATTGGCACATATGTAGCAAAGTTAGCTATTTAAGTTACCCTGTTCAATAAACCCACAGCTTGCCCTGCATTCTGCTCTTGGGCTCTCTATTTGCTGCAAGTTCAAAGGGGCTAATGGCGAGAGAGTGCAGTAGTAATCCTCTCCTCCACTAAGGCCAATTTGGGAGTACTAGGCAAGAATTTCTTTTTCAAATAGTTGGAATCCAGAAGTAATTGGGCAGATACTTTTATTATGCTAACTATATCCTGTCTCGCAAAGACAGCTATGTGTTAACTTAATTTTGTTTTTTTAAAAGACAGTCATGCAATTCCGTTCCTAAAACTTTAGTTGTCACATAATGCATTATTACAGTATTGCTACTGTAAACCACTGCCTTGTCTCTGTGCTTTACAGTAAAGTTTAAGTTTGTGTATCTAAACGTCAGTGTCACCTATGTTTCATTTTGTTAGGAAAGATAAGTGAACACATTTGAAAATGCAAACGACCACATTCTTTTGACTGCAGGATTAGTTCTGTAACCTGCTGTTTGCATACATCTGCACAACTCGGCTCAACCCATGAGCTGATTCCTATACCCCTTGACATTCTAATCAACCTGTTGCTATATACCAGCTACTCTGAAAGCTACCCTGAAAGTAAGATGGCCGTAAACTACAATATTCCATCTACTTTATCAAGCTCTTTGCCTACTACACCATCCCCTCTGCTTAGACTTACTTTCTTTCCTCTTACATAATGAATACACAAAGCTAACTAGATATTAATGCAAAGTAGTGATCAATAGTTCCATCCAGTCTGTACAGCTACAGATCTACTGCAATACCAAACACTAATACAAAGCTTGCCATGCTCGATGATTATGATTGCATCATTTATTAGCACCGCGGGAGAGCTGGCTTAACTGTTTTCAGAGCCTTTTATCATACCCATTCATTTGTGTCCATTCATGCAGCTAACCTTTTACATTTTACAGACTCATCCAGGGCTTGCAATGTCCTTTCAGTCACCGACAGTCTAGTAGATTTTATGAAGGGCGAGTACTATTTGGATGAGATGTTTGATGCTTTTATTTAACATTTACTTTGTTTGCTGTAAATGTCAAATAAAAGGTTTCACTGTGCATAGCTGGCCTCCGAGTGGCAGCAGTGTGCCAAACAAAGTGGGTTTGTGGTGACATGCACCATTTTACAGAATTTTAATTTTGTCGTCATCAATTGTGATGGGATGAGTGCATTTCTCCGAGGTCGAGTAGGTAAATTAAGTTAGTCGGCCTGCAGATCTTGTGGAATTGTAAAGAATTTGCAAGGCACGACTCATTTCTCTAATATCTTGCTTCAGTGGTAAACGAAACTGCTGTATTGTTGCTCATTTTATGTCTTGGAAACAAATCACTTCTTGTGACAATAATAATTATATTCGCGCACTGAATTACTTGTTCGTTAAAAATGCCATATCATTAGTACAATATTGCTAATCAAATGGGTTTGTTGTTTGCAATCAAGAACATTTTAATAAGCAAATCGTCGAGTGCTTCGTAGAGTGCTGTTTTTCTTCCAGATGCTCTATTGTGACCAGATACGTGGAATTACCTTGTGGATCAAATAAGGACTTGAAACTGGTATGCACCCAAAACGGGCACATTTATGAGGATATTGAACTTTGGAGATTCCTAAACACACAGTAATATCATTGTTTACTTATTTTCTTTCATAAAATGGACCAAGTCACGCCCCCCCCCCCCTTAAAAGCGTGAGCATTTAAACAAGCATGTGTGCGCAATTGTTCGAGTGCTTCGTAGAGTGCTGTGTTGCTGTTTAGCTGGCACATCAAACAGCTTATCCTCACACTTATTCAGTATTAACAATTCACTCAGATTGTGGGTAATGCAGGAATAAGCAGTGATACTCACGTATACAGGAGCAAACGTGGTAAGAGTGTGGCGCAGGAAGATGCAAGTGTCTAAAATGGATAAATTAACCATGCCAGCGGTTCCAAGTGATGTGGGCGTACATAATCCATACAAACATCAAATGGAGGTTAAAAAAAAAAGGTCTAAATTGTTAATGATGGATGTCCGACGGCTATGAGATACAAATTCTTCGAGAAACCAGCAATGAAAAGAGAACGAGTGCCAAGTTGTGCATAAAATCATATGCAATGATGAAAGTGAGCCTGTGGCCACCATACCAAACGGACCTGATGAGATGAGTGAACAAATCTGCCAATCTCTGATGCAGATATGCTCACAAAAACACAAAGTGTGTTAGATGGTGTTATTAATGTACCAGAAGAAACTGCTGTAAACCCCTTATTGCTGTGCTTAAAGATGGTCAGTTCCATGGACATAGGGAAAGGCTCTAGCTTGCAGGAAGTTGTACAAAAAATTACTGCAGTCCTCTTCCATTCAGCTGAAGATTCAGTGGTGTCCCTGAAACATGGACTAATCCAGGATAGAGCGATACTGTCTGGTGCGCAACAACATTTGGGAGGTGATAAAAATAATAAACTTGTCTAGCTCAATAATAATCAAGATGAGTCTGACGTTATTTTTGAAACGCATATAGACATGCAGCCTACGCGAACTGCATTAAATTTGTTCCAATCACCAATTCTGTATGCTAATTCAACAATTGACACCTCAACATCCTTGCCGTCATTTGCAAAGCCCACCCCAAGACAGTCCTTCGGGTTGAGACCCCATATATTGCTCTCTCAAGAGGTTACTTTTTTTTTTAAATTGTCTATTATTTTCGATATAACAACAATTAAGTAACATAACTTCAACATCCCCCCCCTCAACTTCCCCCCCCCCACCCCCCCTCCCTCCCTGGGGACACGTGTGCTTTAGTACAGGGATTACATTATGCATTAAAGATATCGGAGTCCTTGATGTTGTGTGGACACCACTGTTCCATATAGTCTGATTGGAGGTACTCCAGGACTCCGCCCCATTCCTTTGCAAACCTGTCTCTCGTTCCCTGGATTGTGTGTGTGATTTTTTCCATCGCCATCTGGGCCCAGACTCTTTGGAGCCATGCGAAAATCAGCGGGGTGTCTTTTTTTTTTTTCCAACTATGGGCGATTGTTTTCCATGCCGCTATAAGGAGACCCATAAGACTTCTCCATTGTGATTTATTATATCTTTTTGCCATGTCATCTCTTATTCCACACAACCAGACACCCTCTCCTAATTGTCCCACATCTGGAAATATTTTGGCAATTTCTGCTTTAACTTCTTCCCAGAAAGGCCTTATTCCTTTGCAAGTCCACCAGATGTGTTTCCAGGTTCCCACCTCTCCGCGTTCCCTCCGGCATAAGCTTGATGTTTTCGGGAACATAGTGTGGAGTCTCTCTGGGGTGTAGTGCCACTGTGTAACAATTTTTATCCACATTTCTCTTGTTTGAGCGGATCTAGTCATTTTTGGCATTAGAGTCCAGAGGTCCTCCCATTGTTTCCTTGTTGGTTCCCACCCCAGAGTGCTGTTCCATTTAATCATATATGACCATTTAATTTCTTCATCCTGTGTATTTATAAAGGAATATAAAGTAGAAACCCATTTCTTTGCCCCTGAGCTCGTTGTAACATATTTCTCAAATGGGGTGAGCGGTCTCGTTGCTGCCTTCGTTATGTCCGGGGATCTCAAACAATGTTTGAGTTGCTCGTGTCTGTATTTCTCCCGAGTGGAGCGTGCTGCGAGTGGGAGGCAGGATTCATATGACCTAATTTCATTGTTGATGAACATTTCCCCAATTTTCGTTATTCCTTCCTCCTCCCAACAATCGTATGCCCCCTGCTCCATCCCCGGAGGAAACTGCAGGTTTCTAGAAATGGGGGTGAATGGGCCTAGCGTGGTGGTCATTATGCCCCTACGAGTTTGCATGTCCCATGCCTCTATCGTTGTTTTCATTATTTCGGTTATCCCTATTTTGGGGTGTCTGTGATGTTTCGGTTTCCAGAGTAGTTCCACTAATGGGGGTTCTTGCCACTGCTCTGTCCTGTGCTGCCCAAATCGGTTGTGGATCATCACCTAGCCACTCCCGTAGTACCTTTAACTGTGCCGCTTGATAGTATTTCTGGAAGTGAGGGAGCGCCAGGCCCCCCTCCCTGGTTGCTGTGGACATGACCGCTCTAGCCAGTCTTGATGTTTTCCCCTTCCACACAAAGGCTGAGATTACCCGGGACAGTGTTTTAAAGAATAATCTGGGTACCCCTACCGGGAGGGCCTGGAAATAATAGAGACGTTTTGGTAGGATGGTCATCTTTACCGCTTGGATCCTGCCCCACCACGATATCAGCAAAGGGTTCCATCTCTCCATATCCCTACGAATGCTCGTGAGGAGCTGCGGAAAGTTTTCACCATAAAGCTGTTCCACCCTGTGTGTAAGTGTAATTCCCAGATAATTGATGCCATCCTCTGCTATCTTGAGATTTAGTGCCTTAGCTTCTCTGACAATCTCCCCCCTGTCTCCCGCCAAAATTAGAATTTCCGATTTATTTCTATTAATTTATAAGCCTGAGATGGTCCCAAATACTTCTAGCTCCCCCACAGCTACCGCCAATGTTCGGCCCGGTTCTTCTAATGCGAGCAGCATATCATCTGCATATGCGGTTACCTTGTGTTGTATGCCTGCCAGGTCTATCCCTTTAATATGTGTAGCTTCTCTTAATTTCAGAAGTAGGGGTTCTAGAAAGATAGCGTTTAACAACGGGGAGAGCGGGCATCCCTGCTTTGTTCCACGGGCTATGTGTACCGTTTCCGTTACCTCCCCATTAACGGCCACTCTGCAAGTTGGGGCGATATAGTTTGCTCTTATTCTTGCAATGAAGTTCTCCCCAAATCCCATGGAGTGTCTTAAAGAGCATGGACCACTCCACCTGATCAAAGGCTTTTTCCGCATCTACTGCGAGTAGAATAGCAGGGGTCTGTTTTATACCAATTTTTTCAACCAAATGAATTATCCTTCTCAGATTGTCGTGAGTTTGTCTTCCTGGGATAAAGCCCGACTGGTCCAGATGTATTAGCTTCGGGAGTAGAGGGGAGAGCCTGGTGGCTAAAATTTTCGTGTAAATATTTGCATCGATGTTTATAAAGGGAGATAGGTCTATATGAAGCCGGATATAAAGGGTCCTTCCCTGGTTTGTGAAATACTAGGACCTTCGCCTCGTTCATTGTGGGGGTCACTGTGCCACTATCTTTAAATGAGTTTAGGAGCTTGGTCAGGACTGGAATCAGAAGATCCGCATATTTTTTATAAAAGGAGGCCGTGAAGCCATCCGGGCCTGGGGCTTTATTCATTGGGAGGTTATTTATTGCTTTTTTGACTTATTCTTCTTTAATTGGGTCCTCCAAGGTCTGCCTGTCTGCTTCTGAGATTTGTGGGAAGGTGAGGGATTTCAGATGTGTCCTGTGCGTCTGCCTGTGGGTGGTCAGTGGAATAGAGATCCTGATAGTATTCTCTGAACACTTCCCCTATGTCTTGTGTGCGCGTGTGAAGTTCCCCTGTTGTGGCTGTGATGCATTTGATCGCGGTGTCTGTTTTGCGCGGAGTTGTCTCGCTAGCAACCTATCTGCTTTGTTTGCTTTTATGTAGTACTTTTGTCTTAGGTAAAGTAGGCTCCTTTCCGCACCTTTTGTGCGTAGCATCTCAAGTTGACCTTGGGTAGGTCTAAGCGTCTTCAGGTCTCTAGAGGGCTGTGCCACGATTTTCCCTTGTAGTTCTGTTATTGATCTTTCCAGTTCCTTTTCCCACATAGCCCTCTGCTTCTCCTTTGTAATTTTCAATGCCATTATCTTCCCGCGGATCACCGCTTTAAACGCCTCCCAGACCGTGTTCATAGAGACCTCCCCCGTGTCATTCTGAGTGAAATATTCTTCAATCATTTCCCTTATGGATTCCCCCGTAACCGGATCCCGGATAATGTCCTCCGGTAACCTCCATTTCCACAGCCCTTGAGGTTTCCCCGGGAGTTTCACCTCAAGCCACAGGGGTGCATGGACTGAAAGTGCAATTGCCCCCTTTTCCAGCCCCTGGATCTTGCCCATAAGCCCTACTGAAACCCAAAAATAGTCAATTCTTGACATAGTGTTATGTACATGTGAAAAGAATGTAAACCCTCTTTGCTCCCCCTTCAATTCCCTCCAAACATCATTCAGGGCAAGTTGGTCCATCTGTTTGAGGTGTTTTGACGGTGCCCTGTGACTGTGTGCACAACCCTTGCTCCTGTCCAGTTGTGGGTTTCATGCCATATTCAGGTCGCCCCCCAGGATCACCTCCCCCCTTGCGAAGGATTCAAGTTTTCCCAGAGTGTCTCTCAAAAAACCATCCTGTCCCACATTTGGCGCGTATACTGACGCGAGAGTGAACCGCTGCCCCTCCAATACCACGTTAGCAAACACAAACCTTCCCTCCTTATCTACCATGGTGTCCTCCAGTTTAGCGTCCCTTCCATCCCTGCCTGCTATAAGGACCCTCGATCTTTTTCCAGTCGTGTTGGCCTGGGCCCAAATTTTATATCCCCTTATACAGATTTTCTGTTTGTCCTTTGTTCTTATGTGGGTTTCCTGTAGGAGCAGGAGGTCCGCCCCTTCCCTTTTGAGAATTTTCTCCAACTTGACCCTTTTCGTGGGGTGGTTCATCCCTCTTATGTTACAAGTTACTATGCGGATTTTCCCCATTCAGTAAGGCATATGTTCATTGTGTTTGACGTCCCTATCTTTGCCACTATGCTGATTGTGTCCCCCTTCTCCTTGTCCCTTTCCCCTGAACTGCCCCCCCACCCCCAACAATTAACCATAAACCAAACAAGAGGCCCCCGAGCAGGGCGAGGGTCCCTAGTGTAGCGAGGGCGTTGCGCCCAATGCTCCCTGCCCTTCATCCTCTCGGGGGAAATTTTTGTGGCGGATCCTAAACCCCACATTACCGATTGTTCTTACCGGATTCCAAGCATGGTGGCCCGTCCCGGGCCGCCGACTCTGCCTCTTATGTAGCGGTCCTTATTCTCACCTTCCCCCCCTGTTGTTTTCCGTGGCTGCCTCGTGGGGGGTCCCCGGCATTCCTCTTCTCTGTCTCCGATCACAACATTTTCCTAAGGCCTTCTCTTCCCGTGTTTGGCCTTTTTTGTTTGATCGTTTCCCATCCTTTTGGTCTTCTCCTTTGCTCCCCGCTGGACCTTGCTTGTTCCGCTTCCCCCACCCTCGTCCTGGAGCCCCATTATGTTGAAGCCCTCTTCCCAGGTGGTTACTCTTCGCTGTTTCCCCTCCCAAGTGAAGATCAGCCCAAATGGGAAGGTCCACTTGTACCGGATTTCCTTTGCCACCAGAGCCTTGACGAGTGGGGCCATCGCTCTTCTTTTTTGCAGTGTGATCAGGGCCAAGTCCTGGTATAGTAGAATTTCTTGTCCATTCATCCTGATGTGATCCATTTCTCTGGCCTTCCTCAGTATCTGCTTTTTTTGTGGGTATGAGGATAGTGCCACCAAAACGTCTCGTGGTCTTTCCCCCGGTGCTCCGGACCTTTTTGGTCCTACCCTGTGGACCCTGGCCACTCCGATTATATCTGTATCCGGGGCATCCAGAATGTCTCTAAACACCTCCGTCACCGCAGTCTTTAGATCTTTGTCCAGCACTGATTCTGCCATATTTTTGATGCAGATGTTGGATCGCCTGGAGCGGTTCTCCAAGTCCTCGCATTGTATCTCCAGGTTAAGGGTAAGTCTCACCAGGTGTTCCTGAGTTTCGCTTGCCTGCTGCGTTTCCTCTTCCACTCCCTGGACCGTTCTCTCCAATATGTCTGTTCTCTCCTCATCCACCCTGAGGTCCTGAACCGCCTGTTTCATGTCGTTTTTCATCGTCGTGAATTGTTTCTGAACTGTCGACATGAATTTTTCTTGCAGATCCTGGAACCATGCTTGCATGTCATCCTTTGAAGGTGGGTGGTGTGGGTTCGTCTGCGACATGGCTTTGCCTTGTTGATTGTCCTGCGGCTTCCCTTTAGCTTGTGGCGTAGAGTCCGTTGACCATAATTGTAATATGTTAGCTTCTTGCCTTGCGGATTGTGGGGTCTGCTGGGAGGCAATGTTCTTGTTGTTTGCCCTTGACATGTTCCGTTAGCTTGCCTGGGCAGGCGTGGGCTCCTGAGTTGCCACTGCAAACTGTAATATGTTCCCTCTGAGGCCCTCACTCTGCTGTGCTGCTGGTGATTCCCGATCTCTCCCGCAGGTGGAATTAGCGTCTGGTGGGGCCTGCTTGGAGAGGCCTTACCCCTATGTGTGTCACTCCCTTCGTTCCCGTCACGACAGCCAAGGGGCTCCGTGCAGGTCTCACACATTTGGTTGGGTCACTCTCTTCCCTGTTATTGTGTCCCCCCCAGTCTCTAGGCCTTATCCGCTTTAGCGCCTTTCTTACTGCCGACGGGTTCGTTCCTCCAGGCCCCTCAGGCCACCGATTCTGCGCCCCTTCTTGTGAGTCGGTTGCTGTTCAGATTGTGTGCTGTGGGGTTCAGAGGGAGACCTCGCACCCCAAGGTCTACCTCCCCCCAGAGACTCTCTCCAACCGGCGCACACCTCTCAGGCCTCTGGGATGGGCCTCCACCTTCTTTCAGCGCTGTGTGCGCGCTGTCCCCGGTGGCTGCGTATGTGTCTGCTGCTCCACACACCTTGGGCGCCGTCTCCCTTATGCCGCCTCGCGTAGTGTTAGCGGGCCCGCACTCCGAGTGTTCGGTGCCGGGTGTCTTCTATGGGGAGAAATTGTTCCCCTATGCTCTTCTGCAGGTTACCGGCTCGGCGCCCCTTGCTTTGCGAGGCTATTGATCTCCGGCTGGCACCGAGGAGTTCCCGGGCCTCATACCCTCAGCCGCTGTCTTTGCATATCCCTCGGAATGCATCAACACTACAACTGGCTACCATGATGGTATGTGCTAACTTTTTATTTTATGAACATTTTTATTATTTAAACTTTTCCGATTGTGAACCATTCATTGTTCCTAATGGTTTAAAATGATCTGTTTTACATGGGGAAACAAATGTAATACATATGCTGACTAATATGTTTACCTTACACCGCAAAAATTCGTAAAAATCTTGTGTGGTTTATGTATATGTTTAAATACAGAAATGTGTACTAACCTTACTGCCCAGATTTGAAAAAGGCACGCTAAGGGTGCCGAAACACGTGTTATCACTATGGGCTACTAATAACTATATCTCAAAATATGGAAGACAATAGTTTTGATTGATACTCGAACTCTATCTGTGGCGCAGTAATAGATGTGAGCAGAATTAATTTTCCTCATTTCTGACAAACGAAGTAGGGAAACTCTGTGTCTTCGTTCCCTGCGCACACCATTGCGACACACAAAAGCTGGAAAATCATTTTGAGTCGCAGAGATCTAAGAGTGAGGCCAAAAAAGTCCCCCCACAGACAAGGCAGTGAGACCTGCGAATCAGGAGCAGAGATGGTGCAGAGTTGTGTTACAAACACACAAATAGTAGTACAACAGTGAGGTGTATGGCGGAAGCAGAAACAGTTCACCTTTAAAATGCACTTAAAGATAAACTTACAGCAAGTTTTAGAAGTCGCTCAATCATTCTGGAGTAGTCCATGTCCTTAAAAGAGCAGTAGAAAAAACATGATTAAGACTTTTTGGTGTGCACACAAACACTGTAAACCACTCCACGCATTGTTCAATATCCCCTTCCACAGACGGGAAATGGCCAAATCTGACATGAACATGGCAACAGCATACATTTAGGATAAGAAAAAGCATTGACTTACAAAGGACATTATAAAACGCGTACAATAATTTGTGTCTACAACATAATAGCTATAAAAACAGGGGCATTAAAATAATGTATACTTTCAATAATAAGAAGCAACAACATCTACACCTTTCTCACTAAATGGAACTTGCCATTGTGGTGTTTTATTACAACCCAAAAAATAAGTACGTCTTACAATGCGATTTTATACTGGCAGGAGGGACCCGAAGTCAATACTGCATGTGCAAGTGAGGATAGACACGACAGCGTTTCTTTCTCAGGCATCAGACAATGCCCCATTTCTTATTCTCTGCATATCTGCATACACAGTACACAATTTGCTTTTGAAAAGCAGTGGCAAGCACACAAGGTGTGAAATAAACGCAATAGTAGTTGCTCGGGGAACGATCCATTCATGACTCTGGACTGGCGGCACAGGAGCATTACCTGGTAGGAGGGAGGAACTTAGTTGTCGGCTTTTGTAGAGTGTTCTTACAAGGGTTGAGAGAACTAATCCTTAAAGAGCTTGATCTTGACCCCATTTTGAAGTGGCACTGGGGAGGGGGGTGGGGAGCGCAGGCCCGATGATGCAGTGTTGGTTTCACAATCTCAGGATTGAAATCAATATTGTGTGACTTTATGTTTAGTCTTTTGCAAGTCTTTATTTTCCATTTAGGGAGAGTGTATGCCACCTGGTGTTTTGAAGTATGGCAGGTATGCTGCGACTTCATCAATGATGGGGTTTTCTTTTCTTTAGGAAATATTGTATTGGGTTTTAAACATAATAAACGTAAACTATCTTTGTTGAACAGTGGAATACAAAGTATACTCGTCCTTTCTTCCCATGCACCTTGTCAGAACCTCTTCTTCGATTAGTTACCCGTACATTTAGGGGATGAAGAGATTCACAAGGAATAGTGGGTTGGAAGAACGAAGTCCAACAGATCTCATGACATGCTCAGGCTCGGACTGGCCTATAGTGCAATGCTTGAACCAGAAAATCCAAATGCTGGTGGTGGCCTAGTTTATTTGGTCAATGGAGGCTAGTCTGATGAGTTACTTCACTATGCAGCTAGTAGTTTCGACCACTGATGCAGAATACATATGCTTTACATTGCATCACGTTTTATCAAAAAGCTCCCATTGGATACTATTCAAACAGTCTGAATGAACTGCCTTTTGAAAATGTGGCCCACTTTTTCACTGGTGCTCGATACAATTGTATGTCCAAGTCCTACCCTGGACATGGTGAGTATTACAGTCAAGACATTTGAATTACACAAACATGTTCCACTTACCAACATCACTGTATGTTTTAAAGAATCTAAAGTACCAAACTACCTTTGGATCCTCAAGCAACGTGTAGCAGTCCAAAAATCAATCCCATACACCCTCGTAATGTGCAGCACACCTCATTGCCCTCTCCGTTTTCACAGCATTCTCATATCAGTCTACTCCTCTTTTACGCTCACAAGCGGTCCTTTTGCAGAAGAATTCCCTGCATAGGATTTCATGTTGTACTTGGAGAATGCCAGAAGCAGTGAGTAATCCCCCTTTTAGCTCTACAATATGCTTATGTTGGCCTTGAATATATTCTGAAGTATATCCCCCAACTAAGCCTGGCGAACACATTGTTCAGACCCTTCAGGCATAGCTCCATTGTATTTCTACATGATTTCAGCCTGTTCTCGCTCTAGAGGAATGCACCTTGCGATTCATTCATCTAGCCAGATCTTTTTACCATCTATTTTTAGAGGAGCGTTAATCCAGATAGTTAAGAGTGGTGTGGGAGCCCCTCTACTGAGAACGAATATGGTTCAATAACCTATTCTAGGTAATTTCTTCCACTCAAAGGATCTACAGCTACGTTTTGCTCACCGAACCCTTGCATATCAGTCTGGTCCCACCCACAAGCTCAGTCCAGCACCAAAATGCTGGCAATTCTCCTCTGAACAAGAGTACCATCAGCAAGCCCAGACATGTTTTGGCCTCGTTGGGCCTCCTCAGTGAGGTGGAGCCCAGCATCTCTAAGAGACAGTAAACAAGGGCTCCACGTCTGGATTACCCATTTCGGTGCCATTTTACTTTGAAGTAAATTTGAAATACTCACTACCAACCACTAGATGGCAGCCTATGCAAAGCACAAGATTTCAAAACAGATCACAAGGATCAGAAATATAAATGTACACACACTATTAGATCTTTGGTCTCCAGAAGTAGCTTTTGCTCACAGGGTGATGTCATACAATCAAGGGGCTGCTCAACTCACAGATCAAGTCTTTTTTGGATTGCCTGCACCCGCCCCCCCCAAACACCCCCTTATGATATATAATGATCAAACTTACCCTAAAGGGCTTCATGGAGTTTTGAACAGAAGGAACCATCCACTGAAATAAGAAAAAATATAGTTAACTAAAATGGTAAACATTCTTCACCTCCACCAAATTCAAATACCAGGGCTTCATTTAAAAAGGTTGGCGAATCCATTTTTCATTTTAATGGGCGGTGGACAAATGTACAGGTTAGCAAACTGCTATTCACACGAAGAAGCCTAGACAGTAAGAAAAGACCATGTTCTGGAGTGTGCGGTGCTGGTATATCTCACGATTTCCCAAG
The DNA here is from genome assembly GCF_040938575.1 of Ambystoma mexicanum. Taxonomy (NCBI): domain Eukaryota; kingdom Metazoa; phylum Chordata; class Amphibia; order Caudata; family Ambystomatidae; genus Ambystoma; species Ambystoma mexicanum. The sequence goes on from NC_090933.1 coordinate 1,307,999,802, forward strand.
CATTCATTATGCCTTTATGATGCCTGGAAATCATTCTTCATTTTGCCATCACAAACGGTGCTCCAGATAACATGTTCAGGTTGGCGTACTTAAGTCTCTACTATTGGATTTTTCGAGTAGAAGGATTGGTAAGTCCGGTGTCCGGTCATTTGGTTGAAAATAAATGGTCAAATGACCATTTGATCGAATCAAAATGGTCGGAAAAAAAAGGTCGAATTTTTTTTTTTTTTAGTTTTGGTTGCTTACAAAATATGTTTTAATAAAGAAAAAGGGGGTTAGGGGAACCCCCCATAAAATAAAAAATAATAAAATAAAAAATTCGACCTTTTTACTTCGATCAAATGGTCATTCGACCATTTGGTCTTCGACCAAATGACTGGTAACCGGTAAGTCCACAGGTATTTTGAGTAAAGTAAAAATACATTTTAGTTTTAAAAACATACATCTTTGTCATAACGCATATTTTCTGCCTAGTAACCACCGTAAATAGGCATGTTTCCGTAATCTTCTATGCACCCTTCAGATAAGATAACCCAATCTTCCAGACCATGTGTTGGCATAATGACTGAAAAAGAGGACGGCCCGTCCTCACTAAATAACTAGACCAGCTAGTCACAGGACACCTCCTGTAGCAGTGACTTGTAACAAGATACGGTATCCCCAAGACTATTCCTTAATTACCCATTTACTTCCCTTCGAAGCACCGACGGGGTAGTAGAGTGCCCACGACTTCAGACCTTAATACCCTCTCTGTCTTCCCTTCCAGAAGGTTTAGTTTGAGATCTTGGGAGAAGGGGGTTGACATCTGCTGATTTACTCCACCTTCTCGCAGCCGTTTCACATTTGGCGAACGGCTGTTTTGGCGCATTTGTTGCTGCATTTTGTTTTGGGGAGGGGGAGTGGTAAGGGACCATACAATATGACAATGCATTACTTAATGTAAAAGCATTTCTGATGGTTGTATCTGCTTAGATTCACATGCTGTGCATAATCTGACATCCAGTGGTCACTGCAGAGTATTGCATTTTGTTTTTCGTAGTCGAAAAGGGGACGTCGACAAGGCATCTAACACTATCCCTATAGTGACGTGCGGTGTACCCACAATCCCTCACGCGTAGAGGTCCCTCTGTTTGTATTTTTTCTGCCCTGAGGGAGCCTTCTAGACATGAGTGAGTACAGAAAAGAGAGCTATAAAAAGATGTCCATGTTCCTTCCATCCGAGCGGGGAGGAAGGGTGGGCGCATGTGAATCTAAGCAGATACAACCATCAGAAATGCTTTTACGGTAAGTAATGCCTTGTCTTCTGATGTTTGTTAATCTGCTTAGAATCACATGATGTGCATAGACTAGCGAGCAGTACCCGGAGTTGGAGGTGGGTTGTGAGAAGGAACAGTAGAGAAAAGGTGTCTTAATACTGCTTGTCCCACCTGGGAATCAGATCTAGAGTGGGCATCTAGACAGTAGTGTTTTGTAAAGGTGTGTACAGAACTCCATGCCGCTTTGCAAATGGACTCAAGGGGAACATTTGCAATGAATGCTATGGATGCCCCAGTGCCTCGAGTAGTGTGCTCTTGGCTTGAAGGGTAGTTCTCTCTTAGCAAGAGAGAAACAGAGTGATGCATTGAACAATCCATCTAGATATAGTGGACTTTGAGACTACATGTCCTTCTCTTCCTGCTGCCACTGAGACAAAGAACTGATTAGTCTTTCTCAGTGGTCTAGTTTTTTTCATATAAAACATGACAGCTCTGCGCACATCAAGTGTATGCATGCTTTATTCTCCCAAATTTGAAGGGTTTTGAAAGAACATTGGTAGTTCTATTGACTGGTTGATATGGAATTTCGAGATGAATTTCGGTGCAAACCTTGGGTGTGTGCGTAGAACCACCTTATCTTTGTGAACCGTTAGAAAGGGGTCTAGAGCAGAAAGAGCCTGCAGTTCACTTACTCTCCTATTGGAGGTGATAGCTATTAGGAAGGCGGTCTTAAGAGTGAGATCTTTAAGAGTTGCCTTGTGCATGGGTTCAAAGGGTGAGCCCATGAGCCTGGTAAGTACCACATTTAGGTCCCAGCCGGGAGCTGGGTTTGCTATCGGAGGGTGTATTCTCTTTACCCCCCCCTCCATAAAGGCTTTAATAACTGGAACTTTATACCATGACACTAAGTTGGGAAGTGGTGTATGCAGAAAGTGCCGCTAGGTGGACTTTAATAGAAATGAATACTAGACCCGAGTCCAGTAAATGGGTCAGGTACAGAACAATGTGTGTGGGAGAGCAGTCAACAGGGTTGATGTTTCTTCCTCTAAACCAGATGACAAATCTCTTCCATTTGCTAGAATAAGAGTGACGAGTGTTAGGCTTTCTAGCCTCCCTGAGGATGTCCATGCATCTCTGCGGGAGTTGTAAATGTCCAAATTCTATGATCTCAGGCGCCAGGCTGCTAAGTTCATGGTCTGAGGGCATGGATGTAGTGTTCTGCCCTTGTCCTGTGACAGCATGTTGTACGGCCAGGGAAGTTTCACTGGAGGAGATAGAGCCATCTCCATCAGGTGAGCGAACCATGGCTGCCGGGCCCACATAGGGGCCACTAGTATCATGATAACTTGCTCCTGGTGCATCTTGTGCACAATCTTGTTGAAGGGAGTCGGGGGGGGGGGGGTGTAAACAAATTTCCCTGACCATGGAATCGATAGACCGTTCCCCTTGGATTGGTTCTGGGGGTACCTGGAGGCGTAATCTTGGCATTGTGAGTTCTCCAGGGTGGCGAACAGGACTATTTCTGGGAATCCTCATTGTGTGAAAATGTCAAAGACAATTTCTTCGTGTAAACGCCATTCGTACTCTGAGGGCAGAGGGAAGTCTCTGCTTAGTTCGTCTGCTAGCAGATTGAGTTCCTCTGGTACATGTTGTGACAGTAGGAACATGTGTTTGAGAGCCCACTTCCAGATGTTCTGGGACAGCTTAGACAGTCCTGGAGAGTGAGTGCCCCCTCGTTTGTTGAGGTAGTAGATGGCTGTGGTGCTGTCCGCGAGGACCATCATCGTCTTCCCTTGTAGGTGTGCCTGGAAGGCTTTTAGTGCCTTGAACACAGCCAGTAGCTCCAGTAAGTTTATGTGCTTGGATGCTATGCTCCGAGTCCAAACTCCGTGAGCAGTCTGATGGGATAGGTGAGGCCCCCCCCATCCTGTGAGGGATGCGTCTGTGGTTAGAGTGGCTTCCACTGTGGGGGTGGCGAATGGTTTTCCTATTACCAGGTTTTCCTTCGACCACCACCGTAGCGAGAGAACCAAGGCCTGCGAGACCACCACTAGATCGTCCCATTGTCCGCTGGCCTGACACCACTGGCATCGGGCGCAGGCGCGCGTGGGGTACCAAATAAATACATGACGCCATCATTCCTAGCAAGCGCATTGCTTTGCGTACCGTCACCTCTCGACCTTCTACATATTGAGGGATCTGAAACAGCATGTTTGGACCCTCTCATTAGAGGGGAAGACAAGGCCGTCCTTTGTTCGAATTAGAGCCCCTAGGAATTGTTTGATCTGGCTGGGGTCTAGGCTGGACTTCTTCTCGTTGATGGAGAAGCCCAGTTGGAACAAAAGGTCTACAGTCTTTTGGGTATTTGAGAAGCATGTTTCGTAAGAATCCCCTGTTATGAGCCAATCGTCGAGGTAAGGGTATACTGGGAAGGACAATCTGCGCAGGTGGGCCGCTGCCACTGCCAGTACTTTCGTGAATACCCTTGGTGCTGATGCTATCCCGAAGGGTAGCACTCTGAACTGGTAGTGTTTGCCCTCTATCATGAACCTGAGGTATTTTCTGTGTGCTGGCAACATTAAAATATGAAAGTATGCATCTTTCATGACCAGTGTTGTCATGTAATCTCCTTGTGATAGCAGTGGGATCACTTCCTGTAAGGTCACCATACAAAACTTTTGAGGTTTGACAAATTTGTTCGCTGGGCGCAGATCTAATACAGGGCGCATGGTTAAGTCCTTTTTGGGTACAAGGAAGTACACTGAATAAATACCTTCCGTTACCTGAGATAGAGGCACGACCTCTATAGCTCCTTTTTCCAGTAGATGGTCCACTTCTTGTAGAAGGATGGCGAGGTGTTCTGGTGTCATGCGTCGTCCCCATGGGGGTCTGTACGTTGGGGAACTGTTGAATTCTATACAGTAACCGCGGGCTATGGTTGATAGTACCCAGTGGTCTGATGTTATTCCCTCCCATGCTGGAAGAAAGGATGTTAACCGGCCCCCGACCGGCGGTGCATGGGAGGGGACCCGAACCTTCGAGTCATTTGGTGTTGATGGCTTGGGAACCTCTAGGGGTGGAACCCCAACCTCTCCCTTTGCCACGGCGCTGTCCTCTCTGGTTGTATTGCCCACTGGTGCCTTAGAGGACCTGTTTGCAGAGTATGGCTGCTGCTGATTTTGCTGCTGGCGTTGGCCTTGAAAAAAGCGCCTATTGCCATAGCCACGTTTGTTATGAGTCCTAGAAATCCGGTCTAGGGTTTTGATGGCGTCAAACTCTTTGCCGTTTCTAGTGCCTCATCAACCGCCTTTCCGAAGAGGTTGGCATCTTTTATAGGCTTGTTGATTAGAGATGCTTGTGTTTCAGGTTTAAACCCTGAATTACGCAGCCAGACATGGCGTTTGAGGAGTATTCCTTGGACTAGGGAACGGCCAGCTTTTTCTGCAGCATCCAGAGTGCTTTTCACAATGCTTTGGTTGACTAGGGTCCCTTCAGTAATCGTGGCCTGAAGGCGTGTACGTAGGGGTTCTGGTACCTCCTCGGCGTCCCTACGTAGCTTGCTCCATTGTGCATCTGCGTAACTTGCTAGCAAGGAGTTGTTGTTTGCAATCCTTGCGGAAAAAGCAGCAGAGGCTGTGATCCTCTTCCCCAGGGCATACAATTTTTTACCCTCTTTATCTGGTGATGCTTCGCTGGTAGACAGAAGGTCCCCTGCTCTTTTCCTTTTATTTGTCACCACTAGGGAGTCTGGTACAGAATGGCCCCCGACGTACAACGGGTCTGAAGGAGAGGGACTGAATAGTTTTTCTATCCTCGGGTTGACCCCTCTGACCAACGCGGGTGTAGATAGTGAAGGGATAATACATCTCCTTACTGAGGCGAGGAGGGGAATGGTTTGGCGGACAGGGGGTTTCTCCTTGATTACCTTCTGCACAAAGTCAATGTCAGGAGAAATCTCCAAGTGTCTATTTTGAAATGCGCTGCTGCCTTGCGTAGTAGTGCATTAAATGTAGGTTGATCGTCTATAGATGACGTGTTCCTATTAGGTGAGTCCTCGGGAAGGGACAGGTTTAGTGCATCAGGGTCCGAAAACACTGATGGGGACTGCCAGGGCTGTGAAGCACCTTCCTCTGGGTCTTCTCCGAAGCCCCCCCAGCTATATCTGGATTTTCTTCAAAACCCTCCTCCTCTAGGTTTTGTTGTTCTTCATTGCCTAAAAATGTGTCGTCCTCCTGAAAGTGGGGGTCCACTTCAGTGAGGTCATATAAATCTACATCCACTTGGGAGGGATTAAACAGCCTAGGGAATTTAGCCCTGGGGTCTATTTGAGGTCCCTCTCTTGCCCTCTTGGGTGGTGGTAGGTTTTGAGTCTCCATAAACCTCTCCATACAGAACTGGAGTCTCTCCATGGTCTCATGAGGTACCCCTGAGCGGTCTGGGGGGGAGGGGGAGGGGGGCTCGGTGGGGTGGAGAAAAGAACAAGTTACTTTCTTACCTGGTAACGTTCTTTCGATGGGATGGTCCGACGACGTATTCCATATCTATGACATGTAATCACCACAGCTGTGCTGCTTCGGAAACTTTTTTCGGCATCTGCGTCCTGCGTCGATGACGTCGATGCGCCATCGTCGAGGACCTCCTCCGACGTCATCCGATGTGATAAGTAGGATGCACGACGCCCGTAGCCTCAGTTGTAGTTTTTTCCCCCAGAAAGTGTGACATTAGTCAACTGCCAGTCAGACACAAAGCCTTGCGGAACGTAAGCTGCAATCGCAAAAGAAATTCTGCAGCGGGGAAGGCAGGGCGGGAGCGATATGGAATACGTCGTCGGACCATCCCATCGACAGAACGTTACCAGGTAAGAAAGTAACTTGTTCTTCGAGGGGATTGGGTCCTCCGACGTATTCCATATCTATGACAGACTCCCAAAGCAGTACCAGAGCAAGGAGGAGGGAAAGAATTTAGAATCAAAATTTAGAATAGCCAATCAAATAGCAGAGCAAAGGACCGCCTTGCCAAAGGCCAGATCCTGTGCTCGGATGGAACCAAGGGAATAGTGACGTACAAATGTATGTACTGAAGCCCAGGTGGCTGCATCACAGATGTTGCGAATAGGAACACCCCTCTGCAGGGCAGTAGATGCAGCCATACCCCTGGTAGAATGGGCCCGCAAGCCAGCCGGTTGGTCCTTACCCGCCAAGCGGTAGCACTCCGAGATGGCCAAAATAATCCAGCGAGACAAAGTCTGTTTCGTCACAGCTTGCCCTAAACGCTTTCCAGCGTAACCAATAAAGAGTTGATCGTCCACTCTGACCCGGGACATGCGTGAAACATAAAAGCTTAAAGCTCTCCTAGGATCAAGCCTATGGAGCCTCTCCTCTTCCTTACCAGGATGCGGAGGAGGATAGAATGCCGGAAGAACAACCTTCTGGGCCAAATGAAATTCCGTCACTACCTTCGGAAGAAAAGAAGGCCGAACTCTAAGGACAACCCTGTCCTTGTGAAATACAGTGAAGGGTGGCTTAACTGAAAGTGCCTGTAACTCACTCTGCGAGCGGAAGTAACCGCAACTAAAAACACAGTTTTCAGAGTTAACAGCCTCAAAGGGCAAGAATGTAAAGGCTCAAACGGAGCACCCATAAGAAACTTAAGAACAAGGTTTAAATCCCAACCGGGCACCAGGAAAGGTGACGGAGGGAACACATTAGTGAGCCCTTTCAGAAACTGTGAAATTAAAGGGATTTTAAAGTAAGAACACTCTTCAGACGAGCGCTTAAAGATGGACAGCGCCGCCAGGTAACCTTTAATGGTACCCACTTGCAAGCCCATGTGGGCCAAAGAAAGTAAAAAGGACAGAACCATGGGGATGTCACATGCAAAAGGATCCACATTCTGAACTCGGCACCAGTCGCAGAACTTACGCCAACGGTAGAGACTTTGTTGCTGGCCTTCGGGCCGAAAGCAACACCTCCATCACGTCTTCAGGGAGGTCCCAATCCATATACCTCAACCTTTCAGAAGCCAAGCGTGAAGGTTGAGGGATCTGACCTCTGGATGGAGAACCTGACCCCCCTCCCGTGAGAGCAGATCGTCTCGGTAGGGAAGACGACGCGGAGGGCAGATGGACAAGTCGAGAAGGTCCGGGTACCACGTCCTCCGAGCCCATGCCGGAGCAATGAGGATCATCCGGGAACCGAACTTCCGTAACCTCCGCAGCACTTGCGGGATGACGGGGACTGGAGGAAACGCGTACAGCAGCGGAAACGACCACTCCACCACGAACGCGTCTCCCAAGGCTCCTTTTGGAGGAAATTCCTGCGAGCAAAACCTTTCGCACTTCCGGTTGACACTGGAGGCGAAGAGATCCACTTGAGGGATCCCCCAAAGGGTGAAGATCTCCAGGAGAATCTCCTGAGCCAACTCCCACTCGTGAGAGATCGTGCTCTGCCTGCTCAGAGCTTCCGCCGTCACGTTTTCGTCTCCGGCCAGATGAACTGCCGAGATCGAAACTTCCTGCTGGATGGCCCAGAACGCGAGCTGCATCGCCTCCCTGCACAGAGGAAGTGACCCTGCCCCCCCCTTTTTGTTGAGGTAGTGCATGGCCACTGTTGTCCGTCAGGATCAGGACACTCTTTCCTCGCACAGTCGGCAGAAAAGCCTTCAGGGCTAGCCTGACGGCCCTCAGCTCCAACAGATTGATATGGAGTCTGGACTCTGACGGAGACCAACGACCGCTGACTGTCAGCCCGTTGGCATGAGCTCCCCAACCCGTGAGGGATGCATCCGTCACGATCGTCACCTCCGGCCAGGGAAGCCAAAAAGGAGCCCCCTTCATCAAGTTGCCTTCGACGGCCCACCACAGAAGGTCAGTGGCAACCGAGGGCGGCACCTGAACCGGGTCCGACATCCTGCCGGAGGACTGCGACCATTGCGTCTTGAGCGCCCACTGCAAAGATCTCATCCGCAGGCGAGCCTCTGGCACCAGAAGAATGCAGGATGCCATGAGGCCGAGCAGCCTCAAGAACTCGAACGCTGGGCGCGTCTGGGCATGCTGAAACTTGTGCACCATCTGCTGAATGTGAAGAGCCCTCACCTGGGGAGGAAAACACTGCCCCAGGGAAGTGTCGAGCACTGCTCCGATGTACTGGAGCCGCTGTGTTGGCGTCATATGGGACTTCTTTAAATTGAGGGAGAAGCCCAGCCTGTGAAGGGAGTGGCAGGTGACGGACAGATGATCCAGGACTTGTTCGGGAGAGCTCCCCCTGATCAACCAATCGTCCAGGTAGGGGTAGACGTGAATCCCCCCTTGCCTGAGATGCGCTGCCACCACCACCATGAGCTTGGTGAAAACCCTCGGGGCGGAGGTCAATCCGAACGGCAGGACCCGAAACTGAAAGTGCGAGTCGCCAACCGCGAACCTCAGGTACTTATTGTGCTTGGGATGGATCGGCACATGGAAGTAAGCATCCTTGAGGTCGAGTGACACCAACCAGTCCTGAAGCTGAAGGGCCTGGAGGACTTGAGAGAGAGTAACCATCTTGAACTTGTCCTTCCTGAGGAGTTTGTTCAAACCGCGCAAGTCAATGATGGGTCTCAATCCCCCGTCTTTCTTCGAAATCAAAAAATAAGGGGAATACCATCCCATGTTCCTCTCCGCTACAGGCACCAGTTCTATGGCGCCTTTCTCCAGCAGGGCTTGAATTTCCTGCGCAAGGAGCGGATTTGGACTCTGCAAAGAGAGGTTCCCCGGTGGATTGTCGCGAGGCCTGTGCCGAAAGGGAAGACAGTAGCCGTGGGTTATGATCTCCAGAACCCACACATCTGAAGTAATGGCTTGCCACTCTACAAGATGCTGCGCCAGCCTTCCCCCAACCGGCGAACCATGGGACATGGCCTCATGACTGAGTGGGAGCGGCCGCGGCGTTACCTGAGGGCAAAGAGGCAACTGCCCGAGCGGCCTTGGCACCACGGGTACCCTGTCGTCCACCTCTGGTACCCCTGCGTTGGCCTCTGACTGCCAGCTCCTCTCGCTTTACTGAAGGACGAGTAATAGCGAAAGGAACCACCCCTCCACTGCTGTCCCCTAGGACGAAAAGGCGGAGGTTGGCGAACTGCAGCGCCCAACGACTTCGCTGCAGCTTTCGAGGTCTGCAACCTCTCAAGGCTCTCGTCAGCCTTGCTGCCAAAAAGGTGTTCACCGTCAAAGGGCATGTTGAGGAGCCGAGACTGCACATCAGGAGCAAACCCCGACTTCCGCAACCACGCAAACCTGCGTATCACGGTGCTCGCCGCCATGGACCTACTGACGCATTCAGCTAAGTCCAAACCTGACTGAACGGACTCACATGGCATCCTTACCATCCTGGACCATAGCAAGGAAACCATCCCGTTCGTCCCCTTTGGGAACATGTTCAGCCGCTAACGCAACACAGTTCCACAGAGTGTGTGTGAAACGAGACAAGGCACAAATGGAGTTGGCCGCCTGAAGCGCCATACCACCAGAAGAAAACACTTTCCTCGCCCAGCCATCAAAACGTTTGTCGTCCCTATCAGGAGGGATGGTAGGGTACGACGCCTGCTTTGCCTGGGCCGTGGCCGCCTGCACCACCAAACTCTCCGGAGTAGGGTGCCTGGTCAAGCAGCAGGGGTCGCTACTGGCTGGACGGTATTTTCACGACAAGGATCTGCCCACCGCTGGGAGACTCTCCGGAGCAGTCCAAGCCGCCGCCACCCTTCTCTGTAAAGCCATATGGAACGGCAGTACCGGATCAGTTGGGGGACCAACATCAAGGATGTCCGTCAGATCATCCTGCACAAACTCCCCTGGGGGAGCAGACCATCCCAAGTACTCAGAAACCCTAGCCATAAGGCGCCGGTACGAGGAATCGGCATGAGAGCCAGGCTCAGGCCTACAAAACGCCACCTCCGGAGAGGTGTCCAGTCCACTGGCATCATGCAGTGACTGTCTCAAATCGTCAAACTGACTATGGCCCGAGACAATTTCATCTGGAACCTGACTAGGAACCAGGCCATCAGAATCCTCATCCGCCTCTGAAATATAGTCCAGGTGGCAAAAAGAAGGCACCCGAGAGTGCTTGCTCTTAACCAGAGCCTTCCTATGGGGTTCTCCCGTGCCACGGGGTACCTCCGACACGAAAGGCGTCGATGGCGTAGAGCGAATCGGCGCCGGCGTCGAGAGAACCGGCATCGGTGCCGAGAGGATCGGCGTCGAGGAAATCGGCGTCGACGTCAGATGCAGCGCCTCCAGCAATGGCGGCGTCGACACAGCCCTCTAAGCCGGAGCCCCGAGCGTGTCCCTCGACGACCTGAGCGTCGACGGCTTCCACGACTTCCTTGGAGCCAGAGCCTCGAGAAAGCCTGTCGACGCCCTCGACGCCTCAGACGTCGATGTCTTCCTCGAAGACCTCACAGGTGCACGCGGTCTCGAACGCGTCGAGGACCGGGACCTGGAACGGGTACGTCGAGAACGAGTCTCCTTGTCCGAACGGGACCTCTCCCGTGACTCGTGCTGACCACTCTTGCGAGCAGTGTCTCTCGACCTCTCACGACCGACCCCACTCGGGGGCGCGGACGGCATAGTACCCTGCGACTCAAGAATCGCCAGCATTTTCTTCCCGAAGGAAGCCCATTCCTCCGGCGTCGCACGGCTGGTGGGGTAAGCGACGTGCCGGGCAGAGTCCTCCGAAGAGGACCTGGAAGACGACCGGTGTCGGCGCTTCCGAGAATGCCTCGAAGAGGCTGAGGAGTGGCGAGACCGACTCCTAGAAGGAGACCCACGAGACTTCAGACGATGACGCGGAGAGTCACCCCTCGAAACATCCATCGAAAGCCCCGCAGACTTCGACTTCCCGGGCTTGGACAACCGACCTACCGACAACTTCTTCTTACGTTCGCGTAAGGCTTTGGACGTGAGCGACTGGCAGTCGATACAGTCATCTGTGTCGTGGGCCTCCCCGAGGCACCAGAGGCAGGCGTCGTGCGAGTCCGTCACCGACATCTTGGACCCACACTCCCCGCACTTCTTGAAACCCGGACGCGGGGTCGAAGACGAAGTAGAAGACATCTTCACACAAAGGATTTTCACAAAACGAACAGGTTCGAAGAACCGAGAAGAACAGAACTCTAAAGAGTCGAGGCATGAACCGAGAATCACGAAGCAACACGTTCGCGGAAAAAACTGAACTGAGGCTACGGGCGTCGTGCGTCCTACTCATCACATCGGATGACGTTGGAGGAGGTCCTCGACGACGGCGCATCGACGCAGGAGCCGAAAAAAGTTTCCGAAGCAGCACAGCTGTGGTGATTACATGTCAGATATGGAATACGTCGGAGGACCCAATCCCCTCGAAATAGGGTTTTTGGCCTGAAAACGCTTTGACCTCTCCCATAACGTCGAAGAAAGGTCTCCGTCGCCGTCTGAAAAGCCTTCTGGTAGGCTAGGAGTCCCTTTGCTTTTTCGGCGTCTCTCTAGCCTTCTGAGTAGTATTCGGCATATCTTTCGCTGTTTGCTTCTAGCTATCGGCGGAAATGATTCTCGCCAGGCTCTCGACGACTAATCTGTCTGTGGAGGGCTCTGGTATTGACGTTACGGGCATCGCGCGTTCTACGGCGACGGGCGCTCTCTGACGGAGCGCTTCGTCTGGCGGTTTGGGGGTAGCGCCCTTATCTGGGGCAAGCCGAGTCGCTGGTCGCGTCTGCGGTTGCGAGGGGGGCCTAAGACTTACGGTCTGACTTACGGTCTGAGGAGGACGCCGGTGGAACCTGCGTCTCTGTTGGCGCTGATGGTTTCTTCGTCTTTGACGAAGAAGAGCCGTGGGTTATGTGTTTATGGGAGTGTCTTTTGTGTGCGTCAGTGTCGCCGGGGTGTTCATCCCCATAAGCAGAGCGTGAGCCGAGCTTGTCGGGGCCAGGGAAAGACGAGTAGCGCGAGCGCTCCTTATAGAGGTTTATGACTTCCTAAACGGATGTCGGGTTATCACATTCCTCGTCACTTACTGTGGTGGCGGCTGAGGAATCGGACCTCAACATGGCGTAGGCCGCCCACCTTTTGACCCTGCGGTCCTTTAAAGTCTTAGGCTTAAGAAACTGACAAGCCGCGCATCCGTCTTCCTTGGGGTTGAGGGGCAAGCAACGGTTACACCGTTTATGCTCGTCTTTCCGGGTAAACTTGCCCTTCCAACACGGGCAAAATCTAAAGGGTGTCCTCTCCATAGCTGAGGAAATATTTCACTGTGATAACCCCGAGGGGAAAAGGAAAGGCATTCTCAGAGAGAAACAAGAAATGTCCCACGACCCCACTCTCCCTACTGTCTTTTGGCCAGCGAGGCCAGGCCACGTGTTCGGCAGCGCCGAAGGATCTCCTCCGTCTCGTCCCCGCCATCGAAGTTCTTACTCGGCGGAGAAATGGCTTCGCAGCTACGTCGAGGGAGGGATCTTATGTAAATATATATTAATAAATAACTACCAAAGGTCAAGTAAATGAATTTGCAATGTCTCTCGAGGAGCTCCATGTAATGGCAACCAATATCTGGGCGGAAAAAAACAATCCGAGGGACCTCGACACGTGAGGGATTGTGGGTACACCGCACGTCACTATAGGGATAGTGTTACAGACACGCCTTGTCGACGTCCCCTTTTGGACTACGAAAAACAAAATGCAATACTCCGCAGTGACCACTGGATGTCGGACTATGCACAGCATGCGATTCTAAGCAGATTAACATACATCAGAAAGATGTTTACGGTAGTGGCAGTGTTGGAGAGGGGTTGGTGATGTGGGAGAGGGGTGGACGATGATGGGTGGGAGGGGAAATCACAGGCTTGTGAAATGTCCAAGATTAACAAAGAACTTGCATGTGGTAATGTTCTTTCGATTAGATGTTCCTCCCAAGTATTCCTCATCTTTAATATATTCAATCCAGTGTCCACTGCTTCAGAAACTTTTTTCTCAGCAGAGGGTGCCGTGCATCAGCGACTCAACCCCACCCCAAAGTGACATCCCGGGAAGAGACAAAACACAGCCTTTCACTCCTTGACAAAACGGGAAGTGGCATCAAATAGCAATGTTCCTAAGTACACTACAAAAAATATGGTTATGATTTCACTAATATGATATATATTTCATATAAGAATGGATCACCATATGTATCATTAATATCTGTGTATAGATCCATATTGTCAAATTACTGTGAATGCAAGCAGACGTCCAACGCCAAATGATAATGTTATATAGCAAATTATCTATAACCAAATGATAATCTGTTGTATAGCACTTATGTTTAAGCTCTTTTATAGAACAAATATGCATAAAATATCACCCAACCTGTGTTGCCACTCATTTATCGACCTAAGAAGGATGAAAGGCTCAGATGGCCTTGCTGGGATTCGAACCTGCAGATCACACACATCGCAGCAGCGAGCACTCAACCCATTGATCTATCATATCTGCTACAGTAAAATGAGCAATTATTCTGTAGTGGATACCATTAAATTGGAAACAGATTTAACAGCAAACCAGTTAAGTTCATCTGCAGGTATGGTGCAGGTTGGCCGCTTGTCAAGCCTGCATGCATCTACTTTCAGGCTTCAGAGGTTGGCAAAAAAGGGAAAGCAGCACACTCGCAGGACATCCCATACTCTGAGCACTCATTAACTCATACATGCGAACATACATCCTGAACAGCATGCCAGGGAGATGGGAAAGAGATTACAATAAAGCATTCATTGTGGCACAATGAAGTCAATGGCCACTTGATGTGCTACGGTCAAATATTTCTACACTGTACAGAAGCTTTTAGGCACAAGGATTTTTTCAACACTGAGATGGAATGCCTGTAACAGATAATGGCAGAAAACAAACATGCTATTACTGCAACTTGTGAAAGGCATAATACATGGGCCGAAATGGATGCTTATTCTACTCTAAAATTGGTAATTTATTACCAATATCACTAATACAACAGCACAGCCATGCCAGGGGGCACCATGCCCCCTCGAGTGGTGGCACAGTGGCAGCTGCCAGCCCGGCGACGGCCCCTCAACTTTACATGCTGCAGCAGCATGTGAATGATGCATACATCATAATTTATGATGCACACATTATGCATGCAAATCAATAATCAAAGCAAGGTAATGTGTTGAACATGTGTTCAGGACAGAAGAGAGTCTTGCACCTGTTGAAACAGGCTGCAATAGCCAAAAACATGTTTGTTTTCTAAGAGCGAATATTAATGAATGAATGAAAACCTTCCTCTTTGCTTCTGCTTTCTCTGTCCCTCTCCCCTGCTAAATTCTTCATTGAAATTGCACTGAATCTGCAACTGGCCCACTCTCACCGACCTCGGTCCTGGGCCCAGCCATTCTCCACTTGCACTGCCTCCCTGGCAACCCCTGCACTGCGGGACTGTCTCTGTATCCCTACAGCCCCCCCTTCCCAGCACTTGTCTGCACTTACCTTACACTTGCCACCAGCTGGCCCTATTTATTTATTTTAAATTTTTTATTTTTTTATTCTACTTGTACTGCACTTCCCCCCCTCCCCTTCCCCTTTTCCCTTCACCTACCCCTGCACTTGCGCGGTCTGAATGATACCTGGCCTAGTAGGATCGTTGTCTGTCTTCCCCTTGTTCCCCCCTCCCTGCCTCGTCGCGCCTTGAAACACCTGTGTATAGGCGCGTTACAAATGCCATATCATATCAATGTCAGTACTGTCCGAACTTGACACAAAAGACATGACTGTGGGTTTGGATCCCATCAGAGTTAATTCTACTCTCTAGCAACCAATGACAGAAGCACATCCACATGCTTTTGGTTGGTCATCGTTGGCTCATTTCTAGCAGCATGCAAACTGAGTGCTGGGCTCAGAAATACCCTCATGAGCACCAAGACGGTCATTGGGTAACAAGCTCTTAAGGTGAGCAAGGCTAGAGGGGGTGTAGGGTCAAGCCTCTCCTATAACAGTAGGTATATTTCCTCAACAACAATATGCAGGAAGACGCTTTTGGATATAGTTGAGAAATACCACAACAGGGCCAGTTTGAAGGGTCAGAATGAGGGTAATCTTCGCACTGAAACTTCATAAGGGCCAGTTGCACTCATTCTTTAATCACTTAGATCCCAGCTCATATTTATATCCAAACCAAGCACCAACATACATATACGAAAACATTTCCAGATCATTAAACCCTCTAGTGTGTGAGATAGTAATTTGACATTCAAAGTGATGACCATTTCAATTTTCCAAATGGTATACTAGTGTCTTTATTTTAAGACTTCATGGATTTATTTTTTAAGACAAATAGTTTATGGTTGGCCAGATCTCATTTACTTGCCACTACAAGTACATATTTCCATCCCCATAGACCGTCCTTAAGTGGCTCTTTGTTACTCCACCCTTTTGCGGTCCCCGGCGTGCATTGGTTGGGTGGAACTGATATACCATTTGGAAAGGTGAAGTGGTCATCACTTTGAATGTCAAATTACCATCTCATACCAGAGAGAATAATAATCTGGAATTCCTTTAATATTGTCACTGTACCCGAATTTCTGCTCCAACTTTTGAATCAACAGCTTCTGAGTGAAGGCTTAGAGGAACTTGCTCAACCAATCCAGGACAAAGAACACTTGAAAATTTTCCTCACCCACGATGCATAGAACTAACACTTCTATTGGCTTGCAGCAAAATAAACCATTGACGGAACACCTCACTGCAGGAAAAAAAGTTCTTCACGATTTGGTGGAGTCCCAACTTAAGAAGAGAATGGCTAACATAACAACACCTATCTGCCCACTCCTCGGCCGGTTTTGAGAAGAAAAAAAAATAATAAACGGCCCAGGAGTGGGCAGAAACCAGCCCCACTCCCCAGGGGCGATTCTCCCCTGTAGAAGACCGGCGTTGAGTGTCAACGTTATCCGTAGTATAAATAGCTTGTGCAGCGCCCGTTGGCTTCAGTTCTGTTTTTCGTTCCATCCATCGAGGCACTAACCAGGCGTACCCCAGACCACAAGCTCTTAGGAAACGCAGACTGCAAGTCACATAAATTGTATGGTGAGGTAGGCCGGGAGGAGAGGTGAGGAATACGTGGGAGAACATCGTCGAAAGAACATTACCAGGGGTAACCTGTTCTTCGAATGGATTGTGTCCTCTCTCTTATTCCTCATCTTTGATGATTCCCAAAGCATTGACAATTTGGAGGAGGGAGTACTATTTAAATTAATCGTGAATGGAATGAAGGACTGCCTTAGCAAAAAGACCTTTTTAAATCAAAGAGGAGTCTAAGCAATAATGCTTAACAAAAGTATGAATTGACGTCCAAGTCGCTGCTGAGCAAATGTCAATAATATGGACCGCCCTTTGAAGAGTTGCAGAAGTTGCCATGCCCCAAGTGGAATGAGCTCAAAGCCCTTCCGGCAGGTCTTTTCCCCCAATTCTGTAGCACTCTCCAATAGCCAGTGTGATCCACCGGGATATAGTTTGTTTAGTTACAGCCAAGCCCAATTTAGGTCCAGTATATCCCACAAAAAGTTAATCATCATGGTGAAATGTTGCCATTCTTGCAATGTAGAAGCTTAAAGCCCTTTTTGAGTCGAGCCTATGTAGCCTCTCTTCCTCTTTGCCCAATTGAGGAGGGTAGAAAGTTGGGAGTGTTATCTTCTGCGACAAACAGAAGTCAGGCTACTTTCGGCAGAAATTATGGTTTTACTCTGAGGACTACCCTTATGCAATTTAGTACATGGAGGCTTGCATGAAAAAGCCTGAAAGTCACTTACTCTGCGGGCTGAGGTTCATGCCACAATAAGTGCAATTTTCAGGGTTAATAGCCTTAACGGGCAGGAATGCAAAGGCTCAAAAGGAATACAAGTTAGAAATGTTAACACAAAGTTTAAGTCCCAAGCAGGGACATGAAATGGGACTGGCGGGTACACATTAGTGAGTCCCTTCAGAAATTGAACAATTAAAAAAGTATTTTGAAATAGGAGACCTCTTCAGAGGAGCGCTTAAAAAATGGTAAGCGCCACCAGATATCCTTTTATGGTTCCAATCTGGAGCCCCAGATTAGCCAAATGTAACAGGAAAGAAAGCACCATAGGAGTGCCACATTGAAAAGGGTCCACATTCTTGCCCTTGCACCAGCTACTGAATTTATTCCAACGAGACCGGTACATGGATTTAGTTGCTGGCCTTCTGGCCAAAAGCAATATCACCATTACACCGTCTGGGAGGTCCCAATACTTATATCTCAGCCTCTCAGAAACCATGCGTGAAGGCTAAGTGTCTTGACCTCTGGATTGAGAACCCGAGCTTCCTCTTGTGAGAGAAGATCCTTTCTTTGTGGAAGATGTATGGGAGGGCAGATGGGCATGTCCAGAAGGTCTGGGTACCATGTCCTCCTGACCCAATGCAGGGCAATTAGGATCATGGGTTTCCTGAACTTTCTCAACCTCCCGATTACGTGAGGAATCATGGGGACTGGAGGAAACATACAGGAATAGAAATTCCCTGTCCACTACGAACGCATCCCCTAGAGCTCCTCTTGGAGGAAATTCCATTGAGCAGTACTTTTTGCACTTCCGGCTCACATTGGTCGCAAACAGATCCACTTGAGGGGTTCCCCAGAGGGTGAAGATCTCTTGAAGGACATCCCGAGCTAGTTCCCACAGCTGCTGTGTTCTGCTCTCCGGCTAGGTGAACTGCCGACAGATTCTTTCTTGTATTGCCCAGAACCAGAGCTGTATGGCCGCTCTGCACAGTGGTAGTGACCCTACACCTCATTTGTTGAGGTAGTACAGGGCCACTGTGTTGTCCGTCATTATCAGGACATTCTTTCTCCGCACAGAGGGCAGGAAGGCCTTCAGCGCCAGTCTGATTGCCCTCAGCTCCAAAAGGTTGATGTGTAGTTTGGACTCTGATGGAGGCCAACAACCGCTGATTGTCAGTTCGTTGGTGTGGGCTCCCCACCCTGCGAGTGACGCGTCTGTCACTATCGTTATCTCCGGCTATGGTGAGCAAAAAGATTCTCCCTTGAGAATTTTGTCCTTGTAAGCCCACCAAAAAAGGTTTTTTAGGAACTTGCAGTTGATCCGACATATTCCCTGAAAATTGGGACCACTGAGTTCTGAGGGCCCATTGAAGGGATCTCAATCGGGCCTCTGGCACCAGAAAAATGCAGGATGCCCCGAGACAGAGCAACCTCAGAAAATCGAAGGGAAAATGGAATTTTGCTACCATCTGCTGAATGTGTTGAGGTCTCTCAAGCAAGACTTTCCCTGAGGAAGAATCCAAGACAGCTACAATGAATTGGAGTCTTTGGAATGGCATCATATGGGACTTCTTGTAATTGAGGGAGATGCCCAATCTGTGTAGGGAGTGACGGGTGATACTGAGATGTTCCTGGCATGCTCATGAGATGTTCCTGGGCATGCTCAGGTGAACACGCCCTGATCAGCCAATCGTCCAGGTAGGGGTAGATGAGAATCTCCCCCCGCCCCCCTCTCCTGAGACTTGCTGCCACTACCGCCACCAGCTTGGTGAAAACCCTTGGGGTGGCGGTCAGCCCGAATGGCAGAACTCGAAACCGATAATGAGAACCGCAAACCGCAGGTACTTCCTGTGCTTCAGGCTGATGAGCACATGAAAGTAAGCATCCTGAAGGGCCAATGATACAAACCAGTCTTGGAGTTGGAGAGCCTGAAGGATCTGAGAAAGGGTAACCATCTTGAGCTTGTCCTTCCTGAGGAACTTGTTCAAGTTTCTTAAGTCCAAGATAGCTCTCAATCCTCCGACCTTCTTGGGAATCAGAAAGTAGGGGGGAATACCAACCCTTGTTCGTTTCCTCTACAGGTACATGTTCTATTGCACCTTTCGCTAACAGGGTTAAAATTTCCAGTACGAGGAGCGGATCTGGAATTTTGGCAGAGTAGGTTCCTGTTGGATGATCTTGAGGCCTTTTTTGAAAAGGAAGGCAGTAACCTTTGACTAATGTTTCCAGTGCCCAAGCATCTGAAGTAATGCCCCGCCATTCGTTCAGATGCAGAGAGATTCTGCATCCCACCAGGGGTCTTGTGGGTCAAGGCCTCAGAGTGGCAGCAGCTGGGGGTAAAGATGCCGTTACTGGGGATGATTTAGCACTCCTTCCTCGTCTACCACGAGGGAATCTTCTTTGCCCCCTTTGTCCAGTCGGTCCTCTTCCTCTACCAACTGAGGAATAGAACCGAAAAGAACAACCCCTCCAGGAAGAAGAGCCTGAATAAGGTTGTTGAGGTTGTCGAATAGAGGCGCTAAGGGACTTGGTCACTGCCTTAGAGGTCTGTAGCTTCTCTAGACTCCTCTGCCTTGCTGCCGAACAACCTCGAGCCGTCGAAGGGCATGTTGAGCAGTCTGGCCTGGATGTACAGTGCAAACCTAGACTTTCTCAACCACGCAAACCTGCGCAATACAGTGCTTGCAGCCATGGATCTGCTGATGCTGTCAGCAGTCTCCAGTCCCGATTGGAGACTCTCCCGTTGCCTCCTTGCCATTCTTAATTAAATTCAGAAAGCCGTCTCTTTCCGGGATGAGATCAGCCGTCATGGCAACACAGTCCCACAGGGTGTAAGAAAACCTAGCCAATGTACAGGTAATGTTAGTGGACTTCAAGCCCATGCGGCCTAATGTTAAGACCTTGCAAGCCCATACACCAACCTTCTTATTGTCTCTATCCGGGGGAATAGAGGGATAGGCAGATTATTTAGTTGATGTAGCAGCCTGGCCTACTAAACTCTCAGGCGTAGGATGTTTGGTGAGATACTCTGGAAAACTGCTAGAGGGTCTAAACTTCCTCGAGAAGTTCCCGTTTACAGCAGGTCCAAATTCTGGGGCTTCCCAATTGGCAACAACCTTCCTCTGAAGTGCCTTATGGAAGGGTAACATTGGGTCCTTCTGAGGTCCCTGCTCCAGGATGTCCATCAGGTCATATGCTGGCGAAGCCCTACTCCACCCCATATACTCTGACTCTGTTCATAAGGTTTCTGTAACCTGAATCAGCATGCTCTGACCGGTCAAGCCTGCCAAACTCCAACTCTGGTGAAGTGTCGAGTCCACTAGCAGACTTGAGGGAGTCACAGAGGTCTTTCATTCTGGACTCTGGGTCAATGAGCTCTTCAGGTACATTTTGAGTGCCAAACTGCACCCCAAATGGTGAAGTCCCCTCATCATAAACAATTTCCTCCTCATAAATGGAGGACATTGACTTAAAGTATTTTTTCAGTACAAGCTTAAAGACTTTCCTGAACCGGCATGGGCTTCGATGGGATCGAAGATTCCGTCGACGGTGTCGTAGATGGCTGGGAAAAAGGGGTCGATTTTGGTGTCTAAGAAGTCGGCGCCGATGGCGTCGACAAAAACATCGAAGGCCTGGACGATGTAACCTTTTTCAACGGTATCTAAGATGGATTCCATTTGCGAGTCGATTCCTTCGACTCCGTTTCGTCAGATCAAGTATCTCGACGAAGAGCCGACTTACTACTCGACTTTGACGAAGTAGTCTTTGACTTCCCTGAGTCGTCCCAAGGAACGATCGGGGCATGGCTCTTGTGCGATTCTTTTCAGGGGGTCGAGGCAGCATTCTCAAAGATCCGCATCATTTCCACTCTAAAGGCGTCCAATATATGTGGGGAATCTGACCTAATCAAGCACAAGATTACCTCCATAGAGTAATCCGATGAAGAAGAGGGAGTAAGTATGGAAAGCCCAACACATCTACTGACAGAGTACTATTTTAGCTTTGCTGAACCATGATTTATTTTTTAAACAGGTCAATTATTAAATGAATCTGAACTTGGACTACTTCTGGCATTGTATTTAAAACTCTCAAAAACTGTCACTTTGTATCTCAGCCTTGAGCTTTTTAAATAGTGCTCAAATCAGTGTAAAACATAGAAAAGATGAATTTTAAATCTTTGTAGGAAATTGGAATGTATGTATTATCAAATATGTATAATAGGTTTCTTTTAAGTCAGAGTGGACCAAATAAATGATAAATCAAGTTGAGGAATACGTGGTAGGACATAACCCATTTGAAACATGGATTTTATACATTTCAGGTAAGAATTAACAGTTTTACTTTCCCTTGTTGGACACATTTTCGTAAACTTTAGCTAGTAAATACTAATCTTCCATGGGTGAACTTTATAGTATACAGCATAACCTAGTAGAACAATTCAATGGGAGCAATCTTCGGAACTGGTCTGAGTTCCTTTATGCTTTTCCCCCCTATGCCAGTAATTAAAACATCTGCCGAAGGAAAGGTTTAGGAGTAGAATGATTAGGTCAGTTTTGAGCAGTTGGACCTCATCATTACTGGTACTCTGATGATCTTATTGAAAGACATTTTTCTGGATCGACCTTTGAGGGAGGACGTTTTGTTCTAGGAGATTAGTCACCCCCAATCCCTCTTTCAATGCTAACTTGAAAACCTGGTTTCCCTGGAGCTAGTTGGACAATCGGATTGTGTGCAGCAAGCAGTGATTAGTCTAGGAGCAATCAAAATCCAATGGATGATTTAGTTTCATTGGACTTTAGAGAAAAGCATCAATCCTTTGTTCAAGATTATAGACATAATGTAATATGGATGTTTGACCAGTATAGGCATAAAGATTGAATCTTGCAAGCAGCATTTGTCAGCCATTGTGGCCTATTTAAACAGATCAGGTGCGTTTTATTTCTTTACCGGAAGCTGTTAAACCCCTTTTTCATGGGCCACACCATCTGTATTCTCCAGTCTTTTATATGGATAAACTAGCGTTGGGGACAGTCACTTCACCCATCCTTTTATTGGATTGCCATTTTATTCAGTGCCAAAAAGGGTTTGACGCTGTGTTATTCCAGTTGTAAAATCAAACAAAATCCATGTTTTGATACCTTTTATTGGACCAACAAAATATTGTGCTAAGATGGTAATTCCAAAAGCTTTGAAGTACCAGAGGCCTCAATCACACGGCAGCAACAAGACAAATGTGAAACAAAAGAAAAAACATGCAGAGCTGGACATCACTTTTACATCGAGAAAAATAGCAAGGGATTCTTTAAACTCCATTTGCTGCAGGAACAAAGTATGGCAGGAATTCAGTCTTGCAAGACCCCTTTATCTGAAGTGCCAAAAATTGAGCATGTGGTTGATTTCGTTTCTAAACACCGAGAGGAAGTTTGGCTAGAAGAGTTATTCAGGAAATCTTTCATTCAGTGGCATAACCTAGTCCATCTAATTCTCCAGCTGAAGCTCTTCACAAAAGGGATGTGGGCAGTAAATTATTATTTAGACAGAACTAGTCCTGAGCCTCAATCTGTTAATCACTTTGTTACTAATGGTAGCGTTTCACCCGGGCACAAGCTACCAATGCCACCATTGCCAGGTAGATTTTTTCCTTCATTTCTAAGATCTACGCTTTTTATCGAGTTCCGCTTCCCGAGAGACTAAATGCTTATTGCACCATGCGTGGCATTTCAGAGGCATGTGCTCAAAACAGGAGCCTGTTAGAAGGCCAAACATTGCCCACATCCCATACCCTTTGCAAATATTACTCGCTGGACATTTCCTCACACGGTTCCGCTAACTTGTTAGGGTGAAGTAGTTCTGCATATGCAGTCCACCCCTCCATTGTATTTATATTCGATGTACACCATCCTAAAAGATGGCAAGTAGCGAGACTGCATGTCTAATACTAGATATAGTGTTGTGTTGGTGGTTCAAGTGCTTACTTTGAAACTCATCCTCAACTTCCAGGTCTCCTTGTACACATGGCAATCGCGATTCACTTAATTTTTGTAATTAGCGGCTTTGCCACCTGGGCTTCATTAAGCCTTTTTTCTACATATACCAATGTATCCCAGAAGCCAAGTTAATAAAACAAGTTAATATAAAATAAATCTGCTTTGTTCAGAAAAGGAGGCGCATGAAGATATAAATGTGTTATGGCAATTTCAAAACATGTGTGCCTGGTCTAATGACGGCATAGTAAAGTTCCTAAAGATGCGAAAATTCAGCATTACCATCCCGGTCCCCCAGCACAGACCTTCAAACGGACCCATTCTATTTTGCTCATGGTCCCACCCATCAGACAAAGATGGATGGTTCTCCATTGCTGCTCCCCTATAATGAAGTCCTATTCTACTCCACAACCATCAAGCAGCATCCCTGCTCCAGTTCAGAAAACTGCTCAAGAGGGGACCGTTTCACTGAAACTGTATTTGTTGGCTCTGTTCGTCTGTCTTCACAGGTCTGTTTACTCCTTCCAGTGGTTTCATCTTTGAAATGTATTCCTCCCCGATCTTTCTCCTTCCTTTTGATACAGGGGGCCCCCCCTCGTACCCAAATACAGATACCATTAGATCACCTAAGTGTGTCATACGTATATGTAAGCCCCTTCAGGGGGTTGAGTTAGGTTAGTTTGATGGACAATACATTTCCAACGGCTTAGCCATTTGGCTGAATGTTTGCAAGAAAACACAACATCGTCAGATTATTCATATGGGTTTGTAGGATGCCCCTCATTAAGAGGGAAGCTCGCTCAAAAATGTAATTGCCCTGATCAACAGGGCATATATTTTTAAGCATACTGTAATCAAACTTAAAATCTTTCCTATGCATCTTACCTTAGTTTTCCTCACTTTTACACATGCCAAAACAACGGGTTGGGCAAGGTCATCTTGTGCCAATCTTTTCCGTTGATGCATCGCCCTAAGTTCAAGTGTGCTTGCTGCACTAAATCATATCACGCGCCCCTGAAGCCGACATCACTAGTCCAAACGATATGCTTCACCTATTTTCATGATGTTCGTGGCCAGCGTAGCAAAACGTGCCCTGTCATCACCCACGCCATTACGTTACTTCAAGCAGAACCAGGAAAATAAATGCACACATCCTCCCACAGCGCGTAACTTTTCTTTCTTGTCCAAAATAGGATATGAAAACATTTAAACAAAACACCAATAGTCTGCAATGTAAAACGTGCTTTTATTTATTAACGAACGCTCACAAGAGAATATTAAGTCCACAAAATGAATAATATTTTTTTGCCATACAAGTCCTAGCTAGCGAACATCGCATGCTTCGAATGTTGTTTATAAAACTTTCTCATGATACGCCGATTGCCATCAACAATCGATTAATCCATCTACTCACATTCTTGTGTGTCCTAATGTTACACCAGCAAAACGTTCTAATGACGCACATGGTGTTCCGTTCGTGAAGATATGATATGGCATTTAGAATGCGCCTATACACAAGTGTTAAGAGGCGCGACGAGGCAAGGGAGGGGAACAGAAGGAAGACAGACCGCGATCCTACTAGGCCAGGTGTCATTCAGATCACACAAGTGCATGGGAAGGGGAGGGAGGAGAAGTGCGGGGGGCAGGGGAGAGAGGACAGTGCAGTACATTGGATAAGAAAATAAATGAACAATAAGTAAAGTACGGCCAGCAGGTGTCAAGTGCAAGGGTAAGGGTAAGTGCAGACATCAGGTGTCAAGCGCTGGTAGTGAGACGGTAGGGATACAGAAAACAGTACCCAAGTGCAGGGTTGCCAGGAGGGCAGGGCAGCAGTGCGACTAGCGGGGGAGGGGAACCTGGGCCCGAGATCAGAGGGCGGCCAGGTAACCAGTACAATATCAGTGTCAGCCAGGAAGTCAGCAAGGGA
Source organism: Ambystoma mexicanum (assembly GCF_040938575.1). NCBI lineage: Eukaryota > Metazoa > Chordata > Amphibia > Caudata > Ambystomatidae > Ambystoma > Ambystoma mexicanum. The sequence goes on from NC_090933.1 coordinate 1,308,024,748, forward strand.
GAGGAGAAGAAAAAGCAGATGCGCAAAGAGAAAGGTTTTGAGGTGCTTCCGGAACCGAAGATGATTCTCCTTAAGTTTCAGGGAGGCTGTTCCAGAGGGAGGCCCCAGCCGAAGAAAGATCTACCACCAACTCGTTGCTTGGAGAAGCGACTGACCCCGAGGGAGTTTGAGGCAGATGAGCGAAGAGCATGAGGACGGTATTTAGGAAGAGAGTTGAAGGTATTAAGGCCCCAGAAGGCCTTGTGGACGATGCAGAGGGTTTTGAACTTAATCCTCGCAGCCACTGGGAGCCAGTGAAGAGATTTTAGTCCTGGAGAGATACAATGCCTGGGCTTGAGGACAAGTCTTGCAGTCCTGTTCTGGATAAGTTGCAGAGGGCAGAGAACAGAAGCAAGAAGATTTAGAAAGAGGCTTCTGGATTCTTTGCACTTTCAAGCGCAACGCTTTCGCTTCAGCACGTTGTTACATCGTGAACGCTGACGGGTTGCTCCTTATTGCTGGTACAGCCAAAGGGCTGATCGGTCCCCGTCGGTCGTCTCAGATAATGGTTGTACAATAAGCACAGTTTATGGTTATCCGCCAATGTTGATTGAAGAATCCATCCAGCGGTAGCTGGAAACTATGGAATATGCAGAACAGTATAATATATCTGTGTCGATAACAGAATAAAATATATTTTAGTAGCCATTTTGTAATCAAATATAACGTTACTGTATAATTAAGAAACGGATGAACCCTAATCATAAACACAAACCATACATAACGAACACACATGACAACATGGTGGAGTATTTGAGACCACAACGTGCTTGAAAGGTTAGCGCTGTGAGGTAGGTATAGCTCCCAATGGGATGGAGAACCAGATACAACCACTTAACATGGCTGGCCCTACCAGAAAACAAGGACAAATAGTAACGTTTAATGTTGTACCGCAGACAGCTTTATGTTGTAGGTACTTCCCGTGCCGGTCAATTTCATCCCTGTAATATACGCAAAATACACCCCTTTCTTACTTTTCACGCCACAAAGCTTCTTGTATCTGCTTTAGTCTTTTCTCAACTTTTTTACTGCTCCGATCTCTTCTTTGGTCTTCCTTCCTCACATCTTGACCCTCTTAAATCAATCTATCATTCATCTATCCGTTCACTCTGTCTTCTCTCCCATTGGGTCTAATTTTCTTCATCTCTTGCCTCACTTGGATGGCTTTCTTTTTACTCCCAACTCAAGTACAACTTCCTCTGTCTTGTCTTTAAATCTCTCTACAGTCTTGCCCACCCAACTATCTTGCCTCTCTCTCTCTTCTCGTTCTCTACGCTCTGCTGGTCACTTCCGACTTAATGTCCCTCGTGCCCCTTGTTCACAATCTCGTTTTAGAACTTTCCAACTTCTTGCTCCTTTTCACTGGAATCTTCTTCCTCTCTCCGATAACCTCAGATTCCCTCTTTCGCTCTTCTTTAAAAATGCATTTACTTCAGTCTGAATGTTACTGCTGATTTAGAGCACCGATTTCCACTGCTTATTTTAATGTACAGTTAATTGATCTCGGTAAAGCACCTTGGTGAATGGGTCTATATAAAACATAATAAATACAAATACTGATGGCATAACTGAACTGGTAAGACTAGTGATTGAAAATAACCAAGTGCCCACAGAAAAGGTCCAGCCCCCACTCCGCCTCCCAACCCCCACTTTATGATGTACAAGGATACAAGGGTGACAGCACACCAGGATATTCCACTGGACAAAGCGGTTTAGATATCATTAGCCTGTACAGATTGTGGGTCTTCGATGAATAATCGTCACAATATGCTGCAGCTAACAATCCATAACAAGGTCAGAGATCAATAAGTCCCCAAAAAAATAATAATAAAATCAAATCTCTATTCACTCCTCTTTAAACTATACACAAATTATTACTAGACCGATAAACCATGAGATACGCACTCTTATTGTGCTCGGTATAAATATCATTCAAGATAACATAACGTAATGTGCCAATTCTTTTGGTTAAATCGAACTTCGCTGAATTAGTCATTATGTATACAGCACACATGCCGTTTTTAAATCTAACAAATTTCATGTCTAGTTGATTTTACATAATTTCCGGAAGCTCCATTCTCTCGTTGTCGCGCTGAGTAACCGGTCCGAACAACAGATCGCAGAAATAGAAACTACATTTTAGTAGGTCTACTTTTAATATAGACAAATTTAGCATTTTTTATGGGTATTCGACACATTGTGTCCTTTGAACAGTTGCTGACTTTTGGTCAAAGCCAAGTAACAATAGCAGCCCGTTTTCAGTGATTGAAGCCACAGATCAGTAGGTTTCGATTTTGTGTAAGAAAGCCAGAAAAAAAAAACCTGGACAAGACACTGCTTCGGCTAAGTGGTTCCGAAAAACAAGGACAGTTACAAACAGGTATGTAAAATATGTTTCTCGACTGGAACGTAGGAACAATCCAGAAAGGTATGTGTTGCTGCTACCTCCCGGGATATATCATATTTGTAAGAAAATTCAATTGAAATCCCACCTCTCCCTCGTCCAGCACTGTTTCATGGCACAAAGTGCAGAATGCGTGGGTACGTGTGACAGTATTTCTTCCTCTCTTCCCCTCGGCATCAGTCCACGAGCCTCCCAGGTGCATTCCATAGTGATAGTAGGCTTATGCATATTATCATACTTTCACAATGTAACTTATGAGGGCCCTGACCTTCACTCCATGTAGAGATGAGCCCAGCTGACCCACATAGGAATCCACAGATGGCTGAGAAACAAACCAATTGTAGCCTGGCATCCCCTATGGAGCAGTTACTCACTGTAGTGACAAACATACTCTTAGACCCCTCTCCTCCATACTGCATGCATGGGCATCCCTTCCATGGGACAGAGAAAGAACCTTTTTCACCGAAAAAACCTTCTTCCCCTTTAAATTTAGAAGTGTTTGGGGGTGCGGGCCAGAGAGCATGCGCTGCCCTGACTCTGCCCTCCGGCGCCACACCTCCGTTCCCACAGACGCTTATTTGGGGGGGTGGGGGAATTTGGCACATATGGAGGAATGGGGACTAAGGACAGAGTACGTCAGACACTATGGCGAGTAACCTATAATTACTTTTACATCCCATCCTCTTTCCTCCATACTGCATGGGCGATTACAACTGAATTTAGTCCCAGGGTGTAGAGGAGACCCTCTTGCAGAAAGCCGAAGGGGTGGCCCATGTGGCTGCCCTGCTTATGACCTGCAGGGGACATGCCGCAGGAAAGAGATTGCGGAAGCCCATGGTCCTGTGATAATGGAATTTCAGGCAGTGCAGAGCTCTGTGCCTCGTCTTTGGGCTCAGCAAAAAAAACATAGGCATCACTATGTCTTTGTTCTGATGGAATGTGGAAGGCACCTTAGGTAGGAATGCTGGGTGTGTCCGTAGGACTACCTTGTCTGTGTGAAACGTACAATACGGCTCAGAGGCAACCAGCGTCTGGATTTTACTGATTCTGCGAGCCGAGGGGAGGCCAACTAACAAGGCCGTCTTAATGGTGACCAGCCTGATGTCCGCGGACGCCATTGGTTCAAATGATTTGTGCGCCAGTGCACCCAAAACTATGTTTAGGTCCCACATGGGGTGCAGCCTCTTGATGGGCGGGTACAGCCTGCGAGTCCCGTCAAATGTTTGACAGTTGGGTTGGAAGAGGAAAAGATCTGACGAGTTTCTGTAAGCCACAATAGCTGCCAGGTAGGTGCGGCAAGTGTCCACCTGCAAACCTGAATGGGCGAGGTGTGCCGAGAAGGAGAGCACGTCGTCCAGTGTACATGCCAGTGAATTGATACCCTTCGAGTCCGCCCAGTGGCAGAACCTGGTCCACTTGCTCTTATACTGGGCACTGGTAGACTTGCTCCTGGCACCTTCTATGATCTCCAGATTAGCCTGGGACAGGCTGAGGTGACCTTGCGTGACCCGTTCAGGAACCATGCTGTGAGGGCTAGTTAATGTGGAGTGGGGTGTATGACCCTGCCCCCTTGCTGTGCCAGAATGTGTGCTGGGCCCGCCGGAAGGTGAATGGGAGGCCTCTCCGAGAGGCTGAGCAGCTCCAAGAAGCGTGGACTGCCTGGCCACCATGGTGCTATTAGAATGATGCTGAGGCAGCAACACTCCTTGATCTTGCAGATCACCCTGTATATCAGCGGTGTGGGCAGAAAGGCGTATGCTGTCATTCCGTCCCATTGGATCTGTAATGCATCGCCCAAGGAGCCCGGGCTCTGACCCTGCCAGGAGGCGAACAGCTGGCACTTGCTGTTGCCCCAGGAGACAAAGAGGTCCACCTGAGGGTGTCCCCATTTGTAGAAGACCTCCTGCAGTACTAGATCGTTCATCTGCCACTTGTAGTTGTCCGCTCCCAGACTGCTGAGCCAGTCGGCCTCCAGGTTGGATTCCCCTGGCAGATGAACGGCAGTGCGGTAGATCTTGTTCTCCAGGGCCCGTTCCCACATGCTGACTGCCAGCCTGCCACCCTGCTTGTTGACATAGAGCATGCTGGTTGAGTTGTCTGTATGAGGACAACCTTGCCCTCGATAACTGGAAGGAAGGCTCTGAGCGCCAGCCAGATGGCCTTCAGTTCCAGCCAATTGATGTGGTACTCCTGCCGGGTCCAGGTGCCATGGACGCAGTGGTTGTCCAGGGTAGCCCTCGAGCGAGGAGTCCTTAGTGATGTTAACCTGTGGAGTAGTTTGCCAGAAAGGCTTGCCCGTCCCCAGGTTGCAGTCCCTGGTCCACCATGTAAGGTCCGGGTGAGGCAACGGAGAAACGTTTATCTCCAACTGAGCCCTGTTCATGGTTCCAAGATGCTGGAAAGTGCAGCTGTATCCTCCTCATCCTGAGTCTCGTGTGGGGGACGGCCAAGAAGACTGCTGCCATGAGACCCAGTAGGTGTTGGTACCACCAGGACGAGGTCACTTCTCTGCCGAGGAAGAGCACCCTGGCCCTCTTGATGGCTGTGATCGTGTCCTCCGAGGGAAACACTTTCTCGGAGCACGTACCCCAAATGAGGCTCAAGAAGGTCAGTCTCTGCGTAGGCTGCAGCTGCGACTTCTTGAAATTGAGTGAAAAACCCAGCCTGTGCAGTGTGTTCATAAGAGCGTGAGAAGTGTGTTGCACCACTTCCGGAGATGTCACCCTGACGAGCCGGTCGTCCAGGTACGGGTAGATGTGGAGGCCCCGTGACCTGAGGGCCGCCACTGTATTAATCAGCCTGGTAAAGATTGTGGGGGCAGAGTTGAGGTTGAAGGGAAGCACCTTCTATTGAAAATGGTAGCCCATAATCCTGAATCGTAGAAACTAACAATGAGGCTGCCAGATCGGGACGTACAAGTACGCGTCCTTCATATCCAGGTAGCACATCCAGTCTCCCTTGCACAATGTCTCCTCTATCAAAGCTGGCGTAACCATCTTCAATTATTTTAGAGGTAGGGAGAGGTTGAGGGTGGAAAGGTCCAACACAACTCTCAAGCACATCTGGTTCTTTTTCTGAATGGCGAAAATCCTGGCGTAAAACTCCAAGCCTCGCTGGGAGGCTGGGACTTCCTCCACTGCCTGGCTCTCGACAAGCAACCAGATCTCCGCCAAAAGGGTTGCTGTCACAATCTGTGGGAGTGGAGTGGAAGAGGAAGGAGAGGCTGGGATAGGGAGACAGTACCCCATGGATACTAGAGGATGCACGGGTCCGCAGAATTCTGGCAACAAAAATGTGCATGGACCAGAGGGGCGTGTCATGCCTTCTTTCCCTCTGAGGCGGTTGCGGAGGAGGGGGACTGGAAAAAGCCCTTACTCACCTCCGCCCCTTTGTTGTTTGTGCCGATGCTGGGGCGTCGAACGGTCAGGCTGCCTGGACCTCCACTCTTGGAAGCCACGGAACCCTCCGCATGTACGCCCCTCGTCGGAGCGCTGCTGTGAATGGGTGTACGTTTTGGGCTTTGGGCATGGTATTTGTAAGGATGGATAAAGACTTGGTTGTTTGTGAGCCTTTCCTTTTTGTCCAGCTCCTCGTCCGATGTGGAGTGGAAGAGGTCACCCCCCCCTCCGAACGGAAGGTCCAAGATGCGTTCCTGGACATTCGGGTTGAATTTCGTAGCACAAAGCCAGGCTGTTCTCATGTCCGTGGAAATGCAGATGTCACAGCCAGAGGTGTCAATGTGGGCTACGGTGGACTCCATGAGGTCCTGCGCCACCATCGGGCCTCTGCCAATCCCGCCTTGAAACGCAATTGCCTCTGTGCCGGAAGCTCTGGGATGAAATCCGCAATTTCAAGCCAGAGCCTCTGGTTAACGCCTGCCAGTTTGGCATCCGCATTGGCTTGACAAAAGTGCAAGGACGCGTTGGAATACAGCTTCTTCCCGTACGCCTCCAAGATCTTATCCTTGCCCAGCAGAGCCACAAAGGAGGAGGCTGAGAATGACTGAGGCTTGGAGTAAAGTGATGCTGCAGTGATCAACGAGTGTGGCCGAGGGTGGGCCGATAGCAAGATCGTATCCCCCTCCATCTACCTGTACTTGCCGTCCAGGCGTTTATTCACCAGCTGGACCGAGTGAGGCTTGAGCCAACCCTTCTTGGCCAAGACAAGGACGTCCTTCTGCATTGGGATCCCGGTTCTGGCAATGAGACAAAGCATGAGGACTTCAGCGAGGACCCCCTATGCTAGTTGCTCGACCTTGGGTTGAGGAAGGCCCAAGTACACTGCCAGCCCTGCAAGACTTTCGTGGAAGGCCTTGGCTGAAAATGGTGTGTCAGGGTAGTCTTCCTCATCTGTGTCCACCTGAGGGTCTGGTTGGTCCGGCCCCGAAGGAGGGGTGCTGGGAGCAGAGGTGTGGAGAACAGAGCCGGAGGGTGCAGCGGATGCTGGTGCAGAACCGCCTGCACAATACATTAGGGGGCTGCAGTGGGCTGCTGAGGCTGAACAGGGGCCAGGGCCGGCGCCGGCGCCATTGGAGGAAGCACGTCCCTGATGGCATACCTGAGGATGACCCCCATCCGAGGAGATTTCATGAGCCCGAGGAACCTTTCAAAGAACCTGTCCTTGCAGGCCAGAGTGGTGGTAAGCGATGTTGACGGGGTAGCGGTCGGCTGCTCGAGCCGTTGCGTGCCCTGCCCGTACGGACGCAGTGGTAACTTGCCTTGCGCGAAGGTAGGGTAAGCTGTAGGCCACATACCTGGTTGGCACCAGGCCCACCTTAACACGTTCCTCCACCTGCTGCCTGCCTTGAATGGCTGGCATGGCGGCCATGTTGTCGAGCTGCCCTCCTCGTGCCTGCATCCTGTTGCTCGGCTCACTCAGTCCCACCCGTCCAGGAATCTTGTGTGTGGCACATGGGGCCTACCCTGTTCCTCAGGCCGAGGCTTGGTAGGCGTTTCGCCCTCGGCAGATCTGCCGGCAGAATTGCATATAGGCGACCCCTCAGACATGTTGCCAGTACTAGGGCATAGCCCCTCGGGTGAAGGCCCAGTAAAAGAACCTTCCGGTCCCTCAGCGCAGTCACCGGGAGGATCCACTGACCATCTGGGCCTGCCTGTGGGTAGCTGATTTAGCCTCGGTACTTGTGCTGGTACCAGGACCCGAGCGGTCCCTCCAGCGCGGGTGAGTCCTTGGTAAGGAGTCTCCCTTGTGCTGTGGAAAAGAGCAGCCCTACCTTGGGCTTGGATCGAAGATAGACAAGGTCTTTTAGGTCCTTTGGAGGCGAGCTCTAGAAGAGCTCTCTCCACCTGGCTAGTCTGTTCTTCAGAGACAGAGGACTGTGTGTTGCACCGTGTACAAGCTCGCCAGCCGTGGTCCGGGACAAGGTGATGTAGGCAGAGGGCCTACATACTCTTTAGTCGGAAAGAGCCCGTCACCGGATAGATACCGGCTGAACCCTGTAGAAGTCGACATGCGCCGGGGAGGAGTGTGACGCCTGAGGACCGAGTACCTGAATGATGAAAAGAAAAAAAATATATAAGTATACGCGTGTGAAATGACATGGCCGAAGCCAAACCCAGGAGCGCTGGTGAATTCGGCCCGTTCCTGTTGATGCGGAAAAGGGGACTGAGGTGTGGCGCCGGAGGACAGAGTCAGGGCAGCGCATGCTCACAGGGCCGCAAACCTAAATTTAAAGGGGAAGAATGTTTTTTCTGCAGTATGGAGGAAAGGGGACGGGACTTAAGAATATCATGTATGCCGTCTTACCAATCAACTATACTGGTTCAGACCCTATCTGTGATGTCATTACTGACGCTGTGGCCTCTCAAAAGACACCAACATTCATTCTGGAGTCCCAATGTTCTTGAGCAGCAGAGGCTTTTGCTGAAACTTTTAGTATTCTGTACAATTAAAACTTGTTATCTTTGCAAGCTATCTCTTGGCTTCTTTCCCTAGAGGGTTGTATTCATTCTGGTGTGATCGTAACAGGGGACAGCAGTTAGGGAGAATTCTCTGTTTAGGCTGAATTTCCTAACCTAGTGAGTCCCCCAGCAGCTTTGCTGTATTTCTGGCGTTTGTTTTTTTCTCCTGCCAAGAGTGAGACTCTTTCTCCCACTCCTGGACATGATTTGTGGTGTTCCTTTGAATGTTAATGTGTTTCATGGGCTATGGGGTCTTTTACTCAATAGGGTCTCAGATGGTTTTTTTCTATGTGTGTTACACCGCACCCACTGTGCAGTAACACCGGGCTGTCATAGTGACCCCCCACCATAGACTCCATACCCTGGGACTGACTACTGTCTCCCAGGGCATGTAAAGTCACCATTGGCTTTACTAGTCCCAAATTACTAACAGAACCAGTACAAACCATCATATTGTGGACGTACTGGTAGGGGCAATCCGATTGCCCCTGGGTCTGTTATTGGAGGGGGCACTGTCCAGTCCCCCTCGTTGAGTTTTGGCTGGTGGCAGTGGATACTACTTTTTATATTCAACCGCGAATATATCTCTATGGGATTTTCCCACTGTTCGAGGCTAATACTTTCTAACATAGCCTCTAACATACCGCTGGTTTATTTATTTAATATTAATTCACCGGTTGGTATTTTCTGCCAGAACTCGGTTTTAAAATGGCTTTTGTGTTCGCCTCTGTAACTCCGAACTAAAGGTCGAGCCCTTTGTTCCACTTTTTGGCGAGCTTCTCCACAGAAGCCTCCAAAAGTGGTGCCACTCTGGGTACCATAGGGGGTGTGGCAGGGGGTTTAGGCACCCTGGACTGAGTTGCCTTGGCAACTCAAGTCGCACTCTTGTGTGATTGGCCCAAGTGGTGAGCCGGCCGGCTCACCACTTAGCATGTTTGATTGACAGCTAGGCTGAGTGAATGGGGGTGTGCTGCATAAAAGCAGGGCTTTTGGGACTGGAACTTCAGAAGTCACCACAGGACCTGAAAATCCGACGAGGGAGAAGCTAAGCCGACCTGCTACGACGACACCACCGGTGGAGCCCTGCTGAACCGACTCACCACTTCCCAACGACTGGTGGGCACAACCAGTTTACCTTCTTTGCTCGCATCCCAGGACGTCTTGTGGTCGATTTGCCTGTGCCAAGCACCCCCGCGACCGGATAGCCACTGACCCCTGGACCGCAAATAAAAGGACCGCTCCTTTTAATTGAGAACTCCGCGGCTGGTTTGCTCCCTGGCAGTGCAACGGACTCCTGCTTTCCTCCCTGACGAGATCCTCTCTTCCCCCTGACGAAGCACCGACTTGCACCCGCTGCCAGGAACAACTGCTCCCGCTGGAGCGTACTCACCATTTTAAGGTACCGTGTCCGCCAGGACTCCCTTTCTAAAGATTGCTAAAAGATAACAATAATCCCTTAACCTTCTGAACTGGGCTGGCCGCCTTGACCATCTAACTGGTCCCTTTCTGTTGATCCAACTCCTTTGAAACTATTGCGAGACTTTGGGCACTTTTAACCGTGTGACCTTGGACACATTTCCACCGGAGCCTCTTAAAGTGGGTCCGGCCTTGTTAACTTTGACTTTACGGTTTTAACCTGCCTTCTTCTCCTACTGTGTTCTTCCGAAAGGGTTAGGATCCGTTTCTATCTTTGCTCTGCCTTTCTCTCCCTTTTTAACTGATTGATTAGAGTGCCATCTTCGTTAAGCGCTCACCGTGGTCTGAAAAGTGTTGCCTTATATTGAAGGGAGTGTATATCGTTTAGTGGCCGCGTTTCTAAACTGCTTAACATTAGTGCCAGTGTGTTTAACTAGATGTGTTTTTAAATAAATAATTATCTCTCTTTTACACCAAGCTCTGGTCAGTGTTTGCTTCTCCTACTGTGTTCTTTTGACCTATTGTGAATACTCTGTATGCTGCCCAACTCTTCTTGAGAGAAGTCGGACTGCTCAGCCACAGCTACCAGGTAAACCTGGGTGGTACAGACTGCTACCAATTGGGTTTACTGCCAACCACCTGTAGTCTTAAAATATTTTGCAGTGGTCCCAGAGGGAACTGCACAGGTTTCTGCCTAACAGCCTTCAATTGCACGGCACTTACTATAATTCATGCAAGTCCGTTCATCCTCTTGAGGCAGCCCTCTACCTTCATGCGAGACAGGTGACATTGCGTGCCCATACTAAATAAGTTACATTCATGCTCCAACTAGACATTGTGTCAATCGGCCGTGCTAGTGCATAGGGTAAGGAAGGTGGACCCTTTGGGTGTACAAGTGCAGGTGGTGGGTGTTAAGATGCATTTCTAAACTCTTACCTGATGTGCCAAAATTTAGAAGGCCACCCTCGGTTTAATGAAACAGGGGAACTTTCTGGACAAGCCAGACCAATCTAGGTAGCTTGGCAGGCTGTCAGAACTAAGTCACAGGAGGGGTGATAATGATCGGAAGCCCACAATGAGCACACAGCAACAAACCACAAATTACTTTCAGACAAGTGAATATAAAAGATATCTATACATTTGTTGTCGACAGGACCAATAGATACAGGTAAACTTTAGTTATGCGAAAACAGTTACCACACACAATACTCTACTATACAGCATGTATACAATACATTTCATAATGCGACAAATGAGGAAAACACAGCCACACCTGTAAAGCGATGGGTTGGTGAACACACCAGGAGTATTAGTCAATTTTTCAGAGTAGTTCCCTATCTTTCTAGTCCAGCCCTGAGAATAGGGTAGCATTGTGCTGAATGTTGCTGTAGTGCGTGAAAGCGCTTGATTGCGTCGGTGAAGCAAAAAGCAGTTCCTCTTGGGAAAGCTGTAGCAAGTCAGGAAGGGGCCTGAGGTGACAAATTGGTTCCCACTATTCGAGTAGGATATGCCCTTGGCGGCAGATCAGTTTTCAAAAGGTGAGAATAGCTGGGGACCGCAGGCTAACCCAGCCAACATCGAAAACCTTTATGGGATATTCGTGCGTAAAGGTATCGGTTGGGCTGGTCCCAAATCGTCAAGTGATGCAAGGGCTTGATCCATGTAGCCAACTCAAGCCATGATAGATTTTAGGTCTGCAATGACATCCTTTTAACCCCTTTCCATTACCCTTTCATCAAACTTCTTGTCGACGGCACGCACCTCCATTTCATACATATATAAAACAGATACCTTACTGTAACAACTTATTGCGCCTACTAAGGGGAGGCTGTTAGGGCAGTTTTTCTGAAGTCCAAATAAGGGCTTAGTAAAAACATTCAACTGAGGGAGTCCAATACTCCAATCTTAGTACAATGCTGTACCACCTTATATTAGGGCAGCATCGACAGAGCAGCCAGGCTGGTTTTAGGGAGGCAGAGGGCTGTAGAATCAGTACTAATTAAATTGTAATGAAAACGGTCCAAAGAAACACTGAAACACTATGTATTGTAAAAAATAAATGGTTTATTTAAATGCGAGTAGGCACGGAAAATTATTGGGGGGCAAGGAGTACTATCACATTATATATAACCACATTTATAAAAACACAACACTATGCTTGAAGGTACACAGACCAAAGCACAACCTTATTTGGGACACGTAACAGGAGTTCTTGGGAAGTCAAAACCAATAGTTTTAGATTACTTTCAGTAATACCAGGATAGGAGACCCTATCATTTATACCATGACGCTCAGCAAGAAATTAGTATAATTAACTGGACAATACATTTTTCTGATCTAGTGAAACTCAGATACTAGGCACAGTACAAACCTATAACTCTGATTCAGAATAACAGTTATTCTAGGGTAGTTGGACCTCTGGGTGAAATATTCAATTACAGTTGCTTTTCAGTTTATTGACTAAGGGAAGCAATAACTACAAATTATTTTTGGATAACAGTTACACTCAAGGAAAGTAGAACAGATACTATAACCAACTGAAAGGCAGGTGTAACCTAAGACTCTTATCTAAAACAGACCAGGGAAAGCAAACCACAATGTTACACTTTATGAACGACCCAAAGGTATTCTATGTAGGTAAAACCTGAGGCAGACATCCTCTGGGCAGGCTAACAGCAGGTCAGGGGAAGAAAACCCACTTGGGGGACACTCATACAATGATCCTTATAGAACTAAAAGTGAAACCAACATCATTACTTTTGTGGAAGAGGCACAACCAATTAACAGGTGAGCAAAATCACCTTATATACACTTTCCAGAATGGCAGAAAATGTCTAAGGTAAGTAAACTAACCTTTTATTTACTTTGCAGAAAGGTAAGAACATAATTTCTTATGTGAAGACAGTTTGAATCCTCTAATGAAGTCTAGGTACGCCTTTCACATCAGTAAAAGTGTTCAACAAATTACTGCCAGCAGCCATTAATGGCAAATGTTACATTTATTTAAAATGAGAAAAGGGATACCCAGTATCACCCCAGCACTCCACTTAAGGTTGGGGGTGCTGGTCTCACTTAATAAAATGCAAAAGGGATCCAATCATACTTTCTACCCTTGGTAACTGTAGTTCTGTCAAGGTTAGCCAAACTGTTAAAAGTGGAGCCCCTAGGGCAAACTAGCAACAGCTCTGATCAGCCAATCGTCCAGGTAGGGGTAGACGTGGATCCCTTCCCTCCTTAGACTAGCAGCCACTACCGACATTAGCTTGGTGAAGACCCTCGGGGCGGAGGTCAGCCCAAATGGCAGAACTCGAAATTGATAATGAGTCGCCAATTGCGAACCTCAGGTATTTCCTGTGTTTGAGATGGATTGGCACATGGAAATAAGCATCCTGAAAGTCCAGAGATACCAGCCAGTCCTGGAGCTGGAGGGCCTGAAGGATCTGAGAAAGAGTTACCATCTTGAACTTGTCCTTCCTGAGGAACTTGTTCAATTCTCGTAAGTCCAGGATGGGTCTCAGTCCTCTGTCTTTCTTTGGTATAAGAAAGTAGGGGGGGAGGGGAGTACCAGCCCTTGTTCCTGTCCGCTACAGGTACCGGTTCTATGGCATCTTTCTCTAGCAGGTCTATGATCTCCTCCAAGAGGAGCGGACCTGGAACTTTTAGAGAGCTGTGCCCCGGTGGATGACTGAGGGATGTGTAGAAAGGGTAGGCAGTAACCCTGGGCAACTGTCTCCAATGCCCAAGCATCTGACGTTATAGCCTGCCATTCCGTCAGATGGTGAGTTAACCTGCCCCCTACAGGTGTTTTGTGTGGAGAGGCCTCAGAGTGGTTTGGGGGCGGCTGATGCAGATGTCGAGGGTAAAGAGGCACCTGCTGCGGCTTTAGTACTTTTGACCTGTCCACCTCGGGTAGGTCTTCTTTGGCCTCTTTGAGCCGGCTGTCCTCTGCCTTTACCGAATGCGGAATAATAGCGAAAGGACTTTCCTCTTCCAGAGGTTCCTGAGGGGCGAAAAGCAGTTTGGCGGATTGCAGCTCATAAGGATTTTGCCGCTGCTTTAGATGTCTGCAACCTTTCCAGGCTGTCATCAGCCTTCTTTCCAAATAACGAAGAGCCATCAAAGGGCATATTCAAAAGTCTGGCCTATACATCTGGAGCAAAGCCAGATTTTCGTAACCATGCATGCCTGTGGATTGTTGTACTTGCCGCCATGGCCCTGCTGATACTGTCAGCGGAATCAATGCCAGTTTGAAGTGATACGCACATGACATCTTTGCCATCTTTAATAATGTTAAGGAAGGCTTCCTTTTCCTCTCCTTCGGGTATGCAGTCAGCGACTGATGAAGCACACCCCCACAGTGTGTGACAACCTGGCGAGCGTACAGGTGGCGTTGATGGACTTCAACACCATACTACAAGCAGAGAAGACTTTCTTTGCCATAGAATCGTACCTCTTGTCATCTCTATCCTGTGGGACAGTAGGGTAAGCGGTCCTACTGCTAGATGAAGTTGCCGCTTGGACCACCAGGCTCTCTGGAGTCGGGTGTTTTGATAAGTATTCAGGGTCAGCAGCCGCTACCCTATACTTGGCTGACAATCTTTTATTGACCGCAGGGATAACTTCAGGAGTTTCCCCAATTAGATGTAATTTTCCTTTGTAAGGCTGCATGAAGGGGACCACAGGGTCCTCCTGTGGACCTTTGTCTAATATGTCTGTCAGGTGATCCTGTTGAAAAACAGGCGAAGGCGCAGACCAACCCATAAATTGAATAATTCTTGCCATAAGGGTTCTAAAGGGTGTTTTGGCATTTTCCCCTGGTTCTGGCTTAACAAATTCCACTTCTGGGGAAGTGTCCAGCCCACTTGCCTCATGGAGTGACTCCTGTAGGTCCTTCAACCTTCTTTGCTCAGAGGTGAAATCCTCTGAAATAGGCAGTGTGGTCCTCTGCAACCCAAATGTTTCCTGGTCAGAATCTTCCCCCTCTTCATAAATTGAAGATAGTCAGGGTACTCTGACCTCTGAAATGGTGTAAAACCCATCTCCAAGGCAGAAGGAGCCAAACTCGTCATTATTGGGCGAGAAAATGTCGATGTCGTCGACGCCGATGTGACCGGCTTCGAAGGCGTCGAGAAGACTGGAAGAGGTCTCGAAGAACTCGAGAGGATCGGAATCCTACTCAAGGATGTCGACGACGGTCTTGGCGTCGTGCCGGAGGCCCTTGGAACCACCGTTGGCTGTTCGGCAGAAACCTGTGCAGTTCCCTCTGGGACCACTGCAAAAGATTTAGGACTACAGGGCAGTAAACCCACTTGGTAGCAGTCTGTACCACACAGATTCACTTGGTAGCTGTGGCTGAGCAGTCAGACTTCCCTCAAGAAGAGTTCGGCAGTATACAGAGTATTCACAATAGGTCAAAAGAACACAGTAGAACAAGTAAACACTGACCAGGGCTTGGTGTAAAAGAGATATACTTATTTATTTAAAACCACATCTAGAAAAACATACAGGCACTAATAGTAAGCAATTCAAAAACACGGTCACTAAAAGATATGCACTCCCTTAGAAGAATATTAGACAAGTCTTAAGTAAAGCCCCACTTATTTTCAGACAGCGGTGAGCGCTTAATGCAGATGGCACTCTAATAATTTTTTTAAAAGGGAGAGAAAAGCAGAGAATAAATTGAAACAGGTCCCAACACTTTTACAAAAACACAACAAGAGAGGAAGGCAAAGTAAAACCGTGAAGTTAGAGTTCAGTAGGCCGGATCCACTTTAAGAGGATCAAAACGAAATGTGTCCAAGGTCACACGGTTGCTGTGCACAAAAGTCTTGAAAAGGTTCAAAAAGAGTTGGACCAAAGAAAGGGACCAGTTAGAAGGTCAAGGCGGCCAGCCCAGTCCAGAAGGTTAAGGGGTTATTACCTTGTAGCAATCTTTAGAAAGGGAGGCCTGGCGGACACGGTACCTTAAAGTGGTGAGAATACTCCAGCGGGGGCAGTTGTTCCTGGCAGCGGATGCAAGTTGGTGCTTCGTCCGGGGGAAGAGAGGATCTCGGGGAGGTAGACAGGAGTCCGTTGCACTGCCAGGGAAGAAACCAGCCGCGGAGTTCTCAGGTAAAAGGAGCGGTCCTTTAGTTTGCGGTCCAGTGGTAAGTGGCTATCCGGTTGCCGGGGTGCTTGGCACGGGCAATTCGACCACAAGATGGTCTGGGGTGCGAAGAGAAGGTAAACTGGTTGTGCCCACCAGTCAGGGGAAGAAGCCTCTCCAGCCGGGAGATCTTCACTGTCGTCGGGAAGTGGTGAGTCTGTTCCGCAGGGCTCCACCGGTGGTGTCGTCGTGGCAGGTCGGCTCAGCTTCTCCCTCGTCGGATTCTCAGGTCCTGTGGCGACTTCTCAAGTTCCAGTCCCCAAAGCCCTACGCCCCCTCCCACACCCCCTGTGGTACCCAGACAGAGTGGCACCACTTTTGGAGGCTTCTGTGGAGAAGCCCGCCAAAAAGTGGAACAAAGTACTCGACTTGGGTTGGAGTCACAGAAGAGAACACAAACGCCATTTTAGAATCGAGTCCTGGCAAAAAATACCAACCGGCGAATTAATATTAAATAAACCAGCGGTATGTTCGAGGCTATGAGAAATAAATAATTAAAGTTGGTAGCCTTGAACAATGGGAAAATCCCATAGGGATATATTCGCGGTCGAATATAAAAAGTAGTATCCACTGCCACCAGCCAAAACTCGATCAGGGGGGACAGAGACGTGCCCCCTCGACTAACAGACCCCGGGGCAATTGAATTGCCCCGACCAGTACGTCCACAATATGTTGGTTTGTACTGGTTTCTGTTCATAATTTGGGACTAGTAAAGCCAATGGTGACTTTACATGCCCTGGGAGACAGTAGTCAGTCCCAGGGTATGGAGTCTATGGTGGGGTGTCACTATGACACCCCTGTGTTACTGCACGAAGGGTGCTGTGTAACACACATAGGAAAAACACATGAGACCGTATGGAGTAAAGGACCCCAGAGCCCATAAGACACATTAACAGTCAAAGGAACACCATAAATCATGTCCAAGAGTGGGAAAAAAAAAAAAAGGTCTCACTCTTGGCAGGAGAAAAAAAAAAACAAACTCCAGAAATCCAGCAAAGCTGCTGGGGGACTCACTAGGTTAGGATATTCAGCCTAAAGAGAGAATTCTCCCTAACAGCTGTGGAGTAGCCTTGGTCTTCTCTTTCATCGGCGTCGACGATGGCGTCGAGTCGATCGACCGATGCGTCGAAGGAATCTTCGACGACGAAGATGGTGCCTTCTTACCCGATGGCTCGTGGCGCTCTCGGGTGAATGTTTCGCCGGGTGCAGCGACTCGCAGCGTTTTGATTTTTTGGGTTTTTCACCCGGGATATCACCCGCAGCTGTCTTCGAGGCCGCTTTCTCGAAGCCGCTTAACATTTTCCTTTCTGAATTCCTCCCACTCAGCCTGAGAGCTGTGTTTTGTGGGACAGGAGACCCTTTCTGGGGAAATGGAAGACGATGAGGAAGGGGATCTTCGACGTTTTTTGAGTGTCTTGATCTTGACAAATGGTGGGAGCTACTTCGAGATCTAGAATGGGACTGTTGGACGGCGAGGAGACGAATGCCTCGACTCAGCCGAATAAACCTTCGAGGAGGTTTTGACTGACTTACCTCTCTCGAGCTTCCCCTTGCGCTCCTGCAAGGCTTTCGCCGTCATGGACATGCAGTCCTCACACTCCGAACAATGGTGCTCGGCTCCCAAGCACCACAAGCAGATCCTGTGTGGATCCATTAGACATTTTTTTACCGCAGTCCCGACATTTCTTGATGCCGGATCGCGGCGTCGTCTGTTCCGATGAAGATGCCATCGAGAACGAGTTGGTATTTATTCGAGTAGATCTAGAGGGTTATCCTGACTGAGCTGAGCAACGACGTTCCGAGGCCCCACAAAGCGCGGAAAAACAGAACTGAACAATGGACGCAGCACGTGGCTATTTATGGGCATGGTGACGTCGGCGCCGATACGGTGGCCGTCGAGGGACATCGACTCGGCGGACGTCGACGCGCAGCGCCCTCTACAGAAAAAATTTCCGAGGCCAGCAAGCTGGAAACGTATTATCAAAGATAAGGATTACGTCGGAGGACACAATCCCTTTGAAAGTAACTTTCTGGAAAAATGAACTTGGGTTTTGAAATATCGACACATTACAAAATTGAACACCCATTCAAGCCATAATGGTTTGGGCCATAGAGAAACATTGCTTTTTGTGGAAAGTTAAAGACACATAAGCGATGAACATAGATTTACAATAAGCAAGAGAAATGTATTCAATTTACAGACTAAATTCATTTGTCAGTGATTTATCAAAGTTACGACAATGTAGGAGAAAAACATGAAATGTTATTCGTGTCAATGGTCAAAATTATATCACATCTAGAGTATACTTACTCGTTACTTGGATTACGAGGGCAAACTATTGCAAAGCACCATCATAATCCTCAACACGGAGCTTGAGGAAGGCTGCTCTAAAGTCATGCAGCTCTTTAATGCATAGCGGTGGTGTGTGTTCTTCAGCTATTTAGGCCGAGCATCAAGAGTTTTCTTGCCAGTAATAGTTCTCCACCTCGGTTGGCATGACCTCAACGATTGGAGGCACACCAGGGGAAATGTCTACCATACGACTAGGCTCAGGCTCCGGTGATTCATCTTCCCAACTATCTACCGATTCCCCGGTGATTCATCTTCCCAACTATCTAACAATTCCCCATTGTTTATACTCCTCTCTTTCCATTAGTTCCTCCTCTGAATACTCAGGCTTGTACTGGTTGGGCTGTATTGCGGACATTATATGACAAATATTAAAATAAAACCCAAGTTACGAGTTAAATCAGTTCTGCTAGTGTAAGTACCTGTTTCAAGGGGCATTGTACTAGAAAGATTGCTGAACAGAGCAGAAACAAGTCACGGGTGATTTAAACTAAATACAGTGAAGCAACTGAAAAAGCAACTCCAATGTGGTCTGATCAGAAAGCGTCCGTTTATACTTGTTGAGGAAAGGCGCCCTGGCATTTCCATGGAGACACGTCAAAAGCTTGCGCAGAGAACGTGGACATGAGACGTGCATTGGTGTCGTGAAAAGGGGCGTAAGCATCTAGTGATGTCAGTTTGAGGGGTGGGCAGGCGCTCTGTATTCTTGCCGCGAGGGCACTTAAACCTAAGGCGATGCATCAATGGATAAAAATAGCACAAGATGGACACGCCTAACCCGTTTTCGCATGTGTAAAAGTGAGGAAAACCAAGGTAAAATGCACTGGAAAGTTTAAGATTGATTACAGTATGCTTAAAACACATACCCAAATGATCGGGACAACAACATTATTAAGCAAACTTCCGTTTTAATATTCATGAGACAAATCTGCATACAATAATTCTAAATGTATGCAAATTCTCGCAAGAATATTAATGAAGGGTATGCTGAAAACCCATCAGGATTCCAGTCCTCGAGGCCTGGAGTTGGACAACCCTTTAGACTAAGCATATTAATTTTGAGTTATTTTGAGCATGCGTTTCATCACCTCATGCTAATTTTGTTATGAAAAAGGGCATGTATTTGTAAGAGCAGTTAGCAAAGATTCTACATCTATAGAGAAGAAGTCCATAATGAAGAGAGGATGCTGGATCTGTGCCATGTTTTGATTTAGTGGATCCTTCCATACTAGTGGACAGACAAACATGTTGCGAACCTCTCCCAGCAGCAGGATGAGTAAAATCCTTCCTTTTGGACTGCTCGACCAGCGGTGATGAAACAGCAGATGCCATTAAAGTACTTTATGGGATACCACAGGGATCATGCCTCTCGACAATTTTGTATAATATCTTTACAAAACCACTGTTTGATCTAACGGATGATCTGAGGATCACAAACCAATTATGCAGACGATTGTTTGATTCCCATTTCAGGGGATTTCAAGAAAGACACGGAAACCATCAATAAGGTCAATTTTCATGTTCAGCAGTGCCTGGCTCAGAAAGATATGGCTCTTAATGACTAAATCAGAGCTTATGGTTGCAGGCAACGCCAAGAGGATCAAGAAGGTAGCATCAGAACAACTCTTTTTGTATTAGCTGGACACCATCACAATTTTGGTGAAAGTGAAAACTCTAGGCGTTTACAACTGGACTCTGAGACAAATATGAAGGCTCAG
The DNA here is from genome assembly GCF_040938575.1 of Ambystoma mexicanum. NCBI lineage: Eukaryota > Metazoa > Chordata > Amphibia > Caudata > Ambystomatidae > Ambystoma > Ambystoma mexicanum. The sequence continues at coordinate 1,308,044,738 of NC_090933.1, forward strand.
GTGATAATCAGGGGAAGGCTCCGCTTCCGCTCTTTCCATCTGCGTGCTCCTTTCCACTGGAACCGCCTCCCCCTCTCTATCCGCTCCATTCACTCCTACCCCACCTTCTGCATCTCTCTAAAATCTTCTCTTCCACTCACCTCCCTAACCCTTCCACTCTACTCCCTCCTACCATACTTCCAGTATCTCTAATTCTCATCTCCTCCATTCTTCACCCTTTCACCGTTTGCTTCCTCTTTTACCACTACTCATACTGCTTATTCCCTCACACATTGATCCCTCTTCTCTCTCACCAATCCTCGTCTTTAATGTAAATAGTTTCTTGTACTGTTTTCTGGTTGGATTCAATGTGTTATCTAATGCTTGTTGTATCTAATGTTTGTTGTATCTTGCGTGTTCCTCTTGTAATGCGTTTTGGATTAAAACGCTATATAAATTCAATAAAATACAAATACTGTATCCACCTCAGCTTATCACCTTAAGCTACTACACTAAGCCAGATTCAACCTTTCTTTTCAAAGAGCAACTGTGCTTTGCTTGCAAGAATCATTATTGGGGCAAAACTCAACTATTGTAGTAACTTACTATTTGGAATTAGTAAAGGTGAGCAAGCTAAATTGCAGATAATTCAGAATAGCGCTGTACGTATAGTTGAAGGTATTGGCAGGAGAGAACATATCTCCAATGCCAGACGAGCATCCACTGGCTACCAGTGGAAGCCAGGGTTGTATTTAAACTTGTAATCATTGTGGATAAATATCTAGCTGGCAGTTGTCCAAGTTACCCATCAGAAAGGATATAATATGATATGGTATAATATGGTATTTATAACGCGCCAATACACAAGTGTTTAAAGGCGCGATGAGGCAAGGGGAACAAAGGGGGACAGACAATGATCCTACTAGGCCAGGTGTCATTCAGATTGCGCAAGTGCGAGGGAAGTGAGGAAAGGAAAGTGCAGTACATGGGAATAGATAATAGTAAAAAAATTAAAATAACGGCCAGCAAGTGGCAAGTGCATGGTTAAGTGCTGACATCAGATATCGAGGTTTGGTAGGGGGACTATAGGGATACAGAACAGTCCCCAAGTGTGGGGGTTGCCAGGTGGGCAGTGCAGGTGTTTGGTGGTGGTGGGGGAGGGACCTGGGCCCGGAGGGAGTTCAGGTAGCCCGTGCAATACCGATTTCAGCCAGGTCAGCGGAGGAGAGGGGGGAGAAAGCAGAAGCAAAGAGGTTTTGAGGTGCTTGCGGAACCGGAGATGGTTGTCCTCAAGTTTAAGGGAGGCTGTTCCAGAGGGATGTACATGCCGAGGAAAGATCTACCACCAACTCGTTTCTTGGAGAAGTGACTGACCCTGAGGGAGTTGGAGGCGGATGAGCAAAGTGCTCGAGAAGGAAGATATTTAGGAAAAGCGAGTTTAAGGTATTGAGGCCCCAAACCACAGAAGGTCTTGTGGACGATGCAGAGGGTTTTGAACTTAATCCTCGCAGCCACTGGGAGCCAGTGTAGAGATTTCAGTCCTGAAGAGATACAATACCTGTGCTTGAGGCCAAGGACAAGTCTTGCAGTCCTGTTCTGGATGAGTTTGAGGGCGGAGTAGAAGCAGGCAGATTTAGAAAGAGGCTGTTGCAATAGTCCAGCCTAGAGAGAACCAGAGCTCTGCAGACAGTGAGACTTGGGGAAGGAGAGGAAAGGCAGAACACCTCTAGGAGGCGGAGCTGGTAGTGTGACTTCTTGGAGACGTCAGATGTGAGGAGACAAGGAGAGTGGAGTCGAAGATGACCAAGGTTTTAGGCCTTGCAGGTGGGAGCAGGAAGAGGACCAAGAGAGGCCAGCAAGAGAGCAATAGGAAACGAGGGAGCGGGTGTGCTGATTAGGAGAATCACAGTCTTACTGGCATTAAGGCAGAGGTCATTGGCGGCACACCACTCCTGGATAGACAGTCAGAGATGAGTGAAAGAGGTGTCAGACGCATAGTACTGAAAGCTGGGGCAGAGAGCTGCGATGCGGTAGGCAAGGAGTGCCAGGTATTGGTTGAACAGCCAGGGAGAGAGGTTAGACCCCTGAAGGACACCACAGGTAGAGAAAAAGCTAGTGGAGAGGAAGGACCCAAGTTGGACCTGGGAGGATCGGTCAGAGAAGAAAGAAGTCAGCCATGCCAGAGCCTGACCATTGATACTCAGGTAATCAGAGACGGTTGAGCAGGATGGCATGGTTGACCGTATCGAAGGCAGATGAGAGATTAAGCAGGATGAGGACACAAGCAGTGTTAGAGTCAAGGTTGGAGAGCAAGTCTTCACGGATGGTCAGGAGAGCAGGTTCTGTACTTCTGGCAGCTCTGAAGCTAGACTGATGGTCATGAAGACAACCAACAGATTCAGTGTGGAGATTAAGCTGGGATATGGCCAGTTTATCCAGCAGCTTGTCCAGGAAGGGAGTGATGGAGATTGGGCGATAATTAGCCGGGCATGAGGGGTCTGCAGAGGGTTTAAGAAGGGGGTGCACAAGGGAGTGCTTCAGTGGGGATGGGAAGACTCCAGTGGCGAAGGAGCCCGGGAGTCAATGTGGTCCTTGATAGTTTGAGGAACAGGGGTGAACGTGTGTTGACGAGACTTTCATAGATTGAACTTGTCTAGAAACCTTGTCTGCGGAGAAGAGGGGAAAGGTAGAGAAGGAGGGATGGCTGCAGAAGGGCCAGAGGAAGAGCAGGGAGTAGGGGAAGGGAGGGGAATAGGAGTAGAGTGAGGTCAGGCTGTTCTGAGTTTTAGAGACAAAGTGAGAGGCCAGTGCAGAGGGCTTGGGAAGGGACAGGTGAGAGACACTGCGGCAGGATTGGCCAGTTCCTTGCAGATTTTAAAGAGTTCAGGCGAGTTGTTTGATGCCGCAGAGACGCAGGCTTGGATAGGAGCTCTCTTCTTGGTTAGGACAGAGCTGGTATTGCCTTTGCAGCAGGCGGCATGCCAGTTTGTCAGAGGATGTATATGAAGCACGCCATTTCCTCTCAGCCATCCTGCACTTGCGTTTTAGGGTGACGAGGTCTGAGTAATACCTCGAGTTGCACTTGGCCTTGGTCTTCAGGCGAATTCTCATGACGGGGGCAAGGATATCAAGAGTATCAGCGATAGCAGCATGGAGGGGGCTGTGTCGGGGTGAGAGTCAGCCAAAAGGGGGGTGAAAAGGTGGCGGCGAAAGCCTCAGCTGACACGCGCGTCATGGGTCGGATGACCGAGAAGGTGGGTGGCAGTGATGGAAGTGGCTTGGCCTGAGGGGTAGGGAGGGTGAGATGGGAGGAACAGAGGGGAAGGTCTGAGGAGATCAGAACATCCAGAGTGTGCCCGGCAGAGTGAGTCAGGCCAGAGGGGAGACTAGTGAGTGAGTCGCAGAGATCGTGAAAGAATACAGAGGAAGGACAGGAGGCATCCAGGTGGATGTTGAAGTCTGAGAAGGAGTGGTTGAGGCCAGGCGTGAGGAGGAGAGGTCCACCCACTCAGAGGAAGGAGTAGATCTGACCAGATGGCCGCGAGATAGTAGCAACAGTAAGGGAATGGTTAGGGGAGAGAGAGCCTGCAGACGAGGCATTCAAAAGAGGAGTAGGCCTGCATAGGAGTGACAGAGGCAGGAATCCACTCGGGGAAGATCAGAGCTATACCCCCACCAGAGCAATTGGACCTGGGTGCGGAGAGGATCTTGTAACCGTCAGGTAGGAGCGTGTCAAAGCTAGTGATCGAGCTGGCCGTGAACCATGTCTCAGTGAGACAGAGGACATCAAGGTCAAGTTCTTCAAGAAGGTGGCAGATATCAGAGGAGTGTTTAAACTCTCGCTCTGCTGTCAGACTGGCAATATGGAGAAGGTTGCCATCCTTCCGGAGAGGGGTACAGATCAGAGGTACGCCCTTCGGAGGTGTAGAAGGAGCCCGAGAGGGGGCCAAGAGGGAAGGAGAAGGGAAGGTAGCCGAGAAAGAGGAAGGCAAGGTAGTCATGGAAAGGGGAGACGGGACAGCAGGAGAAGAGAGGAAGTTGATGAGGCGCGGGAAGCGTCTATCAAAGAGGTGAAGGTTGGCATGAGGGCCTTGGACCAAGACGGTCCCATTAGAGTAAACATTAATGATGACCTTAGAGTAATGGCAGGCGGTCAGGAGGGCGTCCCACCGGGTGCCACCATTAATGGGAGAGGAAGAGAAAGGAGAAAGCACAGCCACCATATGGAGGGTCCATAGATGTCGGTGAGAGTATCCTTGGAGGAGGCACTGGTGTAGGCGTCAGCGATAGGGAGGCCTGGGTTGGAGACCAGGATGTCCTTTTTAAACTTCTTCCTACCAGATTTAGTGAGGAGAGCAGGATAGTCAATAGAGAAGCAGTTGGAAAAGATAGGAGTAACAGAGGTGGGAGTGAGAGGGGGGAGACACTAGAGCAGGCAGACAAGACAGCGTGAGGCAAGCAGGTTGAGCAATGGGACAAGGCCCAGCACTCAAGACACTCAGGATTAAAGAGATTACAGAATGCACATTTTAGGACAGGAGGGAGAAAGGCCTAGGCAACATGATGCAATTTTAAGGTACTCAAACAGTCACATTTAAAACACCTTGTGGAAAACCACCTGTAGGGGGGGTAGGCAGGGCAGTCAGAGGGAAGGAAGATGACTGGCAGCTGGCGTCCACTGCGGACACCTGCAGACACTTACAGGGGGCCGCTAGGTAGGAGCTGCCCTTTGCCGGGTGGGGACCTTAGCCGTGGGGCTGCCGGGCAGGGGCCTGCCCTGGGAGGGCCTGCAATTAGGAAGGGAGAACCAATAAGCGAGGGGGTGGACGGGCAGGCAAGGAGGGAGGCAGGAGGAACAAACACTGGCAACTGCGAATGAGAAATGAGCAGGGGGCTCCAGAGAACACGAGTTATAACAAAATATGGGCCAAGGAGGCTCTTCTCAATGGATTCAAGCCAGCTGCAGCACCCGCTCACGCCACAAAGAAAAATGGCTTGGCAAACAATGCAGTGTACATTGGCGATTCAACAATACAAACCTCCTAGATGTGCTCAGAACAAAAATGGACTCTAGTTGGAAAATGTACATTTGATAGTGCAGCCCCAATACTGCAGCAAAACAAAAAAGGCAGCAGGCGCCTCTCTAGAAAGAACATGGCATGATGATCGGTTATGTGTTTTGTTTCCCAATTTGAGGGTCTGCAGCCATCGCTTTTAGCTCACTGTACTTTTGACAAAGGAGGAATAACCATTTGCATATCTTTCTTTGTCCCACCCACAAGAGAGGTCCAGCACCAAAATGCCAGGCTAACCTCCTTTGAATTAGTGTACCAAAAGCAACCCCAGAAACGTCTTTCAGCCTTGCTGGGCCTCATCAGCGAGGTGAAGATGTGCTTCTCCGAGCACAGTGAGAAAGGGGTCCACGTCTGGGTTCCCCAAGGTAACTTAGAATAACCAACCCCAAGTTCTTTGCAAAAATACAAACAAGGTAGCAGGCGTAAACACCTTGCCACCTGATCTAAAGAGCAGTTCCACGGTTGGCCCCCTTTAAACACCACCTAAAGACATACTCAATTGAATGGCTGCTGATTTTGGATTATAGCAGACCGTTTGTGTGGTTATTTATTCTTTTCCTGTTGTGAAGTTATGTATAAGATTTAAGTTACTTACCTCCAACTATTTTTCTTCAACATGGGCCTGGGATGAATTCACATGCTCATGAATAATCCCAGTCAGGCTGGGAATCCTCGGTAAAAGAAAAAACAGTTTCACTTTGACTTAAAAACTATTTCTCCTTTAAACCAATCACTGTCCTCTGTATCATATTTTCTTCATCGACTGACAGTCCTCTGCCTAAACCCCTCCTCCGACAGCCATCTTCAGATTTGGTAAACACATAAAGTGGCAGTATGAACAAGAAGAGCCGCAGAGGGGCCGGAGGAAGCGTTCACAGGTGAATTCATGCCAGATCCATGCTGGAGAACAATAGTTCCAGGTAAGTAACTTAAACCTTCTCCAGCATGGGGTATGGCATTATTTCACAAGCTCATGAATAACTAATACATAGCAGTACAACATTACACATCCACGGGAGGTGGCAAGTCTCAAAAGAAGCAATTAACTCTTACCTCTGGAACAGGCTCAGCTAAAGCGAACAGGTTGCGTAGCACTGCTTGGTCGACTCTGGAATCCTCCCGGGAATCTGTCGATGCAGTAGAACTTGATGAAGGTGTGCGTGGACCTCCACGTAGCCGCCTTGCAGATGTCCAGCAGGGGCACACCAGACAGTAACACAAGTCGTTGCAGCGATCGCTCTGGTGGAGTGGGCTCTCGGACAGCCAAGCAGCGGTCGGTTCACCAACCGATAATGTGTGATGCAGCCGGAGAGCCACCTTGTAATGGAAGCCTTGGACAAGGCCTTCCCATGGTTCACAGGACCAACGTTCACGAACAGTTAAGTTTTCCGAAAACTCTTTGTGCATGTCACATAGAAATCAGGGCATGAGCAACATCCAACAAGCTCAAGGCCCTTTCGGCTGGTGAGAAAGGTTTCGGGAAAAAAATAAAAACAGGTAACAAGAAAGGCTTGTTGAGGTGGAATTCCGACAGAACCTTCGGCATGGAAAAGGGGTGCGAACACAGCACCACCCTCGATTGTGGAAAGTCAAGAATGGTTGCTTGCAGGATAGGGCCTGCTCTCAGATACCCTTCTGGCAGAGGCGATGGCCACAAGGAAAGAAGTTTTCCACGAGAGGAACTTGAGCACGGCCTGATGCATAGGTTCAAAAGTGCCCCCCCCCCGCAGCCCCTCCCAATGAGCCTCATCAGAATCACATTGAGTTCCCATGCCGGGGCAGGAGACTTCACCAGTAGGAAAGATTGAAAAAATCCTTTGAAAAATTCCTTGACCAAAGTGAAGATCTTCCTGGAGACCTGGTGTAGCGCAAGATAGTTGCCAGATGTACCTTGACAAAGGCGTGTGCCAGTTGTGCCTTGGCCAAGGATAGCAAGTAAGGAAGGATCGGCGGGCCGTGACCCTCAGAGCGGTAATCTTCTGAGATAGACACCACGTAGCGAACCGCTTCCACTTGTGACTGTAGCACTTCAAAGTAGACTACGCTCTGGCCTTGGACCTCTCTGCAGTCTGTATGCAACTCATACTCCAAACTCTAAGGCTGCAGGAGCCAAGCACTCCGGTTCAGTGATCCTGGGTCATGGTGCAGGATTGGGCCACCTCTGGTGAGAAGATCCAGAAACACTGGCAGCTTGACAGGAGGCAACGCTGTTAGGCTGAGAAGGCCTGGATACCAAATTTGCCTCAGCCACACTGGGGCAATGAGTATCATCCTGGGCACAAGTGTGTTGAGTCGTAGCAGGAGCGGGAATGCGTACAGCAACAGTCCTTCCCCCACAGGAAGGAGAATGTGCCCCCCCCCCCAGGCTCCTCAGCTGGTGGAATCTGCTGGCAAACTTCTGGCATTTGCCGCCGTCACAAACAGATCGGTGTGGGACCTGTCCCATCTGATGAATAGGAGGTCCTCCTGATCCTGACAAAGCTCCCACTCGTGGCAGGAGCTAAGTTCCCTGCTAAGGGAGTCTGCAATGGTGTTCTTGACTCCAGCCAGGTGGAGAGGGACGAGTAACATCCCCTGTCCGACGGTCCAACGCCACAAGTCCTGCACTTCCTTGGAGAGCGCCAGGGATTGAGTGCCTCCCTGCTTCCTGATGTAATACGTGGTGGTGGTGTTGTCTGTGAAGATCCTCCCCACCTTGCCAGAGACAGGAGGAACGACTTGAGGGCCCAGAACACTGCCCATTGTTCCAGGATGTTGATATGAAGATCCTTCTCTGCCGGCAGCCACAGGCCTCTGGCATGCAGACGTCCGGAGTGCGCTTCCCAACCCTCCAAGAAGGCGTCCGTGGTGACGATCTCCTGATATGGGGGGTTTGAAATCCTGTGCCTTGGGAGATGTTGGAGCGCACGCTCCACCATTCTATTGCTCGACGGAACTCCTAGTTGAGAGATCTTGTTTGTAAAGCTTCTGGACACCTGTATCCAGCGGGCGTCCAGGAATTCCTGAACTGGTCACATCTGCAACCTGCATAGACGGACGAGGTAGATGCATGACATCATGCACAGTAACTACTTGATGGCCCACACCGTGGCAGTCTTCGTCGACGACAGCCGTTGCACCTTTCCTTGAATGGCTGCTTTCCTCTGAATCTGTAGTGCTGTCCCTGCATTGCGTAGAAACTTTCGATGTTTCTTGTGTATGGGGACGTGGAAGTAGGCGTCTTCCAGTTCCAACGACGTCAACAAATATTTTTCTAGTTGGCTGAGCACGTGTTGCAAAGCAACCATCCTGACATTTTGGGACTTTAGTTATTTGTTCAGACATCATAGGTCTAGGATGCGTGTCCAGCCCCCTGTAATCTTTGACCAGAAAGTATCTGAACAGACACCAAAGCCGTTGGGAACTAGCTCCATCGCCCTTTAGGCAGCATGGCCCATACCTCTTCCAGGAGCTGAGGGGATGTGCTTCTCCCGAGGGTAACCAAAGGGATCCACAGACACCTGCGTTGAAACTCCAGGGTGTGTCCTTGGGCGAGGGCATCCAGCACCCACCTGTCGGTGGTAATCTTTTTCCACTCATTATCTTAGTCAGTCTGCCTCCCACCGGGGTGCATGAGTGGGGGCCCGACATTGCGGTCGGTTCAGGCTTGCTTCAGCGCCGGCATTCTGCCCTGCGGGCGACGCTGTCCTGCTACCGCAGACCTGGGAATGGCCTCTGTAGGCTTCCTGCGTTGAGGCTCTGGAAGGCTGTCTGTACGATGTGGAGAAGACCTGCTCGACTTTCCCCAGGAGGAGCGAATAGACAAACAGTGCTGCTGAAGAGTGCCCATCCGTTTAGATGGCCTGGAGGGACTCAACTACCTTTCCAAACAGATTTTCTCTGTCAAAGGGCATGTCCAGCACCTTCAGTTGGACCTCCTGATGGGAATTCGTGGCTTTCATCCAACCTTGGCGATGAAGATAGACACTGTTCAGCCATCTGCCGGAACCCTGTGTCGGTGATGTCCAAAGCCACTGATGGCGTGATCCGACTCCACTTCCCCTTCCTGGAAAAAAGTGATTGCCTCCATCTTCTCATCGTCGGGACGGAACTCCAGGATCGGGCCCAGCTTGTATGTACCACAACTCCATATTGTACCTGGCCATTCATTTGCCGACTCCATAGTTGACGCTGCAGTGTAAATCACCTTCTTTCCCATGGCGTCCATCCTTTTCCCCTCGCTGTCCGGAGGTACTGAAGACAGATCAGTCAAATGTTTCCTCGCAGCCAACCATACCACCAAATCCAGTGATGGCTGCGACCTCAGGCACTTGGGTGCAGAGTCCAGCACCCTATATTTCTTCTCCAGCCTATCCTGCTTGGCTGGAGCCATGCGAAGGTTCTTCATGAGGGCCAGGCCCTTTTGCCCAAACATCGTCCCGAAAGGGAACCGCCATGATAGTCTTCCTTTTGGCCTTGTGCCTTTGATGCAAGAAGCCCTCCTTGATTTCCTCTGGCACCAGCTGGAATAGTCAAGGACCTGGCGATCATGGAGTAGAATGATCCCCCATCTCCCCCGGTGGGGACACCCTGTGTGGAGCATCCAAATGTGCAGATTCACCGTCTGCTTCGTTGTCATCCGTCGTTGTGGCCGTATCCGTTCCCAAACCCGTGTCTGGGTCTGCTGGGGGAGAAGGGACCCAACATGGTGGCTGAAGTTGAAACTGAAGCATCAGATGACGCTTCCTCATCTTCGTTGGAGGCTGATCAGGGACCTGGGGGACCACAGGTACCAGAGCCAGAGGCATCCTCGTCTGGATCTCGGACGCCAAGGTTTGTAGACTCGACAGAATATCCAAGGAAATGTCCCCCGGCGGAGAAGGCGGAACAGGAAAACCAGGCCCCTCCTCTTCAATGACCTCATGGACCGTATGCAAGAACTCTGATCTTCGTCGTCCGTGGACGAGACCTCCATGGTTTGACTGTCTAGGAGGGCTGTTTTGGGGCCTCCTCGCCACCCCCCCTTTTGAAGTCCCCCCACCCGAGGGTCTTGAAACGGGTCCTAAGCCCGTTTCACCGCTTCAGGCGATCCCTGCAGTAACAGCAGCGGTGTGGCAAGTTGGGGGTAGGGACACAGTCTGAACAGTGGGAGCTAACCTCACAGGATCAGCGCCCTTAGCTGTCGTGGCAGTAGAGGTTGTCGGCAGAGTCACCGACGAGGTCTTAGCCTGTGCTGGCAGAGCCTGCTTGGGCTATTTCGCCTTCTCCGTCCGCGGCTTCTTGGATTTTTCACAGTTTAGCCGGGGTAGAGGACATCCTCTTCGATCAGTGCTTATGGGCGTTGGATATTTAGTCACAAAGTGTTTTCTCTGTGCTGTAGCCCACTACTTTTATTTTGTCAGCTGGAAAGAAAACGGTTGTGTCGTGTTTTCACTTTTTGTTGGTCCCCTACCGAAAAGCAATCTTTTCAGCGGGCCACAAAAAGCTAAAATAGGTCAACCCTTTGCACCCCCCCAAACACCTGCTTGCGGGATGTCTCTAAAATCGGAGGGGGGGGTGGGGGGTTCACCCCTCAATCCCCCCCAACCATCAGCTGCCTCTGCATCCCTCCCCACTCACACAAACACTCACAAACTCAACTGTTATCCCACGACGGTTCCTCCTGGTCTCTACGTGACTGTCAGCACTGCGTGCACTCGTGTGCGGTAGGGGGATGACGGTTCGATTTAGAAAGACTGATTCGTGCAATTCGAGTGGTCTTTAAATCAATCTTTTTTTCAATCATTACAAAACAATTTTTTTACCTAAGTGAATCATTAATTTCTCAGGGTCCAAAAGGGGTTTCTTTGGCCCTGAAGCTTAAATCCCCAAGCTCTTTGCCATGCATCAATTTTGCTAGGTTTAGAGCAAATGCTGCAGCTTACACGAAATTATCAAAAATCAATATCCAATTCACCCACCTTATCTCAGCTAATCAGCAATGAAACCCACTATTAGTCATTGATAATTGACACATCAACCATTACCTAATGTTTCAGCTAGTTAAATCACACCCAACTTTTAAAACAAATATTTGAACCAGCAAAGCCTCCCCCCAACTTTTCATCATTTGCATTTTAAAATAGGCATATTGGAACCTTCTGAAATGGCTTTAGGTTCCAGTATGAAGCATCTAACAATCCATGGTCTACAAGGCGATATAGAATTGATACAGAAGTTAGACTTTCCATCCGTTTATAAAACAGTTTACTTAAAAAAGTTGACTGTTGCTCAGAAACTGAATAGGACAGTTTGAGATGGTCACTTAGAAACACTGTGGGCTCATGAGTCTTAAAGCAGCAATACCTTATTTCAATACCTCGCTTCTCGTGTTACAGACTAGCAGCACATAAGATTGTAGTAAGAGAAATACTACTGCAGTGACCAGTGAGACAAATTAAGAGCAGTGCAATCATGGAAACTACACAACGGTTTGAGACCTGGTTATACCGGTTCAATACGCTGCTAAATTAAACAAAACTTGCAAGTCCTTGGTAACAGTTAAAAACTTGATGCCTACAGGAATCGCCTGGTCCTAAAGAAGGGTCTCCTGGTGAGTGATAACTGCAATGGTTACAAAGTTTACTATAAAGGTAACGCAGGGCAGAGGTTTAGGAACCGGGAAGAGGTACAGAAGAAACACTTGCCTGTTGGATCAAGCCCACCAGCAACTGGATGAAAAAAAGCTGAAAAAAAACAAACAAATAATTAAGCAACAAATCCTGATTTAAAGACAATTGCAAACATTGTTTGAGCTTAGTCTAGGCTGGCACACAAAACCGGTTTATAAAACCCCAATCCCTTGTGGAAATGTAATGCTTAGAACTAGGAACATGCTACCTGAAGTTAATATCAGTGATCTCAAAGGAGCTGGCACGTCCAACTCATGGGAACACTACTTCGACCCTAATTCACTGAAAGACCTTCAGAAGAATTGGTTATACATTATCTTATTGACCCCAATTACAGAGTGGTAAATTTAATCGTGGAAAAAACACTGATTTTTAATTTTGCTCCCCCGCCCCCCCATCTGTTTTTCCACCCTTTTAAAGCGACCCAACCTCATTCTGAGGCATTTTAACCCCTTACCCCACTACCCTTTATGTATTTATATAAACATTTTGATGTTTTTCAGTGCTTTTGTCCGCTCTGATATGTACCACTCTGTTTTGTTTGAAATCCAATGACTGGATACCAAGAACTCTGTGCAAAAGGAGGGCGATGCATCCCCTGCAAGCTAACCCTCCCAAGAAGGGAATTAAACACGTGTAAACATAACTTTAAAGCTATCCCTAAATGTCGAGCATTAGCGCCACACTCTGCAACTTAACTTTGCCAACTGACTTTGGCATATTTTCCTGATACATTTTGTTCTGTTCATTACAGTTTTCCTAGTTGGGCTCAAAGGACGGACCGATCCGCTTTTTGTATAGGCTTGTGCAGCAGGTACTAGCGTACTCACCTGTGCTTATCCAGTGTTAAGAGCCGGTTAGATTATCTGTGCATTTCTCTTATGCGTCTCCCTCAAAGGTTATGAGTAAATATCCCTTCCCTTATGACATATCTAGGCCATGAAAGGGTGACCTTGGGACATCCTACCAATGTGCATATACATCATATCTTTACAGGAATCCCACTCAGAGCTATGTTAGGTTTGGGTGGATTGGGGAGAAGTGTAAACGGATCCTTTCAGGTTTAGTTGGACACCCTTTCCAATCTCCGTCACACCATACCTTTGGACCTCACTCCATAGGTGTGCAAGATCTTGGAGACATTCTATAGCCCCTCCCAAATACGCAACGAGGAGCGAGTGAAGAGGCCGCTGGGAAAGGCTAGAAGTTATTGCTCCCTGTGCCCCCTTTGCCAGCACCCTTGTATCAAACACCTCAATTGACCTATTGCAAGCTTAAGATGATGCTAGTTATCAGTCAATTAGTTCAACAACATGAACAGAGTTAAAAGGAGTTGTGTAGTGGATGCCCGAATTACCAAGGGCTTCAACAACCAGTACATGATCTAAAAGTAATGGAGAATATTCCGCTCATCTGCCCAAGAATTGTGCTGGCAGCCTTTAAAAGACTTTGTAGATCCTTTCTAAAACAGATCACTTTGCTGTCCAACTCAAGTATGCCTGCATCAGTGGCCAATGAAAATGTTAAAGTGGACAGGTCTGAATGGTGTGGGGTAGGAGGTCAGGAAAATATTCAACGGCATCAAGTCCCAAAAGCATGGAATCACAGATTTACAGGCTAATGCATTTTTGACTGATGCAGAAGGGCCTCCACAATCTATCGTAATCCATTGGAGATCATATTTTACCCGACGTCCGAGACCAGTCAACTGCATACCAAACTATCCCTGCTGCAGAAATTAATGTTAAAAAAATCTACACCTAAGCAGCAAACTGTCGCCATCCTCCCTACCCCCATGGGAAACGCATCAGTGGTTACTATATTAACCAAAATAAGATGATTCAGTATTTTCACTGCAGCAAAACAAAAGATGATGGCTAGAAGGTTTTGAATTAATCTTATCCTCTGGCATTGCTCTTGGCAACCTCCACACCATCGGTCTGTCCGCCAAGCAATTACAAAAGGGGCAAGAACATATGCAAATCAGGCTTGAACACCCCGCCACCCCAAATAGTAGCAGCCCAGCTTGAGCTTCTAGGTCACAAGGCCGAAACATGTCTGGGGATGCTAGTGGTCTTGTGCAGAAGAGATGTGACCTTGCAGTTCATGCTGGACTGTCCCTTTGGGGGTGGGACCAAACCTTGATTTGCATATGCTATGCCCCCTCCTGTAACTGGAGGCAGGCTAAAAGCTATGGTCTGGAAGGTTGCCCAGCGCTGTGCCCACAGTTATTTAAAACCATACAGCCATCACCTTTTGGTTTTTCAGTATTTTCACTGGGAATGATTTAAAGGAAGAATGCGGCACGATGGGTTTAGGGGCGGGGGGAGGGGGTGTTCCTCTTTAGAAACCGTTTCATGACCATCCTCAAGAGGGAGGAGGTAGATAATTTAATGTTCACTTGATGTATTAAAAGGGCTACTATCCATCTAAAACTTGCTCATATTCATTTTAAGAATGTTACACATCTCTCTCGCTTGGCCACATCACTGCTAGAAAAGAAGCCTTGGGGTTTCCAAATGAAATTTGATTCGCAAACAGGCCAACCTTGAGGGTCTGCACAACCCATCCTTCACATGATCTATGAAAGAATGGGCTAGTCATCCTAAACTAAGTGGGACTAGAGGGGACATATGTGGCGCCACTGCCCCATACCCCTTTGCAATCACCTTGCTTAAACACCCTGTTGGGTTTGTGCCCTTTTAGTTCTCAACATCTAGCAAAAAGAACCAGCAAAACAAGGCTTCCGGTAGTGTTTTTTCTTGGATATTTTATTGGAGTTACATGATCGATATTGTCTTTGGTGACTAAAACCGAACATGGCTGGCCTAACGAGATCTGTAAGAATGCTCTTTCATCTAACTGCATATAACTGTCCACATTAATAAGAGAAATTGGTTGGCATGAGACATTCTGCAAAGAATTCTCCTTGTTGTAGGAGGCCTGAGATGTGTCTCTTGAGAGGGTGTTGGTTGCACAAAACTCTCACCAACCTCTCCAAGCTGTTAAATGGTAAAAAGCCTGTGCTACAGGGTTGGGGTGAGAGCTTTGTAGAAAGCACCAGTCAGGTTATTTTGACCAGGGCTTCCTTCACTTACAGTATTTTATTGGCTTGGTACACAGTGTGCCTCAATGGGTACCTAAGACACTATGCTATGCTTAGCTGTGATTTTGGGAAGCGATTTACATTGTAATTGTCCTGCATGTTAAGTGCCCTTTGAGTCTGAACAAAAATCAAAAAACAATTTGGGGACACCTGTCTCTCTCCATGATCATCCCAGGTAGGAACACACATATTAGCAAATTGAGGATAGTCGTTTTGGAAAGACCTCGAAACACTAAAGTAGACTGATCAGAGAAATTAATCACATTTTGTGAGTGGGTCAGAAATGAGAGGTGGACACAAAGTGGTGATGTTTTCAACATCAGACATCTTTATTAAAAGAAAAGGGTTGGATAAAGGGCTCTCTGTCCCCATCCTAAAGGTAGTATCCCTAACTATTAAACTAAAACTAAAGATCAGTCTGTCTTGTCGTCAAACTTAGGAAAACTGTCCTTGTGGCCAAACTTATCTGACCCTCAAACTAGAAATCAAACTATTAAGTAGTGTAAGGAAAAGCGTCTCCAGTTTAGACTTAGCCGAAAAGTGTTCAAATGTAAAGCAAATATATAAAGCCAACAAAAATGGTTTCTTCAAGGATGTCCTTGAATCTAGAAAAGGAGTGTGAGCAGTGTTCTGTGACTCTTTGGGGAGGCGGGCACATGCCTTGCGATGATTGAATGAACATCTTTAGGAGAACTGTTGCTTTAGTTCCCCACTCCTACGTTCATATACGGTTTAAACTCTTGGCCCACGGTTTGGCTGACTGTTCCGTTCACCGGATCGAACACTAGCAAGTGAACTGAGCCTACATATCTGTTCTTTCACCATCATTGATGCCGCCCCATTGACTACTCTTGTGACTTCGATACAAACCGTATAAGAGTTTTCAAAGACTTTTGGTGGTTTCTTGTTCTTGTCAACACTTTTCTACTTTTTACATCATTCTAACTATTGTTCTTACATATTGGCCACCATATGATTTGAGATCTTGTTTGGTATGGTAATGTTTATTTATAAAGCGCTGATACACAAGGCAAGTGTTTCAAAGCACTCAAGGAGGGTGGGAACAAGGGGGAAAAATAGTCGTTCAGAGCCTCTGAAATTCTGAAACGATAATCGTCTGCACACGGAGAGTAAGTGCATATAGTACAATTAACAGTGGGGATAATAGCAAATAGGTCTGATGATGATGCTGCAGTTTTTCCAAGTGAAATTAAGACGTAACCATGCAGGGAGTGAAGACAAGGGGGAACAGAGACTATCTTTAGGCATGGTGCAATCGGATCACGCAAGTGCAAAGACTGTTACAGTGGGCTGGGGGAACAAGTCCTGGGGAGGCAGGGGTCCAAGCGCACCCAGTCGGTGAAGACTGGGGTAAGTGCAGAGAGTTGCCACTCTTGGGTCAGTCATTATATGTGCTGTGATAATGAGGTGAGTGCAAGGCCCGGAGGAAAGTGCGAGAGGACTGGTGGGGGTGAATGGGACCTGTGAGAATGAGGTACACCAGGCGGCCAATCAACCAAGCTGTACGGAAAAGGGAGAGGGGGAAAGCGCGAGATAGGTTTGCTGGATAGGGAGAGAGAAGAAAGAGGAAAGTCTTGGAGTTTCCAGAACTTAAGGAGATCTGGCTCAAAACGGAGGGGGACAGGGAGGCTGTTGCAGAGGGAGACCCCTGCTGAGGATAAAGATCTCCTTCAAATCTCTGCTTGGAGAACCGGCTCGCTCGCAGAAGGTTGGAGGTAGATAAGCAGAGGACCCTGGGAGGGACAGTATTTATGTAAGCATTGTTGCAGATAGGTAGGTCCGAGGCCCCAGAAAGCCTTGTGGACAAGGCAGAGGGTCTTTAACTTGATCCTTGCAGCCATGCAGAGCCCGGGGAGGGATTTCAGCGCCGTAGAGATGCAGTGCCTTGGCTTGAGGCAAAGGATAAGTCATGCGGTTCTGTTCTGGATGAGTTGCAGAGGGCACAGAGCAGAGGCAGGGAGGTTGAGAAGAACAAGTTACTTCTTACCTTGTAACGTTCTTTCGATGGGATGTTCCTCCGACGTATTCCTTATCTTAGATATCTCCTTCCAGCTCTGCTGGCCTCAGAACATTTTTCTCTTGAGGGCGCTGCGCGTCGACGTCCGCCGAGTCGATGTCCCTCGACAGCCGCCGTATCGACGTCATCCTGCCTATAAAGGCCGCGCGCAGCGTCCGTTGCTCCGTTCCGTTTTGTAGCCCACAGTATTTCTGTCTGGACTAGACTAATCACCCTGAAGGAGCGTAAGCTGCAACAACAAGGGAAGTAGAACTGCGGGGATGGATGGGAGGGTCGATAAGGAATACGTCGGAGGAACATCCCATCGAAAGAACGTTACAAGGTAAGAAGTAACTTGTTCTTCGAAGGGATTGTGTCCTCCGACGTATTCCTTATCTTAGATAGGCTCCCATAGCAGTATTCTATTATTGGAGGTGGGAGTACTGATTTCATGCTGCCTTCTATTGATGAATAGAGTGCAATACTGCCCTTCCAAACCTAGTCTCTTGACTGGAGGAGGAATCCAAGTTGTAAAATCGTGTAAAGGTATGGACGGACGACCATGTGGCGGCTGCACAAATGTCTTTAACCGGCACTCCTCTTTTTAGGGCCGATGAAGCTGCAATACCTCTGGTCGAATGAGCCCTAAGGTTTTGAGGGGGCTCCTTTCCTGCCAGTTTATAACATTCCAAAATGGCTAGAATGATCCATCTGGAAATGGTCTGCTTGGTTATCGGTAACCCCAGCTTGTGACCTGTGTAGCCTACAAACAGCTGGTCTGCTTGTCTTATCCTGGCCAGTCTACTGATCTAAAAACTTAAAGCCCTTCTAGGGTCCAGCCTGTGTAACCTCTCTTCCCCTTTCCCCGGATGAGGAGGAGGATAGAAAGATGGCAGGGTAATCTTCTGAGTGATATGGAATGCGGAAACCACCTTTGGGAGGAAATTAGGCTTCACTTGCAGGACAACTTTGTCTTTGTGAAAGATTGTATGAGGGGGTTTACAAGAAAGAGCTTGTAACTCGCTCACCCTTCTAGCAGATGTAAGTGCTATTAATAAAACAGTTTTAAGGGTAAGGAATCTTGACGAACAAGAATGGAGTGGTTCGAAAGGTGTGCCCATCTGGAAAGTTAGGACTAAGTTTAAATCCCATAGGGGAACCTGGAATGGTCTTGGGGGATAAACGTTGGTTAACCCCTTTAGAAACTGTATTACCAAGGGTAACTTGAAATGGGATGGTTCTTCCGCAGTGCGCTTAAAGATGGATAGCGCTGCAAGATAGCCCTTAATGGTGCCAACTTGAAGGCCTGAATTCGCCAAATAGAGTAGGAAGGACAAAACCATTGGTGTACCACATGAAAAGGGGTCGATATTCTTTTCTCTACACCAGCTGCAAAATCTGTTCCAACGGCAGCGGTATAAAGACTTTGTTGCTGGCCTCCTTGCCGAAAGCAACACCTCCATATCATCATCAAGGAGGTCCCAATCCTTGTACCTCAGCCTTTCAGAAGCCAAGCGAGAAGGTTGAGGGTTTTGATGTCTGGATGGAGACATCACCTCTTTGTTTTTGCTATGTCACCCCGAGTGGGACGGGTATACCCAGACGTGGGTCCCGTGCCTGCTGGGCCTAGAGACCCAAGCTACTCCTCACTGATGAGGCCCAAAAAGGCTGAAACATGTTTGGGGATGCTTGTGGTCTTGTGCAGAAGGGATGTGACCTAGCAGTTCGGGCTGGACTGCCCCTTTTGGGGTGGGGCCAAGTCTGATTTGCTTATGGTCTTTCCCCTTCTGTAATGGCTTGGCAGGCGAACAACAATGGTCTGGAGGGTTGCCCAGAGCAACGCCAGTGGTTAAGATTAATTCTAAACCTTCCAGCCATCACCTCTTTGTTTTTGGATGGAGAACCTGACTTCCCTTCTGTGAGAGTAGGTTCTCTCTGAGTGGAAGTCGAATTGGAGGGCAGATGGACAAGTCTAGAAGGTCCGGGTACCACGTTCTCCTGGCCCAATCCGGGGCAATTAGGATCATGGTTTTCCGGAATCTTCTCAACCTCCTGATCATTTGAGGAATGACAGGTACCGGTGGGAACGCGTACAGAAGCGGAAACTCCCAGTCCACTATGAACGCGTCTCCCAGAGCTCCTCTCGGGGGAAATTCCCTTGAGCAGAACAGATTGCACTTCCTGTTGACACTGGTGGCGAACAGATCCACCTGAGCCATTCCCCAAAGGGCGATGATCTCTTGAAGGACTTCCTGAGCTAGTTCCCACTCGTGGGAGACTGTGCTCTGCCTGCTCAGCGCGTCCGCTGTCAAGTTCTTCTCTCTGGCTAGGTGAACTGCCGATAGACAGATTCCTTCTTGGATTGCCCAAAACCAGAGCTGCATCGCCTCTCTGCACAGGGGTAGTGATCCTACGCCTCTTTTGTTGAGGTAATGCATGGCCACTGTGTTGTCCGTCATTATCAGGACATTCTTCCCTTGTACAGCTGGCGGGAACGCCTTCAGCGCAAGTCTGATGGCCCTCAGCTCTAACAGGTTGATATGTAGTCTGGACTCCGATGGAGACCAACGGCCGCTGATGGTCAAGTCGTTGGCGTGGGCTCCCCACCCCGTGAGTGAGGCATCCGTGACTACTGTTATCTCCGGCCAGGGTTGCCAAAACTGTTCTCCTTTCAGAATGTTCTCCTGACAGGCCCACCACTGAAGTTCTCGAGCCACCTTGTCGGGAACCTGAAGAAGATCTGTCATTCTTCCTGAGAATTGTGACCACTGAGTCCTCAGTGACCACAGGAGGGATCTCATTCTCAGGCGAGCCTCTGGCACTAGGAAAATGCAGGATGCCATGAGGCCTAGCAACCTCAAAAAGTCGAAGGCTGGGAGACGTTGGGCATTTTGGAACTTGGTAACCATCTGTAGAATATCTTGAGCCCTCACCTCTGGTGGCGAGGCTTTTCCCAGGGAAGTGTCCAGGATCGCTCCGATGAACTGGAGTCTCTGCGATGGTATCATTTGTGACCTCTTTAAATTGAGGGAGAAGCCCCGTCTGTGAAGGGAGTGGCAAACGTGATTTAGCTGGATCTGAGCTTGTTCCGAAGATACAGCCCTGATCAACCGTCCAGGTAGGGGTAGACGTGAATCCCTTCCCTCCTTAGACTTGCCGCCACTACCGACATTAACTTGGTGAAGACCCTCGGGGCGGAGGTCAGCCCAAATGGCAGCACTCGAAATTGATAATGAGAGTTGCCAATTGCGAACCTCGGGTATTTCCTGTGTTTGAGATGGATAGGCACATGGAAATAAGCGTCCTGAAGGTCCAGAGATACCAACCAGTCCTGGAACTGAAGGGCCTGAAGGATCTGAGAAAGAGTGACCATCTTGAATTTGTCTTTCCTGAGGAATTTGTTAAATTCTCGCAAGTCCAAGATGGGTCTCAGTCCTCCGTCTTTCTTTGGAATGAGAAAGTAAGGGGAATACCAGCCCTTGTTCCTCTCCGCTACAGGTACCGGTTCTATGGCACCTTTCTCTAGCAGGTCCAAAGTTTCCTGCAAGAGGAGCGGATCTGGAACTTTCTGAGAGCTGATCCCCGGTGGATGACTGAGGTATGCGTAGGAGAGGCAGGCAGTAACCTTGGGCAACTGTTTCCAACGCCCAAGCATCTGACGTGATAGCCTGCCATTCCGCCAGATGTTGAGTTAACCTGCCTCCTACAGGCGTCCTGTGAGTGAAGTCCTCAGAGTGGTTTTGGGGCGGCTGATGCAGATGCCGATGGTAAAGAGGCGCCTGCTGTTGCTGTGGCTTTTGAATATCTACCCCGTCCACCTCGGGTAGTTCTTCTTTTTCCCCTTTGAGCCGGTCGTCCTCTACCTCTTCCGAATGCGGAATAGAAGCGAAAGGACTTGCCCCTCGCAGAGGTTCCTGTGGGACGAAATGGTGTCTGACGGATTGCAGCGCCTAGGGATTTTGCTGCTGCTTTTGATGTTTGCAGTTTTTCTAAACTGTCATCCGCCTTTTTCCCAAACAAAGAGCCATCGAATGGCATGGTCAAGAGCCTGGCTTGCACATCTGGGGCAAAACCAGACTTTCTCAACCAAGCAAATCTGCTGGTTGTTGTACTTGCCGCCATTGCTCTGCTGATACCGTCAGCCGAATCAATGCCCGTCTGGAGGGATTCGCACATAGCGTCTTTACCGTCCTGTATGATATTTAGGAACGCCTCCCTTTCTTCTCCCTCCGGGATGCAGTCAGCCGCTGTAGAAGCACTCTCCCAAAGTGTATGGCTGATTCTAGCAAGGGTGCAAGTAGCATTAACAGATTTTAACGCCATGCTACATGCCGAAAAAACTTTCTTTGCCATAGCATCATATTTCTTATCGTCCCTGTCCTATGGGACGGTAGGGTAAGCAGTCTTGATGTCAGTAGAAGATGCTGCCTGTACCACCAGACTTTCTGGGGATGGGTGTTTTGACAAAAACTCCGGGTCTGCAGAAGATACCCTGTATTTTGTAGACAGTTTTTTATTTACTGCCGGGACGACATCTGGGGTCTCCCAGTTCGTCATAATGTTCCTCTGAAGAGCTTTATGAAAGGGCACTACAGGATCCTCCTGTGGACCTTTGTCAAGAATATCCGTGAGGTCATCTTGTTGGAAAGCCTGTGAAGGTGTTGACCACCCCATAAATTCTGTGATCCTGGCCATTAAGGCTCTATAGGGGGTTTCAGCATGCTCCCCCGGGTCTGGCCTAGCAAACTCCACCTCAGGGGAAGTGTCTAACCCACTTGCCTCATGTAAGGAATCATGAAGATCCTTTAACCTGTGTTCTTCTGAGGATAACTCCTCTCTAACTGGGGTTGCAGGTCCCTGCAACTCAAATGTGTCTTCCTGTTCAGATAGTTCTCCCTCTTCCATAATTGAGGAGATAGTTCTCAATTGTTCTGAACTCACAAAGGGTGTAAAACCCATCTCCAAGGCAGAGGGTGCCAAACTTGTCATAATCGGCCTCGAAAACGTCGATGTCGTCGACGAAGGCTTCGGGCGTGGCGTCGAAAACAAAGGCGGAGGCCTCGAGGTCCTCGATAGAATTGTGATTCTGCTCGAGGAAGTCGACAATCTCAATGCCATCGTCAGAGGACCTGGGGATAGTCACTGGGTGCGTCGTAACCGTGACTTTACTTGGCGTCGAGTCGACAGACCCGTCTGTCGAAGGTCCCTTCGACAACGGCGTCGAAGACACCGACCTCGGCGTCGACGGAACCTTCGTCGATGGCGTCGAAGGAACCTTCGAAGAAGGTTTTGAGGTCATAGCTTTACTCAAGGGTTTGCGACGCGCTTGAGAAGCTTCCTTCGCCGGGTACAGAGACTCGCGGCGTTTTTGACCTTCGGGTCTTTCGACCAGAGCATCGCTCTCGGCAGTCTTCGAGGGGGTCGAGGCCGCTTTCTCGAAGACGCTCATCATATTTTTGCGGAATTCCTCCCATTCAGCCCAGGAACTATGTTTCGTGGGGCAAGGGATTCTCTTAGGAGAAACAGAGGAAGAGGACGACGGAGAAGGGGATCTTCGACGTCTCCTCTTCGAGTGCTTCGATCTCGAGGAGTGATGGGACCCACTCCGAGACCTGGAGCGCGAATGGTGACGAGGAGACGAATGTTTCGACTTCGTCGAGGAAGAAGAAGCTTTTGAAGTCTTACCTTTCTCCAGCTTCCCCCTACGCTCCTTCAGGGCCTTAGCTGTCATGGACATACAGTCCTCGCACTCCGAACAATGGTGTTCAGCTCCCAAACACCACACTCTCTGAGGGTCAGTCAGCGACATCTTTTTCCCACAATCTCGGCATTTTTTGAAGCCGGACCGAGGGGTTGTCGGTTCCGACGAGGAAGCCATTGAGTACGGATCGAATATCTCGAGGTAAATAGGATAAATTGTCTACGAAACTGAGTAACGGTATTCCGAGGCACTGAGTAAGCGCGGAAAAACGGAACTGAGCAACGTACGCTGCGCGCAGCCTTTATAGGCAGGATGACGTTGACGTCGATACAGCGGCTGTCGAGGGACATCGACTCGGTGGACGTCGACGCGCAGCGCCCTCTAGAGAAAAATTTTCCAAGGCCAGCAGAGCTGGAAGGAGATATCTAGGGTAAGGAATACGTCGGAGGACACAATCCCTTCGAAAGGGGCTTTTGCAGTAGTCCAGCCTAGAGAGAACCAGGGATCTTGAGACAGTGAGACGCTGGGGGAAGTGAGAAATGGTAGAGTACCTATGGGGAGGTGTAGCTGAGACTTTAGAGATGTCCGAAATGTGGGATAAGGAGACTGGAGACGAAAATGACCCCAAAGTTTTTGGCCTCGCCGCTGGGTGCAGGTGTAGGGCCAAGGGAGGCCGCCCAGAGTGAAAGTGGGAAAGCGAGGGCAGTAGTCCCAATGCGAACAATCTTAGTCTTACTGGCGTGGAGGCAGAGGTAGTTTGCAGCACACCATGACTGAATAGCGGACAGTCAGATATAAGAGGAGGAGCAGGTGGCTGAGGGTAGCCTGAAAGATAGTTGCGGGTCATCCGCATAACACTGGAAGTTATAGGTGAGAGTTTAACAATGGTCGCGGTGCTAAGTAAGCAATCAATGAACAGGCATGTGGCTTATGTGCAAGATGTGACTTTTTATAAAACACTGAATGGCAAAGAGGATACTTGCCAGTTATCCCATATGGCATCCCCTCATGTACAGAACCACATGAAATCGACCTCTTAAGGTTATCTAATATAACAGGGGGTTGGGGGGCTCCGTTAAGAAAGATTTCCATTCATTGCACCTTTCCTTCCAATTCTTTGGACCCCAAACCTTTTGCTTTTATTTTTGTATTTGACCTGCTCTTTTTGTAGTGCAGTGAAGCTTTAAGCTAAGTTAAACTGCCAAATATTTGCCTTTGACCTGGTTTTCTTTGATAAAGCTAAGGCTATTCTTTACCTACTCTATTGAGCATAATCTCATGATTAACATGGAGAAATCCAAGATTGTCTTTTATAACAAATTCAAACTGAAAATAATGCCGTGGAAGGTGGGTGATTTATATATACATATATTTATATATACAGCGCCGGTAGCGGAGGATTTATTTGAAGAGCAAAGTTTTCAGGGCTTTGCTAACTCGGATTCTCCTCTCACTGCAATGGGCAGGGCGTTCCAAAATGTGGCAGCTTTGACTGGGAAGGATCTTCCCATGCCACTTGGCTGCCTGTAACTCGGGATAATGATCTGAGTTGTGTTAGATGATCTCAGAGTTCTAGATGGGTGGTAGCAAGGTATTTGGGATTTGAGGTATGCTGGAGCAGACCCATATATGCATCTGTGAGTCACGGTTACCATTTTAAAATGGATAAACTCCTTTATCGGCAGCCAATGTTTCTTCGGTGGTCGGAGATTGTCTCCCTTTATGCTATCTTCTTGACAACACGTTCAGCGTTGTTTTGCAGAACTTGACATTTTTTTATGTTCAAAGCTGAGGACCCCGATCAGGAGAGAGTTGCAATAATAGAGTCTTGATGAAATGGTAGCTCGAGCAACAAATGGCACAATTATTTGCTGAGACGTAGGGGCGTATGTTCATAATCAGATGAAAATAGTAATTGCAACTTTTACTTAGGTGGTTAACACAGGCATCTGAATTCAGAGAAGCCTTCAACTGAATCCAGAGTGTCTTAACTTGGTCCAGCACTGGGTTGATGCTGGTTCCAATTCGGAAAGTCGAGAAGTTGTTGCTCAATTTGGCTCAGGCAAATTTTGTCCCGAAGATCAGTAGCTCTGTTTTAGAGTCATTGAGACAGAGCCAGTTAGTCAACATCCAGGTTTAGATTTGGTTGTAGATATCAGTGAGGGTTGAAGAGTCTGCATCATAGTCACCAGTAATTGGTATTACCAGCTGGGTATCATTTGCGCAGTTCGTAAAGAAGATACCCAGGTCTTCTAAAAGAAAGCATAGGGGATGAATGTATAGGTTGAATAGACTGGGCAACAGGCTTGTCCCTCGCAGAACTCTGCAATGGATTGGGGTTGTAGATGAACACGCAGCCCCCCCCCCCACTGAAAGCTGGATTCGTAATCTGATAGAAAGGCTTGGAACCATTTCACTGCCTTCTCTGAGCAATGCTCAAGCCTTCATAGGCATTGAAGGAGGTTGTGATCCACCAAGTCAAAAGCGGCCGATAAGTCAAGTAGGACCAACAGCCCCACTTGACCCTCTTCAGCATGCGAGATTGCAGATCAACCAGTGCGGTCTCTGTATTGTGACTGGGCCGAAAGCCAGATGGTCTATCGTGAAGGATGATATTTGCTTCAACAAAAGATTAGAATTGCTGGTATGCAGATTAGTCGAGTATTTTAAGTACGTAGTTAAAATTGGTGATCGGCATGAGATTATTAGGGTCCAGATTGTTTTTTTGTTGCAATGGTGTAACCAATATGGTCTTGACGGATTTAGGAATCCTTCCGTCTTTAAATGTTGGTGTTACGAATCTCCCTAGAAATGGAGTGTACAGATATCTAAGTTCGAGTATCTACGTTCTAGTATTCTCAATTTCAGCTGTTATTGCTGTAAAAGAGACGGAGGGTTCCTGTTGTAACTTGCAATCAGTGAGCTTATGGTAATCTGTTGTAGTTGCTTTTAGTGCATCCTTAATTTTTTCCCTTATGTTCGTGGTTTTAGCTTAAAAGGGCGTCTGTACTGTTATAGCATCTTGGTTGGCGGGCAGAAATGGGACCTTTAGTGCTTTTGGTTTCTCGAGGAGCCAGAGAGTCTCAAGAGTTCTAGAGCCGTTAGCTGCTTGATGCATTTTTTGGATGAAGTAATCATTTTTAGTTTCAACGATTTCATTTTATAGGTTTTGTTCACCTCTTTCCATGCCCTTCTATTTTCATCCATCCAGAGTTTTAACCAGCGAGACTCAAGATTACACTTTTTCCCTTTTCAGTATACGAAGGTCATGAGTAAACCATTTTTGATGGTCTGGACTGTCTCCAACTAGTCTTGTTCGAATAGGAGCTATTTTCTAAAGCATCAATGTGAAGTTGTCTTTAAAACAGGCAACCAGATGTTCTGCCAAGTCTTGTTCCGTTTTTGCCATAATAGAGTTCATACAAGATGCTATTTCCCTGGAGCCAACTCTTTTAAAGTTACAGCTAGTAACTATTTTGGGAGGGTTATGGGGTTTGGATTATCCTTCTGGTGGCAGGATCTGAAATTCTATCATGTAGTGATCGGACCAAATACGCGGCTGGGTCTGGGTAATGTTGATTTTTTACTTTCTGGTTGTCACCCAATCTAACAAATGGTTTTAGTCTGTTGGGGGTTTGTAATTCATTACTTGAAAGTTAATGTTGTGTAGAATTTTCTGTAAATCGAGGGCTCCTTTGTCTGATTTGTCGCCTTCCCACGGATGTTCATCTCCCAAGAACAAAGTCGACTCTGGCCCTCTAATTTGGTTAGGATCTGAGAATTGTATTAACTGAATTCGGGCAGTACTACTGGTGGTCGGTTGAGTAGAACAAAATGTATACATATATTGGGACTTGGGACCATTCTGACTAGGAGTATTTCACAGCCCTGGCAAGAGATAGGTGACATGAACAGTCAATTCTCCCTTTGCGACCACACCTCCCCTTGTGCAATGTTCTCAGTTTTTACACAAAGTAACATAACCCGACAGTACTGCCAGGTTTATCGCTGGGCCACTAGTGTCTTTTATCCAAGTTTCTGTAAGAAGCAGGATATCAAGTTCATTGTTCGTCAGCAGATCATGTAGGTCATGAGCGTGGTTGTTGAAAGATCTTGTGTTCAAAAAGGCTGCTTTAGTGTTTTCCCTATATCTTTTGAGAATTCGGATTCTCCAGTGTTGCTGTTGTTCTGCGACTTTTGGTGGGATTCGGTCGTCTCCTGCGGGATTATGGCGCCAGTATTTTGAAAGGTAATATGGTAAATCTACCAAGTATGGTGTGCGACCGAGACATCGCCATCAGCCATTCTGTTATCTTTCATTATCATAGGGGGGAGTGGATCTGAGGTGGTAATAGCCACCTGAGGCACAGTTTCCACTTCCACTGCATTATCAATTGTGGGTTCCCTATGTGTATCAATATGATAAGGTACGATTTAATCTTCAATAAAATGCGCAATACCGTCCATTTTAGTGAGTTTTAACTTACTTATGAGTGCCACCCTATGTAAACGGAGCTGTGCTAGTGTTAGAGATTCCCCTGCAAGGAGGCCCATGTCTCGACCAGTTAGACGAAATAGGACTATTGTAATTTAACAGCAAAGGACGATGGCAGTGCTTCAGTTTACTAGTAAACGAGCAGACTAAGTCGCTGCAGCACTGTACACCGAGGCTGGTGAAGACCAGCTTCGTTTCAGGTGTGCCGGATAAACAGTAAGTGTGGTGCTGGTGTTCCTGGGAAATGTAGTTTCCTGTCACTTTTAGTAGCAAGTACTGGAAATTTGAAACTGAGCTTTACTTCGAATGCAATCTCCTAAGGACTTACCTGCATCATCTTAAGACAGTACGTTTTTAGGCAAACAATATATTTTCCACAAATTTCACAGACATACTGCTTGGAGAGGGTATCCTCAATTCGTTATCTAGGTTACAACCTCATGAACACCCACTCGATGACAGCAACAGAGTATAGCCTTGGGGAGACATCTAGGCCACTGATCTGTCAGATGAAAAGGTTAAATCTTCCTCTTTGTACTCCTTCCGTTAATCAAATTTATTTGGCCAAAGTGGAACCATTAATTTTGTATGCCTTGGACATGGCCACCCCCAATCTGGGGTTATACTCAATCGGTAACAAAAAAAAAAAACTATGCGTGGATTGGCGCCGGACTATTGACGGCCTTTTTCGTAACAAGACTTACACCAAATACACAAAATTTGCCAGGAAAGAGGAGATGCTCTCCAAATTGATTTACTTGCTTCCCTGTAGTAAAATGTGAGCATTATACTTGCTCTTTCGACTTAACCAACTCCCTACGCTGGAACGGATTGATAACTGGACTTCCAAGGACTGCCCCAAGTTTCATTGCAGGTTGTGTAATTGCATCTCTATTCAAGACGTTAAAGCACCTGACTTTAGACTGCAATGAAGTAATGGATCTTTAACTCAAACACTTTACAACTGCAGCCTCGAAAGACCTCAAAGACTTGGGGGAGTTATTCCGAACCACTCTTATGTGGGGCGATAGTGTTTCACTGATACTGGCCCGCTATTGTTTCCTGTTGGATACATATAGGAAGATTGATAGTCTTCCCAAGGCGCTTTCTACATTATGACATTTTAATATACAGAGAAATGTAGGGTGATGAACAAGCCATTTAACAAGTATTTCAAATGTTTTAGGAATTAGCTGTTACTGCTTGAAACAGTTACAGAATTTTTTTTATGTTTGTTTTTGTATGCATTGGTTTATTAGTACTTGTGTAAAAAAAAAAAAAAGACCTTTCACACTTGTCTCTTACTAGTAAGTTTACTTGTAAATGTTTGATCAAAACCAACAAAAAATAATTAAAAAAATAAATCCTGAAGATGGTTCCCTTTCGCTGTATTATTTCAGAAAGGATCATGAAAATGTCTTTTTTAAACAATCTTAAGGATGGTAGGAATGCTTCAGGAAGGATAACGAAAGTATTTTCCATGCAACAACTTCTCAAAGCTGGCAAAAATCTGTTTTAAACAAACGCTCCAAGGATGCCAAAAGTGTCTTTCACAAAATATCTTTCCAAGAATGGCACAAGTGTCTTTTACACAACAACTTCTTAAGGATAACTTCCTGGTCCACTCTCCTGCCAGGATTCCTTCAGTAGATTCTTTAGATCCCCTGGTATACTCACTCCTGCCAGGTATCTATTCACAATGTCTTTCTTATCTATACTTTACAAGCATTACCTGGTGTACTCGCCTGCCAGGAATTCCCTCTGGGTTTTTATAGATCCCTGGTATACTGCTGTCCTGCCAGGTGTGTTTTCCCTAAAGGAAATACTTCCTTTACCAGGACTTTTCAATGTTTTCGTAGACTTTTAGTATAGCACAGTTTTACTCCTGCATGGGCTATACTTCATTGGCTTCAGATACTACTTGTTCCAACTTTCCCTGTATTGATATTTCATGAATGGAGACTTGTCCTTTCCCGTCCACAGTCAGCCCCTATTGGCTGCTGTGACCCCTCTTAGTAGGACCACCCACGGAAGTCCCCTTTGGCTAAGGGCCCCAAGGCAAAGGGCAGCTCGCAAAGCGTTCATAGCCAGTGTTCGCCGGGGAAGCCTGTAGCCGTCAGCCAGCACCGACTGATAAGGAAAGTGTGGTGTAGGTAGGGGGTACAGCCATTACTCTTCCATTAACTACCCCACCTCACGTTACCTAGTATCCTGCTTCCCCAGCATTCAGCCTATTTATGCTTTTGAGCCATAGTCGACACTCAACCTACCTGTATAAGGCAGCCCTTTGAATTTAGCCTCAATCTGTTAGGGAGACCACACTCCGCACTAAGCCAAGTGGCCGCAGTTTGCATTTTCCGGTAAGCAAGTCATAATATGGAATTTAGCAAATGTATCATTGCCAACTGAATATATTTAGGCAATAAGAGTGATAAGATGTATATTTGGAATTATCTTAGACAGTCGGCCGCTCTGGGAACACTAGAGTGAAGCAAGATGCATGAAGTGATCATGCAGTAACATGATGAGGTATCTTTGTCCATACATCTGTTTAGATGCAATTTTTGAAGATTTATACTCTATGATACAGACATATTGAGTCTGTGTCCTGACATTTTTGTAGATATAATACAGGTAAGTGGGGAGAAAACTCCAATGTAAAGTACAATGTGAGGAAGCACGCCTTATGTTTGCAATTGATAGTGTATAAATAAATGAATATTAAATGTGATGTAAATTGATTCGGCGTGACCAAGCATGAATCCATTGTTTTTGTCTCGTCTATGTTGCAGATCTTGGGAGCACAGGAACCTATATGTGGTAGACGAATGAGCACTCTACTAACTTGTGAGGCCTAAACACATCTGTGTCGACATATTCTGATAATATATATACATATACATATACACACACAGCATAATGAGCTAAGTGATATTGCGTAGAAAATCAAGTGAACCCTGCGTCAAGTAGGAAGGGTTACAGTTATAGATGAATAACCACTCGCTATTGCATACGGGTCTGAACTGACACTTCGGCAATATTCTTGAAATCCCCAACTCTTCCTGTGGAATTTACCATGAAAGTTCCAATGTATTTCTTTCGAAGTGCCTTTACATGCAGCGTTGCAGCCTTAGATTTCTTTCGGCTAATTAGGACTTATGATAAATTATTCAGAAACATGCACAGAAAAACATTCAGTCCAAAAAGTCCTATAAATAGAGTAGCAAAGATTAAAATGCAAGGTACCTTTAAAAAAACAAAATAAATACCTAAACACTGCAGAAAGATTGCAGTCATGACTACAGTTTTGATAATAAAAAGAACCTACATATAGAGACAATTATAAACTCTGGGAGAACAAAGGGAACTAAAGTATTCAGAGGTTCCTTGCTCGCAGCCCCAGAGGCCAAGTTGCCTATGCAATCACAGCTCAGGGACAGCCCATCTTAATTGTTCTCGGTCACCAGGCCCCATAAATAAAACCAGCAGTGGATTTGGTGATGTATTGATTTTGGAAATATATAACATTATTAGCAAAATCTGACTAAGTCAGGGAACTCTGCTCAGTGCTTCCGACCAGCAGGGCGGAAAAAAACAATCTCAGGGTCCTAGACGCGTGAGGGATCATGGGTACAGTGGACGTCACACTAGGGATAGTATTACTGGCACGCCCTGTGTCGACGCCCAATTTTCGAGTTTTGAAAAACAAACTAATACTCCGCAGCTTCCATTAAATGTCGGCCTATGCACAGCATGTGATCTAAGCAGATTCCACAAGCCTCAGAAATATATATACATCCCTGATTACTTATTGAACAAGTCTTAGTAAAAAAACACCACTTATTTGCAGACAGAGGTGAGCGCTTAACCTAAGATGACACTCCAATAAGTTAGTTAAAAAGGGAGGGAAAAGGCAGAATTAGGAAAGCACACAATACCA
This sequence comes from Ambystoma mexicanum, assembly GCF_040938575.1. Taxonomy (NCBI): domain Eukaryota; kingdom Metazoa; phylum Chordata; class Amphibia; order Caudata; family Ambystomatidae; genus Ambystoma; species Ambystoma mexicanum. Next base: position 1,308,075,701 of record NC_090933.1, read on the forward strand.
ACACTTTTAAAAGAACCACAGCAAGTCAGGAAAGGCAGAGTCTACTGTAGAGCAAGAAAGTTCATAGGCCAGGCCCACTCTTGGGGAGAGCAAGGCGGAATGTGTCCAAGATCACACAGTTGAATTATACTTTAAAAGTCTTTGCAGATAGTTCGGAAAAGAGTTGGATCAGTTCAGAGAAAGTTAGTTAAAAAGTTCCAGGATAGAGAGTCAAGGATTTACGGGACACCTTTAGCAGTATGTTGCAAGGGAGACCAAGCGGGACACAGTACCTGAAATGGTGAGAAAGCTCCAGCGGGGGCAGTTGTTCCTGGCAGCGGGTGCAAGTTGGTGCTTCATCCAGGGGAAGAGAAGATCTCAACGTGGAGGAAAGCTGGAGGTCGTTGCACTGCCAAGGAAGAAACCAGCCGCGGAGTTTCCCGGTTAAAAAGGTACTAACCTTTTATTTGCAGTCGTGGTGAAGCGTGGCTATCCGGCCGCCGGGGTGCTTGGCACGGGCGATTCGACCACGAGACGATCCAGGAAGGCGAAAATAGGGCGAACTGGTTATCCCCACCAGTTCAGAGGAAGAAGACTCTCCGGGATGAAGATCTTCTCTGTCGTCGGGAAGTGGTGAGGCGGTTCAGCAGGGCTCCACCGGTGGTGTCGTCGTTGCAGGTCGGCTCAGCTTCTCCCTCTTCGGATTCTTTGGTCCTGTGGCGACTTCTGAAGTTCCAGTCCCCAAAGCCCTGCTTTTATGCAGAAAACCCCCATTCAGCATATCTAGCTGTCACTCAAACAAGCTAAGTGGTGAGTCGGGCGGCTCACCACTGGGCCAATCACACAAGAGTGCGACTTGAGTTGCCGGGGCAACTTAGTCCAGGGTGCCTAAACCCCCCCCCCCCCCCCTCCCACACATCCTGTAGACCCAGACAGAGTGGAACCACTTTTGGTGGCTTCTGTGCAGAAGTCCGCCAAAAGTGGAACAAAGGGCTCGACTTGGGTTGGAGTTACAGAGGTGCACACAAACGCCATTTTAAAACCAAGTCCTGGCAAAAAGACCCAACCGGGGAATAAATATTAAATAAATAACCCGGCGGTATCTTTAACATTGCACCAAAAAAGTGGTGCTTTTAAAATGAATGGGAAAATCCCATAGGAAATATTCCGGTGGAATATTTCGCGTGGTAACCACTGCCACCAGCCAGAAACTCGACAAGGGGGGACTGCACAGTGCCCCCTCGAATAACAGACCCAGATCTGTCTTTCAGTTAAATCGTCCTGCTCTAGCAACAGCCATTGAGACTGCTCAAAACCATTCGGATACAGCAAAACATTTCCATTTGACCCATCGATGGGAAGAACGTAAGCACAATAAGTCCATCCATTGAACTCAACCTCAAGGAGTTGATAAAGCAGGGGGGGGCCACACACGATTACATTAACATTGTTCCGAAAGCTAAGGATAAAAGTAGAAAGGACGAGTTAAAACGAAGACCACCTCTGGTCTGTTTGTCTTGTAGAGAAACAGGACATCTAGCTAGACCATGTCCAAAGAATATAAAAGATGAACCCATGCAAATAGGCTGTTTGAAGGGCGAAGAATGGGAAGAGCCAGAGAAAAAGCTAGAGACCTTCAGCATTTGCTTGTGCTGAACTCCTGTTGGGTTTACTTATGAAAAGGCTTGGGTGAAGGCAAGTAAAGGCCCTGAGACTCAGGTAGTGAGAAAACCGCTATAGGGCTGATTTTGTTACAACAAAAGATCTTGACAGCGCGGCCCTAGTGACATGTGAACATGGAGACGACAAAATCTACCACAAAATACAGGTAGACATTGAGATCCGAGGCAAGTTCTATGAAATATCCCCTATAATTCCAGGACTCCCTGAAGAAGTCATTTTGGGGTGGAATTTACCCATCTTCTCTACTCTCTTACAAGAGTCTCCACCCCCCTTCAGAGATTTTGTACCCCAAAGATCATGGCAGAAGAATGCCTACTCCCAAAACTCCTCAATATGGGACTGGGAAAATATTGAACCCAAAACAGCCCTTACACCTCGATTCACGGGCTATTGTAAAGAGACAAAAGAGGGGTGAATATCGCGTCTCACAATTGGCTATCTCGCCCCCACTACCCGAAGAATCCTCAGCCAGGTGATCCTACTGCAACGGACCACCCACAGGGTCTGGATGCAAAGGCGATGGCTGTGCCCTGGCCACCTGAGAGCGATTCCTGGGAGACTAGCAAGTGAGACACCCTCTGGTTTCTCACAACCATGACAGACTCACCAACGTCAATTAGGAGTCCAAACAACCCACCTACGAATTTCACCAAAGATAACTTTTGCAAAACTGCCACACTAAAAATAGATATCCTCAAAAAACAAGCTATCTGCGGCAAAGCTACCATGCAACCACCTGCACCCCCTGAATCCAGCTCCCCACACGCTCCTCCAATTTCCTGCTGTTCATATTTCGTCCTGTTACTGAAACAGAAATAGCCCACCTCATCAGCGGCCTCAAACCTTCACGTTGCTAAAGCAATATCTGCCTAGGCCCACTCATTAAGGACTAGGCTGAAGTTTTGTCCCTCATCATCATGGCCATCGCCAATGCTTTCTTTGCATCCACATCCCATCAAGTCTCAAGGAAGCCTTCATCTCAGCCCTCCTTAAAAATACATTGCTCAATCCATTTTCTCCCACTAACTACCGACCAATTCTGATCAAAGGATATCTGGAAAAGAACACTGACAGGCAGTGGCTATCCACCCATGGTCAACATCTGCCCAGCAACAGGCATTCAGTCGCAGGTTGTGTACTGGGACCAGACAGTCCCAGCCTTACATCTGGGCACACGCAAACTGCCACTTTGCCCGCAAATACAGCAGATTTCCCTGGCAAGAGGCATTCCATATATGGCATGTCCTGACCCAAGAAGGCAGGAAGAAGGCTAAAAAAACAATATGGCAAAAGGGCAAGCGAAAACCTCATGGCACGGCCATTTTAGGGTTCTAGCCAACCTTAGTAGAAATTTGCAGCAAATGGAAAAGTGCACGAGTAAAATATTACCAAACTGGTAGAAAATTAACAGGTGCCACCACGCCTGAGGAACAATGTTAAAGTCACCAAAAAGGCATTACAGAAAAAGTTGTAAGGATACAAAGTATCCAGACTGCACTTCACTTTGAGACTGTGTGCACAGTTGTAACATTACAAGAACTCCACAAAAGACACAATCTCAGTACTGATGGTCTTAAGGACTGCTCAGTCTGCCCATAAGAATGTGTGAAAGGGCAAGGGGGTTAAAGCAGAAAGCTTTACGTACCTCAAGATAGGCCAGGAGTTCACACAAAGCAAGAAAAAACTGTCCCATAAAAGCCTAAGAAAGGAAAACAGCAAAGAAAGTCTTGCTTCACAGCACATTTCTTAATCACATTGTCAATCACTAGTCAATGGCTAAGGGCAAGATCACATTTTGAGGACTGTTTTAGTGAATGCTAGACCTGCAGTTAAACAAAGGCTAGCTATTTCAGATTTTATGACAATAAATATTGGTGTGACAGGTGTCGAAATTGAGATTTGATGAGCAAGATCTAAAAGCAGCTCTTGGGTTTTGGGCACCACCCAGTAGGCAGGATCTGCCTCCAGAGAACCAGAAGCAAGCAAGTCACACATCTAACATTCACATGAGATGCAAACACACTTCTGTCCATGATGTATGTTCCATTTTGCTTTAAATGTGCCTTAGATGCGTGCTTTAATCACCTTTATTCCTATTACTAAACATACATGTATGTTTGTATGGCGTCAGTTGGCCAGGGGAGTGCAAAGTAGCTCCTGGCAACTATTGGTTTGAAACCAACATCGCTCTCTTTGGCTAAAAGCAGGAGCTAAATATCTCATCAATTACAAAGCCTGATGTTATCAAGACCAGATACTTGCTAATTATACAATTGCCAGTGAAATGTAATGAAATACCTAGCAGCAGTTTGGTCATTATCGCAAGCCTGCTCCGGTCCAAGTACCTTCTCCCATGTAAGTGACACACCAAATCAGATTTATTGCTCTACTTTTGCAAACTAGCAGATTAACTCACCAATGACTTACCTTGCTTTACTGTCCATTGTGTATCATCCAACATAGTCAACGCAATTGTTATAGTCACATGTATAGGTTGCACCATTGTCAGCATTGTGGCCTGCCCCATGGTGCTCGACAATGCGATCGATTGGAGGTGGTTTAGCGTGAAGAGCGGTTCTTAGAGTTTTAGTGAAAGGGAGGTGTGTTTCAATGTCTTAAGGGACTGGGGTAATAACTTCCAGTCCAGAGCAAGGGGGCATGGTAAGGGAACGATCAGCCACCTTGAATAATTTTCTGAAACAAAAAGTCATGCTTTGCTGGCTTCATCCTAAGGATCTATTGAGAAGATAGTTGGTGGACCTGGAATGGATAAAGGTTGAGCCATAGCTGTACATGGCCTTGTATACAATGCAAAGGCTTTGAACATTATGCAACTATGAAGGGAAAGCTGATGGAGAGGTTTCAAGACTGAAAAAATATGCTTATATCGCTTGGTGTTGAACAGCAGTATGATGCATTCTGAAGCTTTTGAATAAGATACGCTGCATACTCAAGAAATTGCTGCACACATGATGCAGGAGTGTAGTGACAATACAATAACTACTTTCATCTTATAACTGCTGGCCTAACTGCAGCATAGTTTCCAGAGTTGGAACAGCATGGAGAAGCTTGATTTTGCAACCTCGCTTACAGGGGGATCCAAGGTGTTTCCTGAATCTAAACAGATCCTCAGGGTTACCACCAAGGTGTAAATGTGGTCATCTAAGTGCGGAGAGTCAGCAACAATTATCTATTTTCAGTGTATTCAATTGATTTAGTAGCAGATCTAATTATGGAGCAAAACAATTCTAAACTACCCAATAGATAACACAAAGGAAGCTCTCTTGAAAAAACCTTCCGGAAGGGGAGTAATAACTTCTCCCTAGTAACAGACGCACAACAAAAGTGGTGATGGCTGGAAGGTTTAGAATGAATCCTTACATCCGACATTGCTCTGGGCAATCCACCAGGCCATCGTTCCTCAGCCTGCCAAGCAATTACAGAAACGGGAAAGACCATCTGCAAATCAGGCTTGGGTCCACTTCAAAAGTGGCAGTCAAGCCCAAACACATGGTCACATCCCTTCTGCACGTAGGGCCTCATACGTGAGGTTTAGATTGGGTATCTAGGCACAGAAGGCTCAGGGCCCATGTCTGGGAACACCCATCCCACTCGGGGTGACAGAAAAACAAAAGAGACCATTGTTGAAAGATTTAGAATTAATCCTTGCCTCTGTGGCTAGATCTTTGGTCTGATCTTTTTTGCATGAACCATTTCAAATCCTTGTCACCTTTCCCATTAGTACATACTGACCACTTTTTAGTAACATTTCAGCAGTTACAAAAATGACTGAACATACCAAAAAACAACAAAGGAGAGAGAAAAAGCAATTAAACCTTGAGAAGAATTACAAATGTTCTGACCGGTAAAAAAAACATCCTGAAACTCAGTCAGATTGCCTCCAGTTATATTAGACCTTCGTAATCAATACAGGACCATTACAACTGAATTACATAAATCTCATTTCAGCTCATGAATTATCAAATTAATATACATGTAGAGTAATAATGGCAGAAAAAAACGAGAGAAACTAGATATTCTGAACATTAGGTGACTCTAGTAATCAAGGAATTCGTTGATCCTGTCTTTCCGCTAGGCAAGACATTACTCCTACAAAAGGATTGCTGAAGGAAGTATCAGTTTTTGTCAGAAATAATTATATATACTCAACCGACTGCCTCAAGCCTCCTGCCTCAATGAGAACATATTCAGTGAGATTACATTTTAGCCTAGTTTCTCTATGACGTTGTCTTTCCACCCAGTTAGACCCAGATCAGTTCAAAGCACTCGTCATAAACCAGTGATCCCTGTTGGATCTTTGCCTCTTCAAGTAGTGCATAAAGAACTGGTCTTACATTCCCTAATTCTAGAAACTCTGCTCAAATCTTAATGAGAGGTTGGGAATGGTTCCAGCAAATTTTACATTTTCCAAACTAAACATCTTTATAAAAAAGCCACAAGACTCCTCAGCCTGGCCAATTCAACAGCTACTTGGAATCTCCCTTTTCCCTTACGAGCATTTGGGGGAAGGTGGACAGCTCGCATGTGCAAAAATGAATTGAAAATATGTATTAGACCCACTTCAAGCAGACCAAATGATGGCACAGTATTGGTGGTGACGTCCTTTCTGCACGCCTGGTGACGCAAGCAGACAAGTGTGGCACCCGGGCCCTTGTCAGCCTAAATTAGTCCACTGCTTTTTATACCACTAGTAATGCTATCTTATTGCCCAAACGTTAGTTTGTTGGCTGCTAGTGGAAACTTCTTAAATGTATTTGTCAAACAGCAAATGTGCAATGTCTGCTTGCTACTCGAAACGACAAACTGCCGGGACCTTCAGGGCTTAGCTAGGTCTCCTCTGCTTGTCAGCTTTTACCTCAGGGTATGTATCAAAATGAAATTGTTAGGGATCACAGTTTTAAACTACACATGACATGCAGCTTATTTCTAAATGTATCCCTGGTAACTAGAGCGTAAAAGCACATTTACTTGTTGCTTGAATGCCCGTCACCTTCTCCAGGTGCTTCATTTGTCAGGTAGAACAGAACATACAAGTTATTATATACATTAATCACAAAGAGGAGCACTAATCTGCTACGTGGCGTCCATAGCCGCTATACTCAGCAGAAGCTTCATGATGGATTCTTATCAAATGTGTGTGCTAATGTTAGAGATGGTATCCTCAACAATCACAACCCAGGATCAAAGCAGTTTAAAAGTAAAATTAGTGGAACATCTTGCAGGTCAACTAACTGCATTGAGGGGGGAGATATGTTACCAGACACCTAAGGTTCGGAAGAGAGTACCCAAGGCCACAACAAGTAACAATTTCAACAAGGGCAGAGCCTGAGACATACATGGTTTCAGAGCTTTCATGGCAGAGCAGAGAACCAGGAGTAGGGGACAGGTCCAAGACTGTATGCAGAAATTGTACTGAATTAAAAATAACTTACATTTTTATCTAAACATTTTTGCTGAAAAAAAATACAGAATTTTTAAAAATGCATTTAGGTTGTGTGTAAGGGGTTAAAATGAGTGGGATGGGGTTTGGGATTATAAACAAAGGGAAACGGGGGAGTTGGAGAGGGGACCCCAAATAAAAATAACAAAGGATCAGCCATTTGCTCTGTAAAAATGTTTAAAGTTGTTTTTAATTCAGTAAAAAACACATTAACTATACAAGACAACACAGACCAGCAACAAATGGTGATCAATATTCTCAAGCTACCCTTTGGTTAATAAATAACCAAAAGTGTTGAAATGAGCCTTTGGATGTGTGTGTACCAATTGATCTGAAAATAAAGTTATAAAAGTATTTTGAAAACATTTTAGAAATTCGATCATAAAATAACTACTACAAAGTATACCACTACCTAACCTAATTACTAAAGAAAACCACATTAAAACCTAACCGGAATGCCCATCACAGATAGAAGCACATCTACCTCTTTCCTGAACATTCACAAAACCCACATAACCCACCAACCCCTGTGATACCTTACCATCTCAAAGAGTCTCCTGAGAAGGAATCTTTTACGTATCCTTGGGGAACGAGGAAAATTCAGCTCATAACAGAGCGTTGGTGCAAGTACGAAGTAATACATGTCTGAAAGAACAAAGTGAGGTAATTACCAGAAAGGTCTTCAACAGCAATCACAGGCCGGCTTCAGAATATCAACTTAACAGACCAAGCAGAGGCAGGGAAAGTTAAGTGCAATGTGTACTATATGTAGGAATGGGTCCCGAAAGTGGGATTGGATGAAAAGCTACATTTTATGGGGCACCATAACTACGCTCTCTTGCCTCTGCATCATAACAGATTACCTATGGCATGTGCTGCAGCATTCTCCAATACAGTATTTGCATGAAAGACATTGAACAAGTCGGATCTTTACTTAAATGCATAGCTGCATCTAAAACCTTTCGTCAGCGAAGTTCACAAGAGAGTAACATTTATGATAAATGTATACAGTTGCTCTTAATGTGATATGATACGTACCCTTAAAAGTAAGATTTCCTGGGTAGGACACCTCATAGTGCAAAGCATCCCCATTTGATTTTTTCGTTACAGGAACTAGAATACAGAAATGAGAAAGGATGTATAAAAAGGTAGCTTATCAGTGAGTGATTCAGATACCCAGCATTTATTTTACCTCCTTAAAATAGTAGGTTTGTCTTTTTGTACAAGATCAAACCAAATAACATAACCCACCCAACTCTCCCCTCACCCCACGAAATACCAATAATGTTTCCTTACTCCATGTCCGTTAAAACGGTTTGTCGTCGGGAGCGGATAACTTATTTAGGAGCATTCACCAGCCCATTTCCATTTCACTTCCATCTAATTTTCGCCCTCAATCGTGGAAAGACCACTTCTCATCAGTCACATGCATCCATTGTTCTAGTAACCCTAGAGAAGAGGGGAAGCTGTGGGTCAAGGTCAGTAGTAGAGAGATTTACTAGAAGGGATTCACAGGATGCAGTGCATGTCTATTGTGAGTGATGAGTGAGTAGCGGGGGGGGGAAGCTTTAGTGTGCTACAGGGGCAAAGTTGTCAGAGAACCAGGTTGCAGTGATAAAAATGAGGCCCATCTTGTCAGAGGATAGGAAGTCAAAAATGCTGTGTCCGTTTCTTGCTATTGAGCGTGCGTTAAAGAGGATGCAAGTGACTTTGTGAGCAGATGTGGGTTTGGTGGTGCTCATCGGAGTGGGAGCTTGAGGGACGGCTGTCTGGTGGGGTGGTGGGAGTGGTAGGAACATTCAGGGGTGTTGACAGGTTGAGGGATATGGGGATGCTGGGTGCCCGAGTATCTGCTGAGAGGGTTACGTTGATGGGGGGGCAGGAAGAGAAGGCTGGCAGAGGTAGGAATGTGCAAGATGAGGGGTGGGTCAGGGGGGTTGGAGGTGGTTCGATGGAACAGCGAGAGAGGGGTTTAGGTGGGAGATTTTGGAATGAGTGAGGCAAAGGAGGTTTAGGTGTACAGGGTAAGAAGTCAAGAGACAGGGGGTGGAAACTGGGCGAGGGGAATGCAGGGGGCTAGGGGAGGGCGAGGATGGGAGGGGGCACTGAGGAAGAAGTGAGGAGTACAGGGTCGAGGGAGCGGACCAGTCGTGTTTTCTGCATTTCATCAGATTTGGTGCCATAGGGGTGTGAGAGGGTGAGAGAGTTAAGAGGGGGAGGGAGATGAGGTCATCTTTCTGGCAAGGGTGAGCCAGGCTACTTTCAGGGAGGGATATAAAGGGGGTGGTTTGTTGGCGGGGGTCAAGTAGGTGTTAAGGGAGTGGGAGGTTTATGGTCACCAGGGCAGTGGGAGAGGGCCAAAGAGGGTAGCAGTAGGGAGTTCCAAGTGAGCGGCAGAGGCAACTAAAACACAGAAATATCACAGACTGCACTTTCTAGTGCATCAATCGCAGTGGGCACTTTCTATGTGTGGATTAAGCTAACAGGAGCAATTCTAAGTGAGCAGCGCATGTAAATAGATCACAAGATTATTCAAGGTGTGAATAATGGGGACAAGCTACCAGTAACAATTTCTAAGTCACAGAGGTACTTTCTAGATGAGTCAATGTAGCAAGAGCAAATGTCTATGTGTGTGGACCAGAGTAAATCACAGTATTATCTTGAAGGCACTGCTAGATGTCAATCAAACTAACGGGAACAATTCTATGACCTAGAGGGCACCTTCTAGATGAGAATGTAGTAAGAGCAGATGTCTCAGTGTGTGGAACAAATAAACTACAGTAGTATCTCGGAGGGCACTTCTAGATGTGAATCAAGCTAACAGGAACAATTCTGAGTGTGAGGGACAGGCAGAATAAAACAGTAATAATCCAGCCAGAATAAAACACAGTAATAGCTCAGGGGGCACTTTCTAGATGCAAATCAGGCTAACTGGAACAATTCTAAGTCACAGAGGGCAATTTAGTAGATGAGAGCAAATGGAGCAAGAGCAAATCTCCAAGTGTGTGGAACAAATAAATCGCAGTAATATCTCGGAATGCACTTCTAGATGTGAATCAAGCGAACAGACCCCCTGGTTACGACAGACATTTCACCAACAACCTCTGTGATTCAACAGCTATCATTCAAATAAATAACCAATCTCTTATACTCCTAGGAGACTTTAATATTTGGTTCGATATCCCCACTAAACCCATGACTCATCCGCTGGTTGATCGTGTCAATGCGCTCAACCTCTCAGATCATACAACTGGTCCAACCCACTTAGGTGGGTAAACACTCGATGCAATTTTCAGCTCCCATGACCTGGTTTACTTATCCCGTCCCAAACCACTCAACTGGACCGACCACTAGGCCATCCCTTTCTCTACCCACACCACTGCCGCTCCTCCTACAGCTCTGCTGGTCGCCCAAATGACCTCAAATGCTGGAACAGATCCTTCCCTACCTAGCCAAAGCCTTGCTTCTTCACCCCCTATAACGCTCCCCCAATAGAGCCTTAACCATCGACCCCTGGCTTAATGAATCTCTAATACCCCAACCCCCTTGCTCCTCGCTTCCTCAGCAATGGACTGTCCCCCAAATGGTTCACACCCCTTCTGAGGAATGCTAAAAAACTAAACAACTCTTGAATGCAAATGGCGAGCATCCACAACTGATCTCAGCAGATCCATGTTCGACCTGCAACACCGTAACTACAAAGCTGAAATCCGAAAGGCAAAAAAAGCCTATTACAATAAACAAATTCTCAACTGTGGCAACTGCAGCAAAACTCCACATGATCAGATCAGAATTCTTCAAACCCACTTGCTCCTCTACCCAATCCACCCCCACACTATCACTCTGCGACTCCCTCTCCCTACACTTCTACAACACCGCTCTTGACAGGACAATAGTCAGGGCAATAATCCTCCCAACACTGACCCTTCATGATCCCATGCCCTGACAAGCAATTTCCCAACTTTCGACTCCTTCAAACCCTTCCCCAAAGAAGAGTTCCTTGACCCATCAGCCAGCAAACCCTCCGGGTCACCCCTCGAACTCTGCCCAGCCTCTGTATTGAAAGAAATATTTTGGAGGAGACACACTGGACCTCACTGTCACTGCTACTTCTCTTATTCTTCTTATTCCAGAGGGCTTAGTATATTGATACAGAACTCCGCCGGCTTTCGGCTGACAAAGGTTTGAAGACCATGAGGGTAGAGCGTTACTAGTAGTGGGACTTCTACATGAGCAGGCAATTGCACTCATTAATTATGGTCCTAATCACGATACAGTAGACACTGGAATGGATGGCTCAGCAACTGGATTGGTGTTCCTCAGACGTGTTTGTATGGGATGGAGATTTTAACGCTGTATTGGAACCAGGACTGGATAGAAAAGGGGGATCCGGAGGTCTCTTAAAATCTACTGCCAAGTTAAAAGAATTGAGCTGGGAGTGGGAGCTGAATAATATCTGGAGAACCAGGAATGGGGTTGAAAGAGGCTATATGTATAGCTTTATGGTCCAATAGTTGGCATTGTGATTCGATCACTTTTATATCTGATAAAATCACGGGTTGGGTAGAGGAGGTAAATATTTTGGCACGTACAATATCAGATCATGCGCCGGTGGTGATAGAGGTGCCTGGGCGCGAGGCCAACCTGGATGTTCAACAGTGAAGGTTTGTCTGATGCAGTGTTCACAGAGGGATTTACGCAAGTCATTGATAACTTCTTCACTGATAATATGGGATCGGCCACCTCAGTCAGCGTTCTGTGTGGTGAGGGTAGAATGTATATCGCAAGAGTCTGGGATAATGACATTGATAAAAAGGGAATTGGTGGACAGTGAGGCACATATCCAACGGCTGCAGGTGGAAGCAGACTAAGAATCTGCCCTTCTCGATTTAAAGACCGAACTTGACCACATCTGTGATGACGGAGGCCTTGCCATCCTCCTCCTACTTGACCTCTCGGCAGCTTTCGTCCTTGTGGACCATGAGATCCTGTGCAACCATCTCACTGGCCTATTTAACCTCTCCCCTGAAGCAGTCAACTGGATCAAATCCTTCCTGAGTGATCGAACCACCAGCGTCTTCAATGGGTCGGAATCAGCTGACCCCATTCCCGTCTCTTTCGGTGTCCCCCAAGGATCCTGCCTATCACCCACACTATACATTATGTATACTAAGCCACTCTGACCACTTGGACAAACTGAACATCCCTTACACTAATTTTGCTGAGGACACATGCTCCTCAATCTGACCAGCAATTACAAACTTCACTCTTAGAATATCAACCAAGTCTACAGCATCATCCAAACGTGGATGGCTAAACACCACCTCTGCCTTACTGACAAGACGAAGCTACTCATCGTTGGTTCTCTGCACTGCCTCAAACACCTTGACCCTGCCTTCATCTCCTTTCCCATTGACGGGAATACCACCCCTGTCTCAGCCCATGTCAAAACACTAGGCGTCTACCTTGATTCTGAGCTAAACATGCACAAACACGTCAAAGCTGTCGCCTCCTGCGCGGAACACTCTACTAAACTTATCAACCTATCCAGAAAGTTCCTCACCTCCAACAACTGCCTCTTACTAGCCAGAGCCATCATAGGGAGTAAACTGGACTACTGCAATGCCACCCTTGCAGGCAAGAAACTGCAGCTGATCCGAAATAACGATCTGATCACTTCGCCAAAGTAAGACAGGAAGCTCACTGGTCATCAATAAAGGCGCGCATCGATTTAAAAAAAAAAAAACTCCATCACCCATCGTTGCCTACACAACACTGCCCCCCCACCTCACCCACCGTATCTCCAAAAAACCTAACTTACTCAGCCTGCGCTGCTCCTCGTCCACTTCTCTTAACACCCCCAGATTCACCAGAAAACGAGCCGAACCTGCTTCCCCATCATTGCCCCTACCCTCTGAAATGTACTCCCACACAGCATCAGAGCTGATGCCTCCTACCTGGCCATTTGCAAAAACAAAAACCTTACTTTTCAACAAAGAGGTCTCAACCCGTTTGCCTGCTTCTGCTTTGCCCGTGATAACCTTTGGCAACTTGCAACCACAAAGACATCACGTATTTCATATGCACTGTCTGTAATGTAACCACTAGCGCCGTGATACTTCCCGGGTCCTGGGCACTATCAACAAATGAAATGAATAAAATAAATAAGTAGCCCCGCTAAGCACAACATTGTTAAAGAAATGGAGAAATGTAGGGTTTCGACCCAGAGAGAAGTTAAGTTCCTATGGTGGAAAGCAGCTGTTGGGCAATACGGGGAAGGTAAACGCCCTGCAAGACTACAAGGGTGGCCAAGGTTACCACCCCTAGAACACATCACCTCCATCAGAGATGGACTTGGTGATCTGCATTATGCAGAATGGGAGATTATTAAATCATTTGGTGCATTCTACCACCACCTTTGTCACAGACGCATGCCTCACAGTTAGAGTTGGGTGCATTTCTTGATCGGGTGGCACTCTATTTGTGTGGAAAAGAGGAGCGGGAATGTTTGTGCTGACCCACTGTAGAGCAAGAAATCCTCCAGGCGATTAAGATATTGGCATCAGGGAAGGCCCCTGCCGGCTCGGGTGGCTTTACGGCAGAGTTTTACAAGTACTTTGCACCATAACTGACACCAGATCTTTTAGAGGTATATCAAGAGGCTTCATGGAAGGGAGCAATTACTGACTACTATGAGGGAAGCAGTGGTCACTTATTAAATCCCGGGAAAGCAGCAGATGAGTGCTGGTCCTACCGCCCAATCTCACTTCTCAATCATGATAAGATATTAGCGAAACTGCTAGCTACGAGAATAAATCCAATGATGAACAAAGGTGTCACAGCAGACAAGTCTGGTTTTATTCCTGGGAAGCTATACATCTTATGGGTTGCGCCGTTTGGTCTCCCTGCGGTGTCCAGCTGATTGGTTGCAGCACTGCTGGATGCCGAGAAGGTGATTGACTCGGTGGAATGGCCTTTCCTCTTTATGGACCTGCAAAGGATGGGAATGGGGAGAGGTTTATATCCATGGTATCATTGCTTTGTGCTTCACCAAATGCTCAAATCAGGGTGAACGGCCACCTCGCGCCAGGCATTTCACTGGAGAGCAGCAGGCGTGCCCTCTCTCACCCATTTGCCCTAGCGATCGAGCCGCTTGCTGAATTGCTGAGGAATCGTCATGTACATAGGCAGATACGTTGTACAATCATAAGGTGGGGTGTCTATGCAGATGACATCAAGAATCCACAGCACAATTAAGTGGTAGTTATGACAGATGTGTTGGAATTTGGCGAGTTTGCAGGATTCAAAATAAATCCTGAAAAATCAGCGCTTTTCCTGCTTACCGGGTCTACTGCGCAGTTTGCTGATGGATTCGGGTTTCAGTGACATACAGAATATACTAGGTATTTGGGGATTGATTCGGCTTACTCCCCCAAATATTCTTTACCGACGCAAATATGGGAAGGTACTGGAGAAAACAAAAATGGACCTGGGGAGATGGATGGGGCTTCCCCTCAATCTTTATGGGAGAATTTCGATAGTAAAAAATGGTTCTCCTGCCCAGGTTCCTGTATGTGCTCCTGAATGTGCCATTGGCTGTACCCAAGTCCTATTATGGGAGGTGCAATCAGTGCTGACACAGCTCATTTAGGCGGATAAACAGCCATGTATGCCTGGCAGAAATTGGTTACACCATTGGAGAAGGGAGAGTTGGCACTACCTGATATGGAGGCATATTATGAAGCCGCTCAAGCAGGGTTTTTGATATACTGGTTTGGTGATGGGAGTGATAGGAGACATGCTGAAATAGAAAGGGCTCTTGCGGCACCGTTCCTACTTCGAGCAGGCTTACCCACGGCTCTGGGTAGACCATATAAAGCAAAGAACATGGTGGAGTTGACCTGTAGAGCGTGGGTTTATATTATAGGAAAGTAGAAATGGGGGTGGGGGTTCTGTACTCTCCCCAATTGCTGGTTACCCACATTCCGGGTTTACCGCTAACTAGTGAACTGGGATATGGCACGGCTAGGCATTTTATGTTTTGGCAACCTCTTTCCAGAAGGGTGGTTTCTAACAGTGGATTTGTTTTTGTTTTTATATTTCCGGTTATGAGATTCCTTACAAGGCTCATTTCTGACCTTTCCGAAAGAACCGGAGGTAGCCTCTCTATTGGATGATGTAATAATGTCAGTGGACAATAGCAGGATGGTATCCAGGCTCTATAATAAAATATTGGAAACTCGGTAGGGATGGGCAGAGTCAACTCGTAAGAAATGGGAGATAGCATTGGATTCTGCCATGACTGATGAGGTGGGCGGTACTGCTGAACACAAACTAAGAAAATAGCTATTAATACATTTAAATTGATAGTTTCAATTCCTCCATCAATTGTATTACACTCCTATGGTTTTGCACCGTTTCTTTCCCGACACCAGGGATAAATGCGTCCGGTGCGCAGCCTCACCAGCAGACCTCCATGTGGCGTGGAGCTGCTCCCCACGTTTTTCTATTTTTGGGAAGAGGTATTTGAGATATTGAGTGGCATTGTAGGGGAACGAGTGGCCCAACACCAGTGGTAGCTCTACTAAGACACTTTTTAAAATTTATTTGCATATAGTTCATAAAAACATTTACAAAAATACAGACAAAAATGTATAAATAAAACTTTAACGTATATTAAACGAGAAAAGAAATGTCATTGTTAACAGAATCCTTAAACACAATAACATTCTTCAAAATTCATCACCGAATTCCCAAACAAAAGCATTTAAAATTTCAATTCCTAAATAGTAGGAAAAAAAAAGCAAACACTCATACTATTCCGAATGCAAAATCACTACACAGATTTAAGATACACATTAAAACACCTAAAAACTTTGGGTTATTTCTGAAACACATAAAATTATTCTAAAATAAATGTTGTACGACAATATAAATGTACTACATCTTCAGAAAATCTTTAGTTCCTCCTTATGTTAAGTCAAATATTTTTCAGAAACGCTACTAATATGATTTTTGGTGCCATTCTACTGCCATGTAACATTTGGTACCATAATGTTGCAACAATTCCACTTCTACTTTACAGAACCTGCACCACTTGGCGACATCACTTATTTCTAATATTCAATATTTCATTTGTCAACATAACATTTGCTCTAAATCTCATGGTTTGGTTGCGTATGATCTTACTTGGATATTTAACTAGATATTCCTCTATTACAGGATAACGTTTCCAAAATGAACACGCTTGATTATAAACCCTTGATTTATATACTATTGCATTATTAGCACACCAATTATAACTTTAAGCTGCTTATATAAAAGAGAAGACAAAGATGGTCCTAAAGTGCATAGTAAGGATTCGACTCCCTGAATCAGTTTCATCATAAAACATCCTTCTTTGTGATCCCCTGCAATAGCGTTGAAATCTTTGTTTAGATAGTAAGCACTTCCTGAGTAACTGAATTCTTTTCCATGAAACTAACTATTTCAGTGATCGTAAACCAAGTTTGTGCCTAATCAATTCCATAGGCACACTTATGAAGAAAGAAAAGAACCCCTTTCCACATTAGGCTTTCAATAACTTTTAAATAGTCTACAAATTCATATGCACAAAATTCAAGTCCATGTAGTAGCCGTGGCACTACCTTCATTCTATAATATTCTCTCAATGGAGCCAATGAAAATTTGCCATATTTACGTTCAATAATTGGCATTTGTCGGAGTGCGATATCAACTTTACTCTTTATGCAATTTTTTGCTGTATTTAGTGAGCCATTATCAGTGACTAGGTAACCTAAATAACGCATGGTATTGGATAATTTCACTTGTTTTCCGTCACAAAACCAAGTCAATTCAGATTGTATTTTAATTTGTTTCCCCAACCGCACAATAACCGTTTTGGCTGGATTGATTTAGAGTTTTAAGTCTTTTATGTATTTAACAAATTACTTGTTGCAAACCCACTTTAGTACTATCAAGTAATTTTAAAAAAATCATCAGCGTATGAAATCCTATTAATTGCCATAGCTACAAATTTCGGTGAAGTCAATCCCTTATTTTAAGGGGAATGCTTGTGCCTGATGTGTATAGATTAAAGAGTGTAGGTGCTAACATACACCCCTAACGTAGACCATTTAAGATGACACTTTTTTTGATAGTAGGCCCTCCGAGTTTAAACAAAATTGCATTTTGTTGTGCGAATACAAGGAAATGATAATATTCAGAATGTCTGGCGCATACCCAGCTCGTGTAACATTTTCCATAATGTGGGTCTGTCTACCATATCGAAGGCCATAAAAACCGGCAACAAACCTTTCTTCAAGGCGGCCGTTTGTAGGGATGTAATGATCAAACCACCGCAATCGGTTCCCATATCCTTCTTAAAACCAATCTGATTAATGTTCAAAATATTATTGACATCTATGCATTTCTGAATCTGTATGAATAGCAAAGACGCAAAGATTTTTGAATCAGCGTCATTAATGGCAATTGGCCTATAGCTTGTGGGATTGAATTGTATGCCTTTTTTGTAGATGGGTAGAACATAAAGTCTCCATGCGACTGAGATAGTTTGGGTCTTAAGAATGTCATCAAAAAGAAAAAGCACTTTTGACCAGAAGCTAGTATTAACCTTTAAGATTGCGTTAGAAAGATTCGGACCCAAACTTCATGACTTTTGTAACAATTAATCGAGCAATGTCTAAAATAGTATTGTCTAGGGGGCACTTCCGGGTGCCCATGCGCGGGAGACCCGCAGATGTAGAGAGACTGCAAGAGAGTGGACAGAGCAAGTGGCCGGGACTGTAGGATTAGCATGAGGTAGTCCAGGTACTGCAGCAATGCTGCAGTCTTTCAACGTGAGGATAACTTCTCCTTGCAGACGGCGAACAGGTGAAAGCAGCAGCAAGTCCAACACAGCCTAACAGCTTTGCACTTACAGGGCACTTACGGGTGCGCCAAGATATGCTAAACATGTTGCAAGTTGAGTGGGGAGGTTGACTAGACTGCTATTACTGCTGGTGAAAATAGGTGGCAATGGTAAGGGGAAGGGCTCAGGGCCCTACAAAAGAACAATGGAAAGAAGACATTCTCTACTGTAATGAGACGGCGACTGAGTAAATGGAGTTCCGATCGGGAGGTAACCTAAGAGACGGGACTTAAAGCACTGAGGGTTAAAGTGGGGTGGGAGATGATGGGTTGGTGATTAATGGGGAGATGCATACAACGAAAGGCACTGCAGCAGGTGACTACAGGCGTACCCATGAGCATTGTGATATACACGAGACAGGGTTATGGACAGTGAATGGGCATGGGGGGGGGGTTAGATCACTGAACCACTGTATTTGTTTGTTGTTGAAAATAAACATAGGATTAAAATAAAAAATAAAATTTATATATATAGATTAATGTGATTAGTGCAAAGAGGGGAGGAAGGCATTCTTGGAAGAATACATGTATGCCAGTGCTTTAGCAATGGACCAACAGTGCTGCCGTGCGGAATCAGTGTCCCACATCACAACAGGGCATATCATCTCTTTCAGATTTAACAGGTGTACAGCAATGGAGCTCTGTGGACCTGCCTCAGCTTGATTTATATGTTGCAAATGGGCTGGCGAAGCGTTAGCCGTTAAGTTTGATGGGTTAATAAACCAGCTTTTTCAATGCTTCTCTAGCGATAAAGAAAGTAACCCTTTGAAAGGCCTTTAAAGAAAAAAACATGCACAGGAGCTAGACTATGCATCTTAGGCCCAGAAGCTAATTTTTAGTTTTCTTTCTTTCAATAGAGCGACTGATTTAACAATAAATGCAGAAGAGGAAAGTAATTCATAACCATGATTGCAATTAAACATTTAATGTTGCCCATTTGGACTAAATCCTAACTGCTTGGATAAAAATGAAGGTCGTTATCAATATCTGATTAGCAAAAACATGCACACATTTTATTGTCAATATTGAAGGGAGTAGCTTCTTACCTTAACTCCATTTCTCCAGCGTAATGTTGAGTAAAGGTATGCGGCTCCGCCCAGGCGGCCGCTTGGCAGATGTCCACCAACGGAACCCCGGACCACAATGCCGCCGCCGACGCTGCTGTAGCTCTCGTCGAGTGTGCCCTCAATCTTCTGAAAAGGTTTCCCAGCCTTTGCGTGGCAGAGTGAGATAGCAGACGACACCCAACGGGGCAGGCCTCGTTTGGATATTGCCCGTCCTCTGACGGAAGGTCCATAAGCTACAACCAGCTGCTTAGACAGTCTGAAGTCCTGCATACGATTCAAATAGAACTTCAACGCTCTCTTCACATCCAGCGAGTGCAAAGACCGCTCTCTAGGCGTGGAGGCTGAAGCAAAGAACGATGGTATCGTAATAGAAGAGAGTTTATGGAATGTCGTTGGCACTTTGGGGATAAAGTGCGGATTGGTAGCCAACACCACCTTATCCTTGAAGAACCTCAAGTATGGAGGGTCCACTACTAAAGCTTGCAACTCCGATATTCTTCTAGTCGTAGCAATGGCCACCAGAAAAGCCACTTTTCAAGACAAAAATTGCAACAAAGTCGACGACATTGGCTCAAACAGAGGTCTCATCAGACCCGACAACCACATGAAGGCTCCACTCCGGAGGGAACTTCTTGACTGGCGGAAAAGTCTGAAACAGCCCCTTTAAGAAATGCTTGTAAGACGATCACTAAACAGAGGCTCTGTATTCCGTTTGAGTGACTCTAGAGATTTCCGCCAAGTGTACCTTTGTAGAGGAAATTGCGATGCCCTTTTTTGCCAACTGCAATAAATATGGTAAAACTTGCTCCGGCGAAATGTTCAAAGGGTCCACTCCAGGTTGATCCTCACACCACACACAAAACCTTTTCCATTTACCCGCATAAGAGGCATTCGTGGAAGGAGCTCTTGCTGCCCTTAGAATGCGCCGACAGTCACTAGGAAGCTTTAGGAGTCCATACTCCGAAGTCAGGAGCCAGGCCGTCAGGTTGAGAGATCCAGGATCAGGGTGCCAGACTGCGCCCTTGCTCTGAGACAACAGTTCTGGCGTCACTGCCAATCGAATCGGCTCCGCCGCAGACAGATGGAGATCAGAGAACCACGGATGTCTGGCCCAGAATGGGGTCACCAGAATCACACGACCTGGGTATCCCCGAATCTGCTGGATTGTCCGTCGAATGAGCGGAAACTGAGGAAAAGTGTAAGCAAACCTGTCCATCCACAGGAACGAGACCGCATCCCCTCGAGACTCAGGATGAGGCCCCCTGCTCGCAAACTCCTTGCACTGCTTGTTCTCCCTCATTGCAAAGAGGTCCACTGAATGACGGCCCCACCTTCGGAAGAGCATGGACACCTGCTGCTTCTTCAGCTGCCATTCATGTAGTTGGCTCCCCTCTCTGCTGAGCATCCACTTGCACATTCAACACTCCCGGTAGATGAGGCCACGCTGCTGATGTTGTGCAACAGAGCCCAATGCCAGAGGTCCTGTGCTTCTTTCGACAGCACTCTGGAATGCGTGCCCCCCTGTTTCCTGAGGTAAAACATTGTGGTGGTATTGTCCGTCAACACCCTCAACACCGAACCACGTATGAGCGGTAGAAACGATTTTAGGGCCCAATGCACTGCCCTCAGTTTGAGCACATTGATGTGAAAATGTGATTCCACCTGAGACCACAGACCCTGGACCTGCGAGTCTACAAGATGTGCTCCCCATTCTGTCTGAGAGGCATCCGTCACTACTGTGAAGTGGAATTCCGGTTCCAGCAACGGCATGCCCCGAACCAAGTTGGCCGAGCACTGCCACCATTGAAGCGCTTCCACCACTACCTTGTCGGACCACAATCCCCGACTCTGCGTCCATCGGTCGGTGAGCAATTCTTGTACCGGCCTCAGAAAGAGACAACAGTTTCTCACCAACGGGATGCAAGACGCCATGGCTCCTAGCAGACACCCTTGTACCGATCTCCCACTCTGCTGCTTTCTGTTTGAGCTTCCAAACCTGCTCGCCCGATGGCCTCACAAGCACCGGCTGAGTTTTAAACTGTGCACCCAGAAAAACCAAGTCCTTGGAAGGCGACAGAAACCGCTTCTCGAAGTTGATGGCGAAGCCTAGCCATTGTAACAGCTGCATGGTAGCACAGAGAATTTCCTACGTCTCCCCCGGCGATGAACCACGTACCAGCCAGTCGTCCAGGTATGGGTAAACATGATGATCTTCTCTTCGGAGCCAGGCCGCCACTGGTGCCAGACATTTTGTAAATGCCAGATCGCCCATAGGCTCGATCTCTAGGGGCAGCAAATCTGGTATTTCCCGAATGCCCTCGAAAGGGACGAAACGAACGCCCGCTCTGCAAGGCTGCCAATGACTTGGCAGTCTCAGAGTCCTCTTTCATACCCTTAAGGGTATGATCGATTTTCTCCCCAAACAACTGCTCCCCCTCGCATGGCATGTCCAGCACTTTGTAGTGCACCTCTGGCTGAAAGCCTCTGCACTAAAGCCACGCTTGTCGACGCAGTACTACGCTGTTGTTGATCTGTTTAAAACCAGATTCCGAAAAGTCCACCGAAATGTTTATACGATGATTGGACGCCTCCTCCCCTTCGCGTACCAACATCATAGCTGCTTTTCGCTGTTCCTCCGGTAGGTGTTCCAGCAGAGGAGCCAACCGATGCCACATCTCACGATCGTAGCGAGCCATGATTGCTAGAGAATTGGCCGCTTTCACCGCCGTCGCTCCCACAGTCAGAACCTTCTTACCAAAGGCATCTCGTCTCCTGGCCTCGTTATCGGGAGGGGTGGTACATTTGTGCTGGCTCCTGGCTTTCCGGCTAGCCGCCGCTGAAAGCACCAACTCAGGAGTTGGCTGTGAAACCAAGCACTTCGGTGCCGATTCCAGGGCCTTAAACTTCTCCTCCAGCCTCCCTCTGATAGCTGGTTCTGAGAAGGGGTGTTGCATCGTACGCAGGCCCTCCTGCCACACGTGGTCTAGGATTGGTACGGAGAAAACCGCTTTTCATCTCTTGCCCATGTGGTCAAACAGGAAGCACTCCTTCCGTTCTTCCTCAGGGGCCAACCCAAACTCTGCACATGCCTTAGCCATCATTGCATGAAAAGCCGCCACATCGTCAGGGGTGGGTGGTGAGGCGGGGGGGGGATGCGGAGGGGCAGGGGGGGGGGCGAATTTTGGGTGAGGCTGCGCTGGACTACTAGGTGGTTCCAATTTGATGTCCGAATCCCACACTGGGTCCCTCGGCGGTGACGACGAGCCAGCAGACACCATCTCCCTAGGCCCACTGTCCGATTCGGAATCCGGTAGCTCACCCTCCTCAGGGTGGTAACGTGGAAGTTCAGGCACCTGTAGGGGTGAATGCAATTCAGCCCGAAGCAGTCGACCGCGGAGGAACACCTGCAGCGTCGACGGAAGGCCCCACCGGAGCTACGTGCAGAGGAGGTAATCTGGAATCCAGTTGGCCCAACAGAGATTGTAAAGTGGACAGCACCTGGAGCGATAGCACCGCCTGCAGGTTCACCAAACGGTAACTGGGCGGACCAGCCCTCACGACTGATCACGCCGGACCAACACAGTGCAGGCCCAGGGCTGATGGATCAGCCACTGGATCCCCATCGTCCTCCACTTCCGATGCAGTCTCCGGCTGTAGAATAGTGTCTGGTAGACGAGAGTCAAACGCAGATGCCTGCCACACCTCCCTCGTAACAAGTTGCACAATGACGTCAGTATCGGGTCTCTTTCTCCTACCGGAGCCGTAGACGACATGGTCGAAGACGGTATCGCAGTGGATGACAATTGCCGACGACGGGACTCCCGACGACGATGTAGTAGGAACTGCAGCTTGCGGAGCAGATATTTCAGGCAATCCTGCCTGCTTGGTCCCACTTGACCGATGCTTTGACTCCCCCCTACTGGAGGGCTTGTGATGGTACCCTGAAGAGGAGCGTCTCAACGAAGGGACTTTCTTGGCGCTCCCCTCAAAAACCCCACCCCACCCTTAAATACGGAAGCAAGGCATACAACCCAGGGGATTATTTGTCGTTCCCTCAATAGGAGAGCAAATTGCATCAATAGATTGATATTTTATTCATATCGCGCTCGTACACAAGTTTTAAAGAGCGCGGCAAGGGATCAGGAGAACAAAAAAAACAATCTTACTAGGCCCAGTGACATTGAGAACGCGCAAGTGCATGGGATAGGGGAAAAGTGCATGCTGGGGGTGGTTGGGGGGGGGAGTAGTGGTAAGTACGGAGCAAAGGAGAAAACAGATAAATAATAAAGGCACCAAACACAATGTTGGTGCAGCCAGCAAGAGGCAAGTGCTGGGTTTAAGGCAGCAAACAGGGTATGTCAGATAATTGCAGGAAGAAAAAGGGGGGGCATTATGGGTACAGATACAGACCCCAGTGCAAGGGGTGGTCCGGAGGCAGTGCAGGAGGGTGGCAGGGTGAGCAGGTATCTGGGCCCGGAAGTCAGAGGGTAGGCCAGGTGCCGAGAGAGAACAGATCAGCAGGAGAGAGGGGTAAGGGGGGCAATGGCAGAAGCAAAGAGGAAGGTCTTGAGGTGCTTCCCGAACCGGATATGCTGCTCCTAAGTTTCAGAGTGGCAGGAAGGCTGTTCCAGAGGGAGGCCCCAGCTGACCATGAGGGAGTTAGAGGAAGGAAGAGCTCGAGAGGGGAGGTATTTGCGGAGGGATAGCTGAAGGTATTTTAGACCCAGGCCCCTGAAAGCCTTGTGGACAATGCAGAGGGTTTTGAATTTAATCCTTGCATCCACTGGGAGCCAATGTAGAGATTTCAGAGCTGGAGGGATACAATCCCAGGGCTTGAAGCAAATTACAAATCTTGCATTCCTGTTCTGGACTAGTTGCAAAGGAAGGAGAGTAGAGGCAGGTAGATTTACAAAGAGATTCTGTGTTGGGCCTTAGGTTTGGAATCTTCCTTGCTGAGCTCTTACTTATGGTGTCCTTTTCCTTAGTGCAAGGTCACAGAATTTGTTGAGGTGAAGCCCACACCTCCTTTGAGGCATGATCTGGGAATATCCTGGATACCTCGCTATTAGTTTATTTTACACAAATGCGTGGGCTCGTGGTCCCAGTAGTGGTCAGCCGAGACATGTTTATACCCGTGGGTCTTTATCAAGGCTGATACATGTTTAAAATTAGCACACGTGACCCCTATTTGCGAAAGATGGGTGCCCCCCGTGGAGTCCTAGGATGAATTGCGGATGTCAGTTGTGTCATTGACAGCTGGGCTCCTCATTGGGCCTTGTGGGGTGAATGGCGGAGTCAGTGCGTCCTCTGCGGGTACTCTACTGGGACCACGAGCCCACGCAACAAGCAAATTGATGAATAAAATCAATTGCATTTACCACAAAACAAGTTACGGTGTGGCGAATCCATTTATGTAAAATAAACCAATAGCGAGGTATCCAGGATATTCCCAGACCATAGATTTAGAAAGAGGCTGTTACAATAGTCCAACCTACAGAGAACCAGGGCTTGGGGGTCGGTGAGCTCCTGGGAGAAGAAGAGGAAACGAAGAGTAACTTTGAGGCGGTTCAGTAGGAAGTTTGACTTTTTAGAGACAGATGTGGGTGGAGAAGGAAAGTGTGGAGTCAAAGATGACCCCGAGGTGCCAAGCCTCGCAGGTGAGGGTAGGAGGAGGGCCAAGGGGGCCGGCCAGAGAGTGAGGGGAAAAGAGGGTGAAGGTGTGCAGATGAGAAGGAACTCTTGCTGGCATTCAGACTAAGATCGCTGGCGGCACACCAATCTTGAATGGCAGTTAGGCAATCAGAGATGAGATAAGGAGAGGAGGGGGCAGAGGGCAGCCTGAAAATGAGTGTCAGCGTAGCACTGGAAATTGGAGCAGAAAATGGCAATGCAGTGGGCAAGAGTTGCCAGGTATTGGTTGAAAATCCAGGGCCAGAGGTTAGACCCCTGGGGCACACCACAGGTAGAGAGAGAAAGTTGATAGGAAGGACCCAAGCTAGACCTGGGACGGTCGATCAGAGAGGAAAGAGGTCAGACAGGCCAGAGCCTGATCGGTGATACCCAGGTTATCACGGAGAGTTGAGTGTGGTAATAACTTTCAAAAGATAACATGAAGCGTAATAAGGTTTTGTAGGTTTATTTACAAGAGAGTCCCCCCCCCACAGCCAACCTCGACAACGGCAGCTTCTTCTCGTATGGTCCCGAATGGGGTTTCGGAACCACACGAGAAGAACGCTCCAATTTAGAACTATGCACAACAAATAACATTAAGAGGAAAGATCTACATTTATAACATCTTCCCCCCTACAACATTATTAATATTTTATGCAATTAACTATATACAGATAAAACATGAACACATTTTCTTTTAGTACATTACACCATGAAAGGATTTGTACTGAGACTTCTCAACGCTGTCGAAGATGATATCTATTGATGGTGTAGCACAACAGGAAAGTCTCAATAGTAAATAAAATCTTTTTTGAAATCACGTATGATTCTTCTGGGTCTCATAGAAGACGCCTTATTACAGAAATCTCTAGATGTTTCCAAGGTGTGAGACTTCTTTACTATATCAACGTCACTGGTAGATGTGGATGTAGTGTGCCCATTAATGCCACTGTTGATCCCATCTCTACAGCTCCACTTCCCTTGTGGAGCAAGCATGCCGGTACTGTTCGAGACATTCTCCTCCTCTTCCTCTCGCTATTATGACATCACATGACCACCTACTACCGTCTTCCAAAATCACCGACTTCTTTGAACATTTAACCACTCATTGTGGAGAACAGAATTTAGATTCGCCTTTTTGAATTCTTCTGGGTTCTCTCACTCTGACCACACTCAATTTTACTTTCTCTTACATGCTTCCATCTATCATAATATCTTTTATATTCTTCCCGTTTTCTCCTTACTTTCCTTACAATCTCCTCCATATCAATATCCTTTCTTCTATTAAGCGTCATCCAAGCCGGTCTAAGTCCATTTGTAGCAACTCTTCCTCTCAGAGTAAAAGGTTCTACCTCTGCCATTGAGTTTGGAGTAACCTTATACGTATTCAGTGCCTCTTTTAGTGTCTCTTCCCATGGCAGACTGTTGACCACAGCTAATTGGATTGTATCTTTTATAAAGCGATTCATTCTCTCCACAAGACCATTACTCATAGGGTGATATAAAGCTGTTGTGCTATGTTTGATGGCCCTCTCCTTCAGAAAACATTGAACTTCTTGTGAAATTAATTGAGAACCATTGTCCGATATTAGCTCCTGTGGCTCACTTTCCCTACTGAAAATTTCTTCCAAAAATCGCTTTACTTTTGTTGCAGAAAATGATTCTTCAACAATTCCACACTCCACCCACTTAAATATGTAGTCAATCAAAACAATGAAATAAATCTTACGTGGTTCTAAAATCTCATACGGACCAGCAATGTCAATGGCTAATTTCGACCAAACCGAATCTGGTATGGTTACTGGTTGTAATGGTGTGTTCCTGTTAATCTTTCCTTGATCGCTCACTGCACATGCGGAGCAATCCTTAACCATAGTCTCCAACTCACGCCACATATTGGGCCACCAGTATACCCCTCTCCTTTTGGTTAGACTTCTCCCTACATGACCCTCATGTGCAATCTCCATAATTCTCTCTCTCTCTCAAAGACTCAGGTGGAACAATGCGATCTCTGCGGTAAATGCACACATTGTCACATGAAATTTCATCCTTTAAGTTTTTCCACAATCCAATGTTAACAGAAATATCCTTCCAGCTACTCTCCACTGCTCTTCTCAATTGTCCTTGTTCAGAGTCCAGATTGCCAGCTTCTATCCATTCTTCTTTGCCAAAACCGGGATGCACTTGAGCAATAATGCAATCAGTATCTTGCTCTTCTATCATTTCCTCTTTCCCACTTGACTCTTTGCTTCTCCCGTCTACCTTGCATCTGTGAAGACAATCTGCCACTTTATTAGTTTTTCCCAATGTATACTTTAAGTTCACATTGTATTGCATAATAATAAGAATCCACCTCCTAGTACGCGGAGATGTCAGATGTGGATTTTTTGCGTTCAAGATATGTATGAGTGGTTTATGATCTGTTTTGAGCTCAACAGGAATTCCCCAAATAAGCCCTTTAAAATGTTCCAATATCCATTTGACTGCTAGGGCTTCTTTTTCAATTGTTGAATAATTTCTTTCAGCTCCCCTTAAAGTCCTAGAAGCGAAAGCGATTGGGACCACAAATCCATTTTGAACATGTTCCAAAACACCTCCCAACCCCATGTCGCTAACATCAATGGACACTATGGTTTTAGCATTACAAACATTGAGGGCAGATCTTGATGGTTTCCAGTTTTTTGCATTCTTCAGACCATTCAAATGTTGTGCCTTTATTCATCAAGCTCCTCATTTGAGATGTTCTATCAGCATAATGGTCCACGAATTTAGAATAATATTCTGTGAGGCCCAACAAGCTTCGAAGCTGATCTTTGTTGGTGGGATTGGGAAGCTTAAGAATAGTGTTCACCAGGGTTTCTTTAGGTTTTATTCCTTCAGCATTAATGCAATGACCAAGGTATGTCACCTCTTTTTGCTTTATTCTGCATTTTTCTATCTTGAGGGTAAGGCCTTTTTGCTGTATTATCTGCAACACTCCCAGTAATTTGGTGTTGTGATCCTCTTCAGATACAGTAGACACTAGTATGTCATCCTGAAAATAATATACACCACGTAAGCCGCTAAAAAGGTGTTGCACGAGTCTCTGAAAAACAGCAGCGGCAGACGCCAGGCCAAAAGGCATCCTTATATCTAAATGTTCCCAGGGGTGTTATGAACGATGTGAGGTGTCTGGACTCTTCTTCCAACAGTACCTGATGGTATGCGAAGGATAAATCTAAGGTAGTGAAAAATTGTGCAGGCTCCATGGTAGTGAGCATTTCCCCAATATTGGGTAGAGGATGGCGATCTATCCAAATGTTATTGTTTAGGTCCCTGAGATCAACGCACATCCTAATTGACCCCTCTAGCTTCTGTACGATCACTATCTGAGAGAGCCACTCTGAGCTCTCTATAGGCTCAATAATGTTTTGTGAGCACAACTTCTCTAATTCCTTTTGTAACGCCTCTCGAGTGCCAATTGGAATGTTTCTTACTTTGTGCACTACTGGTTTGGCACCTCTTGATTATTATGCAATGTTTAAAGCCCTTAAGAACTACAATGCCATCATTAAAAACTTTGGGAAAACATTTAGCTAGGTTCATAGCAGGGTCACAACATTTGTCTATAATGCTCAGAATGGGTACATTTTCTCCTGGGTGAATCTTAATCCTCAAAGATGCTTGTTCCCACCAACCAACTATCGAGACTCCATTCTGAGCCACATACAATTTGCAATAGGTTTTCCTCCCCTCAAAGTCCAAATGTACCCAGGTATATTCCACAATCTTAATTGGCGTCTTACCATAGCCAGTCACCTTGACTTTGGTCATGTGTAGATCCTCCATTCTTTTTTTTATTTTTTTAAGTACTTTCAGGTATGTCTCCATGTCCACCATCGTATATGGGGACCCTTTATCAACCATCACTCGTAGAGTGATTCCATTGATAGCCATGGCCACCCATGGACCAACGGCGCTCTCCTTTGATGTGAGCCAATATTTGCACCTCCTCCTCATCAAATCCACGTGATTGCCACCAATTCATCTGAGCATCTGATCTCTTCCAGAGCCCTTATACTGTGTGTAGCACCCCTTCCAAACGGAGTATTACTCTCATTGTGTTGTAACGTGGATTGAATCTCCCTCTACCTCTGAAAGTGCGGCATACTTTGCCAAAGTATGCAAGTTGCCCACATTTGTAAAACTCGGCTGAAAATGCAGGGTAATCCTTTTCTGGATTAGCACGTTTATTCCATCCACACTTGTAACATTTGTTTTGTGGCCTTTGGAATGCTTCTCTATGCTGCCTAGCATTTATGGCAAAGTCCGATTTTACTATTATTTTCACCATGGCAACTGAAGTTCTTCGTCTTTGCCAAATTCCCCATCGTTTACGTCTTGAATTGACTTGATCTCGACTTGTTCTGGTTTATTCTGAACTTCACTCATACACTTTTCCCCAAGTTCAATTGACCTTGCTATTTCCAATGCTTGTTCCAGTGTTGGATTTTTGCCCTGCCATAGTCGTCGTTGGATCCGGGAATCTGCCACATGCAGGACAAGTTGGTCCCTTACATACTCGTCTGCTACACCTGTAAATTCGCATGTGGAAATGAGACCTCT
Source organism: Ambystoma mexicanum (assembly GCF_040938575.1). NCBI lineage: Eukaryota > Metazoa > Chordata > Amphibia > Caudata > Ambystomatidae > Ambystoma > Ambystoma mexicanum. The sequence goes on from NC_090933.1 coordinate 1,308,105,095, forward strand.
CAATGCAGCAATATATGTGTCAATAGACTCGCACTTGTTCTGTTTTCTCGAGAAGAATCTATACCGTTCAAGAAAAATATTTGTTTTATTTCCAAAATGTTCGGTCAACTTAGATAACGCAGACTCATACTTTCTGGCACCACCAGTGGAATCTCCAGACCCATCCTCAGTATCACTGGAGTCCGGTAATGTCCTAAATATTCGAAGTGCCTCAGATCCTATACAGTTTAACAGAGTAGCCTCCTTCAAATCATCATTATACTTGGAGCCTCCTATTGCTCTCAAGTAGACCTGAAAATTCTCTAACCATTGTTCCCACGAGCAAGTTGGACCTCAGGCTCTGCCAAGAATTTCACTGGTGCCACAATATTCTGCATTTCTATAATTTCACTTGTGCGTTTCACACTCCAAGTAAAAAGTTCATATGCCCTCTTTTTCGGAACCACACGAGAAGAGCGTTCCAATTTAGAACTATACACAACAAATAACATTACGAGGAAAGATCTACATTTATAACATTAAGCAGAGAGATCGAGTAGGATGAGGACAGTGGGAATGTTGGAGTCAAGATCGGAGAGCCGATCTTCACGGATGTTCAGGAGAGCAGTTTCTGTGAGCTCTGAAGCCAGACTGGTGGTCATGGAGACAGCCAACAGAATCGGAATGAAGGTTCAGCTGAGAGATGGCCAGCTTTTCCAGGAGTTTGCCCAGAAAAGGATTAATGGAAATTGGGCAATAGTTAGCCAGACAGGAAGGATCAGTTGTGGGTTTCTTGAGAGGAGGCTGCACAAGGGAGTGCTTCAGAGGGGAGGGGAAGGATCAAGGAGTGGTTGCAGAAATCAGCAAGGGCTGGAGTGAGGTTATCAACATGGTCCTTGAGGGTTTTAGAGGAAGAGGGATAAATGTGTTTTTCGACGAGGCCGTTATAGATCGGACTGGTCTAACGAACTTATCAGGGGAGAAAAGAGGAAAGGATGAGAAAGAGGGTGGGGCGGTGGCTGAAGGAAGGTCAGCTTGCACAGATGGAGAGGAGCGGTACGGGAGTAGAGCATTGACAGGATGTCCTGGGTTTTTGAGATAAAGTGAGAGGCAAGGGCATTGCAAAGAGCCTGGGAGGCAACAGGAGGGGGTAGAGACTGCAGCAGGGTTGGCCAGCTACTTGTAGATTTTAAAGAGTTTGCACGAGTTGTTAGATGCCGCAGAGACACAGGCTTGAATGTGGACTCTTCTTGGTGAGGACAGTCGGTATTGCTTTTCGAGCGGGCGACAGGCAGTTTTGTCAGAGGATGAACAAGAAGCCCTCCATTTCCTCTCAGCCGTCCTACACTTGCATTTAAGTGCAGCGAGGTCGGAGTCATACCAGAAATTGCACTTGGCTTTGGACTTCAAATGGCTCCTCATTACAGGGGCAAGAGCATCAAGAGTATCAGAATTCGAGTAGAGAATAGATGGGGCTGTGTCAGGATGCGAGTCAGCCAGCGGTGGAGGGGGCTGGGGGGGGAAGGCCTCAAGAGAGTGAGAGATGAGAGGAGGGAATGATCACTCCAAGAGAGGAGTGGTCAGAGGGATGGAGAGGGGGAGATCAGAGGAGATCAGACATCTGGTGTGTCCGACAGAGTGAGTCAGGCCAGAGGGGAGGATGGACAGGGAGATGGAGTCAGAGGTCACAAGAGTAAAGGAGGAACAAAGTCTAGATGGATATTGAGGTCAGAGGAGAAGTTGAGTGGTAGAGGCCAGGAGGGAGGAGAGGTCCGCCCACTCAGAGAAATGAGGTGATTTGACCAGGAGGCCGGTATCTAGTAGCCACTGTAAGAGAATGGCTAGGAGAGAGAGTGCCTACAGACAAGGCATTCAAAAGAGGAGTAGGTCTCAGTGGGAAGGATAGAGGCAGGAATTCACTCAGGAAAGATCAGGGCTAGCCCCCTACCGGACCGAGATGATCTGGGTGCAGAGAAGATCTTGTAGGCATCAGTGAGGAGAGTGTCAAAGCTTGTGACAGAGCTGGCCATGAACCATGTCTCTATAACAACAAGGACATCAAGTTCTAGTTCTTCAAGGAGGTGGCAGTTGTCAGGAGTGTGTGACAGCAGAGCAAGAGTTGAGAGAGGCAAGATGAAGAAGGTTGCCAGCCTTAAAGACCTTCCGGGGAGGGGTACAGATAGCAGGTACGAATCAGGCAGAAAAGTAGATTACTGTCAGAGCTGTCGGAAGCGGCCGTTGGAAACTCAGTACAGTGCGGCTTGAAAGTTTTTGATCCAGGTTCTGTTGTGCAGCCTACGTTGAGAGGTTCTTTCCTCTAGCTTTTTCTGCGCCTCCCGAACGCCACTCGAGCTGCGGGCAGCGAGTCGTGTGTGCCGAGCGCCGTGCAGCTAGCTCTAAACCCCCGCTGTCAGTGGCGTCCTGGACCTGCCTTGAGCAGTGTGGTGGTCGTGCTCCCTGTCCGGTGGCTGCTTGGTGCCCGCGACCCCCAACACCCCGACGCCTGCAAAGAGTGCAGACAAAACGGAGAGAGTCGCGTTGTTAGAACGGAGAAGGTGCGTATAGAGGCTTTTCTAACTAGCCGCTAGTCATTGCTTTGAGGTACATGAGATATGAATACTTAATTTGCTGGATTTGAAGACACTAATACTAATTATATCACCTTATTTATTAGTTTTAAACTCACCTACTATTTCCAAAGGTTATTGCTGTGTGGCTATACCTGTTGCTTTGTTGACTCCTTGCACAGGGTGGCCTTGAATCTGTTTTGATTGATTCCTCTATCTCTTATTATGCCTGGAAAAGTGCAAGGGAGGAGCAAACAGTATAACCTACGTAATAATAAACTCTATGGGACATTATCTAAAACCAACACAGCCTCACAGTGCAGTGACTCGCCGATTAGTGGAGACAAAGGTGAGAGTGGACGTAAGAAAATAGCAGGTACGCCCTGCGGAGGGGAAGGAGCTCGGGGGGGGAGGAGAAAAAGAGACAGACACAGACAGACAGACAGACGAAGACAGACACGGGTAGCTAAGAGGGAGAGGAAGGGAGGGGAAAATCAGGAAGAGAGAAAATTGATGAGGCGAGGGAAGCACCTATCAAAGAGGAGATTGGCCTGAGGGCCTTGGACCAGGACAGTGCCATTAAAGTAGACATTAATAAGGACTTTAGAGGAGTCAAAGGAAGCCATTTGAACTTCCCAGCAAGTGCCACCATTTTTGCGATAGGAGGAGATAGGACAGAGCACAGAGATCATATGAAGAGTCAACAGATCTGGCAAAGGAACGACAAAGAGGATGTCGGTGAGGGTCTGTCTGGAGGAAGCGTTGGAGTAGGTGTTGGCAATAGGAAGACCAGAGTTGGAGGCCAAGATATCCCTTTTGAACTTCTTCCTGCCAGACTTAGTGAGAAGGGAAGGATAGTCAATGGAGAAGCAGTTGGAAAAGATAGGAGAAACAGAAAGCGCCATGGGAGTGGAAGCGAGGAAAGTAGGGTGAAGCAGGGGGGGGGGATAAGGCAGGTAGGTGTGGAACAAAAGAGTGGTGGGGTCAATGGGCCGGCAAGTTACAGAGAAACAACATCTTACAAGCAAATTACAGAGAAATTAGCAATGGGCAGCAAAGTTTGATTTTCACGCAAAAAGCAAAAACAGCAAAATTTGACTTTCCAATTAGGGATTCAGATGTCAGGGTTTTAAGAAGCACTGCGAATCAGAATTCAACATGGGAGAAACAAGCAGAAAGAACAGTGATAGTCAAAGGTGGAAGGAGTGAGTCCAGAAGGAGGCAACAAACCCATACGTCAGGAGGTTACAATGCAACGGTAGTCCGGATTTCATTAGAGGGGTGAGGTGGAAGCATCACTGCAGTTAATGCGCTAGGGTGCAGGGAGGTCTAGGGGACAGGGAGCAGACATGGGTCTTAGTAGTGGGCCTTTGAGCAGGGGGCAGGGGGCAGGCTAAAGCCGCCGGTCCTGGGATTTGTGGGTTTCAGTGCCCAGCTGGACAATGTGAAGTACAGGAGGCACAATGAAGGCAATGCAAGTGGCCTCAGTGTTGAAGCAAATCCGGCAGCCATCTTGGAATTCAACATGGATTGCACCAAAAAGTAGTAGCAGAAGCACTACATGCAGCTAAATTGGAGCCATGAGGCACTGCAGCACAAAAATGTAATTTAGCAGATGTCGCACTAAATATGGCAAATTACTAAGATGAAAAAAGCAAAAACACAATTCATGCAAAATTTGATTTTCGTTTAAAAAGAAAAAATGTCAAGAGCTGCTGTTTTCAAGATGCATGATCAGCAGAATCCCCAAGTACCTTGGTGTATGCCAGAGCGCCACAGTAGCAACCTCCAGGAGTGAAGATGCAGTAGGAGTAGGAGCACTGGTTCTCGCAGTTCGATGAAGGCAAAAGGAATGGAATTCAAGGTGAAGAAGCACAAAGGAAGGCCTCCGAGCAGGGGGCTGGCTAAAGCCTGCCGGTTCCGGGATTGGTGGGTATTGGTGCCCAGCTAGCCAATGGGACGTGCAGGAGGCATAATGTAGGCAATGCAAGTGGCCTCAGTGTTCAAACAAGGGGCAAACAGTAATTGTGGAATTAGGGCACATAAATACAAGTAGCTCTCCAATATCATCCCCAATCCAGTAGCAACGAAACGCATTTAAAAAAGCTTCAATGGGAATATTCTTTTCAGTGAGTTTGAAGGAATATAAAAATGTGTGCAATAGGTTAAAATGGTTTACCTACACAAGCCAGAGCCATCAGGGAGTTCAGTTAAAATAATATTAGTATTACGGCGCTATCCACGAAGGAGGCAAGCCACAGTCTTGCTGGTTCTGTCACCCTCTTAATAGCATCCGACTGCTGGATAAACGAGACAACAATGTTACCTCCCATACCGTTGAGTGAATGGGATGAAAAAGTTCCTTACCCCATGTAACGTTCTTTCGACTGGATGTTCATCCCACATATTCCTCATCTACGATAGCTTCATTTCCAGGTTCAGCACATTTTCGAGGTCCCATGAGGGCTTCCAGCTCAGCTGACGTCATCGTCGAGTACATATACCACATGCAATGCCGGTTGGGTTTAGTTCCGGTTTATCACCACCAAATGCAGAATTAACGGCCTTGATGAGTGCCTTTTAATGATCAGACCTTAAAAGCTTGGAATTCTACAGTGGCGTAGGTCAGGAGGGAGGGCGATGAGGAATAGTTGGGAGGAACATCCAGTCAAAAGAATGTTACCAAGGGTAAGTAACTTGTTCTTCAAATGGATTGTGTCCTCCCACGTATTCCTCACGTTATGATAGACTCCCAAAGCAGTATTAGGATCTTGTGGAGGGGGGAGTAAGAATTGAGAGTTGTTTGTCCAGAATGGAGCATAGTACAACCTTCCCAAATCTTCCTTTATGGTTAGAAGTTACTTTCTTACCTGGTAACGTTCTTTCGATGGGATGGTCCGACGAAGTATTCCATATCTATGACAGGTAATGTCCACAGCTGTGCAGCTTCGGAAAATCTTTGGTATGTGCGTTCTGCGTCGATGCGCCGTCCCCGAGGACCTCCTCCGACGGCCGACGTCACCCGATGTGATAAGTAGGACGTACAACGCCCATAGCCTCAGTTGTAGTTTTTTCCCAGAACGTGTGACACCAGTTTTCTGCCAGTCAGACACACAAGGCCTTGCGGAACGCAAGCTGCAATCGCAAAAGGAATTCGGGGAAGGCAGGGAGGGAGCGATATGGAATAAGTCGTCGGACCATCCCATCGAAAGAACGTTACCAGGTAAGAAAGTAACTTGTTCTTCGAGGGGATTGGGTCCTCCGACGTATTCCACATCTATGACAGACTCCCAAAGCAGTACCAAGCAAGGAGGTGGGAAAGAATTTAGAATACAAATTTAGCATGCCCAATCAAATTGCGGAATAGAGAACTGCCTTGCCAAAGGCCAGATCTTGCCCTCTGATGGAATCAAGGGAATAGTGACGTACAAAAGTATGTACTGAAGCCCAGGTGGCTGCATCACAGATGTGACAAATAGGAACTCCCCTCTGCAGGGCAGTAGACGCAGCCACTCCTCTGGTAGAATGGGCCCGCAAGCCAGCCAGAGGGTCCTTACCCGCCAAGCGGTAACACTCAGATAGCTAAAATAATCCGAGACAAAATCTGTTTCGTCACAGCCTGTCCAAAACGCTTTCCAGCGTAACCAATGAAAAGTTGATCGTCCACTCTGACCCAGGACATGCGCGAAATATAAAAGCTCAACTCTCTCCGAGGATCAAGCCTATGGAGCCTCCCCTCTTCCTTACCAGGATGTGGAGGATAGCATGCCGGAAGAACAACCTTCTGGCTCAAATGAAATTCCGAAACCACCTTCGGAAGGAAAGAAGGACGAACTCTAAGGACAACCCTGTCCTTATGAAACACAGTGAAGGGTGCTTAACTTAAAGTGCCTGTAACTCACTCACTCTCCGAGCGGAAGTAACCGCAACCAAAACACAGTTTGAGTCAACAGCCTGGGCAAGAATGTAAAGGCTCAAACGGAGCACCCATAAGAAACTTAAGAACAAGGTTCAAATCCCAAACTGGCACCAAAAAAGGTGACGGAGGGAACACATTAGTGAGCCCTTTCAAAAACTGTGAAATTAAAGTAATCTTAAAATAGGCACACTCTTCAGACGAGCGCTTAAATATGGACAGCGCCGCCAGGTAACCTTTAATGGTCCCCACTTGCAAGCCCCTGTGGGCCAAACAAAGCAAAAAAGACAGAACCATGGGAATGTCACATTCAAAAAGGATCCACATTCTGAAGCCTGCACCAGTTGCAGAACTTACGGCAATGGTACAGAGACTTTGTTGCGGGCCGTCTGGCCGAGAGCAACACCTCCATCACGTCTTCAGGGAGGTCCCAATCCTTATAACTCAACCTTTCAAAAGCCAAGCATGAAGATTGAGGGATCTGACCTCTGGATGGAGAACCTGACCCCCCCCCCCCGTGAGAGCAGATAGTCTCGGTAGGGAAGGCGACGTGGAGGGCAGATGGACAAGTCTAGAAGGTCCGGGTACCACGTCCTCCGGGCCCACGCAGGAGCAATGAGGATCATCCAGGAACCGAACCTCCGCAGCACTTGCATGATGACGGGGACTGGAGGAAACGCGTACAGCTGTGGGAACGACCACTCCACCACGGACGCGTCTCCTAAGGCTCCTTTTGGAGGAAATTCCCGCGAGCAAAACCTTTCGCACTTCCGGTTGACACTGGAGGCGAAGAGATCCACTTAATGGGTCCCCCCAAAGGGCGAAGATCTCCAGGAGAATCTCCTGAGCCAGCTCCCACTCGTGAGAGATCGTGCTCTGCCTGCTCAGAGCATCCGCCGTCTCGTTGTCGTCTCCGGCCAGATGAACCGCCGAGATCGAAACTTCCTGCTGGATGGCCCAGAACTCGAGCTGCATCGCCTCCCTGCACAGCGGAAGCGACCCTGCCCCCCCACCCCCTTTTTTTTGAGGTAGTGCATGGCCACCGTGTTGTCCGTCAGAATCAGGACACTCTTTCCACGCACAGTCGGCAAAAAAGCCTTCAGGGCTAGCCTGACGGCCCTCATCTCCGACAGATTGATATGGAGTCTGGACTCCGACGGAGACCAACGACCGCTGACTGTCAACTCGTTGGCACGAGCTCCCCATCCCGTGAGGGATGCGTCCGTCACGATCGTCACCTCCGGCCAGGGCAGCCAAAATGGGGCCCCCTTCATCAGATTGCCCTCGACGGCCCACCACAGAAGGTCCCGGGCTGCCGAGGGCGGCACCTGAACAGGGTCCGACAGCCTGCCGGAGGACTGAGACCACTGGAGCTTGAGTGCCCACTGCAAAGATCTCATTCGCAGACGAGCCTCTGCCACCAGAAGAATGCAGGATGCCATGAGGCCGAGCAGTCTCAAGAACTCAGACGCTGGGAGATTCTGGGCAAACTGAAACGTGTGCACCATCAGCTGAATGTGAAGAGCCCTCACCTGAGGAGGAAAACACTGCCCCAGGGACGTGTCGAGCACTGCTCCGATGTACTGGAGCCGCTGCATTGGTGTAAAATGGGACTTCTTTAAATTGAGGGAGAAGCCCAGCTTGTGAAGGGAGTGGCAGGTGACGGACAGATGATCTAAGACTTGCTCGGGAGAGCTCCCCCTCATCAACCAATCGTCCAGGTAGGGGTAGACGTGAATCCCCCTTTCCTGAGATGCGCTGCCACCACCACCATGAGCTTGGTGAAAACCCTCGGGGCGGAGGTCAATCCGAACGGCAGGACCCGAAACTGAAAGTGCGAGTCGCCAACCGCGAACCTCAGGTACTTGTGCTTGGGATGGATCGGCACGTGGAAGTAAGCATCCTTGAGGTCGAAAGACACCAAGCAGTCCTGAAGTTGAAGGGCCTGGAGGACTTGAGAAAGATTCACCACCTTGACCTTGTCCTTCCCGAGGAGTTCGTTCAAACCGCGCAAGTCCATGATGGGTCTCAATCCCCCGTCTTTCTTTGAAAAATAAGGGGAATACCATCCCTTGTTCCTCTCCGCTACAGGCACCAGTTCTATGGTGCCTTTCTCCGGCAGGGCTTGAATTTCCTGCGCAAGGAGCGGATCCGGACTCTTCAAAGAGAGGTTCCCTGGTGGATTGTCGTGAGGCCTCTGCCGAAAAGGAAGACAGTAGTCGTGGGTTATGATCTCCAGAACCCACACATCCGAAGTAATCGCTTGCCACTCTACAAGATGCTGCGCCAGCCTTCCCCCAACCGGCGAACCATGGGACCTGGCCTCATGACTGAGTGGTAGCGGCTGTGGCGTTGCCTGAGGGCAAAGAGGCAACTGCCCGAGCGGCCTTGGCACCTCGAGTACCTTTGTTTCCACCTCTGGCACTCTTACGATGGCCTCTGACTGCTAGCTCCTCTCGCTTTACTGAAGGATGATTAATAGCGAAAGGAACCTCCCCTCCATTGCTGTCCCCTAGGACAAAAAGGCGGAGGTTGGCGAACTGCAGCGTCCAACGATTCCGCTGCAGCTTTGGAGGTCTGCAACCTCTCAAGGCTCTCGTCAGCCTTGCTGCCAAAAAGGTGTTCACTGTCAAAAGGCATGTTGAGGAGCAGGGACTCCACATCAGCAGCGAACCCAGACTTCCGCAACCACGACGCAAACCTGCGCATTATGGTGCTCGCCGCCATGGACCGGCTGACACAACCCGCCAAGTTCAAACCCGACTGAACGGCCTCACACATAGCATCCTTGCCATCCTGAACCATAGCAAGGAAACCATCCCGTTCGTCCCCTTCGGGAATATGATCAGCCGCTACTGCAACAGAGTTCCACAGAGTGTGTGTGAAACGAGACAAGGCACATATGGAGTTGGCCGCCTGAAGCACCATACCCCCCCGAAGAAAACACTTTCTTCGCCCAGCCGTCAAAACTTTTGTCGTCCCTATCCGGAGGGATGGTAGGATACGACACCTGCTTGGCCGTAGCCGCCTGCACCACCAAACTCTCCGGGGTGGGGTGCCTAGACAAGTAGCAGGGGTCGCTACTGGCTGGACGGTATTTTCGCGACAAAGACTTGCCCACTGCCGGGAGACTCTCCGGAGCAGTCCAAGCCGCCGCCACCCTTCTCTGCAGACCCATATGAAAAGGCAAAACCGGGTCAGTGGGTGGACCGAGATCAAGAATGTCCGTGAGATCATCCTGAACGACCAACCCAAGTACTCGGTAACCCGAGACATAAGGCGCCGATATGACGAATCGGCATGAGGGCCAGGCTCCGGCCGACAAAACTCCACCTGCGCAGAGGTGTCCAGTCCACTAGCATCATGCAGCGACTGCCACAGGTCATCAAACTGGCTATGGCCCGAGATAAGGTCATCTGGAGCCCCTCCAACACCACCGCCTCGAAAGGCGGCGAGGACGCCGAACGAGTCGGCGCCGTCGTCGACAGAAAAGGCGTTGAGGGCGCCGAACGAGTCGGCGCCGTCGTCGACAGAAAAAGCGTCGACGTCAGCTGCAACGCCTCCAGCATCTGTGGCGTCGACACAGTCCTCTAAGCCAGAGCTCCGAGCGTGTCTCTCGACAACCTGGTCGCTGACGGCGTCGACGACCCCCTCGGAGGCGGAGCCTCGAGAGAAATAGTTGACGACCTCGGCGCCACAGGCGTCGACGTCTTCTTCGAAGACAGCACAGAATCACACAGTCTCGAGCGCGTTGAGGACCAGGACCTGGAACGGGCATGGCGAGAACGACTACCCTTGTCCGAGCGGGACCTCTCCTGCGAGCCGTGCCGACCACCCGAGCCCGAAGGCGTACGGGTGGTGTCTCTCGACCGGCGCCGACCGACCCCACTCGGAGGTGCGGACGGACCGGTGCCCTGCGATTCCAGAATCGCTAGCATCTGCTTCCCGAAGGAAGCCCATTCCTCCGGTGTCGCCTGCATGGAGGGATAAGCGACCCGCCGGCGGGCGGAGTCCTCAGAAGAGGACGGGGAAGGCGACCTATGCCGGCGCTTCCTGAAATGCCTCGAAGAGGCGGAGGAGTGGCAAGACCGACTCCTGGAAGGAGACCCACCGGACTTCCGACGATGACGCGGAGAGTCACCCCTCGAGTCATCGGTCGAAAGCCCCGCAGACCTCGACTTCCGGGGCTTAGACACCCTGCCTACCGACAGCTTCTTCTTGCGTTCCCGCAAGGCCTTTGCAGTGAGCGACTGGCAGTCGACACAGTCGTCCGTATCGTGGGCCTCCCCGAGGCACCAGAGGCAGGCGTCGTGCGAGTCCGTGACCGACATCTTGGACCCACAGTCCCCGCAGTTCTTGAAGCCCGGACGCGGGGTCGAAGACGAGAAAGACATTGCCACGAACAGGTTTACACAACAAACCGAACAGGTTCAACAAACCGAAAATAGAAAACAGCAAACTCCAACGAGTCGAGGCGTACCGAGATTCACGAAGCAAACACGTTTGCGGAAAAAACAGAACTGAGGCTATGGGTGTCCTGCGTCCTACTTATCACATCGGGTGATGTCAGCCATCGGAGGAGGTCCTCGGGGACGGCGCATCGACGCAGACGCCAAAGATTTTCCGAAGCAGCACAGCTGTGGACATTACCTGTCATGGATATGGAATACGTCGGAGGACCCAATCCCCTCGAAGTGTCCAAACATTAATGCTTTGTGAAAGTGTGGAAGGTAGACCAGGTAGCTGCCTCGCAGATGTCCTTTATAGGGATCCCCCACCGAAAGGGCAGAGGAAGTTGCCATGCCCCTAGTGGAATGAGCCTGTAAACCTTCTGGTGGATCTACTTTATGTCCTGTATATCCCATAAAAAGTTGGTTGTGCTGTTGTAACTTTGCCATCCCCAGATGGAGTCAATGGAATCTATCCTCTTCCTTGCCAGGATGAGGTGGAGGATAGAAAGCCAGAAGCACAATTTTCTGTGCGAAAAAGGTCATCTGACAAAATTCGGCAGAAGAGGGTTTGACCACAAAGACAACCTTATTCTTGTAAAAAGTGGTAAACTGAGGTTTACAGGACATCACCTGCAACTCACTCACCCTGCAGGCTGATGTTAATCGCTACTAACGAAATCATTTTGTAAGTTAGCAGCCTTAAAGGGCAGGAATGGAGTGGCTCAAAAGGAGCGCACGTCAAACATTTTAAAACCAAGTTAAGGTCTCAAGTTGGTACCTGGAAAGGTATAGGAACCACCACATTTGTGAGTGCTTTCAGAAATGTCAGTGAATTTTGAAATCTGATGCCTCTTCCGAGGTGCGCTTGAATATGGAAAGCACTGCTAGATAACCCTTGATCGTTCCAATCTGGTGGCCAAGATTTGCCAAATGTAGTAGAAAAGATAATACTGTAGGTGAATCACATTAAAAGGGGTAAACCTCTTTCCCTACACCAGCTGCAGAACTTGTTCCAACGGCAGCGGTATAGGTATTTTGTTTCTGGCCTTCTGGTCAAAGGCAAACTCTCCATCATATCATCCAGGAGGTCCCAATCCTTGTACCTCGGCCTCTCAGAAATAATGCGTGAAGTCTGAGTGTCTTGAACTCTGGATGGGGAACCTGACCCTCCTCTCGCAAGAGAAGGTCCTCTCCTTGTGGAGGGAAGATGGACATGTCGAGAAGGTCCGGGTATCATGTTCTCCTGGCCCAATTAGGATTGTGGATTTCCCAAACTTTCTATATCTCCCGATTATGTGATGAATGGATGTAACATGCACAGGACTGGACATTTCCAGTCGACTAAGAACGCGTCCCCTAGAGCTCCTCCTGGAGGAAATTCCCTTGAAGAAAACAGTTTGGACTTCCAGTTGACTCTGGTCGTGAACAGATCCACTCGAGGGGTTCCCCAAAGGGTGAAGAACTTATGAAGGACTTCCTGAGCTAGTTCCCCACTCCTGGGAGACTGTGCTTTGCCTGCTCAGAGCGTCCGCTGCTGTGTTCTCCTCTCTGGCTAGGTGAACTGCTGATCGAGAGACTCCTTTTTGAATTACCCAGAACCAGAGCTGCATTGCTTCTCTGCACAGTGGTAGTGACACTACGCCTCTCTCGTTGAGGCAGTTCATGGCCACTGTGCTGTCCCAGTCATCAGGACATTCTTTCTCCATACAGAGGGCAGAAAGGTCTTCAGTGCTAGTCCGATTGCCCTTAGCTCCAAATGGGTGAAGTGTAGTTTGGAGTACGATGGAGATCAACAACTGCCGATTGTCAGATCGAAGGCATGCGCTCACCACACCGTGAGTGAGGCGTCCGTCACTACTGTTATCTAGGGCCATGGTTGCTGAAAAAGTTTTGCTTTAGAATGTTGTCCTTGCAGGAAAACCACAGAAGGTCCTGTGAGACTCTGCTCGGAATTTGAAAGAGGTCTGACATCCTTCCTGAGAATTGGTACCACTGTGTTTTGGGAGCCCATTGAAAGGATCTCATTCTCAGGAAAGCTTCTGGCACCAGAAAAATGCAGGATGCCATGCTGCCGAGCAACCTCAAAGTTGAAGGCTGGAAGACGCTGGGCACTCTGACACTTGGTGCCTATCTGCAAAATGTCTTGAGCCTTGGGTGGTGAGGCTTTTCCCCGCAAGGATGCATCCAGCACTGCTCCAAAGAACTCGAGTCTCTGAGACATCTTGTAATTGATGGAGAAGTCCTGTCTGTGGAAGGAGTGGCAAGTGATAGAGATGTTATTGGGCTTGTTCGGCTGAACATGCCCTGATCAGTCAATCATCCAGATAAGGGTAGAAGTGAATCCTCCCTCTACGGAGACTTGCTGCCACCACTGACATTAACTTGGCGAAAACCCTTGGACAGAGGTCAACCCAAATGGCAGAACTCGAAACTGATGAGAACCACCATTGGCGAACCTCAGGTAATTCCTGTGCTTGTGATGTATTGGCATATGAAAGTAAGCATCCTGAAAGTACAACGATACCATCCAATCCTTGTGCTGAAGGATCGAAGAAAGTGTGAACATTTTGAACGTGTCCTTCCTGAGGAACTTTTTCAAGTATCTCAAGTCCAAGATACGTTTCAGTCCTCAGTCCTTCTTTGGGATTAGAAATAGGGGGAATATCATTGTCTGTTCATCTCCATCACAGGTACTGCAACAGGAATGGATCTGGAACATTTAGTGAACAGTAGTTTCCTGGTGGATGATCCCACGGTCTCTGTATAAAGGGGAGGCAGTAACCCTGGACTACTGTTTCCAGTGCCCATGCATCCGAAGTAATACATCCATTCTTTCAGATGCTGTGATAGCCTGCCTCCCACAGGTGTGTCATGAGTCAAGACCTCAATGGTTTTGAAGCAGCGGCTGATGGTAAAGACACTGCTGCTTGGGTGGGCTTAGCACCTCTCCCTCATCCTCCATGAATGGATCTGCTCTGTCCTCTTTGACCAGCCCGTCCTCTCGCTCTTCCAACTGAGGTGTAGTAGCGAAAAGACCTACCCCTCCAAAATCATCTGCTGGGGTGAAAAGGCTGTGGCTGCCTGACTGCGGCACTGGCACTTGGCTACTGCTTTTGAGGTCTGCAGCTTTTCAAGATTTTCAGCAGCATTATTCCCAAATAAATGGGAGCCGTCAAAGGGCATGTTAAGGAGTCTGGATTGTACATAGTGAAAAACCTGACTTCCTCAACCATGCAACTCTGCGTAGGACGGTGCTTACCGCCATGGCCCTCTTGACGCTGTTGGTAGTGTCCAGACCTGATTGCAGAGACTCACAGGCCTCTTTGCCATCCCTTAGGTTCATGAGGTTCATGGAGCTGTCTCTTTCCTCACCCTCAGGGATGCGATCAGCCGCCATCGCTATGCAGTCCCACTGGGTGAATGTAAACCTTTCCACGGAATATGTGGAATTAGCAAACTTCAATGCTAGTAGAAAAGACTTTTAGCCCAAGAGTCAGTGTTTCTCCCCATCAAGGGGTATGGTTGGGTAAGCCGCTTGTTTGGCAGCAGATGGTCCTTGGCACTAAAGAGGTTAAATCCAATATTGGTCTCCACTGGCCATGCTTTTTTCTCACAAGGAAAAAACGGGATTAGAAGCCTCTTCCCAATTGTTTTTCTGGAACCGGTTCTATGGCTGCTTTTTGAAGCAACTTGCAGATATCCATGGTCATATGTTTCATGAGGTGTACCTTGAGTGGAATGGGAGCAAGGGATGGGGGTTGGTACAGAAATTAGATAGTGAGAGCCTCGCAAATCACTTGCAACACCCATTTGACCAATATTATCCTCGCCGGTGGCAATGGTAATAGCAGCTTAGCAGCTTATTCTCTCTCCCCACCCCCGCGGGGGGGGTGTCGTGGGCGGGGAAGATCTGAGTTGTCAGTTTTGTTTGTTTTTGCCTGGTTAGAGCCACGACTCCCCTTGTGTTTTTACCTGGCCGTCGACTGATCGGTTATCTTGAAAGGTATTGCCCTGTGTCTTGACTGGAGGATGGACGGTTAAAACCTCTGTACTTGGATGACAATCCTCGAAAGGATCTGCGTTCCTTGTCCTTATCCTTAAGATAACCGATAGCTCGAGCTGTATCAGTGTCTGTTTTAATTGCTTTGAAATGGTCATCAATCTTATTTTCCAAAGAGAGCGTGTCCATCGATGGGCATATCAGTATTTGAGCTTGGCCCTCTGGTCTGAAGTTTTTTGCTTTCAAACAGGCTTGCCTTCTTAGGACCGTACCATGGGCCAATTGAAGAAAACCGGATTCTGCTAAGTCTACCGCTGCATCAATCATATGATCGGATGTAGCTTCACCGTCCGATAGGAGTGCCCTAGCCTCCTCTAGAAATTCTGCGGGTAGGTGTTTTGGATAGCTTAGACATGCAAAGCCATAGTTCACAGTTAAGGGGCGCTGTCACGGCCAAAGCGTTGGCCGCCCTGATGGTAAGGAAAGAGGACGAGGATACTTTCTTGCCCATAGCTTCCAATTTTCGCCCTTCCTTGACAGGTGGGGGCTGACAAAGGAGATGACTGGATCGTCAATTTCTTTCTGGCTGCCACTGTGATTATGGAATACAGTTTTGTATGCCCTCTTAGGCATAGTGGCGCCATGCCCGGGGCTTTGTATTTCTTTTCTGGCCGCGAGACGAGAATAAGTGTGGACAGAGGTGTAGATAATATCTTTACTCCAGAGTTCCATATGGTACCTGAAAGAGGGATAGTGGTGATCGTTCTTCTACGCTTATCCCCATGTTCATATAAAACAGACTTCTTTTCTTCGGATGTAACATCTAACTTGAAAAGATCTGCCGCCCTGCCGTTAATTGTATGGAACGATACCAAATCGTCAGGTGGCTAAGTCTCTCCTGGAGAATCCTTTTTCCTGGGTTTCTCTATTTATTACATAGTCCCATTTGCTTTATGTTTCTGGGTCGTGAGCAATCTCCCCTTCTTCAGGGTCTGAAAAGTCTCTAAAAGGGTCCTCCTGCCAGTTTGAGACCAAATCGGTTGATGGCATGACCGTAGGATCCCTTGTAGGTGAGCGTGGTCTTGGTCTAGGCGAAGACCTCGGTGGAGAGACTCTTGTCAATGAAGCAATGCATGTCCTGCTCCTAGATATGCGAGGAGGTTCCGGTGAACACAGCCTTTTTTGAGGTCTGCTCTTGGGAGGAGAGCTTCTGGGCATGCTACGATGAGGCAATTTGTCTCTCTGAGGAGATCTTGCATCTTGCATCCTTGTCTCTGGCGCCTGTTGAATTTGTCAACAATTCTTTGCATTGACCCCATGAGTGCTGGGTCGTATGGATCTGCGGGCTCCTCCGTAATGGGGTGCCAGGGTGGACTTTTCTCCTTAGCGTTGAGAATAGGTTGTTCATTCATGAATGCAGTGTGAGGAAAATCTTGTAAAATTATGTCTGGCAACTCTGCCATCTCTCTTAAGGGAGACAACTGCGTTATTATTGGTTCCTCGTGGACCTCTGGAGTGTAAGGGGACGTGCCAATTGGTTTATCTGCGTTATCCTCTGGACGGCGTAACTGGGATGTCCGTGGATGGCGTCTCAGGCTTGTTTTTATCTGTTGATGTGGTAGTTGGAAGTTTCGCCGACGCCATCGATTGCTTAGTCGATTACTTTGTCGACAAGTGATGAACCCTTGGCTCTGTCGACAAGAGCTTCGTGGACGAATGAGTTTCCATCGTTGATGATTGCTTCGTGGATGATTTGACAAGGACTTACTCGTCGATGACGAGGTTTGAAGATTTGTCGTGGACGTCATCGGATTTGTTGACGGTCTGGTCGTCGACTAGCCCCAATCACTGGTGCCGCTCGTAGACAGCGGTTTCGTGGACAATCGCACCCCCCCACACCCACCGACAACCGACAAGTTTTTAGAAAACACCTCCTTACCTTTAGAGGTAGTTTTTTCCTCAGTGACATTTTTTTCTGGTCCCAGGAGCTCATAGAAGGAGTGAGTGCTTTAATGAAGAGGCCCTTCTCTTTGAAGTTTGCCTCAGGTGGTTTTATAGATGGACAGGAGCTGTCTTGACAGATTCCTCATCAGAAGAGTGGCACTTACACTAAAGGTGTATTAAAGTCTCCTGTGCCTGTCCTGCAAAGTTTTGTTGGTGAAGGTCTTGCAAATTTCACACTTGTGGATGTCATGAGGGTATAGGCAGTAGATACACTGCTCATAAGGGTCACTCATATAAACAAGTTTCTTCTTGCATCTGATGCAATACCTGAACAGGGAAGGCTTTTTGGCAGTTGGTATCTCCTCAGCCATGGTGTGAAGTGGTCTTTCACTAGACGAAAATATGTCGAGATTTAGGGTTGTCTGTTCCCAGAAACACAGATCCAGTAGTACTTTATCATGACATCAAAACCGGGTACATTTTGAAAAATAGTTTGAAACAGGTAAGGTTAGAAAAACAAAAAGCTCAGAGAACTGGAGGATTCCCTCTGTCAGACTGCAGTGAAAAATCGGACGATGGCTGCATGGGGCGGAGCTTAAACCCTGTCACCGCATTGGTTAGAGTCATGAAGGACCAAAGTGAGGTGGAGGGACTACACACTTTTATGCCTCTTTGGGCATAATGGACAATCACCATTCATTTTTGCTATGGAAATAATGTATATAATTAATTATTAATTATTTTAAAATCACTGAGTATTCCCGGTCTGATAGTGAATATTCAAGCATCTGAATCTATGAAAGATCCAATGCTGGAGAAAGCCTCTTTACCCCTTCCATGAACACCTTAAAGACAGGGACTTTCCACCAGGACACCTTGTACTGTGAAGTGGTGCAAGCCGATCGGGCCGCCAGATGCCCCTTCAAGGAATTGAATACCAGACCACAGTCTAGTAAGATAAGCATGTAGTGTAGAATTTTAGCTGGAGAAAATTCTAATGGGTTTAGTGATTGTGATGTGCACCAGATCACAAATCATTTCCACTTATTAAAACCACAGCGCCTGGTGTTGGGTTTTCGTGCCTCTGAGGATATCCATACACCTTTGTGGAAGGTGTAAGTGGCCAAACTCTGACTTCAGGAACCAAGCTAACAAGTTCATCCATTATGGACGTGGGTGGAAGGATGCCCCCTTGTGTTGTGTCAACATGTTGTACAGACACGGGAGCTTGATAGGGTTGCACATCGCCAGCTTGAGCAGATGTGAAAAGCAAGGCTGTCTCGCCCACATAGGAGCAACCAGGATCAGTGTTACTCTTGTTTCAGGTGCATCTTGTGCACTATCCTGCTGAGGAGTGGTGTCAGGGGAAAAGCGTAGGCACATTTCCCTGACCAGTTGATCCACAGGGCGTTCCCCTTAGATCCTGGGTGGGGAAACTTGGACGCAAAGTCTGGGCATTGTGCACTATGCTTTGTGGCAAACAAGTCTAACGGGGGCTGACCCCAAAGTGAGAATATTGTGTCTAGAATATCTGTAGAGTTGCCACTTGTGTTCTTCTGGCAGAGGGTATCTTAGAGTGTCTGTCAGAGAAGTGAGTTCCTCTGGAAGGTGTTGAGATGTTAGGAACACATTCTGCTTGAGTGCCCACTTCCATATACTTTGGTATAGCTAGGACAGACAGAGTGTGTGCCTCCCTGCTTGTTCAGATAGAACATGGCTGTGATGCTGTGAGAACTTGCACCGTCTGACCCTGCAGATGTTGCTGAAAGACCTGAAATGACTTGAGGACTGCCAAGAGCGGCAGGAAGTTGATATGTCTCTGGGCAGTGGTGTGTGTCTGTGGGCTTTGTGGTGGAGGAAGTGCACTGCCGCAACCGGCGAGTGAGGCGTCTGTAGTTAGGCTCGCTTGAGCTGGTGGAGTGCAAAAAGGTTTTCCTTTTAACAGGTTGCCCTTGGACCACTAGCGAAGAGCATGAACCAGGGTTAACAAAAACAACCACTAAATCGACTCACTGTTCACTTGCCTGAGACCACTGTTTCGCTAACCATTCCCTACATTGGACGCATGTGCAGGTGCGCGTGAGGAACTAAATAAATGCAAAGGCCATTATCCCTAGCAAGCGCATTACTTTGCGTACCATTATCTGGCAACAGACCTGGTATTGAGGTACCTGCAACAGCATATTTTGTACCCTCTCGTTTGAGGGGAATTCCAACGCCTTCCTTGTGTTTAGGGCAGCCCCCAGAAATTACTTAATTTGGCTGGGGACTAGATGTCAGGAATAGAGGATGGAGCAGACTGGGAGTGTTACATTATGCACGATAAAGTGCATTGGAGAGCTGGGGAAGCAAAGACTACATTTCCCAGGAGCATTAGCGGCCGCCTGTAGTCCTGGGTTGCGCACGCGTTGCCAGCTGTCTGATTACTCACAGCTTATTAACCGGCAACGGCACCAGACAGGTGAGGCTTATTTTGGTTCGCTAGGCGTTATGCTGTCAGAGGAAGCAGGAGTTCAGGGTGCGCCCATCACACTGTTATGCTGATGGTTGGAGGACTAGCGGTTTCGGCAGGAGGACAGACACGCTGCCGGTTCGCCCATTTCTACAGAGTTTATCGTCCGGGTAGTCCTGTGGGGCTCCAGAACTAAAGATAGGTACAGGAGGGAACTGTGATATACTACCGTGCTTGTCAAACAGTCCAATGCACTTCCATGGCATTCTAGGGAGAAGGGCTTACGTCTAGTTGTTGGGCTATAAGCACTCTTGATGGAACTTGTGCAATTGTTAACGCTCGACTGCCAAGGGGCCAGTGCCACAAGTATTTCTTGATTAAGATACAGCAGATTCCTGGAATCAGGAAGATGTGCGTTAGCAAAACTAGTGCTGTTAACTAGAGTCTGCTACTACATGTGTTTTACGTTCTGTTACATGTCGCTTATGCTTGCCCAAGAGGACATGTGGGTGTCTTATCAAGCTGGGGAACTTCCCATTTGTCTGTTTCATCTCGCTTATGGCAAAGTGTGCTTGACGTGTTCATGTTGCATTTCCATATATATGTATTAGACAGGATTAGGAGGCAGGCTGATCTGGGAATATTCCCATTATGTGTGTAGGTGTTAATTCTATAGAGATTATGCATCTGAAATATGTATGACAGGGTTGTATAGGTTAGGTTTTACCCTGTGTTTCCCAAGTACTATCCAAATTTGCTTACCTTCTTTCCGGTGTTCCTCATTCCCCCACCCTATCCACAACCTCTCCCTAATCCCTCTCCCACCCACCCCCCCATTGGCTGCCATGTGGTGTCCTGTGTATATCCATATCAGGTACCTGTGCCACCCACGGTGAGAGGGGTCGACTCATTCGGCTTCTGTGGTTCGGGAGAGCGTGTCAAACTCTCTTCCCTTCTAAAGTGTGATTGTGACACTAGACTAAAGAAAACCAGATTGAAGAGTAGGTTTATTGTCTTTTGCATATTTATTTTGCACATCCGAGAAGATTCCCCGGGGATTAGCCAGTTGTCCAGATAAGGGTATCCCGGGATGGACTTTCTGCACAGATGTGCTGCTGCTACTACTGCTACAAGCACCTTGGTGAACTCTCTTGGTCCTGTGGCGCTGCTGAATGGAAGTACCTTGAACTGGTTGTGTACTCCTGTCATCTTGAAACGCATGTATGTTCTGTGTGCATGGTGCATTGAAATATGAAAGAATGCATCTTTCATGTCCAATGTTGCCATGAAGTCCCCCCGTTTCAGGAGTGGAATCACCTCCTGAAGCGTTGTCATACGAAACATCTGGTTTGACATTTGTTTGTGGGGGCGCAGATCTAGTACATGGTAAGGTCCTTCTTTGGCACAAGGAAGTATGTTGAATAAACACCCTTGTTTACCTGGTTTGCCGGGACGATTTCTATTGCGTCTTTCTCGAGTAGCACCTTTATTTCTTCCAGCAGTACGGCTGTTTCTTCTGCGGTTAGTTTCTTTGTTCTTGCCGGGGCGGTACAGTGGTTTCTGAATCAAATTCATGCAGTAGCCACCTGCCACGGTGGAAAACACCCACTTGTCCGATGTTATCCCCTCCCATGCGTGGGTTAACAGTGAGTTGGCCTACTACTGGAGTGGCGTGGGAGGGGACCTTAAACAGCTCGTCACTCGCCAAATACGCGCTCTACTGCACTACTTTGTTAACTTTGCCTGACTGCCGCATGGAACGTTATCAATGGATTGGCACCTGCTGTCTAATCCTACCTGGCTCCCGCTACTGCTATATTGCGCCTCTGTGTCTTAGTAATCGTGTAATACAAAATAACCAGGTTACTCACCGTAGTGACCACCTTACTCCTAGTCCGTAGTCCCCTTTCCTCCATACTTAAGGGACATCTCTCCGTCCTGTGGGACGGGACCAGAGCACTTTTTAAAAAGCATCCAAATTATTATTTTTTTTAAATGTGTCCTTCCTCTCTTTCTTGTGCGGGGCCCGGCACGCAGCCGTAACCCCGCCCACTTCGGCTCCGCCCCGCGCATCGCCCCTCAGTCCTTTTCCATCGCCAGGTCAGAGACCTATTAGCAATAACAGAGGAACCTTATTAGAGGGGACGGCGGGCGGGCGTATGGCGGAAAGGGGACTATGGACTAGGAGTAAGGTGGTCACTACAGTCAGTAACCTGGTTATACTCCTACATCCCATCCCCTTTCCTCCATACTTATGGAAGATTCCCAAGCACTCCTTACAGGAACTACGGGTGGATGGAAATAACTTACTGAAAAAGGTTCTTCAGCACAGCCTGACCAAACTGAGCATCAGCTCTTGAGCTCATGTCAAGACAATAATGCTTACAAAAGGCAGATGGGGAGGCCCAAGCCCTAGCAATGGACTCCCAGGGGACATTTCTGAAAAGCAACCGCGGCTGCCTTGCCCCGCAACAGGTGTGCATGAATACCCTTAGGAGGTTTCAGCCCTTGGACGGTGAAAGACTCCGTAATGCAGGCGGCGATCCACCGAGAAATAGTCGCCTTAGATGCCTGCTTGCCCTGAGGGTTACCAAAGGTCAAACAGTTGAGAAGAACTCCCAAGTTCGCAAGTTCTATCCTGATAAAACTTAAGAGCCCTTCTGACATCGAAACAATGCAGAACCCTTTCATCCTCTGAGGTAGGGTTCGGAAAAAAGACCGGCAGGGAGATCGACTGATTCAGATGGCATTCAGTTACCACCTTTGGCAGGAACGCAGGATTCGTCCATAGGACTACCTTATCCTTGTGAAAAACCAAGAAGGGATGCTCCACCGACAAGGCCTAGGGCACACTCACCCGCCTTGCTGACGTAAGGCGACCAAAAATGACACTTTCCAGGATAGGTACTTGAGGTCCACCTTGGCCATGGGTTCAAAAGGTTTATGGCACGCCGCCATCAGGACTATATTTAGATCCCACGGCGGGTGCGGACTACGAACTGGAGGGCAGACGCGTGTCAAGCCTGCCAAATGACTCTTAACCACTGGATTACACAGTGGTAACATTGGTCCATAGAAAGATAAGCAGAGACCGCTGAAAGGGAAGCGGAGACCGCTGAAAGGGAAGCGGAGACCGCTGAAAGGGAAGCGGAGACCGCTGAAAGGGAAGCGGAGACCGCTGAAAGGGAAGTTCTGCATGCCAGAACGTGAACACCCGACTCTGCTAGGAAGGATACGAAGGACAGCACCGTGTCAATTGTAGCCTCCCTTGGGTCCAACTGCTTTTCCAAACACCAATGACAGAACCTGAGCCATTTACTTCTGTATTGGGATCTAGTCGAGGGTTTCCCGACCGCCTGGATAATACATACGTTATCTGCAGACAAGTTAAGATGATCTAAAGACTTGAACTCAGGCACCATGCCGCCAAGCTGAGCGATTGTGGGGCGGGGTTCCACATCTGCTGTTCCCCCTGGTGAAGATCGGGGGTCACTGGTAACCTGATCGGCGGATACACCGACAGGTGTTGAAATTCTGAGAACCAAAACCTGGCCGGCCGCCACAGGGCTATGAGTAGAAGGGAACAGTTCACTGAGTCCTTCAGCTTCCAAATTGCTCGATGGACTAGAGGCAGAGGCGGGAAGGCGTAAGCTCTCATGTTGTGCCATGGAATCTCGAGAGCATCCCCCAGAGAGGAGGCTCCCAGCCCCCCTCTGGAAGCATACTGAGGAAGCTTCTTGTTTACCGCTGTAGCGAAGAGGTCCACGCAAGAAAATCCATGAGAGGACCTCCGCCTACAACTCCCACTCATAGCTGACCACTGTCCGCCGGCTGAGGGCATCCGCTGTGACATTCAGCGGGGCCGGGATGTGCACTGCAAGCAGCCAAACACCATGAAACACGGCCCACTCCCAAATCTGGATGGACAGGTCCACGAGGGGGGGGGGGGTGAAGACTTGGTTACCCCTTGCTTGTAGATGTAATACATCAACACCACATTGTCCGTACGTATGCGGGCCACCTTGTTGGCTATGATCGGTCTGAACGTCCCGAGCGCTACGAAGATCGCCAGAAGCTCTAAATGATTTATGTGGAGGAGCTTGGCCTGAGGAGACCAGAGATCCGAGACCTGAAGAAGATCTAACGTCGCACCCCACCCCAGAAGGGAGGAGTCTGTCGTGATAGTCACCATAGGGGCTGGGTCCTGAAACCCTGCACCCACCGACAGGTTGCTGAGAGATGACCACCATTCCAGGTCCACTTTCATGGAAGCCGGAATCATTATCAGCTTGGAATCCGGGTCCACAGCCCGACGCCAAGAACTCCGAAGAGCCATTTGGGTCCGTCTCATCTTGAGACGAGTAAGAGGAAGAGCCAACACGCACGAGGCCATGAGGCCCAGAAGCCTCTGGAACCACCAGGCCGACATGCTCTCCGACTGCGCAAACATCTGACACGATCTGCCATCCTGTCTCAAGTCAGGTACACTCTGCAGTCGAACGTGTTCCAGCGGAAACCCAGGAAAATGAAGTCCTGCGAGACCGTCATGGAAGATTTCTGCCAGTTCACCGACAGCCCAAGATGGAACAGGAGCTGAAGGAGAGACTGAAGATTGCCCGCTACTTTCAACTGACAAGGGCTGCGTAAGAGCCAGTCGTCCAAATACGGGTACACATGGATACCCTGCAGACGAAGATAGGCTGCAATCACCATCATCTTCGTGAAGACACGCGGTGCCGAGCTGAGGCCAAAAGGCAGCACTCGAAACTGGAAACGCTCCTCTCCCAAAGAGTAACAGAGATATCTCCTGTGTGGATTCCAAATCAGAATATGCATGTACGCATCCTGAAGATCCACCACGCTGAGCCAATCGCCCATCTGCAAGGAGGACTGTATATGGCTGGACGTGATCATCTTGAATTTCTCTTGGGGTAGGAAAAGATTGAACTGGGAAAGGTCTAGGATGGTGCGCAGGCCAGCCTGGTTGGGTTTGGGCACCATAAACAGTCGGGAGTAGAAGCCCTCCCCTCGCTCCCCAAGTTTCTGAACCTCGGCTTTGAGGGAGGGCAAGCCCGACAGCTGAAAAGGAGGGTTGAAGGGTGGCGTAGGGGGTAGGGATAAGCGGAAGCCGGCCCGAGCGACTGACAAGACCCATCTGTCTTCGGTAATGGTCTGCCACGCCTCCAATGAGATGCAATGCGCCCTCCCACCAGGGTCTCATGCGAGCGCAGAGAACCCTCATTTAGCAGGTTTTACGGTGGTGTTGCCACCTGAACCTGAGGAGGAGGCTGAGGAGCAGGAGAAAAACCGAGTCCGTTGTTGCCTACGGCAGTTATTCCCCGAAGGGCCATCCACTCTGCGGGATTTCCGGTCGAGGAAGCCCCTAAAGCCAGAGGAGGGTTGGCTTTGGGACAACGGTCTGTGTTTTGAAAGGGGTCTTAACAAGGACCGACAAGCTGTCTGAGTGCTATCCTTCGTCTTGGTGAGCTCTACATCTGAGCTCCTTACCATCGAACGGAAGGTCCAACACCTTGTCCTGTACTTCTTTTGAGAATTTAGTGGCATGCAGCCACGCCTGCCGTGAGGTATCAACCCCCAGCATAAGGCCCCGAGCCGAAGTGTCTACGTGATGAGCCACAGCCTCGAGGAGATCCTAGGCAAAGACCCTGGCGTCAGATAATCCTCCCCCCCCTTAATGTCTTCCAACTTCTCAACCGGAATGAACGCCTCAAACTCAGACAGACCTTTCCACATCTGCATATTAGCCCCCACTAACACCAGTTCGGCATTGGCCTGCCTGAGCTGCAAGGCCGAGTCGGCGAAGATTTTTCTCCCAAGGGAGTCAAGGAGCTTGTCCTCCTTTCCCAGAACCAGAGTAGCCGTTGTGGAAGAGGATGCTGCAGGCCTGGACTGCAAAATGGCCGCAGCCACCACTGTGGAGGAGGGGGACGGACAAGACGAGAGGGCCACCTCTTCCGAAGAATGCAGCCTGTATCTGGCGTCAATTTTCTTATTGACGAAAAGTCCAGACTGTGGCTTTTCCCAGAACCTACGGACCTCGGCCAAAACGTCCCTCTGCAAGAACAGGCCGGTACGCTCCAAAGGAGACTGGGTGAACGCCCCAGAAAGCATGCCCTCCTGCGGAGCTTGTGCCTCTGGCACCGGAACATCTAAGAAGCACATCATGTCCAGTACCCGGTCATGAAAGGCTCTAATCGAGCGGGGCAGGTCCTCGTTGTCCTGATCGCCTTGCTCGTCATCCGACAGGTCAGGATCCCGAAAGAGCAGAGAAAAGGACTGATGGGCGATGCACAGGGTGGAGCCAAGGTGGGCAGGGTTACGGCCGCATGCTGGGCCCCGCGCAAGAAAGAGAGGAAGGACACATTTTTGAAAAACATTTTTGGATGCTTTTCACAAAGTGCTCCAGTCCCGTCCCACAGGACGGAGAGATGTCCCATAAGTATGGAGGAAAGGGGACGGGACGTAGGAGTATGAGCAATCACTGCCTTTGTTTAATAGGCACACCACCTTTTAATTACGCCTTATTGCATCACGCTGTGCAAATCACGCACCAAATGCACTATGCTTTGCCTTATGTGGATATTGCACCCAAGTTCAACATGTGCGCTTCACGTTTAGATATTGCGCCTATGCCCGATTCATGCACCCAAATATTGTGCACTTGCTTGATTCATGCACCTAGATATTGTGCCCTTGCCTGATTTATGCACCTAGATATTGTGCCTTTCCTTTATCTGTGCGCCCAAGCCCAGATACTATGGCCATAACCTAAACACTGAGCCAATTAAAGAAAATTAGCGAATCCAGGTGTAAGGCCCTAGAACTGGATTCACACATTTTCTTTAATCAGGCTCAGTGTTTAGGTTATGGCCATAGTATATCTGTCCTAGACCACAACCAAGAAGATGAGCATAACTTAGGTAGCCTTGTCCCCCCTACCAGTCGATAGACTGCAAATGGCCACTGCACTCCTGAATCCACATAATATTCCTCCAATTGACTTTTTACCAAAGACATCCCCCTTTTTGCCAATGCGCTCCCCCGATTGGACCACCCCAGCCCCCCCTCAATATCATTGCACATCTCCCATGCCCAACCTCTGTGAGGAACAAACGACTAGCATCTCAAACTCACCCACCCTTCAAAATGGCTCCACCACGTATCCTACTTATTAGGGCTAGTACAACCTTCCCCCTCAAACTACCAACAAGTGAATTTTGGCAATACCTGGTGGTCACTGAAATTCCATTCGTCCAACCCTCACATCTAAATAGACAATCAAAAAGACTTGATAACTCCTACAACCAACTTCAAGGGTATCAACTGCATCAATACTCTGATAGACTTGAAAGGAGCTCTCATCAACACTAGATCGCTACCAGCCCACGCTCTAGACATGACAGACCTCTTTACAACAAACAATTTAATGTCCTTGCTATCACAGAAACCTGGCCCTGTGCAGATTCAGAACAGGCCATTTCCCTAGCCATCCCAGAAGGCTACACCATCTACAGGAATGACAGAACTACAGCTAAAGGAGGAGTAGCTCTACTTGCGAAAAATTCCTTCGATCTTAGGATATCCACAGAACACACATTCCCATCAGGTGAAGTAATTAATCTGAAAATGGCCCTCACCCACACCTGCACCCTTATTCTCCACATCGTTTATAGACACCCTCAGGCCCAGAATCTTCCTTTGAAGATGCCATCACCTCACTCCTAGCCTCCAACACAAAACCCCTATCGAAAATAATCATACTGGGTGACTTTAACCCTGGACTGAATGACCCCCTTGGCTCACCAGCACACCTCCTTGACAACTCAATGGAAGCCCAGGGCTTAACAGATTGCATATCCCTCCTGACCCATGAAAAAGTACACTTCAAACTGGCTTGCTGACATCAATCGTGTCACTGACATTCTAGCCAACACCCCCTGACCGTGGTCCGACCACAATACAATCCTCTTTACTGCTATATCCACCAAACCGGCCAAACCTATCCTGCTCACAGCATCACAGCAGTCAAGAAATCAGAAAAACATCAAACAGAAACATGCTACCCCTTTTGCTCCCAATAATTAACACACCCCATTCCCAGTCGGATCCCACATCATTGTTACCCTCTACAACAAAACTATCCTAGCGGCGATTGACAAAGTAGCTCCGCTAAGTGTCAGGAAAGTGAAACCAATAGCATAGGTCAACTTCTGGTTCACAGCAGACCTACAAACCTTACGGGCAATCAAAAGGTCAGCCGAATGCAACTGGAAAAAAAACACTCAACTGCAAACAATGCCCACTTCCATGCCCTAGCCAATGAATAGGCAGCAACCATTAAAGCCAAAGGAGATTCTTATGACTGGGGAGTTAAGAATGCCCAATGTAGCGCCAGAGAACTCTTAGCCATATTTCGCGAGCTGGATTCGCCTGCCCCCACCCGGGACCACTGCCTCAAGGACCAGCAATGGTGCACTAGCGTCCAAAATGCCCTGGCTGACAAAATTATGCTCCTTCAAAATAGAATTGAAACCAAGAAAACAATACTTACCCACGACCTGACCCTTGACTATGCTCCTACCATAAGGCAGCAAAACACACAATTTGCCCTGCCACCTTCATTAAAGACTGCACCAATGAATTGGCTCCCTTCATCACTTCACTTATCAGTTCTTATGCCTCTTGCAGAGTACCCGACAACCTACAAGAAGCTTGGATACTACCACTGCTAGAAAAACAAAAAAATGAAAAATTGGATCCCAACTAATTTACAACCCATCACCATGGTGCCATTTCTATTAAAAATCCTAGACCAGGTAAGCCCATCTACAGATTCAAATGTTTCTTGAATCAAACAATCTCTTAGGCCTCAGACAGTCCGGCTTCCGCCCAGGCCACAGAACGGAAACAGCACTCCTGGATCTAAAAACACAAATGGATCAGATTAAGGACAAACTGGACCCCTGCATCATCCTCCTGCTGCTTGACCCGTCTGCAGCATTTGATTTGGTCAACCACAAAATACTTTGCCAGCATCAAGCAACGGCTGCTCAATTCTCCCTAGAAGCCATAAAGCGAATTGAATCGTTCCTTTCCAATTGCACTAGGAGGGTCTTCTCTGCTTCTTCAGCAGCCACCCCAGCCCTAGTCTCTTATGACGTACTACAAGGTTGTGTGTCGCCTACATTATAGAATGCCTTTACCAAGCATCTGTTCGACAAACTAGACAAATTGGGTGTCGCGTATACAAATTATAAAGACGACACCCAAATACCCCTACCCATCCCAGGCTCTTACGACACTGATTCAGACACCATCAATACAAACTACATCATCCAAACCTGGATGGAACAAAATGAATTATGCCTCAATGATGAGAAAACTGAATTACTCATAGGGAGCAAATCAAAACTAAATCTATCACAACTATATAAATCCTTCAACACTGACGGCAATTCGATCAACGTTGCCAAAGAGATAAAAACATTAGGTGTTTACATTGACTCAACACGGACTTACAAGACAGGCCAATGCCACTGTCTTCTCATCAGCATGTACGTACAAACTAATTAGAGCCATCAGACCCTTTCATCTGATAATTGGATTACCCTGTCAAGAGGACTGATCCTCTCTAGGATCGATACCGCAATTCGCTCTTTGCAGGATCCAATGCCAGAAACATTAGCCAATTTCAAGTTGTGCAAAACAGTGCAATTAGAGCAGCACTTAACATACCAAAACAGTAACATCTCATTAACAGGACGCAACATCCCCTGGCTGCCAGTACGAGACAGAATTAAATTCAAAGTCCTCTTGATTACTCACAAATGCCTCTCGAACAATGCCCCAGCATACCTCAGCAATCTAATTGTCAAAACCCAATCCAACAGATCTACTTGGTCCTCTTACACTAGCCCAATCGCTACACCAAGATTTAGGCAACAGAAAGCCGGTGGATCCAGTTTTCCAGTGATAGCTGCCAAACTCTGGAACATCTGGCTATCACCTCTAAGAACCGACACATCCTTCTGGTCTTTCCGCAAAAGCCTTAAAACTCTGTTGTTCAAACAAGATGCCCATTAGTCTTGCAACAAAATAGGGCGTGATTATCTGTGCAATTTATGTAAATTGTGTACATAATGTAAACCTTACAAATAATGTATAATTATGTTTGATACTATATGATGTAATATAAGATGGTAACCCTCATTTCCGCACTGTACCTTGCATTTGCAACCTTTTCATTGATCAAGCTGAAATACTCTGCCCAGTGATGTTCTGCCTTTTATTCCCCCTTTGAGAGCTGGATGACGAACATTGGACTTGTGACTGGTTGCCGGACGAGGACTGTCCTCTGAGAGTTGCCTGAGGAACATTGTGAACTCTGGCCCTGGAACCTCTTGCAGTTTGGGGAACTCTGTTGGGAATAAGGTCTTTTAGTCAACTGCCCAAAGGACTCAAGAGGGTCATACTCGTCCTTGGCACGCTTTAGGGCATCCTCTATGGCCTTACCGAATAGAACGTTTGGTTCTACTGGCATGTTAAGGAGGGTTGATTGGGTCTCTAGCTAAGTCAGGCATGCCGCTTAATGAGCGTCCCTTCGGTTATGATGCGTCCTGCGTTGTCTGCCACATTGAGGCTGTTTTTCAGGATGCAGCTTGAGATTTGGTTGCCTAATGAAACAGTCTTAAACAGTAGGGCCCTTAGTGGTTCTGGGACAGCTTGTAGTTAGTTTGTTTCATTTGTGGCAGCCATAACTAGCTAACAGGGTTGTATTATTCGTAATCCTTGTCTGGTATGCTGCAGAGGAAGCTAACTTTCACCCAAACATGTACATCTTTTTACTCTCCTTGTCTGGCGGGGCTTCTGCAGATGCCAGGTGAGTGCATGCCCTTTTTCTGGTGGTGCTAACTACCAAAGAATCTGGTTTGAGCTGGCCCCTAATGTACAGGGGGGTCAGTGGGTGTGGGCCGGAGCAGCTTTTCTATCCTTGGGTTGACCACCCTTGTAAGAATAGGTGGTATGAGCGATGGTTGAATACATCTCTGGACTGACTGTAGGAGAGGTATGAATTGTGTGGCTGCCTTCTTGTCCGCCAGGATGTTTTCCACAAAGTACTTATCGACTTGTGTCTCCTCAGTCTCAATGTTGAAATGCTGCGCCGCCTTCAGTAACAATTATACTGTAGTTGGTTGTCAACTGGCAAGTCTGCAACTGGGTGGTCTGGTGACTTTACTATGTAAGTGTCGTCATAGTCATTGTATTAGGTCTTGATCCTGGCTATAGAGGTCCCAGAGACTCTGCTTGGTCATCATAATATGAGTCTTGAGATGGGTCTTGGTACCGAGGGATGTTTTGGGATGGCGAGGCCGGAATGTCTAGAGCAGAGGTGCTAGGCTCTGTCTGAAGGAGAGACTTCATGGCAGGGGTCCCTCCTGCTTTGTAGTTCCTTGTGTGCATTTCAGTACAAACCTGGCGGGAACAGGCTGGCACGAAGGGGCTAGCCGGTCTGTGCCAGGATAAAAGGGCCTCCCTGGAGGCTGATCGCCATTGTTTGTTTGTTTTGTGCTGCTAGTCACTGTTGCTCATTTCTACTTTTACTGATCGATTTTGATTTTAGAGCGTCGTCATTTTAGCATTTGTACGTTCTTAATTATTGCAAATCATTGCTACGAGTTCCTAGAACTAGAACCTTCTATAAACTTCCTTACCTGCTACACTACCCCTTGACGTTTTAAAACCGAGTAGAACCTCTGCACGCACGCTTCTTCATCACCACTGAACTACAACTCCCTCCAGCTTTGTTCCTTGCGTGCATTTCAGTACAAACCCGGCGTGAACGCGCCGGCGCAATGGGGCTAGCCGGTCTGTGCCGGAAGTTTGGACTTGGCCGGTCTCTCCGCAATTCCCTGAAGGCTGACTCAACTGCTGCTGCAGCCTTATAATGGGCCTAGCGGAAGTGCTTGCTGCTATAGAGGCAGCAAGAAACCTGTTCACTATCGAAGACCCACCCAACGCCCATCCCCCGCAGGTGCGCTCTAGGAAGTACTCTGGCTCCTTCTAATGTCCTTACCCCAGCCCCCTTGGGGGCCGACCTTGGCAACAATAATAGTGGTGCTAACCTTAGCGTTTCCACAACTCCGGTGCTTCCTTTTACGCTGTGCTCGAAACAAACACTCTTCAATACCCAGTTTACAGAGCATCTCGTCTCCTCCTGTTCTTAGTCTTAGAGGCGGGTCCTCACTGCAAGAAACTGGTGTCTTTTGCAAGGCTCTGCTTCGGGAGGAGTCCAATTCCTGCTCCTTAGCAGCTCAGGCTTTGGACCCCATGACCCCAAATGCATGCCACATTGTGTCACTGATCCACAGCCTCCCTCTCCTACTTGCTTCTTAATACCAGATCTATTGTTACGCATGCTGCAGAAATAGGAGCACACAGAACACAGAGACCAATATTTGTGTGCTTACTGAAACTTGGGCACTCCTGAGGGCTATACAATGCTGAGAGAAACAGGTCAGAGGGTAGAGGCGGGAGAGTTTCGCTGATCTTCCAATCCCATCTCATGGTCTGGGAAAAAGTCGGGACAATCATGGAAGGCATTGAATCCATTCAAGTCAAAATTGGACTCAATGCCGAGCCTACACAACCTCTTGGTGATATATAGGCCTCCCTCTATTATTGAAGATTTTACCACAGCATTATCAAACCATCTTGCCTCTTGTCTAAAACCCCACTCTAGCTTCATTGTTATGGGTGATTAAAATTTTTGGTTAGGCCACCAGGACAACCCCAGGGGACTAGAGTTGGAGACAGCTCTGGCGAACCTGGGAATGGTCCTAAGAAATTATTTTCCCACACACTGAATTGGGAATACTCTGGACTGGGTCTCGACCCCCAATGTGGTAATTAAGGACCTTCTGGTCTCACCCAGTCCGTGGTCAGACCATTATTTTATAAGTTCTCTATCCAATCAGACTTCCTTGTAAAAAACAGAAGTAAAAATCTACCCGTTACTTTGGCCAAAATCAGCCCTTTGCTGAGCACCAATATACATTTTCTTCCATCTTGCTAGGTGCGGAACATGTTGAAAGCCCCTATTGCCAATCTTGAAGACATCACTAATTGTTTGCCCCCCTTGCCCCCCCCCGGACCCCTCCCTTGAGAAAATAAAAACAAAACCATTGTCAAAAAATAAACCCTGGTTCTCCCCTGTCCTCCAAAAGCTCAAATCGACCATGCTCAAGCTCTATCACAACTGGAAAGGAAATTCCAGCTCAAGCCTTCTTATTGCATACAAAGTGGCCGTCAGAGCTTATAAATCTGCTTTACTGGAAGCAGAGAAAAATTATCTTAATGATAGAATCGTTAATGCCAAGTCAGAGACGAAGTAACTTTAACATTTTAGAAGCGCAAGAGTCCACCTCAGCCCCGGAAGCTGGAGCAGTGCCGAAAGACACGGCTTGGTGTCAGAGCATCCAGGATGTTATGGCCAAGAAATTGCAGGGCATTAAAGCCAATATACACAGCAAAAAAGCTGCTGCCCTGAATGAGGTGAGTAAGCTGTGTGCCGAGGTCTTTAAAAGATGTGCCACTGTTACTGAATTCAATTTTTCACTGTTCTCTTTGGAGGAATTGGCGGAGGTAATGGCTCAACTCAACACTACCAGCTGCAATGGCGACCCTTGTTCTGCTATCATCAAAACCTGTTCTCTACTTGAGGCAATTCACACATTTGTGAAGTACTCTTAGTGATGGCATAGTGCCGGATGATCTGAAATTGTCTTTGGTGACCCCATTATTGATAAAACCCGTTCTTCCTACGGGAGAACCGTTGAATTACAGGCCAATTACCAACAATGCTTTTCTATTGAAGAGCTTGGATCGGGTTGCATACAAACAAGTGACTCTTCAGCTTAATAATTCCTCCATCTTCAATTGCCAACAATTGGGATTCACAGCCGGTCATCGCACCAAAATGGCTTGGTCAGAATTAAAATCCAGGCTCCTCATGCGTATTGACAAAGGTCTTCCCTCCATGCTTATGCTCCTTGATGTCTCTGCCGCTTTCGACCTGGCAGACCACTCATTGGTCTGCAGGCTCGAAGTGGCGCATTTCTGCCCAACTGCTTCCGGCTGGGTTGCTTCATTTCTTCACAATAAGGTAAGTAGGGTCTGCTCAGAGACAGCAGAGGGGGCTGAAATGCCTATTGAATTTGGGGTTCCACAGGGGGCAAGCCTTTCCCCATCTATACAACATCTTCACAGTCCCATTTTTTGGCATGCTGGAGTGGGAAGGGATCTGGTTCACGTAATTCGTTGTCGACACTCAGTGCATCATCCCGTTGTCAGGCACCCATGATCAATACGAAGTCATGTTGAATAAAGCCTACACTAGTGTCAACAATGGCTTGGCACTTAACAGGTCTAAGACTGAGCTTATGATTGTGGGGTCACCATACACAGTATCCAAGCTTGGCCCGGCCTATGAGAGCTTTCAACTTGGTGAAGTGAATAACCCTACTCTTAAGAAAGTCAAATCCTTAGGGGTCATCATTGATCAGCACCTTACCTTAAAGGCCCACGTGGGGAGTTTGGTCTCAACAGCAGCATATCTGAGAATATTTGGCCATCTACACCCCCTTATTACTCAATTACTGCAAAATTGGATTACTGCTGCAGTCTCCTGTCTGGCATCAGTAAAAACGACACAAATCGACTTCAAGTGATTCAGAACAGGGTGGTACTAGGCCTCTCGAGACACGATCACGTTTGAGGCAAGAAGAGCCTTGCATTGGCTGCAGTGGAAGCGCGTTTACTCTTCTGCCTCCTTATGATCACCTTTAAGTGTGCACAGGGCACTTCGCCCAGGTATTTAAGGGAACTCTTGATCAAGGCTACCCGAACCCTTAGATCAAATAAATCTAAACTTTTAGTTAAGGCTAAGAGCAGATCTAAAAAGACTGAAAAGGGGGCTTTTTCAGTTGAGGCACCAACAGCTTTGAACGGTCTACCGTTGGATCTCAGGCTTGAGTCGAAACTAGAGCCGTTTAAAAAGAAACTAAAAACCTGGCCGTTTGCCTAACCAAGACTCTCCTTCTCAGTTACCCTCCATTTGGCCCCCGTATGATCTCCCTAGTGTTCTGGTTTTATGTTATTTTAGCACCATCATGCCTCTGGGTCAATTGCTGCTCGATAAAAGTAAAAGGGGATGGCTCTGCTGATGCCCCTGGCTGTGAGGCATCTCTGAGTACTGTTAATTGCTCTGGCAGAATGTCCATGAGAATCCACGAAAAAGGACATTCTCCCTAAGATTTTGTTTAATTGTTCTGGAGTAAAATGAAATTCTGGTGGGAAGCCCGAGATGACAGGACCCTGGGAAGTGGTGACATCTTTAGTAGGGGTGGGCTGGGAATGCCATCTTTATGGCCCATAGCCCCAGGGAGGGTGTGTAACGGAGTGGAGGACTATCTGGGTGACATTGGAGGGTTCGCATGTGAATCCATAACAGACCGATGCTGGAGAATAGTTACAGGTAAGTAACTTGTTCCTTCTCCAGCATGGGGTCTGGCATGGATTCACATGCTCATGAATTAGAGAATACATAGCAGTACACACATGCACAACCACGGGAGGTGGCAACAGGCTCAACATTAAGCAATACAACAACTCAACATTAAGCATCTCTTACCTCCTCACCAGGCTCACCTTAAGCAAACGGGTTGCGCAGCACTGCTTGGCCGACCCTGGACTCCACCCTGGAGTCCCGATAGACGCAGTAGAATCTTGTGAAGGTGTGCGTCGACCTCCACGTCGCAGCCCTGCAGATGTCCAGCAGGGGCACACCCGATAGGAGCGCCGTGGTAGCAGCGATCACTCTGGTCGAATGGGCTCTTGGAAGGCCGGGCAGCGGTTGGTTTGCCAACCGGTGACTGTGCATGATGCAGCCGGAGAGCCATCTGGAAATGGAAGTCTTCGAGAGAGCCTTCCCTTGATTCACAGTCCCAAAGTTCACAAACAGCTGTGATGTCTTCCGAAAACTTTGTGCGGTCCACAAAGAACTTCAGCGCTCTAGCTACGTCCAGCGAGTGCAGAGTCCTTTCAGCCGGCGACGAAGGAGACGGGAAGAAAACTGGCAACACCAAGGGTTCGTTGAGGTGGAAGTCCGACGGCACCTTACGCATGAAGGAGGGGTGCGTCCTCAACACCACCCTCGTGTCGTCAAGTATGGTGGCTTGCAAGATAGGGCCTGATCTCTCCCACTCGTCGTGTGGAGGACATGGTCACGAGAAACGCTGTCTTCCACGACAGAAACTTCAATGGTGCCGAATGCATAGGCTCAAATGGGGCCCCCCCCCCATGAGCCTGGTCAGCACCACGTTGAGCTCCCACGCCGGGGCAGGGGCCTTCACCGGCGGGAATGATCGGAACAATCCTTTCATAAATTCCTTCACCAGTCGATGAGACCACAAGGACACCCATCCCGTAGTTCTGGTGTATCGTGAGATGGCAGCCAGATGTACCTTGATGAAGCGTGAGCTAGTCCAGCCTTGGCCAATGACAGTAGGTACGGCAATACTTGAGGGGCCGTAATCCGCAGAGGGTTAATCTTCTGTGCACGGCACCAGACAGAGAACCTCTTCCATTTATGTCCGTAGCACTTGAGAGTTGAGGACGCCCTGGCCTTTGCAAGAACTTCTCTGCAGTCGGCCGGGATATCGTACCCTCCAAACTCTAGTGCTGCAGGAGCCAGGCCTGCAAGTTCAGCGACTCCGGGTTGTGGTGAAGAATGGCGCCTCCTTTTCTGGAGAGAAGACCTGCATCCGTAGGCAGCTTGACTTGTGTGGACGTTGACAAGTCCTGAATGTCCGGGAAGGAACAAGTTACTTACCTGTAACTGTTGTTCTCCAGCATGGGTCTGGCATGGATTCACATGCTCATGAATATTCCCCGTCGTCAGGCTGGGAATCCTCGGTAAAGAAAAAACCAGTATCAGTTTCGTTTCTGATCTGTCTTTCGTAGTAATAACCAATCACTGGTCTCTGCGTCATACTGACCACAGCCAATGACTGCCCTCTACCTAAGCACCGCCTCTGGCAGCCATCTTCAGATTTGGAAGCACGTGAAGTGGCAGTATGACCAAGTGAAGAGCCGCAGAGGGGTAGGCGGGAGGGTTCGCATGTGAATCCATGCCAGACCCATGCTGGAGAACAACAGTTACAGGTAAGTAACTTGTTCCTTCTCCAGCATGGGGTCTGGCATGGATTCACATGCTCATGAATAAAGAATACATAGCAGTACACACATGCACAACCACGGGAGGTGGCAAAGGCTCAACATTAAGCATCACATCAACTCAACATTAAGCATCTTACCTCCTCACCAGGCTCACCTCAGGCGAACAGGTTGCGCAGCACTGCTTGGCCGACCCTGGACTCCTCCCTGGAATCCCGGTCGACGCAGTAGAATTTCGTGAAGGTGTGCGTCGACCTCCACGTAGCAGCCCTGCATATGTCCAGCAGGGGCACACCAGATAGGAACGCCGTGGTAGCTGCGATCGCTCTGGTGGAATGGGCTCTCGGACGGCCAGGCAGCGGTCGGTTTGCCAACCGGTGACAGCACATGATACAGCCGGAGAGCCATCTGGAGATGGAAGCCTTCGAGAGAGCCTTCCCCTGATTGACAGGTCCAAAGTTCACAAAGAGTTGTGACGTCTTCCGAAAACCCTTCGTGCGGTCCACGTAGAACTTCAGCGCTCTAGCTACATCCAGCGAGTGCAAAGTCCTCTCAGCCGGCGACGAAGGCGACGGGAAGAACACAGGCAACACCAAGGGTTCGTTGAGATGGAAGTCCGACGGTACCTTGGGCATGAAGGAGGGGTGCGTCCTGAGCACTACCCTCGTGTCGTGGAAAGTCAAGTACGGGGCCTTGCAGGAAAGGGCCTGGATCTCTCCCACTCGTCGTGCGGAGGTGATGGCCACAAGAAAAGCTGTTTTCCACGATAGAAACTTCAACGGGGCCGAGTGCAGAGGCTCGAACGGAGGTCCCATGAGCTTGGTCAG
Organism: Ambystoma mexicanum; assembly: GCF_040938575.1. Classification (NCBI taxonomy): domain Eukaryota; kingdom Metazoa; phylum Chordata; class Amphibia; order Caudata; family Ambystomatidae; genus Ambystoma; species Ambystoma mexicanum. The sequence continues at coordinate 1,308,142,484 of NC_090933.1, forward strand.
CACCACGTTGAGCTCCCACGCCGGGGCCGGAGCCTTCACCGGCGGGAACGATCTGAACAGTCCCTTCATGAACTCTTTCACCAGACGATGAGACCACAAGGACGTCCGGCCCGTGGTTCTGGTGTATCGGGAGATCGCAGCAAGATGAACCTTGATGGACGCATGTGCCAGACCAGCTTTGGCCAGCGTCAGCAGGTACGGCAGTACTTGGGGAGCCGTAATCCATAGAGGGTTAATCTTCTGTGCGTGGCACCAGACAGAGAACCTCTTCCATCTGTGTCCATAGCATTTAAGAGTCGAGGACGCCCTGGCCTTTGCAAGAACCTCTCTGCAATCGGCCGGTATGTCGTATCCTCCAAACTCTAGTGCTGCAGGAGCCAGGCATGCAAGTTCAGCGACTTCGGGTCGTGGTGGAGGATGGCGCCTCCTTCCCTGGAGAGTAGATCCGCGTCCGCCGGCAGCTTGATCGGCGGGGACGCTGACAAGTCCAGAAGGTCCGGGAACCATATCTGCCTCGGCCACGCAGGTGCGACGAGGATCATCCTGCACCGTGACCTCTTGAGCTGGTTGACGAGCCGGATTAGCAGAGGCAAGGGAGGGAACGCGTAGAGGAACAGGCCCTCCCAGGGGAACGAGAAAGCATCGCCCATGCTCCTCGTCTGGGGAAACCTGCTGGCGAACCTCCGGCACTTGGCGTTCGTCGCCGTCGCGAACAGGTCGATCTGGGGTGTGCCCCACCGTCGGAAGAGGCGATCCACCAGATCCTGCCGTAGTTCCCACTCGTGGCACGAGCGCAGCTCCCTGCTGAGTGAGTCGGCGATGGTGTTTTTTATCCCTGCCAGATGAAACGGCACCAGAAAAATCCCTTGGGCGACGGCCCAATGCCACAGGTCCTGCGCCTCCTTGGACAGCGCTGGGGACCTGGTTCCGCCCTGTTTCCTGATGTAAAACATGGTGGTGGTGTTGTCGGTGAAGATCCTCACCACCTTGCCCTTGAGGGACGGAAGGAAGGACCTGAGGGCCCAAAACACTGCACGGAGCTCCAGGACGTTGATATGTAGGGACTTCTCCGTCGGGAGCCAGAGTCCCCTTGCGTGCAGATTTTCGGTGTGCGCCCCCCACCCTTCCAGGGAGGCATCCGTGGTCACAGTCTCCTGGTGGGCTGGGGTCTGGAAGTCCATGCCCGCCGTCAGATGCGCGCGGGTGCCCCACCACCGTATCGCTCGTCGGAAACTCTCGTCGAGCTTGATCCTTTCCTCGAAGCTGCCCGTCGTCTGGATCCAGCGCGCATCCGGAGCCTGCACATGGGAATGAGGTAGATGCAGGAAGACATCATCCCGAGGAGGGACTTGATGGACCTCACTTTGGCCGCGTCGGCCACCAACATCCGTTGCACCTTGCCCAAGATGGTCCTGGTCCTCTCCTCCGACGGGGAGGCCAGAAGGGACACTGTGTCGAGCCTCGCTCCCAGAAACAGTGCGACTTGCGCGGGCACCAGGTGGGATTTGGCGTAGTTCACGGAGAATCCCAGGTCCGTGAGGAGTTGGGCGGTCCTTGCCGTGTGGACCACGGCGAGCTCCCTCGTCTTGGCGCGGATGAGCCAGTCGTCCAGGTAGGGGTAGACGTGGATCCCCTCGCGGCGCAGCTGCGCCGCCACCGGTGCAAGGCACTTGGTGAATACCCTGGGTGCCGACCGTAGTCCGACGGGAAGGGCTTTGAACTGGTAATGACGCCCTTGGACCACGAATCTGAGGAATTTGCGGTGCCCCTTTAGGATGGGAATGTGCTTTCCTGGCCACGGGGGGGACGCGCGGGCACCTTCTTTGAAACTCGAGCGCGTGGCCCCGGGCCAGGGCGTCCAGCACCCAACGGTCGGTGGAGATGGACTCCCACACGCTGACGAAGCCCGCCAGCCGGCCTCCCACCGGGGTGCTTCGGTGGGGACCCGACCCCAAGGCCGGTTCAATCCTGCTTGGACGCGGCCTTGCCGCCTTGACCTCCTTGGCGACGACGGCGGGGTCCGCTAGACTTGCCTCGTCCTCTGTAGGCCTCTTGCGACGACGAGCGGGCCGCTTGACGGTAGGAAGCGAAACCGCCGCCGGAACCTTTGGAGGCGCCCTTGCCTCCGCCGCTCCGAAAGGGCGTCCGTCGTTGCAGGACTCCAAGGGCCCGGGCCGTCTCAGTATCCGCCTTGATGGCCTGAAGGGAATCGTCCACTGTCTTCCCAAACAGGTTGTTCCCGTCGAAGGGCATGTCCAGGACTCTGGTCTGGACGTCCTGCCGGAAGTCCGTAGCGTTGAGCCATCCACGACGTCGAAGGCAAACGCCGTTGCCCAGCTGGCGGAATCCAGTGTCGGCGATGTCCGTCGCCACGGTGATGGCGTGGTCCGAGGCCACCTCACCTTCCTGCAGGATCTCAAGGGCCTCCGCCCTCTTGTCGTCCGGCAGAAAATCCAGCAGAGGAGCCATCTTGTACCAGAGCTCCCTGTCGTAGCGGGCCACGATAGCCAAGGCGTTGGCCGCTTTAATCGTCGTCGCTGCCGACGAGATGACTCTACGCCCCATAGTATCCAATTTCTTTCCCTCGCCGTCCGGCGGGGAAGTCGATGTGGAGGCCGCACCCCCCCCCCGCTTTCTTCCTGGCTGCCGCGGAGACGACGGAGTCCGGGGTAGGCTGCGCCCGGAGGCATAGGGGGGCCGTGTCCGGGACCCGGTACTTTTTCTCGTACCGGTCTCTTCTAGCTGGCGTCGTGGAAGGGTTCTTGAGGAGGGAAAGGCCCTCATCCCAAATGTCGTCCAACAGAGGCACTGCGAGGACCGTCTTCCTCTTGGCCTCGCGCCGCTGATGAAGGAAGCCTTCCTTTTTCTTCTCCTCAGGGCAGAGTTGGAAAAGCTCGGAAGCCCTGGAGATCATGGAGTGGAAAGATCCGATCTCGTCGGGCGGAGAGGCCCTGGTGGGAGGCGACGACGGAAAATCCTCGTCGTATGCCTCGTCGTCCGTACCCGTCGCTGCCGTGTCAGTCCCCGTATCATCCCCTCGGGTGGACGGGGAGGAGGGCTGGAAGGGGCGCGACGGTTGAAAAGGAGGTGGTGGATGGATCCTTCTTTTCTTGGTAGGGGGAACACCAGAAGGTCCCGGTTCTGGATCCCCCGACGGGAGAGGTTCCTCCGTCGGTAACGGTAGCCTCGTCCTTATCTCGGAGCATAAGGACTGTATGGCCAACAAAATGGCCGCCGAGTTGTCTTGCGGCGCTGGCAGAGGGGAATCCGACGGGCGAGCAGGGGCCCCGTCGGTCTCCTCGACGATGTCGTCGTCGTCACCTGCGTCGGGGTCCATTCCGACGGGCTGGCCTTCTTCCACGCCTAGGCCGTGGCTTAAGACCTCGATCAGTTCCTCTTCTGAGGTTGAGGCCGACTCTACGACGACGCCCTGCCCCCCCTTCTTCTTCCCCACGGAGGGTTTCACGGGGGTCCTATCGATGGGCACAAAGGAAGACTCCCTCCGAGGAGGCAGGGAGATTCTGGGCCCTGAGGTCGCCACCACTGGTGCAGCCACCACAGGCTGAGCCAGGGCCGCCGCGACCGTTTCGATAGAGGGCTTGGCCGGATGGATCAAGGCCTTCACCACCTTAGGTGCGCTCACCGCCTTATCCTTGAGGGAGGGGGCACTGCCACGCTCCTCCTCTGCCTTAGAGCTCGACCGGGGCCTCTCCAGGAGCTTCGCCGGGTGCTCGGCCTTCCTCTTACCCGACCCAGAGCGTTGGCTCGTGGTTGATGGTGCCGGGGAGGGTGCGCCCTGCCTGGCGCCCGCAGAGCCCGACCGTTCGGCGCTCCCGGTGCCAGCGGACTCGCGGTGCTTGGCCTTATGTTGGGCCCCCGTCGCCGGGGCGCCCTCAAAGGTCTTAGAAGACCGCTCGGATTTCTTCTTCTTCTCGCCAGACGGGCTCTTACCCTCCAGCCAGTTGGCGAGACGTTGATGGCGGTCCTTCATGGTCCGTTCCGACATGTTGCCGCAAAACGCACAGTCCTTCTCCACGTGCGTCTTGTCCTCATGAAGGCAGTAAAGGCAGAAAGAGTGTTCGTCCTCCTTGAAGACGTTCTGCAGCTGGCATCCAGGGCAGACCCTGAACAGCTTTCCGGGCGTCGAGCTTCCCTTCTCCTGGGCCATCTCCGAGACAGGGCCTGAGAAGCTTCTGGAGTCCTCCGAAGTGTAGCTCGACGAAATCTTCACCCTTGAGGGGCACAGATGAATCCGACACGGGTCCCCGTTGATCGGATGTAGGATCGGTGGAGCTTGAGGCTCTTTTAACCGAAAGAATCGAAGTTTTTTGTAAAAAGCGCGAAAAATTAGCACTAACGCTCGAGAGCAATAGCACGAGGATCCCAACACATGAACGTGCGGTAAAAATCTGAAGATGGCTGCCAGAGGCGGTGCTTAGGTAGAGGGCAGTCATTGGCTGTGGTCAGTATGACGCAGAGACCAGTGATTGGTTATTACTACGAAAGACAGATCAGAAACGAAACTGATACTGGTTTTTTCTTTACCGAGGATTCCCAGCCTGACGACGGGGAATATTCATGAGCATGTGAATCCATGCCAGACCCCATGCTGGAGAACCAGATCTGTCTCGGCCACGCCGGTGCACCGGGACCTCTTGAGCTGGTTGATGAGCCGGAGCAGCGGAGGGAACGCATAAAGAAATAGGCCGTCCCAGGGGAACGAGAAAGCATCGCCCATGCTCCTCGGCTGGGGGAACCTGCTGGCGAACCTCCGGCACTTGGAATTCGTCGCCGTTGCGAAGAGATTGATTTGGGGTTCGCCCCCATCGTTGGAAGAGTCGATCCACTTGATCCTAGCGTAGTTCCCACTCGTGGCACACGCGCAGCTCTGCTGAGTGAGTCGGCAATCGTGTTTTTTATTCCTGCCAGATGAAGAGGCACCAGAAACATCCCTTGGGCGACGGCCCAATGCCACCGATCCTGGACTTCCTTGGATAGGGCAGGGGATCTGGTTCCGCACTGCTTCTGGATGTAGAACATCGTGGTGGTGTTGTTGGTGAAGATCCTCACCACCTTGCCCTTGAGGGACGGAAGAAAAGATCTGAGGGCCCAGAACACTGCGGGGAGCTCCAAGATGTTGATGTGGAGTGACTTCTCCTCCAGGAGCCAAAGGCCTCTCGCGTGAAGATCTCCGGAGTGTGCTCCCCAACCTTCCAGGGAGGCGTCCGTCGTCACTGTCACCTGGTGAGCTGGGATCTGAAAGTCCGCGCCCGCCGACAGATGAGAGCGTGTACCCCACCACCGGATCGCCTGACGGAACGTCTCGTTGAGAGGGATCCTGTCCTCAAAGCTGCCCGTCGACTGGACCCAGTGGGCGTCGAGGAACTCTTGTAAGGGGCGCATCCAAAGCCCGCAAAGGCGCACCAGTAAATGCAGGAGGACATCATCCCGAGGAGGGACTTGATAGATCTTACCCTGGCCATGTCCGTGGCCAGCAGACGCTGCACCTTGCCCAGAATGGTCCTGGTCCTTTCCTCTGACGGCGAGGCCAGCCGCGCCACTGTGTCGAGCTTGGCTCCCAGAAACAGGGCGACTTGCGACGGAACCAGGTGGGATTTTGGAAAGTTGATGGAGAATCCTAGGTCCGTGAGCAGCTGGACGGTCTTCGCAGTGTGTTCCACTGCAAGCTCCCTTGTCCTTGCCTGGATGAGCCAGTCGTCCAGGTAGGGGAAGACTTGGATCCCTTGTAGGCGCAGCCGCGCCGCCAATGGTGCGAGGCACTTGGTGAACACCGTGGGTGCCGACTTCAATCCGAACGGGAGGGCCTTGAACTGGTAGTGCCGCCCTTGGACCACAAACCTGAGGAACTTTCGGTTTCTTTTTAGAATGGGGATGTGGAAGTAAGCATCCTCCAAGTCCGACGACGACAGGAAATCCCTCTCCTCCAGCTGTCCCAGCACGTGCTGGAGGGTGACCATCCGGAACTTCTGTGCCTTGATGTACTTGTTCAGTCATCACAGGCCCAGGATGGGGCGCAATCCTCCAGTCTTCTTTTTTACGAGGAAGTACCTTGAGTAAACTCCGGAGCCCCGAAGCCTCTTTGGGACGAGCTCAATGGCACCCTTCTTGAGCATCACCCTTACTTCCAACAGTAGTTGAGGGACGTGATTTTCCTTCCTGGCCACGGGTGGAACACGAGGCCACTTCTGAAACTCGAGGGCGTGCCCTTGGGCCAGGGCGTCCAGCACCCAACGGTTGGTGGAGATGGACTCCCACACGCTGACTAAACTCGCCAGCCGGCCTCCCACTGGGGTGCTTCGGAGGGGGCCCGACCCCACGGTCGGTTCAATCTCGTTTGGAGGCCGCCTTGCCTCCTTGACCTCCCTGTCGACGATGGGCACCACCTGACTTGCCACGTCCCCTGTAGGCTTCCTGGGACGAAGATCTTGCCACTTGGCAGTACGTGGAGGAGCCACTGCCGGATCCCTTGGAGGCACCTTGTCTGCCTCCGGAGCTCCAAAAGGACGGCCGTCGTTGCACTCCCAGTGCCCGGGCAGTCTCCGTGTCTGTCTTGATGGCCTGAAGGGACTCATCAACCTCCTTCCCAAACAGGTTGTTCCCGTCATAGGGCATGTCCAAAACCTTGGTTTGTACGTCCTGGCGGAAATCCGTCGCCTTGAGCCATCCTCGTTGTCTCAGGCAAACGCTGTTGCCCAACTGACGGAAACCGGTGTTGGCGATGTCCGTTGCCACCGTGATGGCGTTTTCCGAAGCAATCTCACCTTCCTGTAGGATTTCAAGGGCTTCAGCCCTTTTGGCGGCCGGAAGGAAGTCCAACAGAGGGTCGATTTTGTACCACAACTCCCTGTCGTAGCGGGCTACGATAGCCAGGGCGTTGGCTGCCTTGATAGTTGTCGCTGCGGAAGAGATGACCTGTCGTCCCAGCTTCCTGCCATCGCCGTCCGGCGGGGAAGTTGATGTCGAGGCCGATGCCCCCCCAGCTTTCTTCTTTGCCGCCGCAACGACCGAATCCGGGGTAGGTTGCGCCCGAAGGCACAAGGGGGCAGCGTCGGGGACCCGGTACTTCTCGTACCGGTCCCTCTTTGCCAGCGCCGTGGCAGGGTTCTTGAGGAGGGCGAGCCCCTCATCCCAGATGTCATCAAGAAGTGGTACGGTGAGGACCGTCTTCCTTTTAGCTGTTGGTAAAGGAACCCTTCCTTCTTCTCTTCTGGGCAGAGCTGGAAGAACTCGGATGCCCTGGAAATCATGGCATGAAAGGATCCAATCTCGTCGGGCGGGGACGGCCGAGCAGGGGGCGATGGGGACACGTCCCGTCGTCGCCTCCGTCGTCATCTGTACCTGTCGTAGCCGTGTCCGTGCCTGTATCATCACCGTGGGTAGTAGACCGGGGGGAAGGCAGAGCAGCCTGCAGAGGTGGGAGAGGTGGTGTAGGATGCGTCGTCCTCTTATGCGGTGGACTTTCCGAAGGTCCTGGCTCCGGTTCCCCCGTCGGGTCTTGCTCAGGTACCTCCATCGGGGGGAGGGGCAACCTTGTCCTTATCTCCGAGCATAAGGACTGAATCGCTGACAAAATGGCCGCCGCAGTGTCCTGCGGCGCTGGAAACGACAGGCGCGAGGGCTCTTGAGGAACCTCATCGGCAACACCGTCGCTCTCGTCGGGATCCCTCCCGATGGGCTGGGCCTCTTCCACGACTTCGATGAGCTCTTCTTCAGAGGTCGTGTCCGTATCCACGGTGGCCACCTGCCCCTCCCCCACCTTTTCCAACGAGGACTTGGTGGGGGTCTTCTCAATGGGCCTGAAAAACGACTCCCTCCGCAGTGGCAGGGAGACTATGTCCTGAGGTCGCCTCCACTGGCGTAGCCTCCACAGGCTGAGCCAGGGCCGCTGCGACATCCTTAATCGAGGTCTTAGCAGGGTGAATTAAGGCCAACGTCACCTTCTGTACGCCTGGGGCCTTCACCTTGGGGGGAGGGTCCGAGACTCACTCCCCCTCTGCCAGAACCTTCGAGATCGACCGGGGCCTCTCCAGAAGCTTCGCCGGGTTCTCGGACTTTCATCTTACCCGAGCCAGAGCGTTGGCTCGTGGTTGATGGCGCCGGGGAGGATGCGCCCTGCCTGGCAGCCAAGGAGCCCGACCGTTCGGCACTCGCGGTGCTTGGCCCGCTCGGACTTCTTTTTCTTCTTCTCGCCTGATGGGCTCTTCCCTTCCAGCCAGTTGGCGAGACGGAGGTGGCAATCCTTCATGGTCCGCTCCGACATGTTCCCACAAAACGCACAGTCCTTCTCCGTGTGCGTCTTGTCCACATGGAGACAGTAGAGGCATAACGAATGCTCGTCCTCCTTGAAAACATTCTGAATCTGGCATCCAGGGCAGGTCCTGAACAGCTTCCCGGGCGTCGAGCTTCCTTTCTCCTGGGCCATGTCCGGGGAAGGCCTCGGAACCTCTGGAATCCTCCAAAAGCGCAACTTGATGAAATCTTCACCCTTGAGGGGCGTAGAAAACTCTGAAACGGATCCCTGTTGATCGGATGTAGAAACGGTGGAGCTGGAGGCTCTATTTAACCGAAAAATGAGAAAAATCTCCTGAAAAAGCACAAAAAACGCAGCAAAAGCTCGAGAGCTGCAACACAAGGACTCCCAACACTTGAACGTGCAGTAAAGATCTGAGGATGGCTGCAAGAGGCGGGTTTTAGGGAGAGGGCAGTCATTGGCTGGGGGCAGTATGACCCAGAGACCAGTGATTGGTTACTACTAAGAAAGATCAAAAACGAAACGGATACTGATTTTTTTTCTATACCGAGTCCCGGCCTGACGGGGAATATTCATGAGCATGTGAATCCATGCCAGACCCCATGCTGGAGAAGCCCATCCATGCCTGTTCTTCAGCGTGCGAAAAGAGGGCCTTTTTATATGTGGTATCCGAACCAACCTTCGCTTTCAGTTTTCGAACTGTCCTTATGCGAAAGCGTGCGCGATGGCCCACAGGACAGTGCGGCACCTGAGGCTTTATCCCTGGTCACTGCATGGGCCTCGACGCTTGGCAGTGTCTTCGAGAGTCGGTCGTGGGGAATGTCCTTCGCTTGTTTGTGCTTGGATGTGCCATGGCCGCCGGGTGTCCTCTCGGTCACAGGATCGCCGGCCTGCTTCTCTGAGTTGGTGACCTGCACTTGGGGTCCGGACGGATCCCAATAGCCCTTGGTTTCACTCATGACTCTAATTGCCCTTGTTGGAGTCTTCCATCACGTCAATGGAAGTCTCGGCCTGCATAGCGCAAGCGGCCCACCGTTTCGTTCGCTGATCTTTTAGGGTTTTTGGCCGTAATACTGACAAGATTTACAGTGCTTTTTGGCGTGATCCCTCGAGACACATTGGTTGCACACTCAGTGTGCGTCTTACCACAGAAATTTACGGTGGCAGGAGGGACAATTTAAATGGGGTTTTGTCCATTATGTTTAAACAGTGCAGTTGGGTGAACATAGAAGAATGGGGATAACGGGATCAACTTTCTCTGAAAGGAGTTAGTATAGAGAACCCCCCCCCCCCCACACTAATGGGCCGAAGCTGCCCGTAAGGCCGTCTCTGGCCGTTGATCGATCAGTCGTTGACGCTGTGGGCGTTTATCAGGAGCCATCGAGTGGCTAGGCAGTCTTCCGAAGAGGCGAACAAATAATAGAAAGGAAGAAATTGTACCAGTATAACTTTAGTAAATCAAAAGCATCAGCCTAGAAGAGAACTGTGCATTTGCGACCGACTTTGATGGCGGGAAAAAAAAAAACAATCTGAGGGACCTCAACGCGTGAAGGACCATGGGTACAGTACACCTCACACTAGGGATAGTATTACTTATCACGCCCTGCCGACGTCCATTTGAGTTTCAAAAACAAATCTTGTAATACTTTGCGACTTCCACGAGATGTCGTACTATTATGACCCTTGCCCTAGCCCTCACTGGCAAGTCAGCCTTCCAGTTAGGGCCAGGTCAAAGTCCTTAAAACCTCATCCAAGACTCTCTTGGAGTCAGTCTCGTAACCATCATGAAGACCAACATTAGAATGGGACTATTAACTTGGGATTATTCAACTTTGGGGGGTGGGGGGAGCGGATCAGCCAACATGGAGGCTCACACATAGCTCAGTTACAAGGAACTGAGCTATGCGGTCTAGTCTTTTGGGTGTGGCAGGCCTGGGACTATTTTACCTGAGACTATTTAAACCGCACCCAAACAGCAGAACATGCTTTGCGTTATTCTGCTGTGGGCAGCTTAACGCTCACCGTGTCCAGTTCTTTGATGCCAGTTTACAACCAAGGACCTACAGAGAGAAAGAAAATTACGAAACTTACCTGGAACAGTATCCGGTCTTCAATCCATCGCTGACTTCAGTTCCACTCACCTGAAGGTACGAACTCCATCATCCAGCACTGCATGCATCCTGGAATACCATAACCTGGAAAGAGGAGAAAGAAAGACAGCATTAGTAAGCATTTCCTCACGTTTCCTCCCGAATGAAGAAAGCCACACAATTTTTACCTGGGTAGTAATCTCCTGGTCAGTATCATTGTTGGAACATTACAGCGCTCGGCGAGGAACATCGCAACCTGCAAGGAGAGAAAAGACACAGGTTAGCAATATAAAAGGCGAAACAGCGCTGCGCATTGCGCATTATTCACTGGACAGCATCGCGCACACCGCGCTTTCGCCTACCGGCCCATGCTCATCTTCAAACTGCATGACAACACCAAAATACCTTTCCATACCTAAAAGGAAAGAAGCAAGACATTATTCGAACTAAGGGGAACATCAGAACTGCATATAAAGACTGTAAAGCAGCAAACCTACGGAGTCGCAGCAGGCCTGGATTCCCACAGGGGGGGCTTGCACCAGTGAAGTAACTTGGTCGCTGCTCGCCCCCACAACTAGGACGGAGAATCCACCTTTTACAATATTAAGGTGAGAAGGCCCAGAGGGGAGTAAGGAGTTGAGGCCAAGGGAGGTGGGTAAACAGACAATCTGGTATTGAATCCAGCTCTCCTGTACTGCAGACCCATCTTTAACCAGAGGCCTTACCAAGGGACCGGGAGAGGGTTTCAGAGGGCAAATCATCCAACCAGGGCTGGGGGGGTGTCGCCGTGGTTACCAGGTGAGCGTAACAACTATGCAGAGCATATGGTCTAAGCCGATACACAAGCTCCAGAAATACATTTAACCCCTACAGTGCCAAGGGCGAGATATCCCGTCCGTGCAATTGCACACGCAGTGCCAAGGACGAGATAGCTCATCCTTTTCGGCACCTTGTTTTGAGTGATCCCTGCAAAACTGTATTACAACCCCCTGGCTATGTGAGGGCGAGGTCCCCCCTCACTGCCAGGGGGCTGGATTACCTTCAGTTTCACGTCGACGTGCGTAAAGCACGTTGGCGTGAAACTGAAAGTAAATTCACTGCAGCAGCCATTTTCGGCTGCTGCGGTGAAGAGAGAAGGTATTTCAAGTCGGAGATCGATGCGGGTATCGTTGGAAAGGGGAGGTTCTCCCCTTTCCAAAGATACCCATTGTGTGGCATTGCTGCCCGCGGACCTGGCGCAGGGCGCGCAATCCGTGGGTAGCAATGTCATCTGATCAATACAGATCTGTTTGCTACGCAGGGGGCGGGGGGGTCTGCTTACTAGGTAAGTGGCCCCCTTCCCCTCCGTGGCCCCAAAGCATGGGGCAACAGCGTCGGAGACCCCTGGGGGAGATCACTGCCCCCAGGGATGAAAATTAGGAAAAAAAATAATTGAGGGGAGGTGGGAGGGGGTTTAGGGCCCTGGGGCCCACTAGGCCACCACGGATAGAGGAAAAAGTGGTATCCCTGGAAAGGGGAGGTTCTCTCCTTTCCAAGGACACCACATATGAGACATTGCTGGTCACGGATCAGCGCAGAGCGCTCGATCCGTGACCATCAACCCACTGGACCACCATAGACCCGTTTGTGACTTGGGGGGCTGCTTCAAGTAAGCAGCCCTCGCCCCCGCCCCCCCAAAGCATGGGGGCACATGTGTACAACCCTGGAGGCAGATAGCTGATCATCTGCCCCCAGGGAAGGGGGCAAAAAAAGAAAAAATGAAAAGAAAAAAACGTGATGGGAAGGGGGGAGGGGGTTTGGGGGCCCTAGCCACCAGAGATTTCTTCAGAAATGGTGTCCTTGGAAAGGGGAGAACCTCCCCTTTCCAAGGACACCCTGTGTGACAGCTTTACTGCCCGCGGATCGAGCACAGGGCGCTCGATGCGCGGGCAGCAATGTACACTAGACACAGGGATGTCTTTGAATGAGGGAGGTGTGGGCTGCTTACAGTAAGCAACCCTCGCCCCCCCGGCCCCAAAGCATGGGGGCACGTGTGTACAACCCTGGGGGCAGATGGCTGTTCATCTGCCCCCAGGGAAGGGGGCAAAATAAAAAACGAAAAGCACTAAGAAAAGGAATTTTGGGTGGGAGTGGAGGGCCACTAGCCACCAGGGATATATTTTACAGAAAAGGGGGGTGGCCCTCTCCCCCTCACCCCAAGGGGATATGGGGGCACCCCTTCTAGCCCTCCCTGGCGGCAGATATCTGCTCCTAGGAAGGGGCATCTGACCCAGGGAGGGCTGAATGAGATGCCCCGCCTGCATTTAGTGTGTGGGGGGTAGAGGGTCACCCCCCCATTACATTAGAAAATTACCTGGCGGTTTAGGGTGCCCCTCAGCCCGCCCTAAAGTGTAGTGTACCATTTTTTTCTTTGTTTACGAAACTTGCCTTGGCGCAGAGGGGCACATTGGTGTGCCAATCTGGCGCCGGGGTACCCAAACCTTACTGCCCCACCCACTGGGGGGCCTGTCCCACCATTTTTGGGGGCCCTCTCCCCCCCACCCCAAATGGAGGGGGGTGTACCTCACGCAGCCGTTTGTAGAAGGCCCAGGGAGGCCTGCATGAGGTGCCCCCGCCACGCATTTGGGGTGAAGGGGGAGAGGGCGGCCAAAAATGGTGGGACAGGCCCACCAGTGGGTGGGGCAGTAAGGTTTGGCCACCCCACGGCCAGATTGGCCCACCAATGTGCCTCTCTGCACCAAGGGGAGTTTTTTGGGTTACCAAAGGAAAAAAGTGAAAATGGTGGAACACTTTTTAGGGGGGCTGTGGGACACCCCAAAGGGTCAGGGAATTTTCTAACGGGATAGGGCATTGCTCCCCACAACGGAGTGGGTGCCATGTCATGCAGGCCTCACTGGGACCAGATATCTGCTCCTAGGAACGGACGCCTGAGCCCAGGGAGGAGTACAGGACAGCCCCCCCTTATCTGCCCCTGGGGAGGGCTACATGAGATGGGCCGCCCCTCCAATTGGGGTGGGGGATGGAGAGGTGCACCCCCCTTCACATTAGAAAATTCCACAGCGGTGTAGGGGGCCCTTCCGCCCCCGCTAAAAGGCAGCCTGCCATTTTGAATTATTGTCTTTGATTACTATACCTGCCTTGGCGCAGAGGGGCACATTGGAGTGCCTGTCTGGCGCGGGGTGCCCAAAACGTACTGGCCAATGCAACAGGGGGGGGGGGCAATATGGGTGGTTTGGGTGGGCTGACACATAATTTATGTTTTGTTTTTCCCTTTACAGGTCTTGAGCAGTTCAAATTTCTCCCTTGTTATGTACGTATGAAATTTTGGTTATTTCAACATTGTATAGTGGGTGGAGGGCTAGGGGGAACTGGGCCTGTAGTGTTGGTGTTGTGAAGGGAAGTGGGTGCTCTGTGGAGGTATTGGGGTGGCCAGGAACACACTTGCTGGGGTAGCGCACAAAATGCCCCCCAGTCCAGCTGAACAGTGCTGTTTCCCGGGGAGGGAATGTTGCCACTTAGCCATCTGTGCAATATTTTTTTGTGTGCTGGGGGTTGCCATACACCAATTGGTCTTCTTCCAGTTTGCTATCACTGTGCAGTCCAGCCTTCCGCACGAGAAGTTTCATGTATGTGGTGGAAGGAGCTGAAAAATGTACAGATAGTTGCCAGACAGTTTGGATGTGTTATTGGTAGGCAAAGTACTGAATGTAATTCTTTTAGGTTTCCTTTGCAGTTGCGGCTACTGAAAAGCTTTTGCTGACTTATGAAAGTACTACATATATTACTTGGTAATGTGCGGGTGGAAGGTTACTGTGGTGGGAGAAACTGGCTGCAGTGTCAGTGGTATGGGTGAGAAAGGGTAGTGGGGAAGTTCGGAGGGCAGTGATGGGAGTGCCTTGCGTTGAGGAAGATGGCTGCTTCACAGAAGGAAAAGTTGGCCGACATAAGTAGCAGCAACTTTCCAAAAACGTTGTCTGTAGTAATGCAAATGGTCATTTTTTTCTGAGCATGCTACGCACACTTGATACAGAGAACACTACTTTTACTGCAACGATCCCCATTTCTGTGGTCCTTTTCCAGCAGTGGTCCCAGTGAGCCCCGCCAGGGTCCCCATTCTTTTGCAGGGGGAAAAGCTGTAACACAGGGTAGCTAGAGGGGCATGAGGGTTGGGAGGTGATGTCATTGGCCTTGGGCGTCCATCTCCCAGATGGATATTTTGTCCCTCAAAATCAGAAGTGGGTGCAGGGTGCCCTTGCAGGGTCCCATCCCTTCCTGGAGGGGAAAGCTATAGTGCTGACCAGGAAGCTATGTAGGGTGGTGGTGGTTGATGGGTGTGACCTTGGCCACCTCTCTGCCTTGGTAGTACAGTGCCCCCAAGTTCACCAGTGGTCCTGGAGCTGTGGCCGAAACACTCACAATGAAAGTGTCTGAAGGGACATCCATTTGTGGTAAATGTGGCACATTCTGTCAGGGTACCTATATTCAGAGAGCGTACAAAGCACACTTCCTGTGGACTTCATATCCTCTGGCAGACTAGACTGCCAAAGTATAGTGGTGTAGCATGTGCAAGTCACCTTACCACCGTTCAGTGCAGTTGGTGGCCCACAGGAGTAGAAATCTTCACTGCTTACAATTGCGCCAGCACAACTGTGTTATTGGCACAAGGTGACATACTATCTTCTTCACCTCTTTCCCCTGAAAATAATGTGGCAATTATGCGTCAACCTACTGTTACCTCAAATGAGAGGTGCGTTCCGAATCGGTGAAGTGTGTGTGTGGGATTGTTGCAAGAGTCATGTATTGACACAATCGCTGTATAATTTGGTAAACTGTATGTGTAGCCATAATCATGGGGGTTTTCCGGTTTCCATTTCCTAGTGAGGATGAGGGTTGTGTGGATTTTCAGCCACTCTTATATCCAAAGGGCTGCACGACTTTTCCCGAGGGCCACCTACATCTGGGTCTGGAAGGGATGGCCTTGCAGTGCATTGGTTTGGGGTTGGGGGGATGCGCCTTCACCAGCTCAGAGGAGCCATCATCGATGCCCAAGCAAAAGGGGAGGCCCCCCCCCCCCCTGACATTATAGTGGTGCACCTGGGAGGAAATGATTTTGTGGGACGGAAGGGGGTATGGGAGCAGCTCATGGCAGACCTTGAATGGATTGCACAGATTTCCAAACACTGTGGTGGCCTGGTCCCAGATCATTCGCAGGATGGATTGGAGAACTCAAGGGAATACAAGGGCCATCAACTGATCGGTGTGGAAACTGAATGGTGAGTTCACTAGACTGACAGAGGGCAACAACAGAATACGGACCATTCACCATGGCAATATCAAAGGTGCTGTGATGTTTCACAGAGATGGGGTGCACCTTTCCAAAACAGGCCTGGAGCTGTTCATTGGAGACATAATGGATTTTGCCCAGACGCTATTCTAGGGGGTGGTTGCCCAGTAACTGATGGACGCACTGGAATATGTGAAATGTGAATAAAAATGGTAGTAAGTATGTTGGCAGTGAGACTCCCACTTCATAGCAATTGTTTGAATTCATGGCATGTCAAAGCAGTATGTCTGTGCTGCTTATTTCTTAGCTACCCATCACCACTTGCATCAGCCTAAATCAATTTGCTTGGCCTTGCATTAATTTTGTCCTTGTGACCTTTCCCCTTACAACAGACACCTCTATGTGAATGAGCAGGTGTTTTTGTCAAAAGTGTGCCAGCAGTTGCCTGGAAGGGCCTGCCATGTACTTTTGTTATCTTCCCTGTCTGCGTCTTCATTGCCTATGGCTGTTCAACTCACCTAATCACTAATACGTTGCATGGTTGCTTCTCACCTCCATTTCCCATCCACCAGCATCCCATGGACGAGGGCATGGTGCAAAGCATGTTGGCTGTTTCTGAATAGGTAGTGTGGCTGCAATCCTTGTCCCCACGCTTGGATTTGTGTAAAGTTTAGCGGAAAATGACATCGTCCTTAGCTTTTTTGTTGTCTTTCTTTTAGGTGCAGGTGTGTTGTAGCGGTCTACCCACTTGTAGGAAAGCAGTCAGCTGGTCCTTAGCATTTCACATGAGTGTTTGCAAAGTAGTACTCCATTTATTGTAGAGTGAAGGGAGTACCTCATATTGCAGAGGGCTGCTACAGTTTGTGAGCAAAGTCTGGACCTTTTGGTGTACTTGTGTGGAGTAGGTTTGTGGCACTGAATACCACTTAGTCTGCTACGTTCCATACTGAGAAGCACACACACTTCTTGTTTCAGTCTTCATCTGGTCTTTGGGCAGTGAAGGGTTCCACAGCGAAGGTACTCATGGCTTCTCAGCGATCAATGTCTGGTGCGGAGGCATTATCTGCAGTGATGGAGTCTGCCTCAGAGCAAGGCACAGAGGTGGACATGCAATCTGAAACAGATAGTGCTTCTAAGGGTCAGGAGGGAAGTGATTGGGGAAGTGAGTTGTCCATTGATGAAAGTCCCTCCTCAAGCTCATCATTGTCACCTGATGATGAAGACCAAGGAAGAGTGCATACACCTTTTCGCACACTTCCCACACATAGGGGACCTGTAGGGGGCAGGGGACGTGCAAGACGGCCACGCAATGTGGCAGTTCCTGACATGGCTGAAGAGTCGCATTGAGTGCCTCCAGAAATGGCTCAGCCTGTTGTGCCCCCTTTCACTGGTATATCTGGGTGCACAGTGAATACAGATGGGTTTCAGCCTACTGATTTTTTCAACCTTTTTGTTGATGGGTTCATTGTAGATGTGGTTCAGCAAACCAATTTATATGCTGCACAGTTCATGAGGTCCAGGGGTCCCACTCTGAAACCCCAGTCCAGAGCACAAGCATGGGTTCCCAGAACCGATGTTGAAATGAGAAAGTTTTGGGGTCTCATTCTGCTCATGGGAATTGATCACAAGCCATCTGTCGCGATATACTAATCTACTGTAACGCCAGTTTATTGCCCGTTTGTTTCAGCTACAATGAGCAGAAATCGCTTTCAAGCAATGCGCCGTATGTTGCACTTCAATGACAACTCGGCAGCATTACCCAGAACGGACCCAAACTTTGATAGGCTTTTCAAACTGCAGCCATTTCTGGACCACTTCACTCAGTGATTTGCAGAGGTGTATGTTCCTAGCCAGAACATATCCATCGATGAATCGGTGTTGTATAAAGGTCGGCTACTGTTCAGGCAATACATTCCAAGCAAGAGATCACGATATGGGATTAAAATGTTGTGTGAAAGTACCACTGGGTATGTCTGCAGCATGAGAGTCTACACTGGTAAAGACTCTACCCTAAACCCTCCGGACTGCCCAGCCCATTTAGGGACAAGTGAGAAGATAGTTTGGGATCTTCTCACACCATGGCTCAACAAGGGACACCATTTGTATGTAGACAATGTCTACACAGGAATTCCTCTGTTCGAGGAATTGTTCAATGTGGGCACAGTGGCATGCGGTACAATCCGCAGTAACCGCAAAGGCTTCCCGAGACAACTTGTGTGTAAGAAGTTGGCCAAGGGACAATGTATGGCATTGCGGCGGGATGAATGGTTGGCAGTGAAATTCTGCGACAAAAGGGACGTGTACATGCTAAGTACTATTCATGATGAAAGTACTTCAGCAGTCCCTCTGCCCGGGCAGACTCAGCAAGACTGGAAGCCCAACTGCATTCTGGACTACAACAAGTACAAGGGTGGAGTAGACAAAAATGACCAAGTGCTTGAGTCATACCGTGCTGAACGCAAGTCGCTTATCTGGTACAAAATGTTAGCCACGCACATTGTGCATATGGCAACGTACAATGCTTATGTGGTGTACCGTGCAGCTACTCCACAAAACAACCTCTCCTTTTTGGACTTTGAATCAGCCATTGTTCAATCTCTGGCTATGGTTCATGTACCAATTCCCTCCTTTCCAGAGGTAGAAGGTGTGGCCAGATTGCAAGAGCAACACTTTGGTGATTATGTTCCTTCCACTGCCACGAAGGCACAACCTTACAGAAAATGTAAGGTGTGTACTAAACAAGGAAAGAGGAAGGATACTCGGGTGTACTGTCCCGAATGCCCTTCCCAGCCTGCCCTCTGCTTTCAGCCCTGTTTCCTTTTGTATCATACAAAGGAAAAATATTGGGAGATCGACTGATTTCCACAAATGCCCATCATTCCTTGAAAGGGACCCTTAGCCACTGAATTCGTGCATGTCTTATAAAGGAATGGCACTCTTGCACCCTGCCCTGGAGGTGTACCTTCAATGAAAATGCAACAGGATGTCAACTCACTTCACTTGATTTAGCGTGCCTTCACAAGCATTGGTAGTCCTGCTTCCTCCACTTGAGGCCTGCCTTGGAAAGGCAACCACAGCCGTAGCTTTCCCTTGAGGCCTGCCTAGGAAATATACATCAGTCTAGATCCCTCAGCTCAAGGCGTGACTTTAAAAGGAACGCTAATCAGGCTCCTTCCATTGGAGGCGTGCCTGCGAAATAGTAATCATTACAGATCCCTTTACTCGAGTCGTGCCATGCACAAGAAAGGAACTCCATTGCGGTTCAAAACCCTTTGGTGTGCTTTGGCAAGCAATGCTAGTCCTGCTCCCTCCACTTGAGGCCTGCCTGGGAAAGAGACATCACCCCCTGTACCTTTCATTACAGGTTGCCTCATAAGGAAAAGGCAGTCTAGCTCCCTCTGCGCGAGGTATGCCTTGCAAAGTAACGCAATTTAGGCTCCTTCCCCTTCAGGAGCACCATGGAAAGGAATGCCACTCCACCCCCTCTAGTTGAGGCGGGCCATGGAGAAGGGTAGATCACTTTGGGTTACTGCCCTTTGGGGTGTCTTGGCAAGGCATGCTAGTGCAGCTTGCTCCTGTTGGGGATTGCCGTAGAAGAAAACGTCCGGAAAGCCCCATCTGCTTCCGGCGTACATTCGAAAGGAACCCGAATCTGGCTCCTTCCACCTAAGGTTTGGCATGCAAAGAAAGGCCAGTCTCGCTCCCTCTACTCAAGGTGGTGCGTTGTGGAAGACCAGAACACCATTCAGGTTCCCTCCACTCAAGGGGTGCCTTTTCAAAATAATACATGCCACTTTGGCTCCCTCCCTTGAGGTCTAAGTGTCATGAAAGTGGTACTTGGACACCAACTGTATGGCGGCGGTGTCTTGCGTACCTCGTAACATCCATCCTTGTTTGTTTTACTGCGAGTAATATTATGTGTGGTGTAAGTGACACGTCTTCTGTAGGAATTAATTGGATATGATTGGTGTGTGCATGAGGTAAAGATACAAAGAACATGCAGATGTAATTTCTGTGAATGCACTTTTCCAGCACTGCAGAAATGATTGCCATGTTGCAGGGTGTGTGTTTTGTGTGGGTATGGTTGAACATATGAATGTTTGCCCAGAGTTGCTATGGGCATACTCAAAGTTGGTGTGGAAGATGGCGCCTGTAGGGCAGGGTAGCCAAGTGAGCCAGTATGCACTTGCTATCAGTGTCCACATATGATGGCAGGCACAAAGTTTGAATGCAGAAACAGTTGCTATATAATTGCTGCCAAATGATAGTTAAGATATTGCTAGAGACACAGTTACATTGTAAGCACATTTCCACGTGGTATAAGTGTGTAGATATGCTCCTGTGCAGATACGCTTGCTCTGGTGCTAGTGATTTGGTAGAAGTGCAACTGCTGTAATGGATGTCAACTGACTGCAGACACGAAAGGGATACGAATGTCCAGTGATCCGGTGGGTGTCTTGTCGTGGCATCACGGCTCACAAGGACGATCCTTCTCCTTGGAGAAGGAGGTTTCTCCTTGTGCCAAATCCCACCTTGTGTGTCCAACTGCATTGTGACTGGTATGTATGGGAAGTGTGAGGAAAGGTGCATGTGAAATGGCCAACTACCAGTACTTTACTGTTACCTGAACGCACTACAGAGAAGTTACTATAAAAATGATGTACCCATTGTCACTCAGGTATGACACCTGCACACAAGAGGTATGCCTCTCATTGGGAGACGTGTTGGGACGCGGAAGGTAGGCCATGTGTTGTTGGCGGTGTGTTTCGGTGGGTGGCCAGAGCAAAATGTCTGAGAATGGTCTTCATTTCCAGCCAATTTCAGAGACATTTCCCTGTGTCCATTCACCGAAACACGTCGCCAACAACAATGTCATACCTTCTCGCGTTCCCACATGTGTCCCGACGTAAAAGGTACCTCAAGTGTGGGTGCACCTACCGGGGGGGCAAAAGGAAAAGGGTAACCCACTGGTAACCCCAAGCCTTTCGCCACAGCACAATTTGTTCATGTGGGCAACCTACATATTTGGGCCTAAGGTGTCGAAGCCAGCAAGAAAAACAGGGAACCCCATGCATTTCCCAAAAGAGGACACCCGTGGGAATCCACAGAGGTCTGCCTTGCGCAAATTGCCCCAGTTTTTATTAGCCACAATCCCCGACAAAGTGTAATATTTGGTGGGGAAAAAACAATGTTCACTTTGTCTGGGGTTCTGGGTAATAAATCCTGGGCCGCTTTGCGCAAATCATACCAATGCGGATTCCCACGGGTGTCCTCTTTTTGGAAATGCATGGGGTTCCCCGTTTTCCTTGGTGGCTTGGACCCCCGAGGCCCATATCTGTATGTTGCTCTTGTCTGGAGAAAGTGTGAAATTCAGGTATGAAAACAGATCTGGGGTTACTTGTGTTTTAGGCTTTCCTCTTGGCGCCCAGGTAGGTGCACCAACACATGTGAGGTACCGTTTTCATCGGCACACCTGTGGGAATGCGGAAAGGTATAACATTTGTTGTGTTTGTGTGGTTTTCATAACGTTTTGACCCATTTGCTGGTGCCCTTTGTCACCAACCCTTTTATTTCCCAAATGTGATCTACATTTAGTCTCTGCTTTAGGCACCATACACTTTTGTAAACTGCACAAGTCACCTACCCTTGAAAAGGTCTGCCTGTGCTCTTTCAAAAAATGTGTGCTTGCCGTTCCTCACCACATTGGTTTTCCCGATTTACACATGCAAAGTGAATCTGTTCAGGCCGTGAGCGTACAACTCCTGTGTACCATGGCTCAGTGTTTGGCTTGTGGTATTGCTTGTTTTGTAAAACACTACAAAATATGTGTGCTTTCCTAACTGCAAGAGTCGGGGGAATGTAGCGGAGCATTGCTTTTCTCAAAATTCATAGAAGCCATTGCTGTACCAAGCCATCCATGTCCAACACCTTTTTTCAGTCATTTTCCCGCTAGTGTTTGCCTGACCTACGCAAATCACCCCTTCCTAAACTTGGAATTTTGTCTACTTTCCAGAAATATATGCCTTTCTGTCCTCCAATTCGGCTTTCCTACCCTTTTCTCCCATTCCGTCCATGCATGTCCAATTGGCAAAAATGGCCAAAATCGCCTCTTACAAAACAGTTGATAACCACATCAAAATAATGTTTTCCGTTTCCACTCAACCTGTTCTTGAAAGCCAGGAAATTGGGGAATTTAGCACAGCAAACCATTTGTTCCTAGCTCTTACAAGGAAAAAAACACAGGCTTCTTTGTACATCATTTTATTGGCATTTTTTGAAAAAACCCAAAATTGTTGCCCTTTTTCTTATTTTCTCTCACCCCCCTACAGCAACCTAGGATTCCTGGGTGGCGTTACGACCGCCTACATGTGGGGAAAAAAAGAAGCCAAATTTGGCCGAGATATCTCATGTAACAAAAAAGTTACAAGCCATTGAATGGCCACATACCGAAAAACACCAAAAAAAGGCCCTGGCACTGGGGGGGAAATACCCCTGGCAGTTAGAGGGTTAAACTTTTTTTTTTATATTATCAAAATGAAACCGTCAAAAAAACCTTATCAATGAATTCTCCCTAGATAATTTTTTTTCTCAATCAATTCACCCTAAAACAGAGCGAATTGGTCTACAATATTATATATAAGTTTTTTAAATAAGCACTCTACATCGGGGAGATCAACCCCAAAGGAGCGTAATACATGCGTTTCCTTAACCATGCTAATGCCATACAGAAAATTTCCAAACTACAGACTGATAACTGACTGATCCTGTGTTAATAGATAATAAATGAATTATTTATGTACGATAGGCTCACAAACGTCCATCTTAAAACTCAGACTTGGTAAAAGGCAACGAGAGACAAGAATACGTTTTTAGCACCAGTGGAGCGTGGTCAGACTGCATCATAGAAACATTCTCTAAATCCAAGCCCCAATGAAAGAGCTGGTTGGACATTTAAAAAACTAGATCTATTTTTGAAGATGCATTATTAAAAGAAGAATATAAAGTAAAACCCTTTTCCTTCTTATGGTGCGCTATCCATATATCCACCAATGTGTTTAACTCAGTTATGCTATTGTCTTAGCTAGTCTGGAGCTGTAACTAGCAGGCATACATGACATTTGCATGCAGGATAGAATTGAAATCGCGAACCCATACAATAACCAAAAGAAGACAACTGTGACTTAACCAATGATGTAATTCAGGACTATACGTTGGGAGCGTAAAGATTTATAAATGCAAAGTTCTGTTCAGGGATAGCTCCCGACACCTAATTTACGGCACTGTTCATCTATAACAGTCATGCGAAGTTTCAAATATAAGGCTTTATGCAACACTGACAATACCATGGAAGTGAGAAAAGGAAAAAAAATATCCAACAGCACACCTAACCGCAAATGTGGCAGGATACGAAGGCGAGAGGCGGCTCTCCTGCATAACCAAAACTGACGTTGTGGCTTAATGGGATGATTCAGCTTCCTACCATTCTACGATATGTTCAATGGGATGCTATTTTTAACCGCCATGTAGAGGCCTAAATAGTATATTTTGAAAAGTATCGCCCACAGCGATATTCTACCTACTGTGATGCATCCTTGGATGTCATCCCCACTCCTCTAGGGTGAGCCCCTTCCAATGAGGGCAGGGAGGCGAGGTTGCTGGCCGATGGACCCCCTGGGGCGTGGCTCTCATGGGGAGGGATCTCCCCTATGGGACTAGGGATGACTGTCCGTGAAGAACACGATATGCAGAAAACATATCCCCACCTCTCTCATCCTCACTCACAGGCACTTAGTTCTGCACACAACCAACTCCTCGGCACTTCCCCCTATGGAACTTCTAGCACTTACCCCCTTCCCTGCCCACTTCAACGTTCTGAGGCTCACACGGCCTAGTAGGACTGCCCCTTTTCTGCTCATGTTCCCTTCCCTTCCCTTTCAGGTCTAGGGAGAAGATAACAATAACGGTCCTACTAGGTCTTGTGATATTCAAAAAGTTCAAGTGCAGTAACGAAGGAGGTAGGGGGAAGTGCCGGTCTGCGCAACATGCTAAGTGCTAGGGTGGGAAGAGAAGTGCAAAGCGGAGAGAAGGCTATTGAAAGGGGGGAGCAAGAGGGAGGGGTAGAGGGCCGCAGGAGCTAGGCAAGTGCTAAGGAGAGCAAGTGCCAGGGATTGCATGGGTTACAAGGGGTAAGGGTCCACATGCCAAGGGCGAGGAAGAGGTGCGGAGCAATGCAGAGTGCCCCACGGAACCAATATGAGCAGCCCAGAAAATGTGAAACAAGGAAGTTCAAGCCGATGATAAAAAGGGAAGAAGGACTTCATGAGTGGTTAGACCCTTCTTGGAGGCCAAGGATGCTGCGATCCCTGGAAAAGAAGCCAACAGACAACTAGAAGTAGTCCGGGTAGCTGGGATGGTTGGTGAGAACCTAAAGGGGCAAAGATGTTCCAAGGAACAGGTCGGGGACCCACATCGAATAACAAACTGCCTCCAGTGTCAGTTTAATAGTTAATTCACATTCCCAGTTAGTACGCTTCTCTTCCCCTAGGCCTTTCTTGGACTTCTTGAAATTACAAGAGAATGCCTCCCTTCCTTCACAGTACCTGTCAGGATAGTGAACTAGGCCTGCAGCTACAAGAGAAGAGAATCTGATGGGTCTGGGACCCGCACCCTACTGTGAAGAGTAACCCATTTCATCTTCACAGTCACAGTACCTGGCAGGGTAGGGAGCCAGATGGGCTGTGAGGTAAAGGCCAGGGGAATAGAGGCATACCACTTGGCATTGTGAATCAAAAAAGGCAGGGTGGGGGGCCTGTCTGGTTGCTAATAGCAGTCTAACCCCGTAGCTCTGCAGCCCCGAGACGCACAGAACGCTTTCTACAGCCTTCTAAGCCGCAATCTGCAACCACAACACACAGAATATTGTCGGAAGGCACAGCCCATTTAAAGCTTGCTTTGTTCGACCTGTGGAGCCTGGCAGAACCTTGCTTTTTGGGTCTGACTTGACCCAAGACTGCCGCAACAGAGCAAAATGGCAGCTCCCAGCACGAAGACATTTGGGCATGGCGTCTCCAGTGAAATTGTGAAATTGATCAGCCGTTCAGAGGGACGCCGCTGTGGAAGAAGAACAGCCTGCTATTGACTATGCCCCTTGAATCACTACAGAGGTTATCGCTCTGGAGTGCATTAGAGGTTGTCGCTCCAGAGTGTATTGACCCGCTGGCGAGGCCTGTGGTGACTCCGCAGGCAATCAGAAGAAGCTGCAGTCACAGTGGGACGTGGGGCTCAACTCCAGCGGGTGGCTTTTCAGGCAGTTTTTTTCCTGTCCTCGAGCCTGGATGCCCTGTGCGGCAGTGGAGACGATCAGATAAGGAGGCACAGAACCAAGCTTCATAATTGGCCCGGGAGACCGTCTCTGCACACAACACGGCGGCCCATAACAGCGGGAAGGTGGAGTCCTGTAATTAGCCCTTCGGAATTCTAGGTAAGGCAACTACCGGAGCCCGACACATTTAGGGCCCAAATGGAAATACCGGCTGCAAGCCTTTTTAACTGGCCTGCCGATTATTGGGGCATGGAGGGGCTCCGCTTATTGAACCGGAGGCCCGGGGAGACAGAGCTTGGTAGGATTTACACTATGGCTAGGGTAACCAGGTCCACCCCACCCTGGCCTACGACATTGTTGGATTTGCTGGGTCGTATTTGATGTCACCTTCATTTGCCTAACTGTCATCACTGCAGCCCATCTGGCAGGGAGGAAGCCCCACTGCAGTGTTTCAAGAAGGGGCTCGGAGTATGGCGTGTATGACTCCGGTGTTCGCTGGGGACTATATCCTCAGGACTGGATAGAGGTCTTTATTAAAGTTGTCGAACAATTGGAGTGGTGGTTATCCTCAGTCTCATTTGGTTAGTGCGCTCTCTACATTTCACATCCGAAGGGCCCATCTATGAACAGAAGTCAGGAAAGGCTAAGGAAAAATCGGGGGCTTCCATCAGAGACATGCTTCAACACCCAAAGCCTACTTCAAATTCATTGCCGGTATTGGAGGAAGAGGCTCAACCCGCCACAGAGTGAAATCATGCACCTATTCCAATACCTGTAGAAGGAGATGGCAACGACAGCAAAGGATTTAAAGGGCTCATTTCAAGAACTAACCGGTATAGTGCACCAGAACGAGTGTAAACTTGATGACCTGCAATCAGCTTTTTGTGATCAAGCACAGTCACGTGATCAGCTGAAACAAAGGGGCAGAGCTGGAGTCTTATCGGCGAATAGGGTAAGAAAGGGAAGAAGACGCCAAAAATCGCTCGAATGTTCGAATCGGGTGGGGGTGATTGCAAGAGATGTTCAGGATCAGGACATGGAGAAGTATGTCTGAGTTTTTTTTAAAACAATTTTTATTGATTTTCCAAACACAAATGAAACAATATACACTTTATTAATCACAAGCCAATACACACTGAATGATTAACAACTCCCACCCTAGGCCTACACTGCACTCCTTATACCTATATTCTATTTTATCTGCGCCTCTTGTTCGGTGGCAGCGGATTCACTAATAGGGATCTCGACCAAATCCTGTGTATTATGTTCAGAGGCAGTCAAATCAGCTATAAGCTGTTACCACATCTCAACCCCTCTTCCCCCTTGGCTCCTCCTCTCTACTGGACGCTTCTAGCCACACTGTGGTTTCCGCATTGGCCCATTTTAACAAATCCCCTCCACCATACTCGTGCCCCTGGTCTGGCTGGTGCTTTCCATCCCATAACTATTATTTTCACCAAAATATATGCCAAATCCTTAAGCTTACTCACATGTGTAGCTTGTTTGGGTCTAAGGAAGCAACCCAACAGGCAAGCATTAGGCGATTCTACATCTCAAGTGATTTCCTTTTGCCAACAGTTGTGCCGCCTCCCTCGAGAATCTGCTGATTTCCACACATGCCCAAAACATATACACCAGGTTTGCACCCACCTCCCCACATTTCGGGCACGTTTGGAGTTAGTTATGCCCTATGCGTCACATACAACTGAATCTGCTTGAGTCTAGCATTTCTCGACACCTTTTTATGATACATTTTCACTCTACTCCATCCCTCATCTGACAGTGGTTCTCCCAGGTCCATTTCCCACTTCTGTCTAACTATCTATTTCCTCACCTATTGTAGACATTAACTCATATATACGAGAAACTTCGTGTCCCCCTTCCGATACGTCAAAAGGACTAAACACCTCATTCAGCTGCAGGGGCGTGTCGGGTTCTGGCCATCTTAGTTTTAGGCCTTTTAGAAGTCTAGTGTGGGTGATATATTGCCCTCTATGTATTCCAGAATCTACTACCAGCTCTTCAAATCTCTGGGGTTTCCCTTCCTTAAGCACGGCTCCTACAGTAGCTACTCTCATGGGTTCCCAACTCTTCTGCACATTCCTCCTAGTCTGCTCATCGGCCCCTTCTAGTGCAACCAGTGGCATTTGCAGGAAATACAGTGCCACAATGCCAAGAAGCCGTCTCGTCCTGCGCCACATGTTACAACCCAGGCGCAGCAGGAGGCGCTTATCGGCGTTATACGAGTCTGGTAGCCATATGACTTCATTCAAGAACAATGGCTCTCCCGCCGTCTTCAGCAGCCTCAATTCTGGAGTTGATCCGTCCGACAGCCATTTGGCCACGTGCTGCAGTTGGCAGTTTAATATCCCCTTGTTCATTTGAACTCTGGAGCTTCCATAACGCCCCCCTATTTCTTGAGTTATGCCAAATGAAGCTCCTCCATACGCTACGTAGTCTACCGAAAAACACTTTGGGAATAGCGAAGGGGACATTGGCGAAGTAATAAACGAGTCTCTGCAACACCACCATCTTCAGTAGCGCTGCCGACCCATCATGGATAGTGGTAACCCAGAATGACATGCTCTTCTCCATTTTACAATCCGCTTTCTCCATGTTGTCCTTGTGTTCATCTTTGGGATCATGATATATGTCTAAACCCAGGTACCTGAAAGTAACCAGCTCTTATTTGATTGGCAGCACCAGCAGTCTGTATAGGTTTCCCTCTGTACCCGCGTAGAGGATACAAACTATTTCTGGGGGTTCAGCGATATTCCGGACACTATGGCATATTGTGCCAGGACATACTGTAAATTTTCATCTGGATAGGTCAAGTACAGTAGCAGGTCATCAGCATACAGTGAAATCAAGTGCCTACCATCCAATGTGTTTACTCCCACCTCCCCAAATTCCGCTCTTAAATAAACCGCCAGTGGTTCTAATGCCAGTATGAAGAGCATCAGGGACCACGGGCACCCGTCTTGTTCCTTTACTCAATTGCCACCGCTCCGGGATCATGGAGCCCTTCCTGACTCTAGCCATCAGGGCATTTTACAGTAACTGCACCCATCTTATATACGTGGGCCCCATGCCAAAGGCCTTCAGAACTGCCAGCAACCAGGGTTATTTTACCAAGTCGAACGTTTTCACAGCATCAAGCTAAACCACTGCCACCTCGTGCGCCTTCCCATATGTGTGGTCTATTATGTGATGCAACCTTCTCAGGTTGTCGGTAATGTTTCTATGTGGGACATATCCTGTCTAATCCGAGTGGATGCGCTTACCCATCACTGGTCTCAGCCTCCTTGCCATGACTGCTGTAAGGATCTTCCCATCTTGGTTCAGCAAGGACAGAGGTTTATATAACCCCACAGTCCACATCTGGTTTATTAGGTTTGAGGAGAGGGACTCTCGCAGTGATCCAGGCAATATGCCGTGTTCTAATGCTTCATTTAACATCGCCAACAATGGGGGGAGGATCTCCGTCCTATATTCCTTGTAAAATTCGCTGGGGAGCCAGTCTGCACCAGGAACCTTGTTAGTAGGAAGTCCCTTAATCGCATTCTCTAGTTCTTCAATCCTTATAGGGATCTCCAATCCATCTCTATCCTCTGCATTAAGTCAGGCGAGATTTATCTCAGTCAGCGCTTCCTGTATGTCCACTACTTCCTCCACTGTGGATACACTATACAGTTCTTTATTATAATCATAAAAGCACTCGTTTACTTCTTCCTGGGTTTCACAAACTACCATCTCTCTCCCCCGCACTGCACCGATTGGTTGACGTGCAGCTGAACTTTTATACAACCAAGCTAGTAATCTGCCGGGCTCATCGCCTTCTGCATGTTGGCGCTCAATGTATTTCTTATAGCTTAGATTACCCAGCCTTTCCCACTGCACTTCACATTCCTGCTCAAGACAGAGCGTTTCTTTTGCTTCCTCTTGTGACCCGTTGCCAGCCCACATCATAGCTTCCAATTTATTCTGTTTTTTGTAACTCCCGCAATATTTCTTCTTGTAACCCTTTAGATTTGGCAATCGCTGCTACCCGCACCACCACTTTAAATGCTTCCCACAGCCTGCCGGCCAAGTCTAAGCTGCCGGAATTGTGCTTAAAATACTCCTGCACTTCTGTTCTTATGTGGTCCCGGAACCCAGCATCCTTCAGAGCTTCCATTTTGAGTCTCCAGCTAGGCATCCTGGCTTGGGGGCCGCATCTGCCATGCAATGACCAGGGGAGCGTGATCAGACGGGACTCTAGCTTTATATTTGGCATCTGGGAACTCGTGCATCACCTCTTCTCCGGTAAACACATAGTCCAGTCTCAAGTACAGATTTTGTGGGGCCGAGTAATGTGAATATATTGGTTCTCGCGGATTCAACACATCCGCTAATTTTAGCTCACGCAACACATTCAACGCTATAGCTGCTGTGTCGGGCAAGAAAGTTTATCATCTGACCCATCTTATGTCGGGTCTAACGTGCAGTTAAAATCCCCCCTCATATGAACCCAGTCTCTATGCGGGTTAATCTTGGGATATAGCAATTTAAAGTAAGCCGTGGTGCCCTGTTTCGAGGCATACATATTTATGACAATTCTTTGTTCTACACCAGGCCCCTGAAAATAGCCATCCTGCCGTCTTTATCCACTGCTGTTAGAAGGCCCTTAATCAGGACCCCCGGCGCCACCCAGATCAGGACCACCGGCACCACCCAGATCAGGACCCCTCCGTCATACGCTGATCAAGCCAAACCCATCATTATACCTCTCAATTTTCATGTCAGCATATGTAATTTATCTCTGGTGAGGTGAGTTTCTTGGAAGAGCGCTATATCAACTTTCTGTCGCTTAAGATATATCATAAGGAACAAGTTACTTACCTTTAACTGTTCTCCAGCATGGGTCTGGCATGGATTCACATGCTCATTCCCTGTCAGGCCGGGAATCCTCGGTAAAGAAAAAAAATCAGTATCAGTTTCGGATCTGTCTTTCTCAGTAGTAACCAATCACTGGTCTCTGGGTCATACTGCCCCCAGCCAATGACTGCCCTCTCCCTAAGCCCGGCCTCTGGCAGCCATCCTCAGATTTGGTAGCACGTAAAGTGGCAGTATGACCAAGTGAAGAGCCGCAGAGGGGTAGGAGGGAGGGTTTGCATGTGAATCCATGCCAGACCCATGCTGGAGAACAACAGTTACAGGCAAGTAACTTGTTCCTTCTCCAGCATGGGGTCTGGCATGGATTCACATGCTCATGAATAAGAGAATACATAGCAGTACAGACATGCACAACCACGGGAGGTGGCAAAGGCTCAACATTAAGCATTACATCAAAACTCAACATTAAGCATTTCTTACCTCCTCACCAGGCTCACCTTAACTCCCTCCCTGGAATCCCGGTCGACACAGTAGAATCTCGTGAAGGTGTGCGTCGACCTCCACGTAGCAGCCCTGCAGATGTCCAGCAGGGCACACCAGACAAGAACACCGTGGTAGCAGCGGTAGCTCTGGTCGAATGGGCTCTCGGACGGCTGGGCAACGGTCGGTTTGTCAACCAATGACAGTGCATGATGCAGCCGGAGAGCCATCTGGAAATGGAAGCCTTCGAGAGAGCCTTCCCTTGGTTCACAGGTCCGAA
The DNA here is from genome assembly GCF_040938575.1 of Ambystoma mexicanum. Lineage (NCBI taxonomy): Eukaryota > Metazoa > Chordata > Amphibia > Caudata > Ambystomatidae > Ambystoma > Ambystoma mexicanum. Next base: position 1,308,173,087 of record NC_090933.1, read on the forward strand.
GTTCACAAACAGCTGTGATGTCCTCCGAAAACTCTTTGTTCGGTCCACGTAGAACTTCAGCGCTCTAGCTACATCCAGCGAGTGCCAAGTCCTCTCGGCCGGAGATGAAGGTGATGGGAAAAAGACTGGTAACACCAAGGGCCCGTTGAGGTGGAAGTCCGACGGCACCTTGGGCACTTCTTCCACTTATGTCCGTAGCACTTGAGAGTTGAGGACGCCCTGGCCTTGGCAAGAACCTCCCTGCAGTCGGCCGCGATATCGTACCCTCCAAACTCTAGTGCTGCAGGAGCCAGGCCTGCAAGTTCAGAGACTCTGGGTCGTGATGAAGAAAGGCGCCTCCTTCCCTGGAGAAGATCTGCGTCCGTCGACAGCTTGACTGGTGGGGACGCTGACAAGTCCAGAAGGTCCGGGTCCGTCGGTGGTAGGGGCAATCTCGTCCTCATTTCCGAACATAAGGATTGTATTGCCAACAAAATGGCCGCCGAGTTGTCCTGCGGCTCCGGAAGCGACTGGTAACTACGACCCTCGCCGGTGCCGCCGTCGCTCTCGTCGTCCTCTTTGTCGGGATCCCTCCCGTGGGAACGGGCCTCTAAGACCTCTACCAGTTCCTCCTCGGATGCTGTATCCGTGTCCACAATGGCCACCGCCCCCCCCCCTTTTTCCGCCGGGGTCTTCACGGGGATCTTCTCGATGGGTCTGAAAGAGGCTTCCCTCTACGGAGGCAGGTAGACTCTGGGCCCAGAGGTCAACTCCACTGGTGTAGCCTCCACAGGCTGCGCCAGGGCCGCCGCAACTTCCTCGATAGAGTCCTTGGCCGGGTGAATCAAGGCCTTTACCACCTTCTGTGGGCCTGTGGCCTTCACCTTGGAGGGAGGGTCACCGCCCTGCTCCCCCTTGGCTGGATCCTTAGAGCTCGACCGGGGCCTCTCCAGAAGCTTTGCCGTGTTCTCGGTCTTCCTCTTCCCTGAGCCAGAGCGTTGGCTCGTGGTTGATGGCGCTGGAGAGGATGCGCCCTGCCTGGCAGCCGAGGAGCCCGACCGTTCGGCGCTCCCGGTGCCCGCGGACTCACGGTGTTTGCCTTCTGTTGGGCCCCCGTTGCCGGGGCGCCCTCACAGGACTTAGAAGACCGCTCAGACTTCTCACCTGACAGGCTCTTTCCTTTCAGCCAGTTGGAGAGACGAAGGTGTCGGTCCTTGAAGGTCCATACCGACATGTTCCTGCAAAACACAGTCCTTCTCCACATGCATTTTGTCCTCATGAAGGCAGTAGAGATATTTCGAGGGCTCGTCCTCCTTGAACACACACTGCAGCTGGCATCCAGGGCAAACCCTGAACAGCTTTCCGGGCGTCGAGCTTCCTTTCTCCTGTGCCATTCGGGTAGGCTGCAGAAACTCCTGGACTCCTCCAAGAAACGCAACTCGACGAAATCTTCACCCTTGAGGGGCGTAGAAAAATCCGACACGGATCCCTGTTAATCAGATGTAGAGACGGAGGAGCTTGAGGCCCTATTTGACCGAAAAATTAGAAAATCTTTGAAAAAAGTGCAAAAACGCAGCAAAAGCTCGAGAGCTAAACACAAGGACTCCCAACACTTGAGCGTGCTGTAAAAATCTGAGGATGACTGCCAGAGGCGGGGCTTAGGGAGATGGCAGTCATTGGCTGGGGGCAGTATGACCCAGAGACCAGTGATTGGTTACTACTGAGAAAGACCGATCAAAAACTAAACTAATACTGATTTTTTCTTTACCAGTGATCTGACGACTGGGAATGAGCATGTGAATCCATGCCAGACCCCATGCTGGAGAACCCTATTCCTCTTTATATAGCCGTTTAACCCCCTGACATTCCATGTCACAATTCTAAGATCACCCATATTCATATACTGCTTTGGATTACTCCTCTCCCACTCCTCCTCTGTTTCCTTTGTGTATCTGCGTAGGCCCCCGCTCCCTCTGGTTACCCCAGCAACAACTCCTCCCACTTCCCCAACTGCTGCCGAGCTCCATCCCTGGATCCCAGGCTTCCCCTCATCGCGTCCCTTTCCGGTTAACCGGTACTCGGAGCACTGCAGGAGGATACCACACTACCAGTATCCTAACTAAACTAACTACTGGGGGTGATGGCGTGTCTCCTAGTACTGTGTATAATAAAGCAGCATCTGTGTCTCCTGCGCTTAGCTCACAATATTCTGCACAGTAATTCAATCACTGCAACCTCTGCTTGAACATCTGTAGTTCATGTGGGAAATGAGCCAGAAAACATGGCATCAAAGCGCGGTCATCTTGGATATTCACTTTTTTACTGCAATGAAATCCTACGTTTTCACGGGCTCAGCAAGCAAACATGCATTTCTGCAGCAACGACAAGGTCACATTTATGTCGGATGAAGGAGGCGGAGCGTCCTGCAGGTGAAGTGATAAGGGGGCAATGGGAACGACAGCAAGGAGAGAAGCTAGGTTTTTTTCCACTTCCAACTGGAATATTCCAGTTTTTGCGACTCAGGTTTATTGTCTGCTCTTCAGCCGAGGGCAGCATAGTAACCCATGAGAGGCGGGGATTGAAAGTAGACCCATATAGAGAAGAGGTTTTACTCTTGGGAAAGCAGTTAGAATTTGGACCCCAGGTGATGCAGTCTCGCTGAGAGGGAGAATGCTCTGCTCCAGATCCCCTTAGGACGATCAATGGTGATGACTTTTCTCTTGGTCTATGTATAACTGATTATGTGTTCATTATTCATTTCTGTATGTTATGTATGAATAAAGGGCCTATAACGCGTGATTTTTATTATAACTATAACCAACAGTGTATGTGTCATTTTTGGCTATCGGAGTCCAATTACTGATCTTGCAAAGGATCCGGCGAGCTTGGATAATTCTGGTGCTTAAAGTTTACCTACATCATTGCCAAGTCTGATTAAAAAATGGGTTTCCATAAATGTTCAGGGGCTAAACTCCACGAGAAAGAGAAACAGTGTTCTCTCCACACTAATAGACCTTAAAGTAGATCTTGCCCTGCTTCAGGAGACCCATCTTTTGCAGCGTGAAACACTTGTGTATAGGCGAGTTCTAAGTGCCATATCATATCGGAAGGATGAGGTCACGCTGGTTTCCCATGAGTACTTTGCCTCTTCGGTGGTTGCAATCCTGATGGCTAAATCTCTGCATTTTGAGCAAGGGAGGGTGGTAAGAGATGGCCAGGGTAGATATATTGCGATTAACTTGCGCATAGTGGTAAAGAATCTCACTGGGGTGTCTGTATATGGTCCTAATCAGCGACAAGATCAGTTTTATACCCACTTGTTTCCTCAAATCATACAATTCCAACAGGGAGAGCTGGTGAAAGGCAGGCATTTGAATGTAGTATTAGCTGGCAATCAGGATAGGTCAGGCCCGGTGGCCTCAACCACGGAATCTAGGTAGGTCCCTCTTAAATAGGCTATAATTGACATGCACCGGATTGATGCATGGGGAAGTCTCCATCATCAGGATCGTGACTATTCTCACTTCTCGTACGTACATCGTACCTACTCTAGAATGGACTATTTTTTGGTGTCTCATTCTTTATTAGCAGGTATATCGTCGGCCACTATAGGAGGTAGCACTGGCTAATGAAGAACACCACCAAGTTTTCCCAGGCAGCCACTGAGTGGACTACTTCCTTCTTGAAGGGGAGGCAGTGATGATGCTGGAGCTAAACCCATCACTCTTATGTACGGTGTTCCACAGGGAGCCTGCCTGTGGGTCGCCCTGCTTATCTTTATGATCCCTTTCTTTCAGATGATGGAAAATGAAGGGATCATATTTGCTAATTATGCGGACGACACTCAATGAGTCATTCCCATCTCAGGATCATACTTGGAGGACAAAAAACTTAACCAAATTGATCAAAAAAATCCATCAATAGATGGTGGCCAAGGTTTGGCCATTAACAGTTCCAAAACAGAGCTATTAGTTGGATCACAGACCAAATTAGAGAAATTGGGACCCATCTGCAATAACTTTGACAACTGTAGTATCAGTGTCATGAGTAAGGTGAAGGCCTTGGAAATCTATTTAGATAAAAATTTGAATATGAAGGCCCAGATCAATAGCCTGATTTCTTCGGCCTCATTATTCCGCTGCCTAAGACCGTTTATATCGAAAAAAAAAAAAAATCGGAAACCTTGGCAAGGGCAATCATAGGTTCCAAAATAGATTATTGCCGTAGCCTTTTAGTGGGCCTGCCGCTATCAGACTTTCACAGACTTCAGGTTATTCAGAATGGGGCGGTGAGAGTTAAACGTCTCACGAAAAGAGATCATGTATCAGAAGCAAGAAGAAGCCTCCATTGGCTGCCAATTCAGGCCAGAGTCTCGTTTAGGTTGCTTCTTATTACCCACAAATGTGTGCAGGGACGTATGCCTGTGTACTTAAAAGAAATCATTATTCCAAAGCAAAACACAAGATTCCTCAGGTCAGTTGACTCCAATCTTCTTGCTATTCCTCGATGGAAGACCAAGAAGTCCAGGGATGCCACCTTTGCTTCGGTGGACCCCAGGCTTGGAACACTTTAATGCCCTCTTGAGAATTATTTCATCTACGGAGGCTTTCAAGAAAAAGTTGAACAGTCCTTTTCTCTTAAGTCCTTTCTCACTCTACAACGTTACAACTGCCTATGGAGTCTCCATTATGATCGACCCTAATGCTTGTTTTGGCAGACTGTGTTTAGTTCTGTGTTTGTATTTAAAGCCCCCTTAAGCCTTTGGGTATCTGGTGCGCTATATAAGTTCCAAAACATAAACATCAGACCACTCCCCCATTACTGTACACTTAGATGGTTACAGCCTAGGGGTAGAAAGTCTATCGATGGAGTGGAAGGTAAATGACTCATTGTTAGCAGATCTGGTCATATGTTCTGACATTATGGATAGGATCACAGTACTTTTAGGAGTACCTTACGGGGAGGTTTCAATCTCAAGTGTATGGCAGACTCTTAAACCCACATTGAGGGGGGGGGGGGTCTATAAGTATAGCCTCGGCTCGAAAGAAGATTTGGTCGGCTCAGAGACAGGAGCTGAAGAGAGGGTGGAGGAGTGGGAATCTAAATACAAGCGTGATGGGGCTAGAAAAACACAGACTGCTTCAAGTAGCCAGGACCGAGTTAAAGGCATTATGGGCGGATAATATCTCACACAAATTGCTTTGGACATAACACTTCTACTATAGCACGTTTAATAAAGCATCTATGGATTTTAGCCTATACACTCCAAGCAGAGAGGAATAGCACTACCATAGAGGCCCTGCAAGATCATGGAGGTTCGTTGCATAATACTGAATCCGAGAAAAATTTAATCCCAATATTATACCCAACTGTTTGCGGCGGATTCCCATAGCGGTCCACTACAAGAAGCGTTCATTGGAGAAGCCCGCCTTACTCTAGTCTCAGCGGGTCAGAGGCACTCTCTAGATGAGCCCATAATTGCGGAAGAAGTCGCTCATGCTATTCATTCTCTTCCGGGCAATAAAGCACGTGGGCTGATGGCTTTACGGCTGTTTTTTTTATAAAATGTTCTCAGCGGCTCTCTCCCCTCGCGTGGCTGACCAGTTTAATTCTTTTGGCGAGACTGGATCCGTCACGCGTACTTTGGGGGAATCGACACTTACTCTGCTCGCTAAACCGGACAAGGACTCCACCTTATGTTCGTCTTTTCGTCCGATCACGGTTCTTAATTACGATTCTTGGATATATTAGAACATCCTGGCCACAAGACCAGCTGTAGTTCTACCAGAGCTGGTAACAGAGGACCAATCTGGTTTCATACCAGGGCGCCAGGTATATAACATTTGCACGCACATACAACGTTTCGACCTGGGCGCGGAAATATAAACAAGCCATGACTGCTTTCGGTTGACTGAGAAAGCGTTTGATAGCATGCACAGGACTTCCCTGTCCAAGGTCTCGGAAGGGTTTGTATTAGGCAAGTGGTTTCCCATGTTGATACTTGCCAATTTTGTGTTACCGTCTACGCGGATTAGGGTAAATGGGATTCTTTCGGATCCGGTGACTGCACAGGGGAGCCCGCTGTCCCCTCTACCGTTTGCCCCGACCATGGAACCCTTGGCTTGTATGGTGAGTGTCGAGAATATTCAAGGGTTGGATATAGCGGGTTATCAGCACAAATTAGCATTGTACGCAGGCAACAACCTGTTTTACATGCAAGATCCCAGAGATACACTGCCACGCGTCGTTTCATTGTTCGAACAATTTCAGGCGGTTTCAGGTTTTAAAATACATTTTACGAAATCCACAATGCTCAATATCTCAGTCACAGGGGGTGGTTGAGCGTTTGACGGTGGCCTTCCCTGCTTTGTGGGCTTTGCGGCCCTTGAAATATCTGGGTTTTCTTAATGGCGCAGTATGCAGCTCTCTATGCGACCAATGTTGTGCCACTTTTTGCTAGAGCTAAGGAGGATCCTGCACGGTGGAGGGGTGTGGGGGATCCGAAATATCTTGGTTGGGAAGGATAACTGCTGTTAAATGAGGGTTACCACATTTACTTTGCATTTCAGGCTTTACCAGTTTGGGTTCAGAGAGCGGCCTTAAGGGAATTGCATTCGCAGATGTTCAGGTGTATATGGTCCCGGAAGAGCGTGAGAGTCGCTAGACACACACTGATGGCAGCCAAATATATGCAGCCCAACTGGCACCAGTGTTAGAGAGTCAAGCAGCGACACAGAAGGTTAAACACTAGGTGAATATTGAGCAAAGCGTTTTAGGAATCTCCTTACATAGAGTGTGCTGGTATTCTCCAAAAGTCCGCAAGAGGGGTGAACGGGCACATTAGGGATAAAGCGGGACGTTGATATACCAGGGATGTACAGGGTTCGATTTATTCGTTGGAAGGAGTGGGGCTTATACACATTGGGCCAGATGTAGAGATACAATTGTCTCCTCATTTGAAGAGTGCAAGCAGGCCTATATAGTTGGGGATTGAGATTGGATACTTGCAACTCCACCACTGGACAACATGACCACAAGTGCCGTCCCAGGGAAAACGTGAGCCAACTCGCTTCAAGGATTTGTTTATAGGCAACCCCCGCTTAAGGCCAAACTTACAGCTCTCGATCGGGTGTTGAATGGGTCTAGATTTAAGTCCCCACATACCTGTATGACCAGATGTAGGTAGACCTATAGACTATCTTACCTGGTTCAATATTTGGACAAGAGCTAACAAGACCTCCCAGGCTGTCCAAATTAGGGAAAATAGCTTTAAGCTATTGTGCCGTTGGTATCTTAACGCTGTGTGGTTTCATAAAATGACTCCAGCGCTTTCCCCTTGTTGGTGTGGTGTGCACAGGATCCTTTTTTCATATGTGGTGGGAATGCCCTCGGGTTCGGGCATTTTGGCAGGCAGTGGACACCTAGATTGGTGAAGTATGTGGGTTTGAGCTAGAGATGGACCCTTTGGTTTTGCTTCAGGGGAATGAGGACGCTCAGGGACATAAGTTGAATGCCAGAACCTCTAGACCAATTACCTTTTCTTTGGTAGCGGCACTGTCTTGTAATTGCAAAACACTGGAAATCTCAAATGATGCCTGGTATAAAGGAATGGTGGGCCTGGGTAAGGTATGTGGCTGCTATCCCAAAAGTGATTGGGCAATGCAGGGAGAAATGGCGCAATTTCTATCAGATAGGGCCCCACTGATATAGTTTGTGAATGATCCCGACAACACCAACATTCACCATAAGCCACACGAGATGTCCTCTTTTTAACTGCTGTAATATCCGAGCTAAGCTGTTGCACCTGCACACCTGCATGCTCTACAGACTATGTGTCATACCCTATTTTGTATAGAGGAAAAGGGTAGGATCCTATTTCGGGGAGCGACACCTTCGGGATCGCATTTAGGTGGTGAGGAAAAGAACAATGAAGGTGAAGACCCCGTCTTAACAAAACAGCCTAGAAGTGGATGTATCTATTGTGGGCAGAGGTCCATTAGTTTTAGAACAATCTCAACATTTCAATCAGTACTCATGGTGCTGGAACACACAGATAATTGTACCAGAACCAGAGATTAAAAACCAACCTGAAAATAACAGTACAATGAATATTTTATTTAGTTTTAGGTAAAACATGTAAAAACAATCACATTTTTTTTAAAAAAACAAGAACTTAAGCTGAGAGACAATTTATCCAACTATTGGAGAACACATGAAATCATTAAAGTGCAATTAAAAAGTGGGGTTAGTACGTGGATGTTGTGTCCTATTCCTAATTAATAACCTAAAATACAGGCACAATGGTAGAGCACTGTTAATAGTACACCGCTCTATCATAGAAGAAGCCTATTAGAACCCCTAGGCTTTAGTCGTGGTGGTCGACATATGTTTCAGCTAAAAACGACACAAAATCAGACACTTCCACACTGTCTGTAGTCGTAGATGTAGCTGTCTTCAGGCCAGAGAAGATGTTTCAAGAAAAGTTTCTTGTGTTTAGTACTTCTTGGTTGGCCTTCCGTATTGCAAGTATAACCCACAACAAAGCAAAAAAAAAAGTGGCTGGGGGGAGGTTGGTGACAAGACAGCATATTGGCATTTCAGTATTGTTAAAAAGAAAGGGACATGCCCTCATAGTATACATCACTTGTGCGTTTTTAGAAAAGGTTGTGATGTAAAGTCAAGCATGCTGTTTTGATTTGCTCATGCATTACCAGGCTAAGTGTATCATTACAAAACCTAGGATTTCTTATTCATTGTTGGAAATTGTGTTCAATTTATTTGGATACGTGAAACCTTTATCTCAAAAGCTGCACAAAATGCAGTGTTAATACATGCGAGTCAAAATTGCTCACCTATTAGAATAAGTTTTAACAAAGGCGATTCTTTGAATTGCCTGGCGCAAAATTTGTGTTAATGCAGTAATTGTACTTCTTGCAGTAGGGATCTAAACAAAAGAAGTAACAGTTTTCTATGGGTCAAAATCCGAATTAGTGCCTAAATTGCAGAAAAAAGGGGGAAAAAAGGCGGCATAGGTGGAGCTACGTCCAAGTACTTCATGTATTTAAATAACTGTTTGGATTCCTATCCACGTGCATGTTCCAAAACGAATGAAGGACGGGGTGGGGGGGGCGTAGTTGCTGTTCTGGCAGGGTATTATTCCCAGAGTGGAGGTTACTCCTTTTACAATGGTAAAAGACACGTGAATGCCCTGCACAATAGAAAAACACAAGAAAAGGAAACGTGGTATTTAATTATTGTGAAAACTTATTACTGCTGGGTGGTTCGCCCTATGTCATTGGGGAAAACAAATGATGTTGTTTGCCTTTGTGGATTTTATTACGTATGCTTGATTACACCCCATTTTGTATCCAAGAAAGATGAACATGGATGTACTTTATTTAAGTTTCCATCAGAGTTTGATATTAGATAGGATTTTGTCATACTATTTGAACATTTTTTGGTTATGGAATCGTACTGTAAAAGCGGAATGCTAAAGACGGTTGCCGACTCATTAACAGGAGAAAAGCCTTAGAGCTTTGACTGACACGTGCTTGATATAGTCATTGTATTCGGTACATTGTTGTATATAATTCAATAAAAAGGCCAGAGGAAATGGAGTAATGCCCCATGGTGTTTGTGAACATTGTGAGAAAACGGAGAAAGACCAAGGGAAGGGAGTCATTTTCTTGGCATCAAACATTTCAGTTGGTAGACTGCTTTATTTTGTGAACCTTGTGAGAAGCCCAGAAAGACCAAGGGAAGGGACTTATTTTCCTGGAACTCAGGTTTTGAGTTGGAACTTTGCTTTGTTTGGGAACTGAACATTTTCAATCTTTAACTTTGTGGCGCCTTTGATGAGAACTGCAACCTGGGAAAGGGAGTTGTCCACTCCAAAAACAGAGTTCCTCCAGACATCTAGCATGGTCGAACACTTTACAGAAGGGAACCATGCTCCTACACTAAGGCGGCTCACCAGCCTTTCAGTTTAGTTAGAAGTGCAAGAGAATGAAATAGGTTTTCACACAGGACGGTGGACCTTTGGTTACAGACATTCTGGCACATCCTTAGTATTGAGCAGAGGCAGGGAAACCTCTTAGTAATTGGGTCGGGTAGGGTTTTTCCTTGATTTTCTGACTAAATAAACGTTTATAACGACCATCATACAACCTGTGTGTCAGTCTCCTCCTTCCACACCCTTACACTACATTCATGCTATTGTGCTAAACATAAAAACAAAAACCTAATAAGTCCCCAAATACGAAACCACACCCACCCCCACTCACTAGCAAACTGAACTTGCCAGTGTGAAACCATCCCTACTAAAATCACAAACTCTAAAGGTCTAATTCATGTTTTAACCACAGATGAAATTCACAGCCTGATACCTTAAAGAACCGGCCCTTCCTCTTGTCCCACTTAGACAGCAAGGAATTAAGCAGCCTCGCCATAGAAATTGACAACAGTGATCAAGTGATTAAGTTATGTCTTCTGGACATCTACCACACCTCTGCAAGAAACCGTGCAGGAAGCACCATTACGAACAATCACTGGACACAGACAAAAAAACTCCAGGGCAAGCAAATCTTGCACACATCTTGAAAGGATTTACAAGCCAACCGGGCTGTCTGAAATCAGGGGGAAAGAACTATGGCTGAGCCACAATCGCACAATTCGCCCTTCTCTTGTCATCTTGAACACTGTTGCGATTGATCGTTCAGAAACAGCAATTATTTGTCATGATGTTGCACCAGGTACAGATCTATCTGCATTAAAGTCCTCACTTCCTCTGCCTCCGCTCTAGCACTTCACCCATCATGGTAACATCCTGACCACAGGTGGCCGTACCGCCTACCTGTACTTAAAAATGTCCCATTTCGGTTGTCCTTAATCTATGCATGTCCCCCCATGCATTGTCCCCAGTGATCATTCCATTTACTCCCCTCCACAACCTGGTTAGAATGTCCCTCAAACTCATTGTGATAAATTTGACTGCTTCCTGTCTAATCTGATTTGTCTATTGTATGTTCTTTTGTGATCAAACCAGTATTGTTCCCCCTGGACATAAATAGTAATTTATCAGCAATGTTCGATCCCTCAAGTCTGGCCTATGAACCATCTCCTTAAATCTAAGCCAATTGACAACACAGCGTTTGATGGACATTCTTCATTTTTGGCATTACATTTTGTCCTAAACGCTTTAAATTGTAAGAAAACCACCATGAGGAATGTAAAGGTCAAACAGGAGTGCTGAACAATATGTTCTCCAAAATAACGTTTATAGAACGATATAGGTATGCCAACTCTAATGGAAGAACATCCCCAACGGTGGAAAGCAAGGGAGGTAGGATCAGTGTACTGGAGTAAGCCCACAGGATGCATCTATCCACAGAAAGAAGGGTATATAAGACCCTGCAGTGTTAACAGATGACTGTCCAATGAAAGAGGCCCAAGGAGCAAGACAAAGCAGGTTGACAACAAGCAAATAGTGGCCACAGAGAATATCAATCCATCTAAAAACTCTAAAAATATGACAAACATCTTGGTAAAGAAAAAAAAAAAAAAGAGGGCTCTTTTAAAAAAAAATAAGTTCATAGTTTGAAATCAAACCTTTACTTGATATATTTACAATCATAATAATTCAAAACATCATTAGACCAACAATAGGACAGTGGAGTTTGAAGGCCACGATAACAATTGAGGGTTGTTCATACATTTCACTAGTATTCCTCCCCCATTTCTAAGACCTTTTAAGAGTGAGGTTAAACACCAGTTGTCATTGCAAATGTAGCTACATAGGCCCCACTGGTTCAAATAGCTTCATGTCTTTGTCCTTAACCTGCAATTTTTACCAATGTGGGTTTATTTACGCTCCAAGACTATTCTTTCAACCGTTGGTCACAAATAACTTGCAAAAAGAGCCAAAGTCAAGGACACTTTCTCCTAATATTAGTAGTGATCAACAGTCTCTTCATTCTAATGTGCGCAGGTTCAATGCAAATTTTCCAAAGAATTGTGTTCTCAGATCCTGTAGTGCCGAGCATTCAAGGACCAAGTGTTGGAGTGTTTCCCTTTTTAAGTTGCAGAGTCTACATGTGAAGTTCCTCTCACTTCTAGACTTTCTCACTTCTAAGATTTCCCTTGTCAGGTACAAGTTCAATCGGAATCACAAACTGGCAAAGGGCTAGATGGTCTGGGAATTTTGCCAGTAAGAGGAAGAGTATCCCTTGCCCTGGTTTCTGGTAATGCTCTGCCATATTTATTTATTTGGATTTGTAGAGTGCACGTCAACCCGGAGGCATCGTGGCGTTTGTTACAGACATATCTTACTTGCATATACATAAGTAATGCATAATTTACAGGAGCATGTATGACATTTGTACAAATTTACAGTGCAATATATTTACATAGGTTAGCGAGTGTCACATTATTGTGCAAGGAAAGAGGTCTTCAGTTTCGTACGAAAAACCGGGAGTGAGTTCTCTGCTCTAATGTCTGCAGGTAGAGCCTTCCAGGACTTGGCAGCAATGTAGGGGAAGATTAGGCCACCGCTTTGGCTTTTTTGATGCCTGGGATATGGAGTAAGTTGGTGTATTGCATCCTGGTGGGACGTGAGGAGGAGGGTTTGGAGATGGTCTCCGATAGGTAGGACGGGGCAGAAAGAGGCATGTTTGTGCGAGGGTGAGAATTTTGAGTGTGATCCGCTCTTTGACCGGGAGCCATTGGGCTGAGTGTCTGGCCTGGGAGATATGCTCTCTTCCTGGGATGCTAAGAGCGGCCCGGAGAGCATTGTTCTGTGTGACTTGTAGTCCGTTTAGGTTTTTTGCTGAAGTGCCTGCTAGGAGGGCATTGCAATAGTCCAGTTTGGCTCCAATGGTTGCTCTGGCTATTGAATGGCGGTTAGGTTTTGAGAGGTATGTCTTGATGGTGTTTATAAGTTTGGTGGTATGCGCAGATGAGGAAGTGATTGCGCTGACTTGTCTGGTCATTGATAGTGAGGAGTCTAAGTATACTCCCAGTGTCTTGACAGCTGTGGATACGGGGATGATGGAGTTGTCAATAGAGAAGTTGGCGTACAGTTTGTCCAGTTTGTCTAGGGTGCTCTGTTGACCTAGTATCATGATTTCAGTCACGTCTCCATTAAGGCAGAGGCCATTAACTGCCATCCAAACCTGGATGATGGAGTAGATCATGTGGAGTGCCTCTGCGTCTTCGTGGTATGATCCTGAGAGAGGTAGAAGTACGTGTGTGTCGTCCGTGTAGTTCGTGTACGTGATAAAATGGAGTCGAGTTTGTCAAAGAGAGGCTAAGTGAACAAGTTGTAAAGTGTGGGTGCAGTGCAGGATCCTTGAGGGACCCCGCAATGGATTGTAGTGGGCGTGGACTTTCATGGCTCTTCCCTTGAGGAAGAAGGTGACCCAGAGAGCGGATTCTTTAAAGAAATTAGCTGAGTGTGAGGTGTGAGTTCAGGGTCTTGTGATCAACCAGATTGAATGCGGCTGAGAGATCTAGGAGGAGCAGTAGGGCTGGCTTGCCCTTATCCATGATTTGGGTGATCTGACTCTTCAGATCCACCAGGGCTGTTTCAGTGCAGTGTCCTTTCCAGAAGCCTGATTGCCTGGTCCCAAGGATGGAGTGGGTATCCAGAAAGTGTTGGATTTGGCAATGTGCGGCCAATAATTTCAAGAGGAATGGCACTGTTATCAAAAAATCAATTGTAGCTATACAATTTACAGCCATCTTTTGCCTCTGTTGTCTGTATCCAATCTAGGTCCAGCAACTTTTTCTTAACCAAGTTTGGATTCCTAATAAGCTCGTCCAAAGTGCAACTAACGCTTTTCAGGTGGGAAATGCAGATCGCCTTACAAGAGTCTAAAAGAGGCTATGATTTTTGCCTCCAATGCTCTTCTCAAGACCATCAACCCATCCTCTTAGCAGTCGAACACTTACTTAGCAGTGCCAAAGATTTCCAAACAGCCACAATGTAAAGTGAGTTTAATCCCAGTTCAACTCTAATAGCTTGAACTGATATTACATTACGGAGTGCCAATACCAGTCTCCAGAAGAGACCCTCCAGAGTTGGCCATAGATTGCAAGGTAAAGCCAGCATTGATATTGATATTTTATTTCCATCGCGCTAATACACAAGGGTTTCAGAGCGCGGCAAGGGAAAGGGAACAGGGGAGAACAAAAACAACGATCTTACTAGGTGCAGTGACATTGAGAACGTGCAAGTGCAGGGTAGAGAGGGATGGGGGAGAAGTGCATGGAAGGGGGAACAAAAAGGAGAGTGCGGAGCGAGAAGGAAAAACAAAAATAATAATAAAATAATAAATAAAAAGGCAGCAAACAATGGGGGTGCATCCAGCAAGTGGCAAGTGCTGGGTTTATGGCAGCAGGCCATGTAGATCTGAAAGTGCAGGAAGAAAAGGGGAGGGCTGTATGGGTACAAATACAGACCCCAGTGCAGGGGGTGGGCCGGAGGTAGTGCGTGAGGGTGGCAAGATGAGCAGGTACCTGGGCCCGGAGGACAGCGGGTGGCCAGGTGCATGGTGCCGAGGGAGAGTAGAATAAACAGGGGAGGAGAAGGCAGAAGCAAAGAGGAAGGTTTTGAGGTGCCTCTGGAACCAGAGATGGTTCTCCTCAAGATTTAGAGCGGCAGGTAGGCTGTTCCAGAGGGAGGCCCCAGCCGAAGACCGAGATCTACCCCTAGCTCGTTTCTTTGAGAAACAACTGACCCTGAGAGAGTAAGAGGTAGAGGAGCAGCGTGCTCGAGATGTGAGGTATTTGCCGATGGATAGCTGAAGGTATGTTGGACCCAGGCCCCAGAAAGCCTTGTGGACAATGCAGATGGTTTTGAATTTAATCCTTGCAACCACTGGGAGCCAATGGAGAGATTTCAGAGCTGGAGCGATACGATCCCAGGGCTTGAGGACAAGGACAAGTCTCGCAGTCCTGTTCTGGATAAGTTGTAAAGGGCAGAGAGTAGAGGCAGGTAGATTAAGAAAGGCTGTTACAATAGTCCAACTTAGAGAGAACCAGAGCTTGGGAGACAGTGAGCTTCTGGAGGAATGAGAGGAAAGGAAGAATACCTCTGAGGAGGTGCAGTAGGATGTTTGACTTTTATACATCAGCGATGTGGGCGGAGAAGGAGAGTGTGGAATCAAAGGTGACACCAAGGTTCTTGGCTTCGCAGGTGGGGATAGGAGGAGGGCCAAGGGAGGCTGGCCAGAGTGAGGGGAAAGGAAGGTGATGGTGTGCCAATGAGGAGGATCTCTGTCTTGCTGGCATTAAGACAAAGATCATTGGCGGCACACCAATCTTGAATGGCAGTTGGGCAATCAGTGATGAGAGAGGTGGAGGTGGTGGCCGAGGGCAGCCTGAAAATGAGTTTTGTCGTCTGCGTAGCACTGCATTGCCTCCACACCATAAGTCAGGATCGCGGTATCCTTTTTGGTGTAGAAGTCAACAACTGATTTTATAATAAACTTGTAATATTTTGCTGAGATCAGACTTGCCTTTGCTGCCAGGGTTTTAACCCTCTTCTGCAGTGTACTTTCATAGTGGCTGTCCGTGTCGCTGTTTCCTATGTTAACTCCAAGATATTTCAGTAAGGCTACCTCAAGAATTTTTTCCCGTTCATGTACCATGCTTTTTTCCCACCTAACCTTCGTCCAAGTGTGAAAACCCTTGACTTTATTACATTAATTTTCAAAGCGTTGGTTTCAATATACCTTCCAGAGCAGTTAGTTGGCGCTGTAACCCAATCCCGGTCTGATCCATGAGTATGAGGTTATCTGCATAGAGGAGGCGATTTATGTCCTCACCCATCGGCCTTGGTGGAAAACTTCCAATGTCTGCAAATGCCATGCCTATGTCTGAGATGAATAGAATAAATATCGCAGGAGCTAACCAGCAGCCCTGTTTTAATCAATTCTCAGTGTTAATTGGATCTGTCAGGTTTCCCTTGGCATACAGTTTTACAGCAACTGATGTTCCCCTATGCAAAGCCTGGATGGGTTCCAAGATGTTATTCCGACAATTCCAACTGTTCAATTTCCTCCACAGTTTATTTCGGTCTACCAGGTCGAAGGCTTGTGCAAGGTCAATTGATCCAAGGAAGATTTGGCCTTTCCCCTTTGTCTTTGCCCTCATTTAAAAAAAGAAAATGTATCAGGAACAGGTTGAGGGCCATACATATACCTCTGACAAATCCTGTTTGCCAGATGTCACAGTGTTTACTGGCCATGGTCCAGTTTGTTAGTTCTTTCAAGATAACCGCTGCAAAAAGCTTACCCATTACATCCAGTGGGTCGATAGGTCGGATCCAAACAACTACTGACCTATCACCCTTCTTGAAGATTGGGACTATCATGAGTGGGTCCATATCTTCGGGATCCTTTTTGATAGGATATGGCATTTATAATGCGCCTATACACAAGTGTTTCAAGGCACGACGTGGCAAGGGAGGGGGAACAGAGGGAAGACATACAACAATCCGACCAGGCCAGGTGTCAGGGGACCTGGGCCCTAGATCAGAGGATGGCCAGGTAACCAGTCCAGTGTCAGTGTCAGCCAGGAAGTCAGCAAGGGAGAAGAGGAGAAAAAGCAGAAGCAGAGAAAGGTTTTGAGGTGCTTCCGGAACCAAAGATGATTCTCCTCAAGTTTTAGGGAGGCAGGAAGGCTGTTCCAGAGGGAGGCTCCAGCCGAAGAAAAATCTACCACTAACTGGTTGCTTGGAGAAGCGACTGACCCTGAGGGAGTTGGAGGCGAATGAGCGAAGAGCTCGAGAAGGAAGGTATTTTGGAAGAGAGAGTTGAAGGTATTGAGGCCCCAGAAGGCCTTTTGGACGATGAAGAGGGTTTTGAACTTAATCTTCGCAGCCACTGGGAGCCAGTGCAGAGATTTCAGTCCTGGAGAGATGCGATACCTGGGCTTGAGGCCAAGGACAAGTCTCACGATCCTGTTTTGGATAAATTGCAGAGGGCGGAGATTAGAAGCAAGCAGATTTAGAAAGAGGCTATTGCAATAGTCCAGCCTAGAGAGAACCAGAGCTCTGGAGAGATGAGCTTCTGGGGGAAGGAGAGGAAAGGAAGAATACCTCTGAGGAGGTGCAGCTGGTAGTGTGACTTCGAGACGTCAGATGTGAGGAGAGAACGAGAGTGCAGAGTCGAAGATGACCCCAAGGTTTTTACCCTTGCAGGTAGGAGCAGAATGAGGGCTAAGAGGCCGGCCTGAGAGCTACAGGAAAGGAGGGAAAGGATGTACCGATGAGGAGAATCTCAGTCTTGCTGGCATTGAGGCAGTTGCTTTTATGTGTGAGAATAACTCTCCAATAAACATAGCCCACTCTTCAGCGTTATCTTTCACCATTTGGTTGGTTACCCCATCCGGACCAGCGGCCCTTGATTTGCTGGCCTGATGAATTAAGGATAAGATTTCCTCTGCGTCCGTTTTAATGGCCCAGTGGTCGGCCAGATTCGTTGTTACCAATAGTTCAATGTTACCTGAACTTTTAAATAGACCTCTGAAGTGAACGACAGTCTTCGGCCGCTACTGCGTTGGCAAGAGAGGATTCCTGCGAATGGCTCAGAAAGTGGAATGTTTTCCATATTTCCGCAGTGTTCTTGGCGGCAATCATCTTTAACATTTTTTCTGAGTCTTGTATTAACAGTAGTAATTTATGTGGCTTGAGCCAATTTTTGAATTTCTGATTAAGCTTCTTTATTTTGGCCTTTGTGTTTATAGAATTCATTTTTGCCAATTTTCTCACTTCCTTTTGGAGCAGTTTTTCCCTGGTCGCAACCTCTGCCTCGTAACGGTCGCTTGAAAAATGTTTTAACAGTCCCCAGATTTCTTTCTGCAAATGCCAAAGGACTGACGAGTATTGCTTTTGTTTACGGTGTCGAAGGTCTTGTTCCGCCAATAAATTCACCCTCAGGGCTTCGGTCAAACTATTTATTTTTGCTGGAGCTATTCATAGCCTAGTACCTCTGGAATTAATTTCGATCTTCTGAGTCGATTTGGAGAAGCTAATATGTGATCAAAAAGGGGCTCTAGGAAATTCCTACATCTTGCAAAGATTGAGCGTCACCCAAAATGACCAAAGACAAAGGATCCACGGAAGAATGGGGCTAATGAAGATGAGGGGACTACCTTCAGGGGATAAAGAAAAACAAAATAAAATGAGGGAGAGGAATCCTACAGCTCCATAATACATGACATGCTACCAATGGTGAAAGAAGCAGTGGAAGAGGATTTGAATTCAAGTCTACCCTCCACTGATACTGAGGTAGAGATCGTAGGAGAGAAATCTGAATTGGAGCCGACTAGAACAAAGCAGCAAAGCCCCTCACCCCCGGTCTTACAATTAGCCCAATGAGGGCAAGTACACAACTTATTTTCTGACCTTGGTTGAGATGAGTTGGCCAAAAATGGCTCCAGAGACTTTTGCATTAATAAGGAGGGTTTCTTAATCCCGGAAGTGAAAAGGAGTTCTGGTTCATGGTCTGCACAGCCCAATAAGAGCACACTAAATTGGCTGAAAGTCATAACCCTCCTTACGTTCTTTTGGAGCGTGTGTTCAAGAGAACACATGGTAATCCCAAATAGGAAAAACTACTATAGCTATTCAAAGAAATTCCTAGACTCCGTATAATAACAAACACGTTTAATTTGTTTAGGAAAACAGAACTGTTCTCATCATGGTACATTTCTATTTGAAATTGACAACCTCCCTTTTAATGGGGGAGGCACATCCTTTTCTTACCCTGGGCTATGATATTTGCAGGCCACAGGAGTAAGATCAGAAACAGCGGGAGGAGCGGGCTCTGATAGAAATTCATGTAGGTGAGTGGTGCTACAGCTGATAAACCACCTAATGAAAAACGGGATAGAAGAGATAAATTGGTCAGAGGAAACAGGTGCTCTATATTTACAGCCCAAGAACTCCAACTCAAAGTTATGCCAACCTGTTTGCCACAGGTTGCCACAAAAATGCCTTAAATACAACACAATCAACATTCAATTCTAACTCCAACACTCCACTAAAACAACTATTTGCATACCCCATGGAAGAGAGAGAACTCCCACTTACTGAGCAAAAATTTAACAGAGTAGCTCAGAGTGGATTGTGACATTCTACTACTATTAAATAAACCATAACTGGATGGCTATAAAAATTTCGATTCTGGCCGCCAAAGGAGTTATGCGACGTCCGTTTGGGGGACTAGTCTCAGCTATTGAATCTTTCTGTAATTTAAGTTATGAGCAGCAGGCTTCCTCCCTACGACATGTTGGCAGTAAAACCCTTGTATAAATAATGGTATAAAAAGGAAACATTGGATCACTTAATTATTAATGTGTACATGAATCCTCGTGCAGTAAATCCCATAAAGTTTTGTATGCGTCTTTTGGATATTTTAGACTCCTAACGTCCAACACAGCTACTCAAAGATTGTTTAGATTTGTTTTTATGCAAAGGGGTAAAAGAATAGAAATAACAAATTATGTGGCTAATGGACACCTGGGTGATGATATTTCAGCTAAAGTTAACTGGCAGAGTGCCTTTAGCCAATCCACTGTTGACTAAATATTCGACACAAAAGAAATAATATGACAACCGCAAATTATTCAAAGTGTCTCCCTCCTCGGTGAGTGTGTATGCCAGTTTATATTTTGGAATAAGACTGGGTTTGTATGAAAGGAATTATTCCATAGTGGATTCTAATTTCAAAGTAAACCGTAAGAAAAAGAGAATTACATGGTCAGATAATGTGATCACAAAATACAATTTTAATAACACTTGGGAAATTAAAAACAACTTCCACCTGAACATAAGGGGGTAGCACCTCCATTTTTGAGAAGCCTGATGCAATAGTGTGCTCATTTAGAAAGGGAAGTACTGTTCCACTTCATGGATGTCACAATTTTGATGAGGGAGTTGCATAAAGAAAGAAAGATTTAAAACAAAATCTTAATAAATTAAGCCAAAGGGCTTCATTACAAGTTTGGTGGTATCCTTCCGGTAATTCCGGCGAGATACCATTACAGGCACCTGGCCTGCTGAATTACCGGCAGATTACTGGTGCCAGTAAGGATATGCCAATCCCCATTACATGGAGTCCCGCCGGTATAACCGACACCAGTAATACCAGTGCCAGAAATAACTGCTGTTTTTTGTGCCGGTGTTGTACCTGCAACGGCAAACTTGTAATGAGGTCAAAAATAAGACCCCATACTCACTGAGACAACAAGAAATACTAAATACAAACATTTTAAAAATGGCTTAAATCTTATAGGATTAGGTTCCAAAATAATTCAGAAGAGATCCTAAATATCCTCATGTCTTATAACAAAAGCTTTTGGGACCTTATCCCGCAAAAAACAAGTCTCCCAAGCTTATATTCAACTCAACCCTACTGGGAAACCCACATGGAAGATTTTTCTTACTAAGGTGTACTCCATCCCGGAGTAAATTGTTCTAGAACAAAATGGGGGAAACCCTAAGTGGTACCTCGACTTTGATAGAGATATAATAAGAGTAATGAGGCAGGCCAACTCCCCTTGAGCCATCGAACCCGTCGAAATACGGATGGCTTTATTTAGATTTGATCCAGAGTATTGGTCTAAGATTCTATTTAGTGCATTTAAGGACATACTGAGGACAAGCAAAACCCCTAAATCATGGAAAAGATCGATTCTAGTCCCAAATTTTAAAAAGTGTAACAGGGACTGTCCCTCCAACTGCAGACCTATTGCCCTTCTTGTTTGTTTATTTTATTTATATCGCACACCTGACCCGGAGGTAATTGGGCGCTAAGGATAGTAATGGTTACAAGGCAATTAGACAATTATGAGGATTAATACAATTTAAACATACAAGGTAAAGTTACAATGGTGGCTATATACAAATTGAACATTATACATATTGTACATTGGGTCAAAGCAGAAGAAGCATTTCAGTCAAAGCAGTCGTATGAGCCGATCACCTAATAGATGGTTCTAACAGGAACTGTTATTTAAGTTTTATTTAGTATCCAGGTGATAGCCTGACTTCTGAAATTGTTAAAGGTCTGAATGGTTTCAATATTCTGTGGGAGAGAGTTCCAAAGCTGGGCAGCTAATACTGGGAAGCTGGAACCTCCGGCTCTTTTTAGATTATATCTGTGCACCACCAGACATGGTGTGTTGGAAGATCTGGTGGTTCTATTGGATACCTTCCATGTGAATTTATCTGTGAGGTGGGGGGGGGGGGCTTGGTGGTTAAGCGCTTTATGAGTGAGGCAAATAGTTTTTAGGGCAATTTTGTCCTGTATAGAGAGCCACCTGTGGTGCTTTCTCGTTTCTGATATATGCTCTCTTGGGAATATTCAGCGCAGCTCTGAGCGCGTTATTTTGCATAATTTGAAGTTTGTTTAAGATGGTTTTGTTCGCTCCTAGATAAAGACTGTTGCAATAATCCAATTTGGATTGTATGAGCGCTCTCGCCAGAGTAATGCAGCTAGAGGGGGATAGAGGTCTGCAGGCTCTGATCGACTTGCCAGTGTAGGCTGTGGCCGAAGATGTCATGTTGATGTGCTTAGTTAGGTTAGACTGGGCATCAAAGTAGAAACCTAGAGTTTTTACATGTTTGGCAATGGGTATACTGTTCCCATCAATGACTATATTTGTATAGTTGTTAGATGATCCGACTAGGAGTAATTCGGTCTTATCATTCAGGCAGAGGCCATGTGTGGCCATCCATGCCTGAATGATGATGTAGACTTTATTAATCTGCGCGACATCTATATCATAGGTTCCTGAGAGGGGTAGGAGTATCAGGGTGTCATCCGCATAATTTGTGTAGGTGACACCCAGACAGTCCAATTTGTCAAATAGTGGCTTTGTAAAAATGTTGTACAAAGTGGGTGAAACGCAGGATCCTTGAGGGACTCCGCAGGTGATGGGGATAGGGTCAGCAGCTGCTGAGGGTGAGAACACGCGCATGGTTCTGTTTGCGAGGAAAGATTGGATCCAGGCAACTGCAGAACTGGAGAAATGGGCCGCTGAGGATGGGTGGTTGCAAAGTATGGAGTGATCCACCAGATCAAAAGCCGCAGAAAGGTCGAGTAGAAGTAGGATGGCCATCTTTCCTTTATCTTTTAATTCATCAATCTGGCTTTTGAGGTTAAGTGCCATTTCTGTTCCTTGCCGAGGTCTGAAGCCAGATTGACGGGCGCCGAGTAGTTTGTGAGCTTCCAGATAATCTTGTATCTGCAAGTAGGCTATTCTGTCCAGGATTTTCAATAGAAAGGGGACTGTCGTAATTGGTCTATAGTTGGTGGGTATAGCCGGGTCAAGGGTTTGTTTTTTTAATAGTGGTAGAACCCAGGACTGTTTGAGGTTACTTGGGACGGAATTGTTAGAGAAGGAAGAGTTTACAAGTTTAGTGATAAATGGGGCAAGATCTCTGGCTGCATCTTTTATAATCTGTGCAGGGCAACTGTCGCCCTGGCAGTTTGACGGTTTAAGAGACGCAATGATTTTATGGACTTCAGGAATGGTGACTTTTTTGAATGAGAAACCTGAGTTAGTGTGAGAGGTAGGGGTAGGAGCTAGTGTAATGACTGTTCGTTGATTCAGTTAGTACACAATTTTTCTCAATTATCCTAATGAATCTAAACAAATGGACTCATGATTAACAAATTGATGACATGAATCAATCCAGCTTTAGAAGGGGACAGGACACCTATCTGAATACCTTTATACTTTCCCACATGCAACAAGCAAACACTTCCGTTCAACCACTATAGGTTGCCTTTAAAGATTATTCCAAGCTTTTGAAAGGGTCAATAGGGAAAGGCTATGGCTGTAAATTAGATCTATAGGGTGCCCATTACATTTGATCATAATACTGAGGCACTTAAACAAACAGTGACAGCAATTAAAGTCCTTAAACTCAAAGGGTGAACTGAGAGCCTATACCATCCTATAGAGGCCTCCGCCAGGGATGCATTTAGCACCCAGACCTATATATCACTTTTAGGAACAGTGTTGCTTTCTAGTGCCTCTTATCCACCGAAGCTGTGCCATTTGCATAGCCCTCAAAGGTCCTACACGGATTACATAATATTAATGTACCAAACAGCAATAGGTCTTCAACGGTCCTTGAATGTTGTCTCCAGCTATACTAATGAGGTGGATCTGGAATTGAATCATTTTTGGTCCAAAAAAGGGCAAGACAGGAGACTGTGCCTGCTATATTACAACACTAAACTAGTACAGGTCAACAACTGTAAGTACCTGGGTAGTAATAATTATCAATTATCTTGGACTCAGGGGGCGCTGAACAAAGATTTGGTGCTGAAAAGTAGACCTTTAATTTCTCAAATGAAGAAAATTGACAATAGGTATGCAAAGTTCTGTGTTGCCCCTTGTCACATTTTATAAAGGTATGGTTGTTCCCATCATGGTGTATGGAGCAGAGTCTAAATTGCAAAGAATTCAATGGGGTAAACTAAAAGGGAAGATCTGGAAAGTTGTCTTAGGTTTACCCAAGGGTGTCCCGATCCAATGCATTGGTTTTGAAATGACTGAACTCAATGGAGAGGCCAAAGTTTTCTAGATATTATGGGAGGATACAGAAGCCAAAATCGTCTAAGATCTATCATCTGCCCCCACCATTATAATAAACGCATAAAGCACTTTCCAAGTTATATGGATATTGTTAAATATATGGAGATTGAGGACATCAGGAACTCTAAGTGGTAATCCAATTTCACTATGCATAGCAACAATTCATTTGATAAATGTTTGAACTAAATGATATTCAACTCTTCCTGCTTCTGTAAGATAAGGTGATATACTTGTATATGTGGCTTTATAATATGTTCATGGATAATTTTCTACGGAATTAAATGAATTTTCATTAATTGTGAAAGGTTTCTTAAACCAAATCACTCAAAAATATAATGTATATATTCACTGGAAAAATGTGGAATACCGAGTCATCTGCTCGGTCCCTCATACTGACCAATGTTGTGTATTGGCATGTGGGCAGTGGACGATGAATACACACTGTTCCTAAAGAACGCCTTATACGGTTTATTTCCTTTTTAAAATAAGGGCATATTATATAACTTTCTGGTCCATGAGGGTCAGAACATGCCTCAGGGAGCTGCTGTACACCCTTAACTAGTTACATTGCTCCTTTTATTTTATTTTTTAAAAGAAGGGCTGCTTGATGAATTTTCACAAAACTATGTAAGGTGTAACCAGATGCCGACTTCTCACACAAGTTTGGCGTCAATCCACTTCCAGCTTCTACGTAGATGAGAACAAGTAGTCCATAAGGATTTGAATGAGACATGCAAATTTTGAGAAGCCCTCCTTACAACTTTTATATATTACTTTTGGAATGTGTTTTGCAGTATTTGACAAATGATGCATTGTATTAGAAACTGAAAAAGAGCTCTTCCTATATGCTGTCTAACTTAACCATAACTAGAAAGTTGAAATTAAAACTTCTAATTAACATTATACAGAAAGATCTAGAATATCCATTCTGGAATAAATACAAAATGTAATCGGGCAAACTGGAAAACTATTCCAAAAAAGACCCCACTGATATGCAGATATATTCCACTGTTTAGGATTAATAAAGAGCTCATGGTGGTTGATCCCAACATGCAAACTAGGTGGCACTGTAGTATTCACTCTTGGCAAAGGGGATTTGAAGGATTGTAGAACCCCTTTTGGCATAGCTGTAGTAGTATGACCTCTGGAGAAATAACTTAAGAGTAATGTACCATCATGGCAGGAGCGCTCCCACCGCCTTCAGAAACAAAGAAATAATGGAAAAGGATATGAGAAACATAGGAACAGAGACAAAGCTATTGTTGAATGGATGCCCTACACTGATTCAGAAAAGTAGTAGTGTTGCTTACCTGACAAGGAGCGGGTGAGAGTCTTGGCCTTCACAAGTCTTCTCTCTCTGCACCACCTGTTCACATCCTTGTAAGAGTAAAGCTTAAGGAACAGAATGGTATAAATACTCAGTGCAAACACAGCTCCAACTGTGGGAGAAAAAAACGATAATATACTCAGAAAACAGCTGACACATCTAATGAAGAAATTGTACCAATACTCATTAATACAGACTACGCATCCTAAACAGACATCTGCACAAAAGGTAATGGGGGGAGGGTAAGTAAGCAATGGAAGTTGGTAAAAATATCAAACACTTAACAAAAATGAGTGGCAAAGTTGAGTTTAGAGACAAAGCTTAATTGTATTACTTAGCAGTTTTCATGTTATAATTGGTAAGAAACAGCTCTCTGAAATAGTCATTTTTAACCATAGAGACTCATATCGGAACCGTTCGAATGTGTCAAACCAGAACAGTTTTACACTAGTGTGTCATGGAACCAAGAAATAAAGAATACAAGGTATAAATTGAAAATACAACTGAACACCTTCTTTCGTACAGGAGACCACTGTAAGAGCCATTGTGAGAACCTTCAGAGCCCTTGCAAAGAGGTTCGTTCCATGCTGTAAAATTTAGCAGTGAAGTTAGAAGATTTTTCAGGAGACTGTTTAAGTCCTGTTTTATCATAACCTATCCAATGTCCATTTATTTTACTCTCCAAATGTGCTGTATAATCTTCAATTTTTCACAAGTTGTTCTATTTATGTATTTATTTTAACAATGCTTAAATAGCGCTTTTAGCCATAGCACTAAACAAAAACAGTACACAGATAGCGCAATGACAGATAAGCGACAGTTCAAATGACAACTGAGAAAAAAATAATAGTTTAGGAAAAAGCAGCCTGTAAGAAATATAACTTGAGGTGCTTTTTTAAACTAACAAGAGTGACAATGAATATTCAGAAGTAGAACGATCCATAATTTTAGGGCAAGAAATTGATATGAAAAAATGAAGGTGGACGGGGGACAGGCTGAATAATTTGTGAAGCGGATTGAATGTCTCTAGTACGTTGATCAAATAAAAAAATGATGGAAGTGGCAAGAGCATGGATACTTTTGAATACCAAAGACATTGATATAAATAACTTTAACTGGAAGCCATTGAAGGCAACCCAGATAAATGGAACATTTGAAGAAAAAGGTAGGCCAATAGAATCCACACTGCAAAGTGTAAAATAGAGATAAGAGGATAAAGAGCATAGTTAGGAAGACCCACATACATATAGAGAATAGTAGAGGTGAGACATGAACATAGTTTGCAAGCAAGTGAAGAAATGTGTTAATATTAACAAAATGAAAACGGAAAGATGGCATTATAGCAACGATTTGGGCCTGCAAAAATAAAACGTACATTGTGCGATTCTTGAGCAATAGGAAGACGAAGAGATCAAGGAAAGAGGAAAGAATAGAATTTCATTTTTTAATCATTAAGACTAAGAAAATGGGACAACCAAGATTTAACTCTGAAAGCACATGAGGAAATTTGATGGTTAATAGTCTAATTAAAAGAGGGAAACAAGAGCAGAGTGTGTATCCGCAGAAAGAGGGACCTAAAAACCATGATCTGAAATGAGAGGCCAAGGATGAAGTATAAAGCGTAAATACAATTTGGTCCTAAAACAAAGTCCTGAGGAACACCATAGGGAAGAGACAGAGGGGAAGAACCCTTCTAAGAAATAGCAAAAGAATGATAAAAGAAAAATAAAACGATTGACAAGCAATACCCAAAAGACCCATAAAGAAATCTCATGCAACACCAGCAGCTACTGATCTTTTTGGCTCATCTAGGGAGAAAGTCCCTTCTAGAATCTGTTGACGTTTTCATCCTGCAGGAAACCTGGTGTACAAAAAACAATTTTCATCAACGGTTTCTCTATTCCTTCCCATAATGCAACCACCTCTAAACAAAGCTAGTGGCAGCCTTGCTATTGGGGCTAAGTCTCATTTATCATTGACAGTCTCGGCATGATAGCTCAGGGACAATGTGCTCGCCCTGGAAGCAAAACATGGAGAAACACAGGTTCAACCCACTATCCCAAGCAAGCTTTTGAAATGTAGAGCTCAATTCAAATAGTGAATGCTCTATCCTAAGCAAGCTTTTAGAAATGTAGCCATTACGCTCACCTGGTATCCACGGGCACACCACCCAACCCTGGTTAGATGATTTGCACTCTCGAAACCCTCTCCCGGTCCCTTGGTAAGGCCTCTGATTAAAGATGGGTCTTAATATTGTAAAAGGTGGATTCTCTGTCCTGCTCCTCGTGGCAGGGGAGTGTAGAGGTGGGGGGCGAGCAGCGACCAAGTTACTTCACTGGTGCAAGTCCCCTGTGGGAATCCAGGCCTGCTGCGACTCCGTAGGTTTGCTGCTTTACAGTCTTTATATGCAGTTCTTATGTTCCTCTTAGTTCAAATAATAATGTGTTGCTTTTTTACTTTTAGGTATGGAAAGGTATTTTGGTGTTGTCATGCAGTTTGAAGATGAGCATGGGCCAGTAGGCGAAAGTGCGCGATGCTGTCCAGTGAGTAATGCGCGACAGGTTGCAATGTTACTCGCCGAGCGCTGTAATGTTCCAGCAATGATACTGACCAGGAGATGACTACCCAAGTAAGAATTTTGTAGCGCTTACTAATGCGGTCTTGCTTTCTCCTCTTGTCAGGTTATGGTATTCCAGGATGCATGCGGTGCCGGATGATGGCGTTCGTACCTTCAGGGGAGTGGAACTGAAGTCAGGATACTGTTCCAGGATAGATATATAGATATATATAGATATATAGATATGGGATACATTACTCACCGTAATCATATTTCTGATGCTTGTATCTGCTTAGATTCACATGCTGTGCATAGGCCGACATCTAGTGGAAGCTGCGGAGTATTACAGTTTGTTTTTCGAAGTCGAAAAATGGGCGTCGACACACGGCGTGCCAGTAATACTATCCCTAGTGTGACGTCCCCTGTACCCATGATCCCTCACGCGTCTAGGATCCCCAGATTGTGTTTTTCCTGACATGAGGTAGCATGAGGAGTAGCGTGAGTACAGATAGTCCAAGCAGATAGAAAGGTAAGACTACAAGCAACCATGCGCCTTCTCTCGGAGGGGAGGAAGGGTGGGTCGCATGTGAATCTAAGCAGATACAAGCATCAGAAATATGATTACGGTGAGTAATGTATCCCTTCTGAGGCTTGTGGAATCTGCTTAGATCACATGCTGTGCATAGATTAGCGAGCAGTACCAGAAGAAGGAGGTGGGATGTGAGAAGGGTCATGAGCAAACAGGTGTCTTAGAACCGCTTGTCCCACTTGTGTATCTGCCTTGGAATGAGTGTCAATGCAGTAATGCTGAGTAAAAGTGTGAATAGAGCTCCAAGTAGCTGCTTTGCAAATGGTGTCAAGGGGAACATTTGCAATGAAAGCCAGAGTGGCCCCAATGCCTCTGGTAGAGTGGGCCCTTGGCGTAAAAGGCAGAGTTTTTTCAGAAAGAGAGTAACACAGCTGTATACAGTTGATAATCCACTTTGAGATAGCGCCCTTAGAGACGCGATCCCCCTCTCTGCCTGTAGCTACGGAGACAAACAGTTGATCTGTTTTCCTTAGCGGTCTGGTTTTATTTACATAGTATAAGACCGCCCTACGCACATCTAGGGTGTGTAGTTTCACCTCAGCTGAGCTTTGTGGGTTTTGGAAGAAAGCCGGAAGCTCGATGGACTGGTTTACATGGAACTTGGATATGAATTTTGGTGAGAATCTAGGGTGTGTGCGTAAAACCAGTTTGTCCTTGTGGATAGTAAAGAAAGGATCTTGCACTGACAGAGCCTGAATTTCACTAACCCTTCTTATGGAGGTAATGGCTACTAAGAAGGCCGTTTTATAAGTCAGGTGTTTGAGACTACTTTTATGCATGGGTTCGAAGGGGGGCCCCATGAGCTTAGATAGCACCACATTGAGATCCCATCCTGGCGGTGGGTTCGAGATAGGAGGGTGAAGTCTCTTTACTCCTTCCATGAAGGCTTTAACCACTGGTACTTTCCACCACGAAACCTTGTTATGGGATGTGGTGTAGGCTGAGAGGGCTGCCAGGTGTACTTTCAGAGAGTTAAAAACCAACCCTGCATCCAGCAGGTGGAGCATGTATGTTACAACGTTGGAAGGAGTGCAATCAACCGGGTTGATTTGTTTACACTGGCACCAGATAACGAATCTTTTCCACTTGTCAAAGTAACAGTGCCTTGTATTTGGTTTCCTAGACTCTTTTAGAATGTCCATACACCTCTGTGGTAATTTGAGATGTCCAAACTCTATGACTTCAGGAGCCATGCTGCTAGGTTCATAGAGTTGGGTTCCTGATGCACTGTTTGACCTTGTTGCTGGGACAGAAGGTTGTACCGGGCTGGGAGTCTGATGGGCTCGCATACCGCCATCCTGCGTAGGTGTGGAAACCATGGTTGTCTCGCCCACATGGGAGCAACTAGGATGAGCGTCATCGATTCCTTGTTCATCTTGTACACCACCTTCCTGATGAGAGGAGTTGGTGGGAAAGCGTACGCAAACATCCCTGACCAGTTCATCCACAGGGCATTCCCCTGGGAGTCCGGTTGTGGGAACCTGGATGCAAATCCTGGGCATTGTTTGTTTTCGCTTGTGGCGAATAGGTCTATAGTGGGGAAACCCCACTGAGAGAAGAGATCTTCTACTACGTCTCTGTGAAGGACCCATTCGTGTTCTTCTGGGAGGGAGTCTCTGCTTAGAGCATCCGCTAGGGAATTGAGCTCCCCTGGAACATGTTGCGATGACAGGAAGATGTTCCGTCTGAGTGCCCATCTCCATATTTTCTGGGCAAGCTTGGACAGATTTGGCGAACGAGTCCC
Organism: Ambystoma mexicanum; assembly: GCF_040938575.1. NCBI lineage: Eukaryota > Metazoa > Chordata > Amphibia > Caudata > Ambystomatidae > Ambystoma > Ambystoma mexicanum. The sequence goes on from NC_090933.1 coordinate 1,308,202,896, forward strand.
TCCTTGCTTGTTCAGATAGAACATGGCTGTCGTGCTGTCCGTCCTGATCTGCACCGACAAGTTTAGTAGATGGGGCTCGAACGCCTGCAGCGCTCGGAATACTGCCAGAAGCTCTAGCAGATTGATGTGGTTCTTGGCTACTGAGTGAGACCAGAGACCCTGAGCTGTGTGGTGGAGATGGTGAGCTCCCCACCCCGTCAGGCATGCATCTGTAGTTACCACTGCCTGTACTTCGGGATCGTAAAAGGGTTTCCCCTTTGCGAGATTCTCTCTTGTCCACCAGTGTAGGTTCTGTACAAGTGTTGGCGAAACGACCACTAGATCGTCCCACTGACCACTTGCCTGAGACCACTGTTTCGCCAACCATTCCTGCATGGGACGCATGCGCAGACGCGCGTGGGGGACCAGGTAAATGCATGACGCCATCATGCCGAGTAACCGCATAGCTTTGCGTACTGTTATCTGTTGACCTGACTGATAATGCGGAATTTGCAGAAGTATGTTCCGAATTCTTTCTTCCGAAGGGAAGGTCAATCCTTTCTGAGTATCTAGGATAGCTCCTAGAAACTGTTTTGAGGTGCTTGGCACCAGACTTGACTTTTTCTCGTTGATGGAGAAGCCTAATTCGTGGAGGAGGTCGATGGTCCTCTGAATGTTTGACCTGCAGATTCCTGGGGTTTCCCCCGTTATGAGCCAGTCGTCCAGATAAGGGTACACTGGGATTGCCTCCCTGCGTAGGTGTGCAGCTGCCACCGCCAGTACCTTGGTGAATACCCTTGGTGCAGAAGCTATCCCGAAGGGCAGTACCTTGAATTGGTAGTGGCGACTGTCTACCTTGAAGCGCAAGTATTTTCTGTGCGCCGGGAGCATGGAAATATGAAAATAGGCATCTTTCATATCCAAGGTTGCCATGTAATCCCCCTTTTTTAGGAGTGGGATTACCTCTTGTAGTGTGGTCATACGGAATTTTTGTGGCTTGACATACTTGTTGGCAGGCCGTAAGTCTAAAACTGGGCGCATTGTTAAATCTTTCTTTGGCACAAGGAAGTAAGTTGAATAGATACCCTTGTTTACCTGGTGTCCCGGGACGAGTTCTATCGCGTCCTTTTCTAGCAGAATGGCGATCTCCTCGAGGAGGATTTTCTGATGTTGTAAAGAGTGGACTTTTTGTCTTGGAGGATGGTTTAGGGGACGTTGCAGTAGTTCTATGCAGTACCCATTGGATACTGTTGACAGCACCCATCTGTCGGAAGTTATCCCTTCCCATGCCTGGGTGAAACTTGATATTCGTCCCCCTACTGGGGTTGCATGGGAAGGGACCCTGAACTGAGCGTCACTGCTTTGGTGGAGGCGTGCCTCCTCCTTTACTGGGGCTGCCTCTGCCTCTACCACGTCCTCTTTTACTACCCCTACCATACGCCTGGGTAGACTGTTGTGAGCTGGTGTTCCACTGTGTACCCTGGGTGTGGGAGTAGCTATTTCCTCTATTGGAATTTTGGCCGCGGGGGCGACGAAAATTGCCATTCCCTCTTTGGTTAGGTGGTTTGGTAGTTAACTGGCCAAGGGATTTGAGGGTGTCGAATTCTTCCTTAGCGTTTTTTAGAGCGTCCTCGACTGCCTTCCCAAACAGGAGATCACTTTCCACTGGTTTGTCTAAGAGCGCAGCTTGTGTTTCTGCTTTGAATCCCGACTGCCTCAACCAAGCATGCCTTTTGATGACAGTCCCCTCTGCTATAAGTCTACCCGCATTGTCAGCGGCGTCCAGAGTTGCTTTTACAGTGCAGCCTGACACGTTCCTTCCTTCCGCACAAATGCGAGCTAGCTGGCTTTTAAGGGGTTCGGGAGCAGAGTCTATTAGTGCTGCCACTTCTTCCCACTGGTGACAGTTGTAGCTAGCCAACAGTGTGGTGGAATTCGCGATTCTGGCTTGGTAGGCTGCCGTGGAAGCTACTTTCCTGCCAAAACCATAAAGTTTTTTACTTTCTTTGTCGGGGGGAGCCTCAGAGGAAGATAATGGTGTACCAGCTCTTTTGCGGGTGTTGGTTACTACTAGAGAGTCTGGCTTAAGTTGACCTCTAATATATAGGGGGTCCGACTGGGCTGCTTTAAACAGCTTCTCCACTCTCGGATTTACAGGTCTTGTCAGGTTTGGGTTGACAAGGGATGGTGCTATTCTGCGTTGAACAGATTTTAGGATGGGAATGGTCTGGGCTACTGGCTTCCTTTCCCCTATTAGTTCTTCCGCAAAGTCCCTTTCTTCCTGGACACCTTGTGTGTCTATGTGGAAGTGGTTAGCTGCCCGAAAGAGCAGTTCATTCAAGAGGGGCTGATTATCTATTGGGGAGTCAGACACTGGGGCTTCCCTTTCGACTGGTGAGTCCATTCTGAAAATATCTGGGCTATTTTCTGGCTCATCCTCGTCTTCGTCTTCGCCGTAATAATCTGATCCTGCAGGATCTTCTGGCGTGTCAATTTCCTGACCTTCTATAAGGGAAGAGTTTCTTTGGTCTGTAGGGAAGAGGTAAGAATAGGGTTGGACCTCGATGGGGTCTAAAGGCCTAAATGGTGTCTCGACCCGGGGTCTTTTATTTGAGGGGATAGGGTCCCTTGACCCTGAGGGAGAATGTTCCTGAGGGTTTAAAGCTAGGAGTTGTTCAGGGTGTCTTTCGAAAAAATTCGCCAAGGAAGACATCCTTGACATTACTCTGTCAATGTCCTCGCATGACCAGAGTTTAGAGCTTGGGGTGACCTCGCTGGGACTTTCTATGGATTGGCCCTGAGAAGACTTGGTCAGTTCTTTTGTAGTGGAGGACTGCAAGGGTTGTTTCCTTTGCTGTTTACCCCCTTCCCCGTGGGTGGAAGTGTGTTTCCCCTTTCCCTTATCTTTCGACGCCTGGCGTCGAGGATCGGAGGTGGAATCCCTGTCTTTCGAACTAGCCTTCGAAACTGGCCCCTCTTTACTCCCAAGTAATGTACCCTTTTCCTGGGGTGCAGTCTGGGGGTGGAAGTCGTGTTCGTCTCCGGACGATTGATCTTCCGGGATATTAATGGTTGAGGCACTCTGTGCAAGTGTGGAGGCTTGCCTGACGTCGTGCGGCGACCTCGACCGGGACCGCCCAGAGGACGTCCTTTCGGACCGCTCCTTCTGTGCCTCTTTCCGGGACGGACGACCTTCCGAGGCCGGGGACGTGCGTTCGGCTGTCCTTCGACGCCTTGGTGCCCTCGCCGTCCGAAAGTTCGGCGTCGCTGCCGTCGCTGAAGGTACCCTCCGCCTCCATAGCTGCTAGCTTGGCGTGGTGGGCCCAACGCTTGGTGGAGCGGTCCTTAAGAGTTTTTGCCTTAAACCTGCTACAGGCCCTGCAACCCGTCTCGGGGTGGTCTCTGGGTAGGCAAAGGTTGCACGTAGCGTGCTTATCTACCCAAGGGTATTTCTTATTACACTTGGGGCAAAACTGAAAGGGCGTACCCTCCATACGCGCCTGTGGGCAGCGGGCAAGTGTGTGTAGGTAATAAGGTGTCGAGTGTGGAAGTGTACCACCCCCACTCTCCCTACTTGTAGGGCCGAGGCCAGCGGCCCAGGCCCGAGCCGAGGCGGAAGCCTCAAGGCCCAATCCGTCGGGTATTCGACGTTGATCTCCTCCCCGGTTCGGCGTCGAGATGTTGATCGACGAAAGGTTGGCCAAATGGGGCAAATTAGAATTAGTTTAGAGTGAAAATATGGCAAAGCCAGGGAACTCCGATGAAGTGCTTCCGACCAGAATGGCGGAAAAAAACAATCTGGGGATCCTAGACGCGTGAGGGATCATGGGTACAGGGGACGTCACACTAGGGATAGTATTACTGGCACGCCCTGTGTCGACGCCCATTTTTCGACTTCGAAAAACAAACTGTAATACTCCGCAGCTTCCACTAGATGTCGGCCTATGCACAGCATGTGATCTAAGCAGATTCCACAAGCCTCAGAAAGATATATATATCCATATCCCTCCCTCCAAGTAAACTGGCATCAAAGAACTGGACACGGTGAGCGTTACGCAGCCCACAGCAGAATAACGCAAAGCATGTGCTGTTTGGGTGCGGTTTAAATAGTCTCAGGTAAAGTAGTCCAGATAAAGTAGTCCCAGGCCTGCCACACCCAAAAGACTAGACCGCATAGCTCAGCTCCTTGTAACTGAGCTATGTGTGTGCCTCCATGTTGGCTGACCCCTTCCCCCACCCCAACTCCCCAAATTAAATAGTCCCAAGTAAATAGTCCCATTCTAATGTTGGTCTTCATGATGGTTATGAGCCTGGCGCCAAAGAGTCTTGGATGAGGTTTTAAGGCCTTTGACCTGGCCCTAACTGGAAGGCTGACTTGCCAGTGAGGGCCAGGGACAAGGGTCATGACAGTAGAGCTCAATTCAAATATTCATGGGACTCTACTATATTGGTCAACTAAAATCATTCAATACACAAATATAATAAGGTTACTCACTGTAGTGACCACCTTACTCTTAGTCCGTAGTCCCATTTCCTCCATACTTATGGGACATTCCTCCGTCCTATGGGACGGGACCGGAGCACTTTGTAAACAGCATCACATTTTTCAAAAATGTTTTCTTCCTCTTTATACGGGGTACCGCACGCGGCCATAATCCTGCCCTCCTTAGATCCGCCCAGCGCATCACCCATCAGTCCTTTTCTATCGCCTTTAAGCAATAACAGAGGAACCTTATTAGAGGGGACAGCGGGCGGGCGTATGGAGGAAAGGGGACTATGGACTAGGAGTAAGGTGGTCACTACGGTGAGTAACCTTATACTCCTACGTCCCGTCCCCTTTTCCTCCATACTTACGGGAGATTCCCGAGCACTCATCACAGGAATTACAGGTGGATGGAAAATTCTTTACTGAAAAAGGCTTTTAAGCCCAGCCTGGCCAAACTGTGCATCAGACCTGGAGCTCAGATCCCTAGAGTAGGGTTTACAAAAAGCTGATGGAGAGGCCCAGGTAGCCGCTTTCGCGATGGCCTCCCAGAGGACAAACTTTTGAAAGGCAAAAGCAGCGTGCCTTGCACCGTATCAGATGAGCATGAACCCCTTTTGGAGGTTGAAGACCTTGAACAGCGCAAGATTCCATAATACAGGCAGCGATCCATCTGGAGATAGTCGCTTTGGAGGCCTGTTTACACTGCAGATTACAGAAGGTCACCAAGAGTTGAGAAATCCTAAATTCAGATGTTCTGTCCATATAGCACTTAAGAGCTCTAACGTCCAGACAATGTCACACTGCGACTTGTGAGCTCTGATAGCAACTACCAGAGGGGATTGCTACAGGTGGGCACTGCCTTTACGAGGTGAACTACACCACTACAGTCCAGGCTTCTGCCCTTTAATGGTTTATGTTTCTGTTACGCACACTGTTGGCGCTTGGTTTGGGTTACAGTTGCTTCGGGTTGGGGGGTGGGGGTGAGCATGGGGTTGAAGGAAGAGGCCCTTTCAAAAGTTGTCAAAGCAATCACTCTCACCACTCAAGAATGGGTACGGTCAGGATCAATGGTGGCCATGTCAGGATACAGTAAGGGATGAGAAGGGGTCAAACAATTAGTACCTTTATGGTGAGCCGACAGTAGGAGACTAATGCTCCTTATTGTTTTGGTTGTTTAAGTACTTGACAGCATGACTGATGGCTTGTTTTCATGTTTTCCCTAGCGGTCGAGAAGATTGCCAGTTTTATATTGGTCTGGAGATTAAGAATATGTTGAAGTGTTATGACCTTTCAATACACATAACTTGACCCAATACACAACTTGTTGTGAGTGTCTGGAGAGAGGTGAATGGCCTGAATGCACTATGTGCCCGATTGGCTGCCTGCCTGCCTGCATGAATGCCCTTCGCTGTGATTGGATGCTTGAGCGCCCAGCGGAATGAATGGGAGATCAACAGTATATCTGGGGACCTTTCACTGCTAGGTATCGTGTTCAGAAGCTGAAGTCCACTACGACGAGTAACTGAAGCTTGACCTTGAAGCCCTGCTGGACGAGAAGAACTGCTGTTGCTCTCCTTCACAATATGAAAGCTGTTGTGTCTCCAAGGGCTGACCCATAGAGGACCTGGTAAGGCGCCCTCTCCCCGAGGGGCCACCGTGCACCAGCTGATCTTTGCCAAAGCTCCCTGGTAGACAGACCTTCGACAGGCTGCCGACCCGAGACGGGGACTGCTGCGGAATCCCAAGGAGAAGTGCCTGGACTGTTGTCCGCCACTGTCGACGACCACCGTTGCCGTGCTCCCGTTGCCTAAGAACTTTTGAATCCAAGGACGCTCTTGTCCACATCGTCGCCGATGTATCCTGCTGGAGAAGGCCTGACCGTCGACGCGCCGAGGAAAATCTGCCGGTGGGTTTCCCGCCTCCCAAAGACCAGAGATGCCGACGACTCGATTCCCTTGCTGGGCCACAGTTCTTCAAACGCTTTGCGGTCGAGAACTATCGACATCGAGGTGCCCCGCACGCCTCTTCCTTGCTGGAAGTTTACGCTTCCCAGTCAACGAGCACCGCTAGGAACGAAGCTGCCACTTCACTGTCGTAGCTCACCCTGTTCTCCGTCAGACATTCGACGACCCGTGACTCCTGCCTCAAAGGGAGGACACTCAAGAAGGGCCATCGATACCCAGACGAAGAACGCTACAATGCCAGGTACTTTGGGGTTGCAGAACTATTGGGAAGTCTCCTGTGAACAATATATGGACTGGGCTTGTATGTTTATATCTACAGGTTGCCCAGGTGGAGTGGGGGGCGGGGGGTCCCCACACAGAACTGTGTTTAACGGCAGTGACCAGTATTTCTGCCAATTGTTCTCACCAACTGCTTTCCTCTTACCTCTATTGTTGGTTTCCGTTACAAACTGATTTGTGTGCCATTTAACCGTACACTTGATGCACTTTAAAGAGATCTAATAGTAATTGTGGTACCACGTAGAACTGTATATTTACCATTATAGATAACTGAGTACAAAGTGAGTTATCGTGATATTGTACATAACCTTGAATATTAATTATATAAAGACTGTTTTAACTGATAGTGTGCGGACATTCCTTTGTGGGTGCTTGGGGACTACGCTGTACTTACAAACCAGCCTGCATTACCCCCTGAGAAGCTAGGCCTTGATTGCTCGACCACGATACCAAAAGAGAATCTTGGCAGGGGTTCTCTGTGCCTCTTCTCTACCATATAGAGAGCAGAAGTACAGACACCCCCCTTCAGTCTTTACAGAAATAGAACAGAAAAAATCCTGTTAGTCCTTCCTCTGTCTACTTTAAGAATGGGCTAGTGAGCAACTGAACAATCAGGAGTCTGTATACTGGAAAGCATTGATAAGGCCCCCCAACCCAAACTTCACCCTCTTCCTTCCGACATGAAGGCAGCCATTATGCCTCTTGGGCATGCTGCCGCCCGGACAGATAGTTTGGGAAATTGTCAGGTAATAAGTCTGTTTTCCATATTATTAGCTACTGAAGTGTTTTAATCTTTAATATGGACTCGGTTCCATGAACCGGGGTTGCTTTCTTCACCTTCCTTCGCTGTACCCGCATTGCTTTCTGCATCCTTCTCCCCCGTACAAACAACCCTCCTATCGGCTGCTTTGTGGTCATCCTTGTGTTTTGTTTTCATCGCAGTGGTTTTAAAAGTGAGGTTGCCGCTTTCTTTCTGTATTGCCAGGTTCCCAGAATTATATTGAACTGTGCTGCTGCTCTCTGATGCATTTGCGGTCCATGCTACATTGGGGTTGGTTTTTTTGGTCCAGGACGCATTTTCCCCACACGTGTCGAGGGTCTCAGTGTTCTCATCCTCCACCCCACGCACCCTTCCTTCTGGGAACAAGAATGTTTTTTCTATTCTGGTAGCGCGGCAGCCCCACCACTGGCTCTCTCCCATCTCGTCGCCCAGCTCGCCGTCTCCGACTCTCACACTCAGTTTTGAAGTATTTCGCACATTTTTTGGGAATGGATCTCAGGGCCACTAAAACTTTCCCCCTCTGTCTCTTGTTTGTTTTGTGGGGGTCAAGGTGGGTGTTCATGGCCTTCCCGGATATCAGGGGGGGTGGGGGAGGGGGGGGGGGATCTGCTCCATGAGGACAAACATGGTGAACGCCTTCGCTGCCATCTATAAAAGTCTTTACGCCTCCAGGGAAGCTACACCCGAGGGGGCGGCCCCGCACTACCAGACACCATCGAGCTCCGTAGGCCTCTGGAGCCCTGACTGAAAAGCTGTAGGCGGAGGTCACAGGAGGAGGTGGTGGTGGCCGTGGCTCTGTCCCAGCTCCAGCCTGGCAAAACCCCAGGCCCCAACTGCTTTCCTGCTGAGACCTGGCAGCGAATGGGCGACTCAGTGGTGGTACATATGCAGGGAATGCTCCCACATGACCTTAGGCAGGACACCATTTTAATTCCTAAACCCGGGAAACCCCTGAACCTCTGCTTCATACAGACCCATTTCGCTCATCAACAGGGAGGCAAAAATCCTAGCCCGAGCCCTGGCCAATAGAATGCTTGGGGTCATCTGCTTGTTGGTCCACCCAGATCAGTGCGGGTTCATGCCGGCTAAATCCACCAGGATTAATTTGCGAAGGGTTCACTTTCCAATTAGCCTAGCCTCTACCATCAAGGAGCCACTCACCCTACTCGCAGTAGACTTCGAAAAAGCTTTCGACTCGGTAGGGTAGACCGCCCTGTGGAATATCATGGACCGCATGGGGTTCGGGCAAAACTTCATGTCATGGGTTAAGTTACTATACACACTGCCCCAGAAGCCGTGGTGCGGGTGAACGGGATCTCCTCCAGTCCCTTCCCACTGGGTAGGTGAACCAGGCAGGGATGCCCCTTCTCCCCCCTCTTATTCATACTGGCCGTAGAGCCCCTTGCGATCCAGTTTAGGGCATCCCCCGGGTGTTCTGGTTTTGTGTGGCTCTGAGGAGGGTCTCACTTTATGTGGATGACCTGTTCATCTACATGAGCAATCCTAAAGTCTCATGCCACAAGTTCATCGGCATCCTCTCAGAATATGTTATAGGTACTTGTATAGCGCATTGTCACCAACGGAATTGGTCCCCAGGCGCTCTGGCGGATCTGTAAACAGAAGGACAGGTAGGGTTAGTCAGGAGGAGGGGAGAAAGAGAGTGGGAGAAGTGGTGTGCTGTTGGCAGCTTCAGTTTGGTATACACCGAGTGCTGGGCTTTGGTGCTAGTACCGGATCGGGCGAGGCCTCGAGTGCTTTGGGTGATGTTTATGTTTTGTTGATGCGGTGTGGTAAAGTGCGTGCGGATTGCTGGGAGAGAGATGATTGTGTGGCTTTGTGTGGATTAAGTATGCAAAGGATTGAGGATTGGGTTGGGGGGGGGGTCTGTATCCTGATTCAGGTACTTATGGTTCCGTTACAGTTGTATATCTATGGGTTGGGTTGTTGCTGGTTCCTCGTGGGCCGAATCGATTTGTTGGTGCTGTGCTGATCCGGCTGTATCATAGTGGGTATTGTTTCGATTGGTAGGTGCGTCTGAACCTTATTTTTGGGTGTGGGACTGGGTAGGTAATATTTATTCTCAGGTTATGTAGTGTGACACTGGTTGGTCGGGGCTTTGAACAGTTCAGGGTCGGAGTGGTGTTCATGTGGCGTCGTAGTGCATCAGTCTTGGCGAGCTTGGGTATTCAGTTGACCATTGCATTTTGTCCCGACTGCCTTTCCGTTGGTTCTTTGGTTTCCGTGGGGTGAACATCCTTGGGGCAATTGTTTAGTTGTATTTTGAGTGGTGGGGCATTGTGCTTCCTGCTGTCTATTGGTGGACAGTGTATAGTAATGAAACATTCTGTTTCTCAACCACTGGATTGGGGCTTGTGGTGCAGTGGTTCCTTTCCCTCTCTATATTTTGTCCTTAGCGCTTTGGGGATGGTTATAATTTAAGGTCATGGTACTCTTGATGACTCGTTCTAGTGTTTGTCTTGCTACGTTTATGGTCTTTGGTCGTATTGCGGCTGTCTCCCGTTCGGTCGTTTAGTATGTCGCAGGATATTTACCTTGGGGTTTTTACCCATTGATTGATCGGTGTGCATCAGGGTCTATGTTCATTGATGTTTTAATTGTGTGTTTGCCCCTGTGGCCGGTCTTTCTAGTTAAGAGCCAGGTTTTGAGTAATTTCCTGACTAATAGGTGGTTTCTTGTGTTAAGTATGTATTTTGTAGATTATCAAGAATTTTGTGGGCTAAAAGTCAATAGGCAGAAGACAATCTTTTTCCAGCCCTTTTTCCAGCACTAGGGTGATCCCACGGCACTGTCCTTAATCGTTCTTCATCCAGAACTTTGTCTACCTGGGCATCAGAGTGACCCCCCCCCCCCCACCTGGACGACTTCCTCCAGCTCAATCTTCAACCAGTGGTGAACAGGCTCAGCAGAGTTTACCCACTGGCAAAGCAGAGTTTACACACTGGCAATCCCTCCGCCTGTACCTGCTGGGGAGAGCAGCCCTCTTCAAAATGCTTGGCCACCGAGATTTCTCCACGTCTTGCAGAATGCTCCCACATTCACATTACCCACACATCCTTTTCCAGCATAGATCGCACCCCCCGGAAATTTCAGGGGAGGGAAACAATCCCCCATTGCCCGACCACATTGCAGCGGTCAGTCTGGTAATGGGGGCTGGGCATACCCTGTTTTAAGGCGTACTACTGGGCATCACAACTGGACGTTTTTAATGACTGGCTCCACACAGACCCTGCTCTCCCACACGTTGGGAACAAGAATAGATGCATGGGCGAGATGATGCCCCTCCAGGTCCTATATGGAGCAGACACTGCAGCAGCTGACCTTCCAGGGATGATACAACAAATCCGATCGTTGAGGAACAAAGCACTCCAACACATTGGGTGGGGGAGGCGGCCGACAATGGGCCAACCTATATGAGACAATGGGTATATCCGAGGTCATGACAATGGGCCGCTTCCCTAGCTGGGAAGATCGGGGGATACTGACCTTAAAGGAGGTCTTACAGGACACCTGAAGCCGTTCAAGCCATTACGAGAAGAGTTTGACCTTCCTCCGGGTGATATCTACAGACACACACACAACTGACACGCCCTACGTGCCCAGTTCCCCGTTCTTTCAGACATTCCCCAAAGTTCACCCCTTGAGGTTAAAGTTCTCCATGCAAGGATTCTGGCAAAACCCACATCGACACTGTACCAAGTGATCTCTGCATTTGGGGCCCGGGACCTAACCAGTCTGCGGGAGAGGTGCGAGAGACTGGTCGGACCCCTGGAGTCGGAGGAGTGGGTGGAGGCCCTAATGTTCCCCCGAGAGAGAGACAGACGCCAAACTAAGGCTCATACAGTATAAAATACTTCACCAGGCCCATCACTCCCGGTTTGCAATTTCCAAGTGGGGACTGAGGGAGGATGCAGACTGTCAAAATGTTGCAGGGTGCAGTGTACCTTTTATCACATGCTGTGGAAATGTGGGGTCATACACAATTCTGCTGAGGGTGTATTCACGAAATCAATGTGGTCCTGGACACTCTGGCTCTGCTAGAACCTAAGGTCGCACTGTTGGGCATTTGGGGCAAGGTAAGACTACACAAGGAGAAAAAACATTCCTTGCGGTTGCACTGGGCCTCACTAAAAAGACTTGTAGCCACTATGTGGGGGGCGCCCGAAGGACCCACTCTAAGCAGATGGATGAATGAGATGGACAGATGTGTGTCCATGGAGAAACTTATATATTCCGCCAGAGGCTGCCCTGTGAAATTTTTGAAGGTGTGGGGCTAATGGACTGGCAGTACATGACTGGCGAGGTCTGGAACAACCACTTGACCTGCATGACTACTTACGCACTATATGATGACTTGGCCTACCCGTTTGTTTGTTCGCATATATTCTGCTCCATGCTTCTTGGGTGGACCAATACACTGACCCATTCGGTATCTACTGGTTGTATATTTGGAATGATGGGTATGCTCGTCGTGTTTGTTCTAAACCAATAAAAATAATTTATCCCCAGAAAATAAAAAAAAAATACAACCAGCAGACTTCAGCCATTAAATTTCACATTGCAGTGTAATGTGTAAATATGCCATCCAGGCCTGCATTCTGTCACACCGCTGCAATGGTGAATGAAAAGCAAAACTATTTATGCCAGAATCCAAAGAAACACTCATCACAGGATGAAACACTGGCACCCGACTATCCACAGAGTCAGTGAACATACATCTCTGCTTCACAGCCACCAAATAGAGGAAGTGGTCAGAAAGAAGCCAACTAGTTGTCTGTGTTGGTTTTTTAGCCAGTTCCAATCTCCATTTGCTTTGCCGTACACACATTTGGGAAAGGTGAACTACAAGTCCCAGAATGCAAACCACAGTTCAACGAACAGCCACAGCTGCATGGGAGGTGCCAGATCTGTCATGGGAGCAGCTCTCTATACTTAAAGATCTTTTGGAATGCAGCCCCTGCTCAGATATATCAAGCTAATCAATGTCTAGTGTGAGTTACAGTATTCATGGCCTCCAGGCCGATATCAACCTACGTCTGCTATTTATAGATCTGCACTTCCAGTGGGAACAATTAAACTTAATTACTCAGACCGGTCAGGATTTTCCGGCATTAAATGGAAAGTTTTATGACATTTAAATGCAAACATTTTTGGGCACAAATATGTATTTGTTGCAGTATTTTTGCTTCACTTTTTGAGTTGATGAGCAGGTGCTAGAGAACTAGATTGCAAACGAGACTGTCATTATTTGCAACTTGGGTGTTTATTGATCATTCCCCTAGCGATATATCTAAGACAGCAATACGACACAATTGGGATTGACATAAAAGGGGAGCCGCATCACTATACGCAGATGACATGCCGTTATACTTACGATACCCTGAAGAAAACCTCCAGTATGTCCTAGAAGTGATGGAGCGATTTGCGTCGCTATCTGGTATAGCGGTGAACCCCAAAAAATCATGTACATTTCGCTGGGGAGGTATGTAGGGATCCCAAAAGATCAATTACCAATTTTAGAGATACCATCGGAGATAAATACGTTCAGATACCTGGGAATAGATATTTACCACACCGTAGAGGCAGAACATCGGCATAATACTGAGAAAGCGGTAAGGAGCATCGAAAATAGTATGAAGTTCTGGGCAGAGCTCCCCTTGGCCATGATGGGAAGGGGGGAAATGCTGAAGATGGTGGTTCTACCGAGATTATTGGATTATTTTGGGACCATTCCATATTTAATACCAATGCGAGTTTTCGTTAAGCTACATAGCATGTGCAGGGAATTTATCTGGCATGGGACGAGGAATAGAATTGCCCTCTGGAAATTACAAAACCCGTATGAAAATGAGGGTATGAAACTGCCAAATTACGAGATCCATTATTTAGCTAGCCAGCTACAATATGTGGGGAAATGGCTATCAGAAGATCCAACCTCAGAATCTAGAATTCTGAGACTGGAGTGTGCCCCGTTCTTCCTGAAAGAGGAGATATGGTTGCCCAAATTTGAGATGAAAGAACGCCCATAGATGATGACATTGGGATGGAAAATATGGCGTAAAGCCCGTCAGGTTATGGAGAACCCGACCTCGTGTTCCCTGCAAGTGCCACTAGTCGCACTGATCGGAAAAGATGCCAGTTAATGATGATTAGGAAGCACTGGGAACCAGTAGGGATAGCAACAATGGGAGACATATGGCAAGAGGGGAGGATATAGGAATTGGAGGTTGGTGGAGGAAACCGGGTTGAATACAGGACAATATATTACATATAACAGAATGGTGGGCCAGATCAAGGAGACATGGTCGGAAATAGCACTTGAGGAGCAGCCGGATGCTGCTATTGAAACGATATATGACATAGCAGAAGGAGGGCACGAGATATCTAGGATATATGAGCTGTTTATGTCCAAAGCGGGGAAGGAAGTGACAATTAAGTCAGGACTGGGAGGAAGAAGGGGGTGCTCCAATGAGTGAAAGGATGTGGGGTCGTGCCCAGGGGTACCACAAGAAAGTGTCAAGGAATGCGAGGCTATAGCAAATACAGCTATATATAACCCATATGGCATATATGACACCCCAGAAGATAGCTAAATTTAAAAATGCAGAACGACAAACATTGCCAAAATGTGGCAAAGAAAAGGCAGGGATGACGCATATGTTTTGGGCGTGTCCAGAGATTGGAAAATTTTGGGAAGAAGTAGCCCACAAGTTAGATGAAAAAGGGATCAAGATAAATGTTGAAACAGCATGGGCATGTCTGATAGGAGGGTTCCCTAGACCACGCAGACTAAAACATGTCAGTAAATTGAAGGATTTGACATACATAATTGCCAAGCGTAGAATTGCTATGGGATGGAAGGCATGCCATAGACCAATGGTAGATGTTTGGTGGAAAGATCTCCAAAAATGGACTGAAGCTGAAACAGCAGTGTGGCAGGAAGCTGGGAACAAAGGAGGGGATGAGGAAGCAGAAACCCAGACAGCCTGGAAACCGTTAGTGGCCACATTGTATGGGCCCACTCAGGATGGCTGAGTGACCAGAACTAGGGGTGTCACGATATTAGTTTTAAGACGGTATGATAACCTTCTTGCCAAATGACGGTATATCATGGTTATCGCGGTATAGCAGGTGATGTTAACTAATCTTAACAAATATTTTCTAAAAGGTCATAAATTGTCAGATTTATCATCACAAACAAAATCAGGCACCCAGGGCCAGAATTGGGCTTTTCAACATACTTTCCACTGAAATGCCACCCCTTGCTTCCACCAAACACACGTGTGGAGAGGAGGAGGGGGGGGGTGCCCTGCTGCGACTAGCAAAGCAAACTGAATAGCTTTTCTTAAGTGGTCATTTAGGCTTTTAGCTCCCCCACTGGCTACTGGTGAAGATGAACATGTTGCCATCTTGATAACCTAGAAGCCACAGCTCAATGGAGGCTGATGGTAGTATACGCTTGTGCGCGCGCCCACACACACACACACACACACACTTTACGTTACAGCCTGTAGTTTACTTGCGGGCCAAAAGGTGTTCAGTAATCACGGACATGTTACCCTTTGGTATGGCAGCAGGGAATACCCACAGAGATGAGTACATTTTACAGTGTAACTTATTATATGTAAATTCAATGATAGAACCAGGGAAATCCCCCATTGTCATATGTTTAGCAAACATTATCCATTATAAATATATAAACCCCAAAGCCGCCATCCCAAAGTAAACCCTTTTCCTTCTTAGCACTGTATTTATTCTTCCTATTGCTAACATATTGATTTTATGTCAGGCACGTGTGATTTATGGAATGGCATTAAAAACTGCTCCAACTAACTACTTGGCAGATGGCACATCCAACAGTGCAAGACCAAGACTGTGCAGCACTTGCTTACTGCAGCCTTTCCAAATCAGATTGAAAAGCACACTTAACGGTATAAACGGTATACCGGTATAAACAATATGACGGTTATTATTATTCAATTAAGTGGTTCACAGTATCTTTAACGGTATACCGTTATACCGTTACATCCCTAACCAGGACTCAGTTGAAGATAGACAAGAGAACCTCTTTGCATTATTGAGATGCAGATCTCAAAGTAGAGTAGGCTTGTATGGGGGGGGCGCAATGGGAGAAGTGGTAGACAAGGTTTGAACTGTATAAACTTGAAATATGTGTCATGATGCCTACCTCTAAGGAGCCAGGCCGGGCCCAGCAACCCCAGAGGCAGACATCATTTTCCCCAGGGAAGTCTCAGCGGGCCCAAGTCGGGGCCCTTTGGACTCAGTCCTGGCGCCTTAGGCGCCAGGCTCATAGCGGACCCCAGTCCTGGCGCCTTAGGCGCCAGGCTCATAGAAGAGGATATGTGTTTAAGTGCTTGGGTGCACACTTACCTGATGCAGACCTTGCTGCTTCATCCAGGCCCTCTTGAGGCCTGAATGGGACTACTTAACCTGTAGGACTACTTCACCACCTGGGTGTGGTCGGGGAAGGATACATACCTGATTGGTGGAAGGATAC
Organism: Ambystoma mexicanum; assembly: GCF_040938575.1. Taxonomy (NCBI): domain Eukaryota; kingdom Metazoa; phylum Chordata; class Amphibia; order Caudata; family Ambystomatidae; genus Ambystoma; species Ambystoma mexicanum. The sequence goes on from NC_090933.1 coordinate 1,308,218,921, forward strand.
ATACCAGGAACTTCTTCCAAGGCTATTTAAACCCCACCCGAACATCCACACATGCTTCGCGTTGTTCTGCACCTAGCAGCTGGACGCTCACCGTGTCAGCTCCTGCATCCTGACTTCAGCCACGCCTGCCAGCACCCTGGAACACCTGCAAGGGGAGAAAGGAAGAGAATAGGAGAAGAAAAGCCCTTACCTGCTAAATCTGCATCCCGGAGTCATTTCTCCAACGGCCCTGAAAAGGAAGACATCATTTTAAAGGCATTTCGTTTCGATCGCTGCAGCGCTGCATTTTACTCACCTTTGCAAGGCGCTTCCATCTTCAGCAGCGATCTTCTGGATTCAGCTACGCCCCGGCGCCTAGAGGAAAAAAGACAAGAACAAAGGTGAGAGGGAGAAAAGGAATAAGGAAAGCTCAGTTTCCTTTTAAGTCTTACCTGTTGGATTATTCCCACTGCATTTCGGGTCCTGCCGCTTCCTGGCATCTCCGGACCCCGCCCCTATGGGGAAAAAAGACAAAGACATTGAATGAGCGAATGCAAAGACATTACCTGAGCGCGCATCCAGAACTGTTTCACTTCGGGTCGGCGCCATATCTCCGGCCCTCCGAACCCCGGCCCCTAAGGGGAAAAAGACATAAGCATTAGCGCTTGCTGCAATTAGACAGCGAACATTATTATTAAGCTTAAACTTTTGAACAGAACTTTTACAGCGCCTTACCTGAACAGTCAAGCTTACCTGAACTCCCATCAATCCTCAATCCAGTGAAGTAACTGGGTTTCAACGCGCCCCTGCATCAGAAGCAGGATGGAGAGCTCATCCTTCCAAACCCTAAGGTGAGGCTTCACGGGGAATCGTGGAGGAGGTATCGTGGAGGGTTGGAAGGGAGTGGGAGGCTTGAGCATTGTTCCACAGTTGGTAATACTCCCTTTTCACGTACAGGAGGGTATCCAACGAGCCAGGGAAGCCAGAATAGAGGGGCCCTTCCTGTCCATCTTCAGAGTTCTGCGCCTTCGACGCCGCGCCTCCGTGGGAACCAGGTGAGCGTTACAGAACGCGAAGCCATACCACAATTTCCCACCTGGGCGCTATGGAGACTTCCGAGACAGATCAGCTGGCCCATCTTTTAGGGGAATTACGGGCAGAAGTGCACTCAGCCCGCCAGGAGACTAATGCTCTCAGAAGGGAACTAATCCTATCCAAGGAAAGAACTGATGATCGGGCCAAAAGGTTATTGCAGGGCCAGGCAGAGCACACTCCTTTACCTGTTTCCGGAGATATTTCTACAACAATGGGTTCGAATAACCCGGTACAAATCAATCTACCTGGACACATGCCTTTGGCCCCGCCGGAACGTTTTGCGGGGGATCCCAAGAAATATGCCGTTTTTATGAACCAATGCCGTTTACACTTTTTATGCAGGCCCGGGGCCTTCCCCAACGACCAGACCAAAGTAGCCTTTGTACTATCTTACCTCAGTGGCTGTGCTGCAGATTGGTCTATTCCATTGGTAAATCAGGATGATCCCATTCTCCGGGATTTCCAGGGCTTCCAGGCCAGCATGGAAAGATTGTTCGCTCGACACTCGCAGGGACAGGCCCTTGACAACGAACTGCTATCCTTACGACAAGGTAATCAGGATCTTTTGTCCTATATCGCCACCTTTAATAGACTAGTTGTGGAAACCGGATGGCCTGAAAATAAAAGGATCACATTGTTTCATCGAGGCCTGCGCGGAGAGCTTAAATATGTTATAGCTCAGATAGTAGATCCACCCCAGGCCTGCGCAGACTACATAGACTTAGTGGTTCAACTTGATCACAGACTTCAAAATAGAAAAGCAGATCGGCTCAAGTATGAAACCAGAGTACATATCAAGACCCACGTTAACTCCAAGAGTACTGACGTTTCCGAACCTATGCAAATTGGCAGTGTTAAAGGACCATTAACGCAGAAGGAACGAGAGAGAAGGCGACAAATGCAACTTTGTCTGTATTGCGGAACATCCGGTCACTTTCTTCAAAGTTGTCCAGTTAAACCACCCAAGAAGGTGGTTGGAGCCACTGATAACGAGTTATTGACACCTGGTTCGGGAAACGACCTAGCCCGACAAGCGTAGGGGTCCGCTTGCCGAGCTTGAAAAAAAACTTTGACCTCGCATTTTGTCATGCCAATGGTGCTTGTGAACCCAAAACAGCCTCAGCAGTTGCATGCTATAAAAGCATACATAGACAGTGGAGCTATTAGAAATTACATAGACCGTGAATTGGCTTCCAGGATTAAGCTTCCTCTCCGCCCGAAAGTAACCCAAGATGTAATTACTACAGTTGATGGAACCGAAAAAGCCTCAGGGCCTGTAACGCATTCCACAGTTGAAATCACTCTGGTGGGTCAGGACGGACATCGGGAAGCAATCGTGTTTGATGTGATCAAGGCCCCACAATTTCAAGTACTTCTTGGAATCCCTTGGTTAGAAACACATAATCCGAGAATAGACTGGCGAGCAAAGAAGGTAACTTTTCCTGATTGTGAACCAACCTGTTACCCAAGGAATCCAGCTATGGGTCTAGCCTCTGTAACTTCCACCCCTGTACAGCTACCATCTGAATACCAAGAATTCCAAGACGTTTTTCAGAAAGAGCAGGCTAACACCTTACCTCCCCATCGATCTTACGATTGCCAAATCGACTTGGTACCCAATGCACAACTACCTTGTAGTAGGATTTATGCTCTTACTGAACCGGAGAACCTGCATTTGCGCCAGTATTTGGATCAATACCTGGCCAATGGTTTCATTCGCCCATCAAAGTCACCAGTCTCTTCCGCTTTGTTCTTCGTACCTAAAAAGGAAGGAGACCTTAGGGCCTGTATTGACTACCGCGCCCTAAATCAGATAACGATTAAGAATCGTTACCCTTTGCCCCCGATACCTGAGCTTATCGTCCAAGTAAAAGATGCTCGTGTGTACACCAAGCTAGATCTCCGAGGAGCTTACCACCTGGTACGTATAAAAGAGGGCGACGAGTGGAAGACTGCATTCCGCACCAAATTTGGGCTCTTCGAATATCAAGTAATGCCCTTCGGTTTGTGCAACGCACCTGCCGCCTTTCAGTACTTCATGAATGATGTTCTTCGGGAACTTATCGATGTTTGTGTCATCGTTTATATTGACGACATCCTGGTGTATTCCTCCTCAGAATCTGATCACAGAAACCATGTTAGGGCAGTTCTTGAGAAATTGCACCAGCACAAATTATTTGACAAGCTCGAAAAATGCGTTTTTCATACCACAGAAGTGGAGTTTCTCGGATTCATCCTGACACCTCAAGGAATCCGAATGGACTCGCGGAAAGTGGACGCCATTCTCAAATGGCCATCTCCTAGCTCTGTGAAGGGAGTGCAAAGCATGCTTGGCTTTGCCAATTTCTATCGAAGGTTCATCCCGGAATTTTCTCGAACTGTTCAACCCATCACAGCTCTCCTAAAGAAAAACAAACGCTTTGAATGGACTCTTGAGGCTGAACAAGCCTTTCAGGACCTGAAAACCAAATTCACCTCTGCACCTGTATTGAAGCACCCGCGCCCAGATCTCCCTTACATCGTGGAAACCGATGCATCCAGTTCGGCCATGGGAGCTGTCCTGTCGCAAAGAGACCCAGAAACTAACCAACTACACCCTGTAGCCTTTTGGTCCAGAAAATTCTCTCCACCTGAACTCAATTACGCAATTACCGACAAAGAACTACTGGCTATTAAATCAGCTTTCAAGGCTTGGCGTCACTATCTTCTCGGTGCAAGACACACCATCACCGTAATTACGGACCACAGAAATTTGCAGTATTTAAATACGGCCAAAGCTCAATCTTCGCGACAACTCCGATGGGCTTTATTCTTTGCGGAATTTGATTTTGTAATTACCTATCGCCCTGGCTGCAAGAATGGTAAGGCAGATGCCTTATCCCGGATAGGCATGGAAGAACCCAATTCGAGTTTAGAACCTGTGCCAATCATACCGGAACAAAGAATTCTGGGCTTGACTTCATTGCAAACCATTGAGGACATCCAAGCTCAAGTAAAACAGCTTTTTGACTCTTCTGCCTTACTGGAATGGAGTCAAAAGGGTCCTCACTACACCGTTAAGGATGATTTACCCTACTTCCAAGAGCGGTTATTTCTGCCAAGTAAAGAATTGCAGGAACTTGTCATTACCCGTCATCATGAATCATTAATGGAAGGACACCCCGGTATCGCGAAAACAGAAGAAAAGATCAAACGCCACTTCCGGTGGCCTTCTTGGAGAAAAGACAGTCATTTGTGTTGTCTTGCGGAATCTGTGCCCAAAATAAGAGTCAAAAGAAAAGGCCAGCCGGCCTACTTCAACCTTTGGACATTCCACCAGCACCTTGGCACACCTTGTCAATGGACTTTATAACTGACCTGCCTCCTTGTGGTGGTTACAACACGATTCTCGTAATAGTGGATCTATTCTCCAAAATGGCCCATTTTATCCCTTTAAAAGGATTGCCGTCAGCTTCCACCTTGGCCAAGGAATTTATGGAAAATATAGTGCGGTTACATGGTTTCCCTTCCATATTAGTCTCAGACCGTGGAAGTCAATTTATCTCCCACTTTTGGAAGAAATGTTGCCAACTAGCACAAATAGACGTGCGGTTATCCACCAGCCACCACCCCCAGACCGACGGACAAACCGAGAGAACCAATCAGACTCTCGAGCAATATCTGCGGTGCATGTTACACCAATCCGAGTTGAATTGGAAGGACATCCTTTGGATTGCAGAATATGCATACAATTCAGTGCATTCTGGAACCGGACAAACTCCTTTTTATACCCTGTATGGTCACCATCCTCGGACCTCTGACCTAGATCCACCTCTGACCCTGGAGATGCCTGCAGTAAATCACCTACATTCCACAATAACCCAAGCCTTCAAAGAAGCTACAACCCACTTACAGCAAGCCAAGAAAAAGTATAAAGAAAACGCTGATTTGCACCGAAGTAAAACTCCTCCTTACCAAGTAGGAGATCAGGTATGGCTAGCAACTAAACATCTACCCCTCAAGGGTCAGCAAACTTTTAATCCCCGATTCATTGGGCCTTACCCCATCAAAGCTATTATCAACCCAGTGGCCTTTAAACTCGATTTACCATCCAACATGCGGATTCATCCCGTTTTTCACGCATCTCTTCTAAAACCAGTACAACCTGGAACCAGACTGTCTGAGCCCCCAGGCCCTGTCCAAATTGATGGAGAATTAGAATTCGAAGTGAAAGACATTTTAGATTCCAAGATAGTTAAGTCGAAACTCTTCTATCTTGTTGATTGGAAAGGATATGGACCTCAGGAAAGATCTTGGGAACCCAGTAACTATGTTCATGCACCACGATTAATTCAAAGATTCCATCGAAGATTCCCGCACAAACCAAAACCCCCGGAGAAAAAGACCTTGGGAGGGGCCTTGAGGGGGGGTACTGTCATGATGCCTACCTCTAAGGAGCCAGGCCGGGCCCAGCAACCCCAGAGGCAGACATCATTTTCCCCAGGGAAGTCTCAGCGGGCCCAAGTCGGGGCCCTTTGGACTCAGTCCTGGCGCCTTAGGCGCCAGGCTCATAGCGGACCCCAGTCCTGGCGCCTTAGGCGCCAGGCTCAGAAGAGGATATGTGTTTAAGTGCTTGGGTGCACACTTACCTGATGCAGACCTTGCTGCTTCATCCAGGCCCTCTTGAGGCCTGAATGGGACTACTTAACCTGTAGGACTACTTCACCACCCAGGTGTGGTCGGGGAAGGATACATACCAGGAACTTCTTCCAAGGCTATTTAAACCCCACCCGAACAGCCACACATGCTTCGCGTTGTTCTGCACCTAGCAGCTGGACGCTCACCGTGTCAGCTCCTGCATCCTGACTTCAGCCACGCCTGCCAGCACCCTGGAACACCTGCAAGGGGAGAAAGGAAGAGAATAGGAGAAGAAAAGCACTTACCTGCTAAATCTGCATCCCGGAGTCATTTCTCCAACGGCCCTGAAAAGGAAGACATCATTTTAAAGGCATTTCGTTTCGATCGCTGCAGCGCTGCATTTTACTCACCTTTGCAAGGCGCTTCCATCTTCAGCAGCGATCTTCTGGATTCAGCTACGCCCCGGCGCCTAAAGGAAAAAAGACAAGAACAAAGGTGAGAGGGAGAAAAGGAATAAGGAAAGCTCAGTTTCCTTTTAAGTCTTACCTGTTGGATTATTCCCACTGCATTTCGGGTCCTGCCGCTTCCTGGCATCTCCGGACCCCGGCCCCTATGGGGAAAAAAGACAGACATTGAATGAGCGAATGCAAAGACATTACCTGAGCGCGCATCCAGAACTGTTTCACTTCAGGTTGGCGCCATATCTCCGGCCCTCCGAACCCCGGCCCCTAAGGGGAAAAAGACATAAGCATTAGCGCTTGCTGCAATTAGACAGCGAACATTATTATTAAGCTTGAACTTTTGAACAGAACTTTTACAGCGCCTTACCTGAACAGTCAAGCTTACCTGAACTCCCATCAATCCTCAATCCAGTGAAGTAACTGGGTTTCAACGCGCCCCTGCATCAGAAGCAGGATGGAGAGCTCATCCTTCCAAACCCTAAGGTGAGGCTTCACGGGGAATCGTGGAGGAGGTATCGTGGAGGGTTGGAAGGGAGTGGGAGGCTTGAACATTGTTCCACAGTTGGTAATACTCCCTTTTCACGTACAGGAGGGTAATCCAACGAGCCAGGGAAGCCAGAATAGAGGGGCCCTTCCTGTCCATCTTCAGAGTTCTGCGCCTTCGACGCCGCGCCTCCGTGGGAACCAGGTGAGCGTTACAATATGGTTACATGTACTGCAAATTTGGTTGTATGGTGTAAAATCGTTTTAAAACTTTATTGATCATTATAATTTGTAAAGGTGAAAATATTTCCCTTCCATTTTCTCCAATCCCCCCCAAGCACAGACACCCCTACTCATCTCACCAATTCTCTATCAGAACTTACACTCCCAAAGTACTCACTCTACCAATCATGTGCATACTTACTTGCTCAGTCACACTGGCAAGCCACAAATCGCACTCACTAGTACCTGCTACACTCATTCATGCTCAGCTCACACCGGACACATTCCAGTTCCTTGTACAGACTAGTCCTTCATTCTTTCTCACTTCTCCATCTCTCAACATTTCTCCCAGTCTATCATGCTCTTCCCCAATCCTTTCTCAATCTGCAGCTTGGTCCCCTTCTGGCCCACCACTCCCACTTTCTGGCCCACCACCCACCCTCTGGCCCACCAATCCCTGTCCTCTGGCCCACCGATCCCTCTGGCCCACCGCTCTAAGTGCTTTCTGGCTCACTGCACCCCCTCTGGCTAACCGCTCCATGTCTGGCCCACTGCTCCCCCACATATGGTGACTTTAGATTTTTTTTTGTTGTTAAAAAAAAAACAAATATAGTATTTTGCATCAACAAAAAAAATATAAGAACCCACCTACGCTAGGATTAGCAACTATGCGAGAATCGGTTGAGGCAGAGATGGTTAACCCCACTGCTTTGACACCTGACACTGAACCTCTTCCACTCTATTATAGCCGGTCATGGTGGAGGGTGCACTAGCCCTCACTAGATAGTCTCTGAAAACTTTAGGTATGTATGTGGCCAAATTATAAGGACATATGAGACTGGGTTTTAGATGAAGGCAGGTGACTAAGAACCATGCCATCGTTCCAAGTTAAGGTTTTAAATAAGTTGTGGAGCGATTGGTTGTATTCTGGAGAGTGCTATTATTTCAGAGAACAACATTTCCTCGCCTATGCAATTGGGATCAGTTTGGATGGCTGAGTGTGCAGGACCCTCTGGGTGAGAGGGAGCAGAGGGGATGTGAAGAGGACCTTGATGTCCCATGGCAATGTGAGTGTCTCCCCGAAACTGTTCAACTGAGGAAACAGTCTAGTGAACAAATCACACTTGGGGGCGTTTCTGGTTGTGGAGTAGGCTAATGTCTGGCTAGACAGACTGTGCTTCAGTGGACAAGATTTGTGGTCTTGCTCCTCGCTACTTCCGGATGTAAAATACTGTTGTATTGTCCGTGAACATGATTAACCTTTAGCTGGAGCAAGAAATATTTCAGAGCCTGAAACACACTTCAGCTATATTTATATGCACATTTCCCCCTTTGCCGACCAAATGCACCCCAGCCGTCTATGAAGTAATATGCTGCCACTGCCAGTTCGCTACAGGGATCTGTAAAAGGCAATCTCCTTTGTGGGACGCACTAGTCAGCTGAACCTTGTCGAGCCAAAAGCTGGATACTTGACTCTATTGAGTCCAGAAACTACTGCAGCGGGCGTATGCTGAACGGGACAGGGGGCAGAGGGGTTAAAGACACCCCTCTCAGCCAGGTGGCAGGAGGCTTACCAGGGTGTTTACCAGACCGGGTCTTGCCCCAGAGGTGGGGTGAGGGAGTTGGCGGGCCCCAGTCTCTAATCCCCTTCACGAGCCTGTTAAATTTGGGGAGTACCGCTGTCAATCCCCCAGTGCTAACCCTTAGACCATGCTGGCCAGTCTTCGCTTTTCTTTTGTAGAACTACAGAACGCAGAAGCCAAAGTGACAAAGAACAAGAAACCGGACACATGAGAGATGCAGTTGGAGACCCAAAGCCAGAGGAACAGCATACAATATGCACCCTCACCACAGCAAGGAATTAACTCTGCACTCCACCAATACTATGCCCAGCAGACAGCCTGAAATGTCAGACCTGCATGTAAAGAGGGGGGGTCAGGCTTTACAGATTGTGTAACCTTGTACCTGGGTAGCGCTCCCCCGGGGAAGTCAAAGAGATTGGCCTGGGACACCAGGACAGCATCAAAGCCACTAGGAGGGGAAGGGGGCAACAGAACAAGGCAAACAGAACTAGAAAGGGGCCAAGAAGAGGGGAGTGGTGGTTCGTATAGCTCACAGGGAGAGGAAGCAGGCCATGAGGAGGAAGGACAGTCAAAGAGCATAGAGGAGACAGAGTACATGTTAAAGCGGAGGAACTGTTTGGTGAGAGCAAGTGATAGTTGGATGCAATTGCATATATGGTGAGTGTAGATTGACAGAAGGTAGGTGAGTGGGAAGGGTGGATGAGTGAAATGGGGTGAATGACAGTGGGCGGAGAGAGGCGGGGAGAGTGAGGAAGAGGGGCAGGGGAGAGCGAGGAAGAGTGGCACAGGGAAGAGAGGGGGCGCCAGGAGAGAGGGGGAGGGGAGAGGAAAGTGGAGAGTAGAGGAGACAGGAGAGTAGCAGGAAGAGTAATATAGGGAGAGAAGAAAAAGTTACTTACCCCATGTAACCTTCTTTCGACTGGATGTTCCTCCCACATATTCCTCATTTTAAGATCTCTCCCTTGCATCGTCTGAAATATTTTTTCGGCAGAGGGTGCGGTGTGTCCTCGTGGTCAACTCGATGTCCCTTGAGGGCCTCCGTCTGGAGGTTGATATCATTGATGGTATAAATAGTATACACTGTGCCTGTTACTTCAGTTCAGTGTTTTCTCCTTCCCACAGCATAACCAGCATTAGTGTGATCAAAAACAGGATCATGAACTCTCCGGAAGCATCAAGGAAAGCAACACGAGCCGGAACAGCACCCAAGAGCAGCAGCTGAGGATAAACCTCCTGGACATTTTGGGCACCTTGTGCACAATTATCCTAACCCATAAATATGAAATCACTTTAAACATTTTGTTTTTTCATCAGATAAAGACTCAGCAACTGCCCGGGGGCCCGCTTGCCATCTGTAAGGAAGGCATGGTATAAAACTCCCTAACACTTCCTTTTGCTAGACCTAGCGATAACTTTGCTCATCCCTTCTCTTTCTGCACTTGCACGTTCTGAATGCTCACAAGGCCTATTAATTCTTTTGTTGTTGTATTTGTCATTCCATGTCCCCTCCCTATTGCCCTGTGGGCGCTTTGAAACACAATTTACTTGGATGTATAAGTGCCTTACAAATGCACAATGAAGAAACGCAAGGTGCAATGCACAGAAATTTGACTGCAGGGTATGCTGGGAGAGGCGAGGAGGACTATGTGGGAGGATCATCCAGTCAAAAGAAGGTTACCAGGGGTAAGTAACTTTATTTGAATGGATTGTGTCCTCCCACGTTTTCCTCATCTTTAGATAGACTCCCAAAGCATAATGAAATTGGAGGGAGTAAGAATTTTCAGAAAAGAGTAAACACATTTCAATATTAGCCATGAAAGGAGTGTAACCTTTACAAATCCAGCCTCCTGGCCTGAAGCAGAATTTAGGCAATAGCACTTTGTGAAGGTCTGAATAGACAACCAAGTGGCTGCTGCACAGATGTCTTGAATCGGCATCCCTCTCAGTAAGGCAGAAGTAGCCATGCACCTTGTGGAATGAGCTTGCAAGCATTCTGGGGGATCCTTCCCTGCTAGTCATTCTGTGATGCACAGAATTATCCACCTGGATAGGGTCTGTTTATTAACAGCCAGACCCAACTTATGTCCGGTGTAACCCACAAAAAGTTGGCTGTCCTGCCTTCGTTTAGGAAGACATGATATGTACAAGCTGAGAGCACTTTTAGGGTCTAGTCTCTGCAGTCGTTTTTCCACCTTACTATGGTGTGGAGGAGGGTAGAAAGTTGCTAAAACAATTTTCTGAGAGATATGAAAGTCCAACTACTACGGTTGAAAGATAGGTTTAACTCTCACAACAACTTTGTCCTTGTAAAAGGTGGTGAATGGTGGCTTACAAGATAATGCTTGTAATTCGCTCACCCTGCGGGCAGATGTTAGAGTGGTTAAAAGGATTTTCTTCAGTGCCAGTAACCTCAACAGGCAAGAGTTAAGAGGCTCAAAAGGAGAACACAAGGAATTTTAGTACTAGATTTAAATTCGAAATAGGTCCCGAAATGGGACTGTAGGGAACACATTTGTGAGAGTCCCTTTAAAAATGCAATAACCAGTAGCATCTTAAAGTGAGAAGTTTCTTGCTCTTAAAAAGGCACTAGCTGCAGAACTTGTTCCAATGGCAGCGATACAGAGATTATTGCTGGGCTTCTGGCCGAAAGCAAAATCTACATCACGTCTTCCGGGAGGTCCCAATTCTTGCATTTCAAACTCTCAGAAACCATGCATGAAAGTGGAGTGACTTGACATCTGGATGGAGAACTCGACCCTCCTCTCGCGAGAGACGGTCCTCTCTTTGTGGAAGACGAATTGGAGGGCAGATGGACATGTCCAGAAGGTCTGGCTACCACGTCCTCCTGGCCCAAGCCAGAGCAATTAGGATCATGGCTTTCCCAAACTTACTCAACCTCCTGATGACTTGAGGAATGATGGCGACTGTAGGAAATGCCTACAGGAGTGGAAACTCCCAGTCCACTATGAACAAGTCCCCTACAGCTCCTCTCAGGAAATTCCCTTGAGCAGAACAGCATGTACTTCTGGTTGACAGGATGCCAACAGATCGACCTAAGGGGTTTCACAAATGGCAAAGATCTCATGAAGGACCTCCTGAGCTAGTTCCCATGCTGTAATGTTCTGCTCTCTGGCTAGATTAACTGTCAATAGGGAGATTCCTTCTTGAATTGCCCAGAACCAGGGCTGCATTGACTCTGACCAGTGGCCATGACCCTACACCACCTCTCTTGTTGATTGAGTACATGGCCACTGTGTTTGTCATTATCAGGACATCATTGCCCCAAACAGAGCTGCAAGGCCTTCACTGCTAGTCTGACCACCCTCAGCTCCAAAAGATTGATGTGTAGTTTGGAATCTGATGGAGACCAATAACCGCTGACGGACACATCGTTGCCGCCAGCTCCCCATCCTGTGATTGACGCAAATCTCTGGCCATGGCTGCCAAAAAGGATCCCCTTCAAAACATTGTCCTTGCAGGCCCACCAATAGAGATCCTGAGCGACCCTGCTCAGAACCTGAAACAGATCGACATCTTCCCCAAAAACAGACCACTGGGTTCTGAGGGCCAACTCGAGGGATCTCATCCTCAGGCGAGCCTCTGGCACTAGGAAAATGCAGGATGCCATGAGGCAGAGCAACCTCAAAAAGTCGAAGGCCGGAAGACGCTTGGCATTCTGGAATTTGGTGACCATATGCAGTGTGTGTGTTGAGCCCTCACCCGGGTAGCCAAGATATCCCCGAGGGCGCATCCAGGGCCGCTACGATGAACTGGAGTTTTTTTTTTAATTGTGATTTTAGTCACCATTTTGACTTTTTACACAAGCAAACATTAACAATAACATTTTCACAAAACCGATTTAAACTTTTTTTTAAAAAAGATAATGCAATAAAACCAATCACAACTGCCCCACCAGAATCATGTTACAAATATGAGAAAAAAAAAGAAAACTTGAATACCCAGATAATCAAAATGTTATCAAAACACAACAAGAGAATCATCTAAGTCACATTTCTAATTAACGTCAGATCATTTAAAAAAACATGTTACTTCATAGGCAAGAAAGGTTTCTTGGCCTTGCGCCAATCTTTCCCAAAACAGGTTTGAAGTCAAAATTTTGGGATTATGCACAAATCTTTGAACTCTTCAGTCCGAGAGGCAACTTTCCCACACAGTCTGACAGCAGATGGACCGTGGTTTGCTTTACACCCTCCTCACATCTATCACAGATATTAGAGGGGAAGGCTATTGGGTGTCTAGTGTGTTGTAGTTCCAAAGAGTGTACCAGATTTAGCCTAAATCTTAGGAAATCAGATCTTGCTCTTGGATTTGACGATTTTTTCAGATATGCTGGAAGGGATCGAATTGTCAATTTGCGTCCAAGATACCGATAGTTTGGCCTCTCTCATCTTGGCAATAGTTCTGATCCAATCCATACGCTTTACCGATTCCTTTACCTTTAAGGGATTCTGAATTAGAGTATCAATTGAAGTGTCTGCCGCTACTAGTATGTTATTACAAAAAGATCTCAAGGTCTATCGAGACTCAACCATTTCCATTCCATTACTGACAGAGATCCAAGTCCTAGCTCATAGCGTACACATTGTATTGGTATACAGTTTGGCAAAACTAATACATTTTTCCATTACTGGCTCTCTATTTTATCCCAGTTAACATCAAACGCCTGTGGATAGCACTCTAAGACAGATGATAGATGGAAGAACCTTCCCCCACACAGAATTTAATCAATGGTATCAAGGAGAATCTACAGTACTTAGAGTACACTCTTCATTTGCGCACCCAGATTTCTTTGTTTGGGCTCAATAGTTGTTAAAAGGTGAGAGGAATAAGCTGGAATCCGACACCCCAGATAGATCACTTCTTTATCTGTAGGAACAACTATAATGTTCAAATGCCATAATTTTTTTATTTGGATGTTTAAAGATTACAATCTTTGACTTCGCTGGATTTATAACCAGGTCATACAAATTAGCATATTACGCTAGGGCTGTCAGTAGCCACTGAAGTCAGACTTGGATATGATCTATCACCACAATATAGTCTGCATAAACTAGCCACAAGGTTTTGACCGTTCCAATCCTAGGAACCACCAGACCCTTCAACAACCATTGGCACAAATCCTCCATAAATAAAATAAACAGAAAAGGAGCCAACAGATAGCCCTGACGAGCCCACCTCTCTGTCTTAATAGCAATAGAAAGAAAACTAGGTTTTGTGAGTCTGAGGACGGAACCTTGGTGCAGATGAATAAGAATATTTAGCAGGCCGTCAGGTAAACTCCATTTTTTTAGTTTATATCATAGCTTATCCCCGTTTATAGCATCAAAAGCCTGGGAGAGATCAACCCAGGCAGCAAAGAGCAGAGTACCCGCTGTGGCCAAAGGTGATGACGTAATACAGGTAAGAATTAATATATTTGGGGTAGTTGATAGACCTCTCATAATTCCTAGGGAAAAAACAGGCTTTAGGCCATTAGACACAACCCAGCTCTCCAATTCTATCAAAATTAGCCCACTAAGTTGTTTTCCATCTGCATCCAGTAATGATATTGGTCTATAATTGAGTGCCAGAGTGCGATCGCCTTTTTTATAGATTGGAAATATGATCGCCTCTCACCATGAATACGGAGTTGTTTTAGTGAGAATAATATTGTCAAACAAAATCATTATTATAGCCCAAACTGAAGTTATTTTTTAGAACTGAATTTGATAAGCCATTGGGCCCTGGCACTCTTGAGCTTGAGGATTTCTTTATCAAGCGCTCAATGTCTTCTACCTCAAACTGCAGAGTCCAATTTGACTCTTAATGGTAATGGTAGGGTTTGGAAATAATCGGAGCATATACCTTCAAATAGTGAGCCACCCATACTTTTTCGTCAATCAATGACTCCTGGGAGGAATCAATAGAAGATTGTGCTGAATTGACAATTGGTCAGAAGTTCTTAGAATTTTGCCAGGATAGGGCCTTCAACATTTCTTCACCATCTCTTTGCAACAGCATAAGCCTATGGCCTTTGACCCAGCACTTGTATAGATTATTAATTTAGCCTCAGCAGTCCAAATCTTTTACTGTTCTTTTAATACTATATTTGTTAGCTCTTAATTGCTTCTTTTTTTTCATAGATTTGGTTGTCAAAGCCATGTTTATGTTTTTTTTTTTGTTAGGCTTACCATTTCTGATCTTAGGGGAATTCAGAGACCACAAAAAGCCAATATAATTACTAGGTTTACAGTATTCTATCAATTGAGAAGCAGATGCCTGGATAATAACTCTCCCCAGATCATCATTTAATATTTTACCCCCCCCTTTTTTCGAATTTTACAACTCGATTACCCGCTATATTCACTTCAAGAGGGTGGGAGTACTGCATATTTGATGAGCTATCTTCAGTTCTTATGACAAAATCCAGCAGAGCGTGGTAACTATCTTGATAATGAGCCAGTTTGAGAGTTAAACATTTCTTAAAGATATTCCCAGAGACGTACACATCAATAGTTGAAAAAGCGCCACCTCTCTCCCAAGATGGTGCACTTGGGATATCACCCTTCACATTCCCATTTAGCAGTTAGATTCCATTCCGTCATAAACTCATCCCAAGCAGACCCATTCAGTGATTTATTTTTAGGAGGAAGGGATAATACACTTGTACTATTACACTGCGAGTTAAAGTCACCCAGTATTATCAATTCATCTGAAGGGAATTGTGATCGGACTTTGACTTCCACCAATATATCAGACAAGTGCTGCAAAAAAAGTCTGAGAGATCACCACATGATCCTAATAGGCTGATTACAACCCAGTGGACGAAAGTCAGGTTTTCTTTAATTAGGACTAACCACCAGGAGTCCCTGAACTTTGTTTGATATTAAGGTACATTCATTAAAGACCTTTTTTACAAGCTAAAAGCAGTCCTGCACTCGGTCGACCCACCCCTCTATATTCATCAGGTTGTAGACAAACACTGAATACCCACAGATTCTACTAGCCAGGTTTCTTGTAGGGAAATCAAACCAAAATTCTGAAAAATAAAACATCTCTTGTTGTCCCTGGAAAAGGAATTATAGCCTGTAGAATTCCATGATAGGCATCTTAGTTCCTGGTTGGCTAGAGCTTCTTTCCAGGCATACCCAGCAAATACCTGAGCTATGATTTCTGGCACCATTTCCCATAAATTGACAGAGCCCCCCCCAAACCCCCACTTTGAGGGCTCCTTCATAGAAGACATGTTTGTAGCAATACTGGCATGGATTCTGGATTTAATGCATCCTTTTTAACCATTCATCCTTTGACTCAAGCAGCGACTCCAAAGCTAATCTAGACTTCATTAGAATTTCAGATGAGCTTGTGTTTGGGTAGTCGGCGAAACTTACTTGCTCTATATCACTAGAAGTCAGAAATTTCAATAGATTCATCGACTTCATCTCTTCCAAGATGACTGGTCGGTTAATAGGAGTCTGACTTATTATCTTGATACTTGGATAAAAAGATCCTTTGAGACGAAAGATTGCTCACACAACTTTTAGAAAAAGAAACAGGACGCTTTTGACTTAAAGTTAAGGGACAACAGTACAGGGGGCTTTGGTTTCATTAAATCAGCCTTCACCTGAGGTTTGTCATACAGATCTTCTACAATCAGCCCCTTCTCTTTCTCCGTTTCTTGCACTTTGGATAGGTCACTTTTATGTGGAAATGGAATATTAGTTCCCATACTTTTTTCTTTGGCACAGCCAAAAAGTCTGACTACTGACTGTCACTTTAACAATTGCCGGAAGGCCTTCGTCCAGATCCTTATTTGATTCCAATTCTATCACCTTCGATTTACAATTTTTGGATGATCCCAGCTTTGGGCCTTTCATATTCTCCTCATCGACGATGGGCTGAGTCAGTTTTTCCACATTTTTGACAGACCGCTTATTGTTCTCCAGGTAAGGTTCGTCCTTCCTCGTTTCTTGGAGCTTGATCTTCCTTTGTGCCACTTTTGATTCTTCCACCTTTTCTTTTTCCATTCGGCTTCTTTATAGCTTTATCCAAAGTCTCCACCTTAATCAACTGTTCCTCAGCTAAGTCAGGTTCTTCTAACAGATTGTTAGAAATCGGAGCAGCTTCATCCTCTGCCAATTGTGCTAGGCGCATAAATTCTTCCATACTAGAAGCCGAAAAAAAGGTGCATCTTCCCAATCATTTGCCATCTGGCCCACCTCCAAGTTCACAGCAACAACGGCCTGCCCTTGGCTTTTCAAGCCCAGTTCCCAGTTTTTAGTCAGAACTAAATCCTTTAGATCAACACCTTGTAAATGTATAGAATCCATTTTACTTGGATGACTTTCCTGGAAAGATTTCCAGAGCTTTATTGTTGCATTTCTCTCCTCATTTATGCATGACTTTAATGCCACCATATTTGAATCCATCAACTCCATGTCCTTTGAGAGTGCCATCAGGATTCCGGAGTAGCGAGCTCAAGACAAAATTTAAAGATGCTATGGTAGGGGGTTCCAAGTCTTCCCCAACCGTTGCTGATGGTTTAGCGTCTTTTCTGGTGCTCAAAGATCGGAGTAGTGATTTGCTGTTTCAACAGGCATTCTTCCTCTGCTGCCGGCCATAATTCCAATACAGGATTTTGCACAATAGATACATCAATGTCTTAGGCATGCAAGGAAACAGCAGAATGAGCTTAGATCGATTTGATTATCTGACTTATCCAGGGATTGACGACAGTTGGAAAATTGCTCCGTTATCATGGATATACAGACTTTAATTGCCACCACATTAGGTATTGGAAAATGATCTTCAATAGTGTTCATCATAGTAGCCGCCGTAACCGTGTAGTTTAGTTTCGACATTAAAGTGCTTTTAACTGCAGTATTCAATGAAGTAAGGAGCGTTGAATCGTTTTGTTTATCTATCTTAGATACAGACAGACCAGAGATCGTAGGAACTTCAGAATCTTCTGGAACGGTACTCTTTGGTGGCAGGAAACTTCCCCTCCCAAGTTTATAATGGGGTGCCGGAAGCTTCTCTGAGACGTTTAGCCGGAGCATTGGGGTAGCATTGCCATGAGGGTCAGACTGCATTAGTTTATCTGCCAGCAGACCACTCAGCAGGTTATAAATATTTGACATTACCCTTTCCCACTCAAGTACCCGGCAACTAAGAAAAACCGGATAGTCAGAGTGGGATTCTAAGATACACTCACTGCCACTGAACGAGTCAAAGGTTCTTGACCAGCAGTCCTCGATCAGTTCCTAGTGAATGGAGCTGGTAAAACTGGCTCCAAAGTCGTAGAGCGGCTATGTTCAAAAAGCTCTTATGACTGATAATGGAAACATTAGTCACATTTTCAATAAGAATAATGTCCGATGGTAGCTGTTCAAGCCTCTTAGTTCACGTTAAGAAGGCACGGAAGCCACGTGATCATAGGAGTAAACTCCAACAGTCTCTCGCAGTTCCGCTCAGAGTATGTGTCAATGAATAAAGGAGAAACACTCCTGACTGTTCCTTTGTGGCGTTTTAACAGTAGTCCACACGTTAGGCAGCTCACGTAGAGGCCCCTGCTCTCTGCACTTCCAACACAGCAGCGAAACGGCAATACCAGACGCGTTGCCCTCGTCATTGCGTTCGGGCTTAACGCTGCAAGGATCACATGGTTTGGTTTTTAACAGCTGATCCCAAGTGGGCGTGGCCAGCAATACAGAATCTTTTAAAGCAACAGGGATATGCCAGTCTTTTGATGGTACGGGTACCAAGCCCACTATATGGAGCAGACGTTCAGTGTACAGTTCACAGAACACTTGGTGCACTTCAACACAAATCTTGGAATCTTAGGGTTCCCAGCACAGCAGCAAAACAGCAATACCAGACGCATTACCCTGGTCACTGCGTTCAGGCTTAACTGGAACTTTTGAGATGGTATCATGTAAGACTTCTTGAAATTGAGGGAGAAGCCCAGTGGAGAGTGGCAGGTAACGCCAAGATATTCCTGGGCTTGTTTGAGAGAGCAGGCCCGATCAAGTAGGGGTAGATGGGAATACCCCTCTCCTGAGACTCGATGGCACCACCACATTAACTTGGTGAAAAAGCTTGGGGTGGAGGTCAGCCCAATTGGCAGAACCCGATACTGATAATGAGAACAGCCAACGGCAAACCTGAGGTACTTTTTGTGCTTGTGATGGATAGGCACATGAAAGTAAGCATCCTGAAGGTCAAATGACACCATCCAATCCTGAAGCTGAAGGATCTGAGAAAGGGCAAACATTTGGAACCTGTCCTTCCTGGACCTTTTTCAAGTATCTAGTGCAAAATGGGTCTCAATCTTCCATCCTTCTTGGGGGATCATAACGTAAGGGGAGTACCACCCCTTGTTATTCTCGGTCACAGGAACTGGTTTTATAGCACATTTCTCTAGCAGACTCATTCTCACGCAAGGGGAACGGACCCTCGTCCACCATGAAGGAATTTCCTTTGACCTCTGATTGGCCAGTCCTCTGGCTCTTCCAAATTACTAACAAAAGGACCTTCACCCCTCCAGCCGGTGCACTGGGGTGCAAAGGTTGTGTTGTCTGATGGCAGCTCCAAGTGACTTTGATGCCGCTTTCGTGATCTGCAATTTGTCTAGGCTCTCGTCAGCCTTGTTGTCAAATAGCAGTGTGCCATCAAAGGACATGTTGAGAAGTCGAGACTGCACATTAGGTGCAAACCCAGACTTCCTCAACCACGCAAATCTGCGTATGACTGCTCGCTGCCAAGGCTCTGCCAATACTGTCGGCAGAGTCCAAGCCTGATTGGAGAGACTCACGCATTGCCTCTTTTCCGTCTTAGTGTTAAGAAAGCCTCCTCTCATATCCTTCAGCTGTCAGAGATACAATCCCACAAGGTGTAGGAAAATTTAGCAAGGCCACAAGTGGCATTGGCCGACTTGAAGGCCATACTTCTGGGTGAACAAAAACATTCTTCGCCATACTGTTGAAACGCTTGTCATCCCTGTCCGGTGGTATTGCGAGATATGCTGCAAGTTTCAGCTTGAACCACCAAGCTTTCCAGGGTCGGGTGTTTGGACAGATAATCTGGTCATTACTTGAAGGTCTTTACTTAGTAAGGTTGAAGTGTTATATGGAAAGGTAACGGTCTTTTGGGGGGCCCTTGACCAAGACGTCCGTGGGGTCATCTTGCTCAAAAGGTGGAGCTGGTCTGGCCCATCACAGAAACTCCCATTAGCTGCCTGTAAAATGCCTCAGCATGTTCTGATGGATCAGGCTTCCAAACTAACTTTGGTGAAGTGTCAAGGACACTTGCTGTTTGCAAATTATCATATAAATCCCCAATTTTAGACTCCTCTGATAAAAGGGACTCTGGGACGTTGGGTGTGCCATATTCTAGCCCAAAAGGTGGAGTGTCCTGATCAGAGGGCTCATGTTCTTTGAAAACTGAAAAAGAGGGACATGAAACAAAATCTCTCTTTGGAAGGCGTTTGAATGTTTTTTTCAATTTCCCTCAAAGGCGTCGAGCACTTCAACGCTATCAGCGTCAATGGCATTTGCCTCGAAGAAATACCTGGGATTTGACCGAGTCGTCTAAGGACGAGGACTGGGCATATCCGACTTGAGGCATCGAGAAGAGTCGACTGCTTTGCTTCTCACCCGGGTGCACAAGCTTTAGCTTTGCTTTTGAAGGCACAATAGGGTCATGGCTCTTTGCCTTTCCTCTGGGGTGGGGGATGGGGTCCGGGGGCCGCCTTCTCGAAAATTTCCTGCCCAAAGCCTCCCATTCGGTCCGATTCACCAATTTCCCGGTGCAGGCTACCCCACGTTCAGGCAAGGAGTCCAAGGACAAACATAGGGATCTGTGGCATCTTCTTAGTTTTATTTTTTTTTAAACTTTTGTTTATTGGCAGAAAGTTAAGACAGGTACAGCACATAATGTGCAGAGATAAACAGAGGACACTGCATCACATTTAGACATTGTATCATTTTCCCAAAGCCGCATGGAATGTGGGGGGGGGAGGGAGGGGGAGTGTTGGCAACGCAAGGAAGCGCAGGATGCACTGTGCTTATGATGCGTCGGGCAAGCCCGGCGGGGGGGGGGGGGTGGGGGGTGTTAGATCTCCACTCAACCTCGGTCTTTATTGTTGAAATAGCTGCAGAATTCAGTCTGCATATTTCTGGGGCAGGATGACATAGGAAAGGAACCGACATATTCCTCTTTGCACATTTGTACCCAGGTGAGGGCTTTCAACCACATTTCCAGGGTAGGGGGGGAGGTGGCGCTTCCAGCATTGCAATATACATCTTTTCGTGACAATGGCACTTACATTTAAAAACCTTGACATTTTCTTTGCATTTTCTCCCCTCCACATCCCAAACAATAGAGCCAGTGGGTCAAGGTCTACCGGAAACCCAATTATTTCTGCAAGCGCTTTCGCTACCTCCGTCCAGAGCCCACTCAGCGCAGGACCAAAACATGTGTATATGATCTGCTTCTTCCGATTTACATTTCAGACGTGTGAGTCGGGGTGTGTGTGGATTGCGTTACTCTTTTCGGTGTGTAATACAGTCTATTGAGGAGTTTATACTGTATGCAATGAAATCTAGCGCTGAGGGAGACTCTACGCATGTGTGCACACATTTTGTTCCACATTCCCTCAGTGATTTCCATTTCCAGCTCCCTAGCCCATGCCTCCCGTGGTTTGAGGAATACATGCTCTAGTTTTTCTAGTTGCATTTTATACAGAACGGACACTATGCCCCTGCCGCCTCTAGAGTTTGCTATGTATTGGAGTTCGGGTGAGTCTGGGGGCTCGTCTGGGTATGAGGGCCACCATTTTCGAACCGTCGCTCTTAGCCTGAAGTATTGCAGTAACTCGAGCGCGGAGTTGGAAAGTTCGGGCAGCCACGTCTGGGGGTTGATAAATTTGCCTTCAGGGTATAGATCAGTTAATGCCCGATAGCCCAGGTTTTCCCAGTGTCGCAGGAAATTTTGGTCATGCGTGGGGGAGAGTCCTGGGAATTGCCGTATGGGGAGCCACTTCTAATATGGGCAATGCTCCTGTTCAGAGTTCAAAATCATATTCCACGCTCTAATCGTAGTGGCCACAGGGTCCGACGGGGCATCTGTGATACGCACAGTGTAATACTAGGGTCATGATATTGGTCCCGTCAGCTGCCAGCTTCTCTAATTTGACATGAGGGGGCGGGTTTGGGTGTGCATACCAATGCGTGGCATGCTGGGCCTGTGCCGCAATCCAGTATCGTGTTAGGTCTGGATCTGTGAAGCCCCCTTTCTCATACGACGGGGGTCATTTGTTGCCACTTCTTGCGGACAGCCCCAGAACGCCAGACAAACTGGGCGCACACCGAATGGAGCCTCTTAAAGTACTGCTTCCTGGGCCATACTGGTACATTGGCAAATATATAGAGGAGCTTGGGAACCGCTATCATTTTAACTAGGGACAGTGTGCCTGCCAGCGACAGTGGGAGATTGCGCCATCTGAGCATCTTAGATTCGATGAGCTGTGCTGTTGCTTCATAATTATCTCTCAATAGGGAGGTTTTGGTTAGTGACACTTGTACCCCTAGGTATTTAATGCCCCCCAGGGACCAGCGTAGCCAGAGTACGTGCCAATTTTAGTTCTATCACGGATGATCGGGTCTAAATATGTGGAGGGGTTTCTAACATATAGGAGTAGGTCATCCGCGTATAATGAGATGATTTCCGGCGTATCTCGTAAGCGGATACCTTTACGGGTGTGTCGATCCCTGCCATGGGTTCAATGGCGAGCGCAAAGAGGATGGGGGAGAACGGGCATCCTTGGCGGGTACCCGTGTACCGCGAAAGGGGAGGAGACAATGGAGTTGACCAGTACCCTGGCCATTGGACTCGTATATAGCAATTTTATATATGAGATCATATTTGACCCTACTCCCATTTTCCCCAGCACAACCCATAGGTATTGCCATGAAACCATGTAAAATGCCTTCTGGGCATCAAGCGTAACCGCCATGGCGTCCGCCTTAGGATCAATTCTGGACATAACATTAAATAAACAGTGGATATTAAGTGCAGTCGAGCGGCCAGGGACAAATCCACTTTGGTCTGCGTGGACCAGGTGGGGCATGTATGGAAGGAACCTGTTTGCTATTATTTTGGCAAAGATTTTGATGTGTGTTAAGTGATAAGGGCCTATAGGAACCACAGTCGTCTGGAAGTTTCCCTGGTTTTGGGAGGACAGCGATTAGGGCTTCCCTAAGGGAGGTGGGGAGGGTGACTAATCGGAGTGATTCCATCCAGACCCCATGCAGTATGGGAGCAAGGATGGCAACGTGCTCCTGGTAGAACTCAGATGTGAGTCCGTCGGGACCCAGGGCTTTGTTCTTAGGAAGGTCTGAGATTGCCTGGACCATCTCATCTAGGGTAAATGGGTCATCTAGTTGGTCTTTGGTGGTTTGGGAGATGAGGGTCATAGGGATGTGTTCTAGCAGGTCATCCAGGTCATGGGCCTTGTGTTCCGGCTAAGGACCGTATAGCCTGGCGTAGAAACTGGCGAAGGTATCAATGATAGCTTGATCAGACCAGTGTCCTAGGCCGTTCGCGTCTACAATGTTATCAATAAGGGCCCTGCCCTCCTCTGCGCGCACCAACCTGGCCAGAGTTCTTCCAGGCCTATCACCCTCACCATACCACGGGCGGGCACAGTAACGCACCTCGCTCAGAGCGTGAGCCTCAAAAAGCTCTAGCTCTGTTCGAATTTTGGCTAGGGTTGACGGAGCCGGCACAGGTGCATGTTCTTGCTCTAGGGTTTTGAGCTTAGTTTCAGAGCTATTGAGGGCCTGCTTTATGATTTTGAGGACCCCAGCCTCCCTTGAAATGCACATCCCAGCTTATGTAAACTTTAAATGCCTCCCAACGGGTCCCCTCAGGCGTGTCTTGCAGGTTGTTATTCTCGAAGAATGCGTTTATATCCGCTAGGATCTCAGCTTTAAACACAATGCCAGATAGAGCTTCACATTTAAAGCGCTAGGCAGGGCGGGCGGCCAGAGTGTTACCCAGATGGATCTGCAGTAACACGGGGTAGTGGTCAGAGCGTACGTGCCAGGATCCTGACATCTGACACCCTGCCCACCCGACATCCCGACAGTAGAAACATATCTATTCTTGAAGAGCTGTCATGCACTGTTGAGTAGAAAGTGTAATCTCTGTCCTGGGGATGGAGTGTTCTCCACACATCATGTAAGTTTAGGGAATTCATGTGTGTAAGGAGTCGTTTGGCGGCTCGAGACGTGACTCTGCAAGTAGTGGTTGTTCTGTCCAGGGCATTGTCGAGTATCAGGTTCATGTCTCCCCCCCATATAATGGGAACTTCCACATATCTCATAAGGATGGTGGTCACAGCATCTATAAATTCAGGGGAGTCAGTGTTGGGGCCATAAGAGTTTACGAGCAGGCATTCGTCATTAGCCAGCGTGCAGTGGAGAATTACGTATCTGCCCTCTGTATCAATGTGGGACGTGTGGAGTGTGAACTTCACTGACTTGTGGATGAGAGTCAGGACTCCCCTGGATTGGGTGGAGAATTGGGTATAGAACCTGTTTGGGCCCCAGGACTGTGCTAGGTTATCTTCCAAAAGTTTCAGAGCGTGCGTCTCCTGCAATAGGAGTACCTCGATCCCATGCCTCTGTGCATTTGCTGTGATCTTGCGGGACTTTGTGAAATGTGTCAATCCCCGGACATTCCACTTCAATATTTTAATGGCCATGCTTACATTTTACGGGACATCTCAAACCGAGGATTTGTCTCTGTAATCATGTGTGCTGCGGTAGCATGGAAACATGTTGGCCATTAATGGAACAGCCCGATGGAAGGATCCATCTCTGACTACCACTGCGTGTACTGTGGAGGCCCAAATCTGCCCCCCTTTGAAACCTATCACTACCTTCCTGCTGGTTTTAAAAAAAACTTTCCAACTGAGCCACCTAACACCCTCAACGCCCGGTACAAAACCTTCCTCTTCGCTTCTGCCTTCTCTCTCCCTCTCCCCTGCTAAACCTGCTTAACTCCCCTCCGAAGTCTGCACTTAACCTGCATCTGGGCCACTCTGTGACCTCGGCCCAGGGCCCAGCCACTCTCCACTTGCACTGCCTCCCTGGCTCCCCCTGCACTGCGGGACTGTCACTGCATCCCTACAGCCCCCTTCCCAGCACTTGCTCTGCACTTACCTCGCACTTGCCACCAGCTGGCCCTTTTATTTATTATTTATTATTTTATTACGCTACTTACCTTGTATTGCACTTTCCCCCCCACCTCCTCCCCCTGCACTTCTCCTTTTCCCCTTACCTCTGCACTTGCGCGATCTGAATGACACCTGGCCTAGTAGGATCGTTTGTCTGTCTTCACCTTGTTTCCCCCCCTCCCTGCCTCGTCGCGCCTTGAAACACTCGTGTATAGGCGCGTTACAAATACCATATCATATCATATCATATCAGTGCGATAGTTCCCTACCATGCATCGACCATCTGCGTGCCGTCCCCAACTTGGCAACGCTCGGTTTGCCCAACCTGTAACAGGACTGTCAGGGTATTGTATCAAACCCGGCCACTCCAACCCATTTGCCCAACGGGGGCAAACCTGAAAACAGAACAAAAAAGCTGGCATTGCAATTGCAGCGGGCGTCGCCATTGCCGTAAACCCAATTAACCAAGTAGTTTAGCATGAAAGGCGCCTGTAGGGCAGCATTGAAGTTACAGTGTGATGTGTTACATTGCAAAAATAATGACGGGTGGTTGCAGGCAAGGAGAGATGCGGTCTCAATCTGTACATAGCAAATGTAGAAGACCTCAGTCATTGTCCATCAAGTCATTTGCAGGTGCTTCCAGCGGGATCTGTGCTTCCATAAATTTGACAGCTTCACCCAGGACTGTAAAAAATTACAGTTTATTATGGTAGGTGAATTTCAGACGTGCCAGGAATAACATTGCATACTCGATTTTCCGTTCTAGGAGCATTTTCTTCACCCGATTAAACTGTTTGCGTTCCGCCTGGATCCCCACCGAAAAGTCAGGGAAGATTCTAATGGTATGAGAGTCCATTCTTAGCTCACTCTTTTCTCGTGGCAACCGCAGTATGTGATCTCTCTCTCTATAGCTAAGGACTTTCACAATTATCGGCCTGGGGAAGTCGCCTGGCTTGGGGCGGGGAGCTAGCGACCGGTGTGCCCGCTCAATTGTGAAGAATGGTGAGAGTGGAGTGTCACCCAGGAGATCTTTGAGAAGGGTTTCGACCGCCAGCTCCATGCGGCGGTTATGCGCTGACTCCAGAACCCCCACAATGCGGATATTATTCCTGCGTGATCTCGATTCTAGATCGTCACACTTGGCCTTGACGCTTTTCATGTCGCGCACCAGCACCGACACAGTATTTTGCAGGGTGACTATATTGTCTTCGTTTGCCCCAATTCTGGTTTCAGCCTCGGTGATCCTGGTGCTGTGTTGGTCCAATTATGATCTAAGTGAGGCTACATTTGCATTTATATCGTCCAATTTCTCGTGTAATGAGGCAAAATTCTTTGCCATGGATTCCATCATTGTCGTCAGGTTGGGCTACGGGGGGGTCCATTGGGGTCTCCATGTCGGTGTCAGTGGTGGCGCTCTGCTCCAGCCTGGGCGCCGGCTTGGCAAACTGGTCCATGGCCCCCACCCTGGCTGACCCGCGAGACTTGCTGGGGAGCCGTCGCTGCTGCAATTCAGAGACAGAATCTAATAGGCTTGAGGGGGGTGGGGGGAGCAGAGCCAGGTAGCACGGGCCCGTCAGCCTGAATGTAAGCAAGAGCGTAAGGGCACCTTCAGAATGAGTTCATCTCGGGTGCTCAGGCAGGGGTCACGAGGCTGGGGGCAGCGCGCGGCACCGCAAATCAGCAGAAGACTACAGCCCCCCCCCCAGCGTAGCAATGGGCGAGCACTAGATCAGTCCCAAGAAGTGGGACGAGTAGGCCCCAAGTGCCAGAGTGCAGCGATAGTGATGAGTGAGGCACAGCGCAAGGGGGGGGGGAGGGGGAGGGACCCACAGCAGCCCCCTCCAGTTGGTTTGGTTCTACGTTGTCTGGGGGGGGCGCACAGGAACCAGGATCCGGGGCAGAGTCCCTCCAGGCAGGATATACCACGGTTTGGGAGGCTGTAGGCGTCCACGCTCACTCCGTGGCAGCGCCGGGGGTGGGGTGGGGGGCGATCTAGTCCCCCTTTATAGGTATGCTTATTTCCGACTGTTGATCCCAGCAACGTGGGCTGTATTGCCCACGTGGGACACCGAGAGCAGAGGTCGCGCTGTATGCCTGGATGGGCCCGGAGACCCAGCAGTGGGCCTGCAGCCTGAGGCGGGGAGATAGAGTTCAGCAACAGTCACAGTAGATAGGCGCGGGAGCTGGGGGCCGCGTCCTCGCTGGATGCAGTTTATATATGTATGTAACGACGGCCCCCCCAGCTCCTCACCACAATCCTATGTCCCAGATGGGGCGGGCGCCCACAGGGTGAGCAACGCCGCAGGTGCAGTGGCACCTCCTGATGTATAGGGTTTGGCGGGATCGCGGCTCGGAGGCAGCCGCTGCTCGCAGCACCATGGCAGGCCAAGCCCGCAGGAGGGCCGCGGCGGATCCAGCGGGGGAGCCCGCTCTATGCAAGGGCCCCGCACCAAGCACAGCAGGAAGAGCACGCCCCAGCTCCCTCCGGCAGCGAAGGGGCCGCGCCACGCAGCCCGCGGTGACTCTGGGGCAGGGAAAAGGCAGGAGGCCTCAGCGTCGGCTCCGCAGTAGGCCGCAGGTTCCGTCCTCCGGAGGTTTCACCACAGGGTAGAGCACGGCCCGGCCAGGCTCCCCGCCGCACCCGCAGCCTGGATGGCAGGACGCCGCAACACGGCCACAGCGGTCCGGTTTTTTACAAAATTGGGTGGAGATGAAGCTTGCGATCCGCACCTCCTGTAGCGAGTTTTCCAACTGCAGGTACTGGCGTTACACCGCCGAAGCAGGACAGTGAAGGATAGCTGGGTACGGAGCTCGAAGTCTAAGAAGCCATCTTGGCGGCTGCTCAACAGCGCCCCATCTTAGTTTTCTTCGAAGAAAAGGAAGTGTGAGAACCGCTTTGCGAACGAGAGTGTTTCTTCAACTATTTCCTCAGCTCAAAGTCACCCGTCGACTCAAAGAATGCCTTTTTGATGTAGTCGTGGACAGGGATTTTAGAAGGGGCCTACCAGCCGTGAGTTTCCCCTTGCACTCCTTCAACAGCTTACCCGTCATGGATTGGCAAGATCCACAGTCGACCGTTCTGTGGTCGACACCAAGACGCCAGAAACAGATCTGATGTGGTTCGGTTATCGACATCTTAGCACCACAGTTGATGCATTTGTTGAACCCGGCCTTCGGGGTATAAGAAGAAGCCACATCGAAATTATGATGCAGTTTCGTGACAAACCAGACGTACCGTATCCAAAGTGAAATCCATCGCAAAGAAAATCGGAACTGAGTGTCATGACCCTTGCCCCTGGCCCTCACTGGCAAGACAGCCTTCCAGTTAGGGCCAGGTCAAAGGCCTTAAAACCTCATCCAAGACTCTCTTGGAGTCATTCCTGGTGCCAGGCTCATAACCATCATGAAGACCAACATTATAATGGGACTATTTACTTGGGACTTTATAACTTGGTGGGGTTCAGCCAACATGGAGGCACACACATCGCTCAGTTACAAGGAACTGAGCTATGCGGTCCAGTCTTTTAGGTGTGGCAGGCCAGCGACTACTTTACCTGGACTACTTTGGGTGTGGCAGGCTTGGGACTATTTTACCTGGACTACTTTACCTGAGACTATTTAAACCGCACCCAAACAGTAGAACATGCTTTGCGTTATTCTGCTGTGGGCAGCTTAACGCTCACCGTGCCCAGTTCTTTGATGCCAGTTTACCTGAAACCAAAGACCTGCAGAGAGAGAAGGAACACTACGAAACTTACCTGGCATAGTATCCTGTCTTCAATCCATCGCTTACTTCAGTTCCACTCACCCGAAGGTACGAACTCCATCATCCGGAAAAGAGGAGAAAGAAAGGCCGCATTAGTAAGCGTTTACTCACGTTTACTCCCGAATGAAGCCACACAATTCTTACCTGGGTAGTCATCTCCTGGTCAGTATCATTGCTGGAACATTACGGCACTCGGCGAGGAACATCGCAACCTGCAAGGAGAGAAAAGACAGATTAGCAATATAAAAGGCGAAACAGCACTGCGCATCACTCACCGGACAGCATGGTACACACCGCGCTTTCGCATACTGGCCCATGCTCATCTTCAAACTGCATGACACCAAAATACCTTTCCATACCTAAAAGGAAAGAAGCAAGACATTATTCGAACTAAGAGGAACATAAGAACTGCATATATAGACTGTAAAGCAGCAAACCTACGGAGTCGCAGCAGGCCTGGATTCCCACAGGGGGCTTGCACCAGTGAAGTAACTTGGTCGCTGCTCACCCCCACATCTACGCCCCCCTGCCATGAGGAGCAGGACAGAGAATCCACCTTTTACAATATTAAGGTGAGGAGAAGGCCTGAGGGGGAGGAAGGAGTCGAGGCCACGGGAGGTGGGAAAACAGACAATCTGGTATTGAATCCAGCTCTCCTATATTGCAGACCCATCTTTAACCAAAAGCATTACCAAGGGACCGGGAAAGGGTTGGAGAGTGCAAATCATCCAACCAGGGCTGGGTGGCGTCCCTGTGGATACCAGGTGAGCGTAACACTGAGGTAACAGGCACAGTGCACGCTATTTATACCATTGATAATATCAACCTCAAGACGGAGGGCCTCAAAGGACATCGTGCCAACTCACAACGCACCGCGCCCTCTGCTGAAGAACAAGTTACTTACCAATTGTAATGCTCTTTCGACTGGATGTTCCTCATTTTATGATTTTCATATCCGCTAGCTTCGCTGCTTCGGAAAAAATTCTCGGCCGAGGGCGCTGTGCACGAGGTCGTAGAACTGATATCGCTCGACGGGCTCTGTACTGTGTCGACGTCACCATCAGTATAAGTAGCTTGTGCCACGCCCGTTCGCTTCAGTTCTGTTTGAGGAAATATTCGAGGAACACCCAGGCGTGCCTCATGACTGAAAGACCCTTCTTGTGAGAGAAGTGTAACTAACGTAAACTGTACTGCGGGGTAGGATAAGAGGGGCGATGAGGAATATGTGGGAAGAACATTGAGTCGAAAGAGCGTTACAGTTGGTAAGTAACTTGTTCTTCCAATGGATTGTGTCCTCCCATGTTTTCCTCATCTTATGATAGACTCCCATAGCAGTGGTAATCTTGGAGGTGGGAGTACTAGTTATTTTTGTCATGGACGGAATGGATAGCAAATAAACCTTCATTGGAAGAAGCATCTAAACAATGCTTGATGAAGGTATGCACTGATACCCATGTTGCAGCTGAACAAATATCTGCTGCAGGGACTCTTCAGAGCCGCAGAAGTAGCCATCCCCCTAGTGTAATGGGCTTGAAGCCCATCCGGTGGGTCGTTTCCCGCCAATCTGTAGCACTCAATTATAGCCAAAATGATCCTGCGGGATATAGTCTGTTTTGTCACTGCTAGTCCCAATTTATGGCCAGTATAACCTACAAAATGTTGGTCATCCTGACGCAATTTTGACATTCTTGAAATGTAAAAACTGAGAGCCCTTTTAGGGTCCAGTCTATGCAATCTCTCCTCTTTACCCAAATGAGGAGTAGGGTAAAATGTTGGCAATATGATCTTTTGTGACAAGTGAAAGTCAGAAACTACTTTGGTAAGAAAGAGGGTTTAAACCTTAAGAACGTAAAACGTAGTATACAGAGGTTTACATATGAGAGCCTGTAACTCACTAACCCTGCAGGCTGATGTTAAGACCACAAGGAGGACAGTTTTTAATGTCAGAAGCCTCAAGGGACATGAGTGCAGAGGCTCAAAAGGTATAAAAGTTAGAAACCAGATTTAAATCCCAAGTTGGGACATGAAAAGGGACTGAAGGGTACACCTTAGCCCTTTCAAGAACTGAATGATTAAAATGTATTTTGAATTAGGAAACCTCTTCCGAGGAGCACTTGAAAATGGACAGGGCGGCTAGATATCCTTTAATTGTCCCAATCTGGAGCCCCAGATTGGCTAGATGCAATAGGAAAGAAAGCACCATTGGGGTGCCACATTGGAAAGGGTCCACATTCTTATACCTGCACCAGATACTGAACGTATTCCAGCAACATCGGTACAGGGATTTAGTTGCTGGCCTTCTGGCCGAAAGCAAAATCTCCATTACGTCATCCGGAAGATCCCAATCCTTGTATCTCAACCTCTCAGAAACCATGCGTGAAGATTGAGTGTTTTGACCTCTGGATGGAAAACCCAACCTTCCTCTTGCGAGAGAAGAGGATCTCTTTACGTAAGGCGTATTGGAGGGCAGATGGCTATGTCCAGAAGGTCCGGGTACCATGTCCTCCTGGCCCAATCCGAGGCAATTAGGATCATGGTTTTCCCAAACTTTACCCTCCTGATTACATGAGAAATCACGGGGACTGGAGGAAACGCGTACAGAAGTGGAAGCTTCCAGTTCACCACAAACGCGTCCCCTAGAGCTCCTCTGAGGAAATTCCCTTGACCAGTACTGTTCGCATTTCCAGTTGACCGTGGTCGCGAACAGATCCACTTGAGGGGTTCCCCAAAGGGCAAATATCTCCAGAAGGACTTCCTGAGCTAGCCTGCTCAGAGCGTCTGCTGCTGTGTTCTGCTCTCTGGCTAGGTGAGCTGCCGATAGAGATTCCTTCTCTTATTGCTCAGAACCAGAGCTGCATTGCCTTGCTGCATAATGGTAGTGATCCTACGCCTCCTCTCTTGTTGAGGTAGTACATGGCCGCCGTGTTGTCCGTCGTTATCAGGACATTATTCCTTAGAGGGCAGGAAGGCCTTCAGCGATAGTCTAATTGCCCTCAGCTCCAATAAGTTGATGTGTAGTTTGAACTCCGATGGAGACCAACAACCGCGATTGTCAGACTGCTGGTGTGGGCTCCCCACTCCGTGAGTGAGGCGTCCGTCACTACTGTTAACTCCGGCCATGGTTGCCAAATGATTCTCCCTTGAGAACGATGTCGTTGCAAGCCCACCATAGTAGATCCTGAGCAACTGCGCTCGGGACTTGCAGAAGATCCGACATACTCCAAGAATTGGGACCACTGAGTTCTGAGGGCCCATTGAAGAGATCTCATCCTCAGTCGAGCCTGTGGCACCAGAAAAATGCAGGCTGCCATGAGGCCGAGCAACCTTAGAAAACCCAAGTTCGGCAGATGCTGTGCATTCTGGAACTTTACCACCATCTGAAGGATGTGGAGAGCTCTCACCTCGGGAGGCGAGGCTTTGCCCGAGGAAGTATCCAAGACTGCCCAGTTAAACTGGAGCTTGTGGGATGGTATCATGTAGGACTTCTTGAAATTGAGGGAGAAGCCCAGATTGTGAAGGAAGTGACAGGTGATCGACAAATGTTCCTGAGCTTGTTCGGGAGAACGCGCTCTGATCAACCAATCGTCCAGGTAGGGGTAGACATGAATCCCCCCCTCTCCTGAGACTCGCTCCCACAATCTCCATCAGTTTGGTGAAAACCATCGGGGCGGAGGTCAGCCCGAATGGCAGAACTCGAAACTGATAGTGAAAACCTCAGGTACTCTGTGCTTGGGATGGATCGGCACGTGAAAGTAGGCATCCTGTAGGTCCAATGATACCAACCAGTCTTGGAGTTGAAAAGCCTGAAGGATCTGAGAAGGGAAACCATCTAAAATGTGTCCTTCCTGAGGAACTTGTTCAAGTTTCTTAAGTCCAAGATGGGTCTCAATCCTCTGTACTTCTTTGGGATGGGAAAGTATGGGGAATACCAACCCTTGTTCCTCTCCGCTACAGGTACATGTTCTATTGCACCTTTCTCTAGCAGCGTTAAAATTTCCTACAAAAGGAGCCGATCTGGAATTTTGACAGAGTTGGTTCCCGGTGCATGGTCCTGAGGCCTGTTTAGGAAGGGAAGGCAGTAACCATGAGCTACTGTCTCCAGTGCCCAAGCATCTGAAGTGATGCCCGCCATTCTTTAAGATGCTGTAAGATTCTGCCTCCCACTGGGGTTTTGTGTGATAAGGCCGCAGAGTGACTTGGAGGCTGCTGCTGCAGCAGCTGAGGGCAAAGATGCCGTTCTAGAGGCTGGTTTTGCACTTTTTCCTCCGTCTACCACAAGCGCCATTTCTTTTGCCTCTTTGTATGGCCTGTCCTCTTCCTCTACCAAAAGAGGAATAGTACCAAAAAGAACAACCTCTCCAGGAAGATAACGGGAATAAGGTTTGAGGCTGTCGCAAAGAGGCGCCAAGAGATTTAGCTGCCGCTTTTGAGATCTGCAGTTTCTCTAAGCTTTCATCAGCTTTACTGCCAAACAGCCTCAAGCCATCAAAAGACATGTTGAGTAGTCTGGCCTGCACACCTGGTGCAAACCC
This sequence comes from Ambystoma mexicanum, assembly GCF_040938575.1. Lineage (NCBI taxonomy): Eukaryota > Metazoa > Chordata > Amphibia > Caudata > Ambystomatidae > Ambystoma > Ambystoma mexicanum. Next base: position 1,308,251,899 of record NC_090933.1, read on the forward strand.
TGACTTCCTCAACCACGCAAATCTGCGTAACAGTGCTTGCAGCCATGGATCTGCTGATACCATCAGCATTATCCAGTCCAGACTGGAGACATTCCCCCATTGCCTCCTTTCCGTCTGACAATATTCAGGAAGCCGTCCCTTTCCTCACCTTCCAGAATATGATCAGCTGCCGCCGAAATGCAACCCACAGGGTATGGGTGAACCTGGCCAGGGTACAGGTGACATTTGTAGACTTGAGAGCCATACTACATGAGGTAAAGACCTTACGTGCCCAAGCATCCACTTTCTTATCTTCTATATTCGGGGGATAGATGGATAGGCTGTTTGCCTTGACGAAGTTGCTGCCTGAACAACAAGACTTTCTGAAGTGGCATACCTCCTCAAGTAATCTGGGTCAGAACTCATTTCTGTACTTTTTCTGAAAATTACTGTTGACTGCAGAAGCAGTATCAGGAACCTCCCAGTTTTTTTCCACTGTCCTCTCAAGTGCCCTATAAAAGGGGAAGACTCGGTCCTTCTGGGAGCCCTGGTCAAGTACATCAGTTATATCATCCTGATCAAATGTGGGTGAGGATCTACCCCAGCCCATGTATTCCACAACCTTATTCATCAAACTCCTGTACCCTGAACCTGCATATTCTGCAGGGTCAGGTTTTGCAAACTCTAGCTCTGGTGACGTATCAATGCCACTAGCAGAGTGAAGGGTATCACACAGGTCTCATTTTTGATTCTAGATCGATTAATTCTTCTGGAACCTCTCTGGTACCATATTGCACTCTAAAAGGCGAAACTTCTTCCTCTTCTGAGGCACTTTCTACAAATATAGAAGACAGACTTAAAGAAGTCCGACTTAGGTAAAGGAGTAAATCTCCTTTTCTGCGCTTAAGTGGAAGGAATCGAAAAAATTCGATGGAATCTAAGGAATCTTCGAAGGCACCGATGAAGTCTTCAACAAAGGTGTCGAAAACACCTGTGGCTTCGATGTTGAAGCCGTCGGCGCCAATGGCGTTGACGAAGTCTTCGAGGGCTTCGATGATTTATGTTTTTTTGTCGGTGTCGGGGAAACTCGATTCTCGATGAGTCTTTGACGATTTAACAGACTCGAGATTTTCGTTTTTCACCTTTACTACTGGATTTTTCTACAGTAGTTCCCGATTCCCTGTGTCGTCCAACGGAGCGACTGGGGTCTGGTTCTTGAGGTTTCTTTGAGGGGGTCGAGGCTGCTGTTAGGCAGAAACCTGTGCAGTTCCCTCTGGGACCACTGCAAAAGATATAAGACTAAAGGTGTTTGGCAGTAAACCCACTTGGTAGCAGTCTGTACCACACAGATTCACTTGGTAGCTGTGGCTGAGCAGTCAGACTTCCCTCAAGAAGAGTTCGGCAGTATACAGAGTATTCACAATAGGTCAAAAGAACACAGTAGAACAAGCAAACACTGACCAGAGCTTGGTGTAAAAGAGATAATTATTTAAAACACATCTAATAAAACACACTGGCACTAATATCAAGCAGTTCAAAAACACGGTCACTAAAAGATATACACTCCCTTCAACGATTAGTTAGACAAGTCTTAAATAAAGCAACACTTATTTTCAGACAGCGGTGAGCGCTTAACAAAGATGGCACTCTAATCGGTTTAAAGGGGAGAGAAAGGCAGAGCAAAGATAGAAACAGATCCCAACACTTTCGGAAGAACACAGTAGGAGAAGAAGGCAGGTTAAAACCGTAAAGTCAAAGTTAACAAGGCCGGACCCCCACTTTAAGAGGCTCCGGTCGAAATGTGTCCAAGGTCACACGGTTCAAAGTGCCCAAAAGTCTCGCAATCAGTTCAGAAAGAGTTGGACCAAACAGAAAGGGACCAGTTAGATGGTCAAGGCGGCCAGCCCAGTCCAGAAGGTTAAGGGATTATTATTACCTTGTAGCAATCTTTAGAAAGGGAGGCCTGGCAGACACAGTACCTTGAAATGGTGAGAATACTCCAGCGGGGGCAGTTGTTCCTGGCAGCGGGTGCAAGTCTGTGCTTCGTACGGAGAAAGAGGATCTCGTCGGGGAGGAAAGCAGGAGTCCGTTGCACTGCCAGGGAAGAAACCAGCCGCGGAGTTCAGTTAAAAGGAACGGTCCTTTTATTCGCGGTCCAGTGTAAGTGGCTATCCGGTTGCCGGGGTGCTTGGCATGGGCAATTGGACCACAAGACGTCCTGGGATGCGAGAAAAAGAAGGTAAACTGGTTGTGCCCACCAGTCAGGGGAAGAAGACTCTCCAGCCGGGAGATCTTCTCTTTTGTTGGGAAGTAGTGCGTCGGTTCAGCAGGGCTCCACCGGTGGTGTCGTCGTAGCAGGTCGGCTCAGCTTCTCCCTCGTCGGATTTTCAGGTCCTGTGGCGACTTCTAAAGTTCCAGTCCCCAAAGCCCTGCTTTTATGCAGCACACCCCCATTCACTCAGCCTAGCTGTCAATCAAACATGCTAAGTGGTGAGCCGGCCTGGACCAATCACACCAGAGTGCGACTTGAGTTACCAAGGTAACTCAGTCCAGGGTGCGTAAACCCCCTCCGACACCCCCTGTGGTACCCAGACAGAGTGGCACACCACTTTTGGAGGCTTCTGTGGAGAAGCCTGGCAAAAAGTGGAACAAAGGGCTCGACTTGGGTTGGAGTCACAGAAGAGAACACAAACGCCATTTTAGAATCGAGTTCTGGCAAAAATTACCAACCGGCGAATTAATATTAAATAAACCGGCAGTATGTTCGAGGCTATGAGAATTAAATAATTAAAGTTGGTAGCCTCGAACAATGGGAAAATCCCATAGAGCTATATTCGCAGCCGAATATAAAAAGTAGTATCCACTGCCACCAGCCAAAACTCGATCAGGGGGACGGAGACTAACAGACCCTGGGGCAATCGAATTGCCCCGACCAGTACGTCCACAATATGATGGTTTGTACTGGTTTCTGTTCATAATTTGGGACTAGTAAAGCCAATGGTGACTTTACATGCCCTGGGAGACAGTAGTCAGTCCCAGGGTATGGAGTCTATGGTGGGGTGTCACTATGACACCCATGTCACTGCACTGAGGGTGCTGTGTAACACATAGTAAAAACACATGAGACCCTATGGAGTAAAAGACCCCATAGCCCATAAAACACATTAAAGTCAAAGGAACCACTGAAATCATGACCAAGAATGTGAGGAAAAGACTCCCTCTTGGCAGGAGAGAAAAAACAAACCCCAGAAATCCAGCAAAGCTGCTGGGGGACTCACTAGGTTTGGGAAATTAGCCTTACAGAGAATTCTCCCTAACAGCTGCATTCTCAAAAACCTTCATCATCTTCCTTCTAAATTCATCCAATTTTTTGGGGGAATCCGACTTAGTTGGACATCTTACCAATTCCGTAGACGTATCAGAGGAAGGAGATCTGCGTGTCCTTTTAACCTTCTTTCAAGAACATCTCGATCTACTGCGTGATCGAGACCTCTTAGAATGTTTACGGCGATCCGATTCTTTAAAATCGCTCGATTTTTTATAATTGACAAGGCCTTGGAAGCTTCCCGCCCCACCGCCAGTTTACCTTTTCCGTCATCGACTGACAGGACAAACAGTCGCCGGTTCGATGGTCTGAACCTAGGCACCAAAGACAAACTTGGTGAGGGTCTGTAATTGACATTTTCGATCCGCAGTCAATACATTTCTTGAACCCCGTCTTGGGAGTAAAAGGGTGGAAGACGACGACATTTTCTTGAAGAAAATTTCGAAGCGCGCCATTCGAGAGCAAAGCAATTGGAAAAACGGAACTGAACCTAACGGGCGCAGCACAAGTTACTTATACGGATGGCAACGTCGACATGGTACGTTGAGGGACATCAACGCCACGACCTCGTGCACAGAGCCCTCTGGCGAGAATTATTTTTCCGAAGCAGCAAAGCTGGTGGATATGAATATCATAAGATGAGGAATACGTGGGAGGACAAAATCAATTTGAAATATAAAGACGTGGGAGGACACACCTAGTAAGAATGGAGCCATTGGACGGGTGTGAGATGGGGCTATCCTTGGGAGTTCAGGGTAGGTTCCACCTAAGAACCACCTCAGAAAGAGCCCAGACAATGGCTTTAGGCCACCCACTAAAGCTAATATGCTGAACAGTAGGAGTTGCCGATCTCTAGTTGCCTACACCGCAGATAGGGAAGCCTGGGCTTGGGAGGTGGAATGCAAAGATAGCCCAACACAAGCAAGGCTGTCCCTGGTCTCCAGTGGGTTTCCAACAATCATTCTCTCTTCTGATGGTCAACTCCAAGCTAGTCCTATTTAAAATGCAGGTACAACACACATTAATTGAATCCTAGATGACAGATAATTGAGGGAGAAGCTCAACAATGCCAAGGACTCCTCTGTACCAGTATTGGAATCTAAACTAGGCAGTTTCGGTAAGGGTAGTAATGGAGCCTCTCGCTGCTGAGATGGGCCACAGCTGTTGCCAGTCACTGTGTAGACACCTGGAGCTGATTTTAGGCCACAAAAGGAGTTCTTTCATGTGAATGCCGTCCCAGCACCTAAAAGCAAACCTATTTGCAGTGTCTTGGGTGAATGCGGATACAAAAGTAGGTGTCAACCATGACCAAGCATGAGAGGAAGTCTTCTGTGAATAAGCCCCAGGAACATCTAGAGTAATCACCTCAAATGTTTAGGACCAGGAAATAACAGGAGATTACGCCAATTCCTTTGGCAATGAAGAACCCACTCCATAGACCGTTTGAGCTGTAGTGCCTCTGCTTCACTTTTCAGCACATCCAGATGATTTTCCACCCTGCAGGTGGGAGGAGCAACTGGTGCCTTTTTTAGGATCTCCAGAGTTTAGCAATGCACCATCATGGAAAGCACCCATCGGTCTGGTATGTTATCCCATTGATCTAAGAAGTACGACAGCCTCCCCTTTTACCCCCAGCTGGGGTGCTGAAGTATGGTGGTGGACATTAACAGGATTCAAGCTTGCCCGACTGGCCCATGGCCTGCAACATGCAGCTTTCTCCTGGTGCCACCTCTGTAGAACTGCAATCTTGATTTACACTCCTATCCCGTTGCATAGGTGGCTCCTGTAGGAGTGATATGGCAAACACAAGTTTGTTGGACCTTGACGAATGATCTCTGGAGCAGGTGGCCTCAAGAATACACCAACTCACAGACCATTCAAGGATCTATATTGAATTTATTTTGAAGGTGAATCACCAAGGCCCGTCTCCCCCCCGCCCCTCTAGTCTACCCTGGTCAGATCCTTCCATAGCCCAGGTCAGTCAATACCATGATGTCACAGATTGGTAACCCCTACATTCTACCAACTGATGGGCTGATCGGGATGGTCTAAGGGCAAACAGTTTCTTTCTCACTACCTCAGGGGACAATCCATGTGCATCCCAACCTAGGTTGCGCAAATCGAAAGTACGAGAATAGGTTTCTTGCAGACACTGAGCCCACTTGGTCCTTTCTATCCACACACTTCTCACAGTTTACCCCGATGCTCTATCCTGCCCCTCCCTGCCACACTCCTCCCTTTTTTCTCCTTTCCTTCATCTCTACCTCTCGCACCTCCCCTTCTGTCCCTCTGATCTCGCTTTCTCCACTCCTCCCCACATGCACACATCTGACCACTGCATCTTCCTCTCCCTCCTCGATAATCAGATGGGATTCTTTGGCACTGTCATGAATTGGTGTACCTCCTACCTCTTGGGCAGATAACCGGTTCCCATCGCCCAAGCCGCCATACTCTCACCAATCCTTTATAACCTTTACATGGGCACACTCGAAGATCCCAATATAGCTATCCACCAATACGCAGAAAATACTCAAATGTAAACTAGAGTTATGTCCACAGGACACCAGTCATCTCTGCAATTACCTAGCCATCATCCAGTTCTTGATGTCGACTGCTTAACTCAAACTTAATCGATTCACGACTGAATCCGTCCTCATCGGCACACCTGCTAAACAACTTGTCCCACAATAGATCAATGATATGCTGCTAGAAAGATTTGATATGTAACGCTCTGATTCAGCAAAAACCCTAGGCTTCACCATTGACAGCACCCTGCCCATTCAGAAACTTAGCTAAGAAAGCCCAAAAGGCCTGGCTGGCTCAAAATCTGCACCCTTTGCAAGAATCAAACTCTCAAATCCACTGCAGGATTTCCGGAATGTAGTGCAGGCACTTGTGGTCTCGCACATCAGGAAATTCACTCCAGACAGTGTGCCCAGCTGATCACTTGGATCCCTTAGAATCAGTCCACCACACTGCAGCATATCTTATTACAGGTGCATGGAAATATGAATGAACTACATTATTTTTTCACCAGGCCAAGATACAATTCAAGACTGTTTGCATCTACAAAGCAGTCAGTAGTAACACCTCAGCATTCCTGGCAGCTAAGCTCCACATACCTGGTGACACATTTCCCTTGCACACCAAATCAACCGACTCGAATCACAACTTATCCGTTAAAAGGGCACACAAACAAGACTCTCTTCATGCACCCAACTCATAGACATCAGCTAGGAATACCCCACAATTCTCCAGTTCAACCACAACCGACCAAGGACTAATCCGATTAGCCAGACACTCCAATACAGACTGCAACTGACAGTACTGTGCTACTGTTAAACAATGCCACCCTCAACAGTTAGCCATCCACACCCTGTACAGCACTCCGTTGCTCCTAAGCTAGGTCTGCACTTTAAACAATAAAATAATAAATAACATGATTGCAGTCCCACTCGGTTGAGCGTCTAGAGCACCTCCTGTTTGACAAGCGGACCATTCAGTGGTCCTGCTGCCAGTAATGTTAAGGTTTACAGCCCTGCTTCTAAAGTGTCTCCGTACTGCCACTTGAATGTGAGGGTAGTGCAGTGCTTTTGCCATTCTGTGGCGCTCCTCTGCTGGTTGGGTTGCTTGTTCTCTCCACCGGCAGGCCTTCTGGGTGATAAGTCCTATGGGACAAAACAAACGAAACTAGCCAGCATTGTACAATACAAGTATGGGGCAAGAAAATGTGGTACTTGATACACGTAAACAGGGACAGGCTAGGGTCCTCCCAACTGGACTGAAGGTTTCTTGACCCAGGGTAAAGACCCTGCTAGGCCTCCAACCTAGGTTCAGAGAGGTCCCCAATCTCCGCTTGACAGGGTCAAATTCCCGACCCTCTCACAGAGTCAGTTTTTATTGCAAGCAATGTGTGTCACAACAGCCTAGAGAGCACACCAATTCCCAGAGATGGTTGAAAGGTTTTGATTATATTCTTCCATGGCATTCTAAATTAAAGAAAGCAGTTCCACTATAGCCCAGGTGTCCCCTATTCTCTGATCTAGGCTAGACCTACTGTGATGTTGAGCTTAGTTCTAAGGGATTGTGGGCTGTGCCTTGGACCACTTCCTTTCATGAAGATCTCCATCCCTATATGTCTATTTTTCGTCCCAACTCAACCCATCTTCTTTCTGCTCTTGCCCCAAGTCTTCCTTCTCTTGCCCTCCATGGTCCTTCTCCCCTTCCACAACCTGCCTCCACCTACTCCAACCACATTCCCAGGTGCACACCTCTACTCCCTCCTCTCCACACCACTACACAACACCACCTTTTACTCTCTCAAACACTAGCCACTCACACTTTTCTTTAAAATGTTTCCACACTCCAGTGCCCATGGTCCTTCCTCGTGCTCGTCCCTTTGTCTGCCATCTACTTCTCAGTCCTCACAAATGACCCCTTCCGCCCCAGTTTCCTAGCCCTCTTATCCTACCCACCCCCTTCTTTCCCATTGGATGTCTGGCCCTAACCAATCTGGTTTGGTCTTCCGCACACAGGAGTTGTTACAAGGGTCAGCATTTGCAAAAAGGGGGCCAAGCACTGGCCCTTTCTTCTGCACAAGGCCACCATGCATCAACAATAGCGATCCGGATTGGCATGTGTCCTACATTGTGTTAGGGTTTTCGGGTGGATCCATCATCTCTCCACTGGCAAGTTCTCGTTCCTCTCGCTGCAAGGTAGTGTCTTTGAAGCGCTGATGGATTACACCCTTGCTGGAGGTCCACCCTGGTTTCTGTGGCCTGTGGTTGCCTAGAATGATTGAAATATGACTGGCAAACATTTGCTGCAAGAAGATTAGGGTGACACAAAGTGGTACCATTAATATACAAACAACTGCCGCCTTCTGTAAGTTAGGCATGGTATCAAACAGTGAAGACAGACAAGTGATCACAGTTCAAGTGTGTTTATTGAACTGCAATGGGTTGGTAAAACGCCTTTCTAAAAACCATTGCCAATCCTTACTTCTAAATACAAAACGGTGTGGGGTAACAATATACGCAAAAGAAAAGTGTTCAAGAAATAAGTTTCAGGTCAGGATAGATTAGCTCCTTCCCCACGTTTTCAGCATGGGACAAGGCAGCATGTGTGGGCTTCGCATACTCTAGCTTCTTGACCACGAGGTAACAGTTCAACACAGTGATCAGGGCTTTCCGCCAAAGTCTCCCTCGCAATGACAGTCTCTTAATGCAGAGGGCCTGATGCAGAAAACAAAACAAAAGTTAATTTCATTCGTCACGGTTTCATTTTTAAGATTGGTCTCCCTCCTTTGGGCTTGGGCCATGGATCCCCTCGTCCGGGCTCAGAACCCCTTTCGATACCAGAATCGACGACTTCTGAATGTGCAATGGGTGTTCCTTGAACTGTTGCAGGACCACTTCGATTCACGTCACACAAGGGAGTAGGTTCTTACCTGTAACTCCATTTCTCCAGCGTTGGTATCTTTCATGGATTCACATGCTTAGAATATTCCCCGTCGTCAGACTGGGAACCCTCGGTACACATATATAGTCGTTTTCTATAGGAAAAAACTTCCGACACTTGTGTGTCCTATCCACATCTACGTCCTCTCCGGGGCCGTCCACGCAAGCCCCGTTGGACGTAATGGTATAAAAGGCCCCGCCCCCGCGGGTCCCGTCAGATTTCGGCCCCTCCAAAGTAGAAAAAGGGAAACCTGCTTATGCACATATCTTGCACATTGCAATCCGGGGAGGCTGGAGGGCGCATGTGAATCCATGAAAGATACCAACGCTGGAGAAATGGAGTTACAGGTAAGAAACTACTCCCTTCTCCAGCATTGGATCTTTCATGGATTCACATGCTTAGAATAGATTGTATAGCAGTATCATTGAAGACGGGGGTGAGAATGCAATGTAACCTACTTTTACAAGAAACACTCAGTCCAATATGTATATGCATATATATGTGTGTAAGCAGCAACATATTTTCAGATATAAACATATTCATAATACATAAATAAGATCAAGGAACAAAATAGGCAAGGTAAGAGACAACAGCTTCACCGTATTTGGCTTACCTCATTGAAACAGACGGCGCAGCACTGCCCTTTCCATCTGTACCTCATCCGCTTGCTGCCTTTCCAGGCAGTAATGGCGTGTAAACGTGTGTGGAACAGACCATGCCGCCGCCTGGCAGATGTCTGTTAGAGGAATTCCAGCCCATAGAGCCGCGGAGGAGGCTGTCGATCTCGTGGAATGGGCTCTAGGGTACTCTTGTAGGGGTCTCCCGGCCTTGGAGTGACTAAAAGTAATCGCCGAAGAGACCCATCGAGCCAGCCCTTGCTTGGAAATTGCCCTTCCTCTCACCGACGGGCCATAGGCAATGAACAGCTGTCTGGTAGTTCTGATATCCTGCGTCCTTTGCAGGTAAAATTTTAACGCCCTTTTGACATCCAGAGTATGAAGGGCTTTTTCCGCCGTCGACGACGGGGACGCAAAGGAAGTAGGAAGGACCAGGGTCGAGTGCTTGTGATAGACTGTCGGCACTTTCGGGATGAAAGTAGGGTTAGTTGATAAAATTACTTTGTCCTTAAAGAATCTCATATACGGAGGATCTATGACCAGTGCCTGTAATTCCGACATTCTTCTAGCCGATGTAATGGCAATTAAGAAAGCCAGTTTCCATGATAGGAACTGCATGGATGAAGAGGACATTGGCTGAAACGGAGGCTTCATTAAGGCAGCCAACACCACATTTAAACTCCACGACGGTGGGAACCGTTTCGTAGGGGGGGAAGTTCTAAAGAGACCCCTCATGAAATGTTTCACCAGTCTGTCACTGAATAATGGTGAAGACGGTCTCCTCCTCGTAAACCTTGAAACGGCCGCCAAGTGTACTTTGATGGACGATGATGACAGCCCACTCTCAGCTAGGTGAAGAAGATACGGAAGAATTTGTTCAGGGGTTACTTCTAAAGGCTGAATTTCGTGTTGGGTTTGACACCACGTACAGAACCTTCGCCATTTGTATATGTATGATTTGTTAGTCGAAGGGGCCCTAGCCGCCTGTAGAATTCTCCGGCAATCCGACGAGACTTTCAAGCTGCCAAACTCTGAGAAGTCAGGAGCCATGCTGTTAAGTTGAGGCTGTCCGGATTGTGATGCCACACCGTTCCCTTGTCCCTGGACAGTAGGTTTGGCACTTTCTGGAGAGTTATAGGCCGTTCCAACGACAGATGTAGGAGGTCGGAAAACCATGGTTGTCTCGGCCAGTACGGGGCCACTAGAATGACCCGGCATTTGTACCCGAGAATCCCCTGGATTGTCCTCCGTATAAGGGGGAACGGAGGGAAAGCGTACAGGAATTTGTCCGTCCAAGGAAACGAGAACGCTTCCCCCAGGATCCTTTTTGAGGCCATCTGCTCGCGAACTGATCGCATTTCCTGTTTTCTTTCGTTGCAAAGAGGTCGATTGAGGGGGTCCCCCACCTTCCGAAGATTATTTGTATCTGACTGGTGTCCAGCTCCCACTCGTGTATTTGAGTCATTGTCCTGCTCAGGGAATCCGCTTGCACATTCTTCACACCCGGGAGATGGTAAGCCACTAAGGATATGTTGTGTTTCAACGCCCAGTGCCAGATCTTTTGTGCTTCCGCCGAGAGGGTCCTGGATCTGGTGCCTCCTTGCTTTATCAAGTAGAACATGGCTGTCATGTTGTCTGTCAGCACTCTTACTCTTTTGATATCCTTTGATATGTGGCAGGAATGATTTCAAGGCCCATTTCACTGCCCTCAGTTCCAGCACGTTGATGTGTAGGTGCGATTCGGTCGAAGACCATCTGCCCTGGGTTTGATGATCGTTCATGTGTGCACCCCAGCCCGTCAGGGAGGCATCCGTGATGGTGTTCTGAAATTCCGGCTCTTGTAGAGGAACCCCTCTGTCCAGGTTGTGAAAGATTTTCCACCATTGGAGGGATCTGATGACACCCTCGTCGTCGAGGATCTTGTCTGACCACCGGCCCGTGGCCTGCTTCCATCTGTCCGACAGGAATTCCTGTAGTGGCCTCATGAATAATCGGCAGTTCGCTACTAGGTGGATGCACGAAGCCATGGAACCCAGGATTGCCACATATTTTCCACAGAAAATGTGCTCTGTAGGCGAAGTTGACTCGTCAGTTGTTCGATCTTCAATATTCTGTCTAGGGACGGTTTCACTATTCCCGAGTGGGTTTCGAATTGAGCTCCCAAGAACTTCAAGCTCCTTGAGGGCTTTAGAGAAGACTTTTCGAAGTTCACTGCGAACCCCAATCGTTGCAGAAGTTGTAAGGTAGCTTGTACGCTGTTGTTGGTCGACGTTGGGGAGGATCCCCTCACAAGCCAGTCGTCGAGGTACGGGTATACATGATGCCCTCTCTTTCGCAGCCAGGCTGCCACGGGTGCTAAACATTTTGTAAACGTTCTTGGGGAGGACTTTAGACCAAATGGGAGCATCGCAAATTGGTAGTGTGTCTGACCTACCATGAACCTCAGAAACCTCCTGTGTTTTTGACACACCGGAATGTGGAAGTAGGCGTCCTGTAGATCTAGTGAAGCCAGAAAATCATCCTTTTGGACGGATTTGATCACCTCCTGCAGTGTAAGCATTTTGAATTTTTGACTCTGTAGGGTGTTGAGGTCTCGCAGGTCGAGAATAGGGCGCCATTTTCCGTTGGGCTTCTTTACCACAAAACACCGCGAGTATACCCCTAGGCCTTTCTGCGATGCAGGGACTAATTCGGTGGCGCCTTTCTGTAACATGAGTGTTACTTCCTGCCGCAAGATGTTTAGATGTGGCTGGGATAGGTGTATTGGTGGACATTTTGGAGGTTTGCATTTGAATAGTAGGGAATGCCCGTACCTCACCGTGTCCAAAACCCACTGATCTGTTGTGATGGACTCCCATTCCTCGATGCAGCTTGACACTCTTCCTCCCAGAACGGTACGCTTCCCGTCATTGCTGGTCTTTCTGCTTGCTCGTCGACGAATAAGTTGGTCGTCTCTTGGAAGACTGGAAGTTTCTGCGCCGGTTTGAGGTCTGAGAGGCGAGTCTATATCCCTGGGAAGGATACGCTGATCTACCAAAAGATCTATCCCTGGTCGTTGAGAATCTTGAGTTTCCAGATGCTCCTCTAAAGGGACGAAAAGAACAAAAAGGCTTACCGCTCTGGAGCGAACCCAACGAGCGTGCTGTATCTGAGTCCTCCTTCATGCCCTTCAAGGCCTCATCCACCTTTTCTCCGAAAAGAAGATCACCTTCAAAGGGCATGTCCAAGACTTTATACTGTACTTCGGGTCTGAAGTTGGTGCACTTAAGCCAAGCCTGGCGTCTTAGAACAACTCCGTTATTTATTTGTTTAAAACCCGAATCTGCCAGGTCCACCGCTATATTAATAGCATGATTCAATGCTTCTTCGCCTTCTCGAACCAGGGACATTGCCGTTCTTCTATGTTCTTCCGGGAGGTGGTCCCGGATAGGTGCCAGTCTGTGCCACATCTCCCCGTCATATCTGGCCACAATCGCCAGGGAGTTAGCTGCTTTCACCGTCGAGGCCCCCACAGAAAGAACCTTCTTTCCAAACACGTCCTGGCGCCTCGCCTCGTTATCTGGTGGGGTAGAACATTTATGTTGGGCCTTTGCTTTTCTCGTCGCCGCCGACGACACCACCGAGTCCGGTGTAGGTTGAGACGAAAGACACTTCGGTGTAGAGTCTGGGACTTTAAATTTCTTTTCAATGCGGCCTTTGACAGCCGGCTCAGAAAATGGGTGACGCATGGTTTGAACACCTTCTTTCCAGACATGGTCTAAAATGGGTATTGAAAATATTGAGCGTCTACTCTTGCCCATATGGTCAAAGAGAAAACAGTCCTTTTTCTCCTCCTGCTGGACCAGGCCAAACTTCTTGCACGTTTTTTCCATCATAGAATGAAAGGCACCTATATCGTCCGGTGGCGACGGGTGAGTAGGACTCTTTGGTGTTTCCATTTCCACATCCGACACCCAGGATGGATCCCTAGATGGTGAGAGGGATATATCCGACACTGACCCGTGGTCAGATAGGGAGTCCGAAAGCTCACCTTCCTCCTGGACCGCTGGAGTAGTTTGAACCCCGATTGACTTGGTCGGGCGGTGTGAAGGGCCGGGCTCGTCGACGGGGGGTGTCGACGGTATAGGTGGAAGCCTTTCGTCCAGCGATTTCAGCAGCGAGTGCAAAGAGGACAGTACCTCCATGGACAGGGTCGCCGGAGAGCTTGGAGGCTGGGTAAACACCTGAGAGCAGGTTGCTCCTGCTGGAAACCTGGCTCGTAGACCGAGGTCCTCCGGGCTCACAATTCTGAAGCCGTCGTCTTCTTTCGAGGCTATCGACGCTGCCTGTTCCTGTAGCAATGTGTCAGGCAACTCCACATCAAATACTTCTGGTCTCCAAGCCAGAACTTCCGTCGACGAGGTCATCGTCGTCGAGGTTGTCGCTGGGTTGACGACGGGTGAAATCGACTGCGTCAGAGGCAGCGAGGACACCGACTGGATCGTCGTCGTCGACGTTGGGCCTGCAGGTGGTTTAGGCGATCCCGCCTTCACAGCGCTCTCCCTGCGTTTCTCCGAATCTCTACTCGTGGCTGATCTGTGTTGATCGCCCGAGGAGGATTTAGGCCTCTCCTTTCCTTTCTTCAACGAAGTTGACGAAGATGTCTTTCTTGAGTCTTTAGCAGAATCCTTAGAAGAGTGACTTCGTGGAACGTCCTTTTCCACAGGTCGTGACTTCTTAGCCGGAGGCTCCGACGAAGTTGAGCGCCGAGGAGCTCCTGATGTTTTCGCCGAGGCCATGCTGCGCACAGAGCCCACCTCAGACTGAGGGTACGCTCCCGCACCGTCATTTAACCAGGATACCAGTCGTCGGTTTCGATCCTTCAGGGTTTTCTGGGAAAAACCCTTACATATTTCCCACTGGTCTGCCGAGTGGTGAGGGTGGAGGCAATAAATACAGTCTAAATGGCCGTCCCCCTCATAAACCTTCTTCAATCCGCACGTGGCACATGGGCGAAATAGAGGTTTTCCCGACATTCCGATAAAACTCCCAAACTCACAGGAGTTCGACAATTTGACAAATTCTAGCAGTAGAGACTACGCGAGGAGATCCCACTATCTTTGGAGACGGTTGAAATCTGACGGGACCCGCGGGGGCGGGGCCTTTTATACCATTACGTCCAACGGGGCTTGCGTGGACGGCCCCGGAGAGGACGTAGATGTGGATAGGACACACAAGTGTCGGAAGTTTTTTCCTATAGAAAACGACTATATATGTGTACCGAGGATTCCCAGTCTGACGACGGGGAATATTCTAAGCATGTGAATCCATGAAAGATCCAATGCTGGAGAATTTACACTTCATATTGCACTTCTGCTTTCCTTTCGTCTAGATACCATACAGAGACCTTCGATTGAGCACATTCACGGTATCGTATCTTTTCTTCTAATGTTCAAATATTCACCAGCAATTTTACTTCAGTCAAGTGTTTCATCACACATTTAACAATGTTCTTTCCAGCGCTCACTTTACAATGTTGCTGCTTGCAAGCTTGACTACACAGACTGGTCTTCCCAAATCGCCAAATGTTTTGTTCTGTTGCTTTTGTTCTTGGAGCCAAGGACAATAGCACTGCGTCTGCTGTTTCTCCCCGCCTTCATCAGTTACACGGTAGGACCCTCGATATCTCCGACACAATGCAGGATTCTTTAGCCTTGTTTCCTGGTCTTACGTTTTCTGGCTTGAAGGTTTCTTGAAAATAACGGCTTCCTGTCAACAAGGTCAAGTGTGTTGCCCATCTCACAAACCTTTCGTGCCTTGACGTCCCTCTCCTCGTTCAACTGCCACCTTGAAACTGGGGTACCTTTGTGTGTTTTGCCTTGCTCTGAGTGTGCTCTCATGCTCCGGATTTTATCAGTGTGGGGAAGTGTAAGGGAAGTCAGGTGTGAGCAATTGTTGATAACTGCCTAACCTCACCTGACCATTGTATTGCGACAGGTCATGTAAACGGCTCGGGTGCGAGTCTCTTCTCTCCTAGATCGGGCGGTCTGTGAGAAATGTTTGTGAAGATAAGGGGGCGGGGGACTGAGTTACTAAATATCCCATTGGTTAAGATGGGATAAAGGTATTCCAGGGAAGAGAGGGATACCGTGTCTCACCATCCAGTGTCCCACTTGCACAGGACCCCTCACTTAGGTGATTCTCCCACACTGGTCCACCCCTAGGGGCTGGATCCAAAGGCGATGGCCATGCCCTGGCCACCTGAGAGCGAGAAAGGCAGGGACTAGCGGGTGAGACACATTCATGTTCATTGTACACCCTTCCCATATGTGATGTAGACGCATCAGTTTCACAGGGAAACCAGGAAAGGAAACAAGACGTTCCCTTGGACTTTGCCTTTTCAGAGTCCCACAGTGAAACAGTAGGGTTGCAGGTCTAAGAACCATCGCATGACTCAAGGATTCAAGTACTTTCGTTGGCTTATCCATACTAACGGTGAATGGTCTGTGACAAGGGTGAACTTCTTCCCCAAAAGTTAGTATCTTAAATGAGTGATTGTCCATTGATGGCAAAGGCCTCTAATTCCAATACAGAGTAGTTATTTTCACAAGGGAAGAGTTTGACTAGTGAATAGGATAGGATGCCCTAATACATCACAAATTTGTGATAAAAAAAACTGCTCCCAAACCCTATGAGAGAGGCATCAGTTTGTAACAAACACCTTTGAAAAATCTAGCACCTTTAGGGTTGGGTACTGACACAAGGTTTGTTTCAAGTGATTGTAGCATATGTCATCCTCATCAGTCTAATAGAGCTTCTGGTGTTCAGCGTTCTTTAATGTGACGGTTAATCTAGCCCATCTCATGAACCTCTCATGCCTGGCTGTCTCTCCCCTTGTTCAACTGAAACCTTGAAACTGCTGTACCTCTGTTTTGCCTCCCTCAGAGTGTGCTCTCGTGCACCCCCTTTTATCCATGTGGGGAAGTGTAATGGAAGTCAGGTGTGAGTCATTGTCGATAATTGCCTGGCCATAGTATTGGGACAGGTCATGTACACAGCTCGGTTGTGGGTCTGTTCTCTCCCAGAGTGAGCTGTCCGTGAGAAAGTGTTTGTGCATAAAAAGGGGGTGTGTGGGGAGGGTTGAGTTTCTAAATATCCTATTGGGTAAGATGGGATAAATGTGTTACAGGGAAGAGGGATACTGCGTCTCACCATCCAGTGTCCCACTCACCGAGGACCCACTCACCCAGGTGATCGTCCTTCACTGGTCCTCCCCCAGGGTCTGG